>NC_066579.1:227901308-228549308 GCF_024323335.1 Lathyrus oleraceus
ATTAACTAAGTTTAGTCTTGATTGCGCTAAGCATGTATTAATGTTTGATTATATTCAATTAACTTCCAATTTGCAATTTCTAAAATATATAATAATTAACATATTATTTTTGTTAAGATTTATTATTAACTTTGTGATTGTATTAAGTTAAAGGAATAATTAAATACAAAAAGTAACTAAGTGATTTAATATTAAATAGCACATGTCTTTCAAAAAATTGAAAGAAATTTTTCACTAAATAGAACTCAAACATGGCAAAACATCATATTAACATTATAATATTTCTTTAAATTCGATGTAAATTTAAATTTATCATTATACATAGACTTTATTAATATATAAATAGATATTTATCAAGAATTGTACTTGATTCCAAAAAAAAAAAATCATTACCAACGACATCATACTTCATATAATGCTTGAAAGTGTGGACAACACACTTTGTTTTGATTCTATAGGCATTATGAAGATCCATGTATTTAGAGAGAAAATCGTCTTAAAGTCGGATGTCGTCGGCAACCAATCTACTCCATTATCAAATAATGTCAACCATAGACGTGATTTTTTCATTAGCACCTTGTGAATCAGCTTCAAACCATTTCATCTTGAAAGCATAAACAATTTTTTTCGAAAATATTTAAAAACAAAACTAAAAAATAAGTAATCATTAATTTTAAATTGACATTAGTAAGACAAACGTTTGTTTTTCTAATTGATGTATTATGTTAAATTATATTCAAAATTCAAACAAAAGACATTAATGAATATATCTAAAGAAATGGCTTGCAATTTATAGTATATATTATTATAAAATAAGAAAAATTAGTATAAATTTTTAAGTTCTTGTAAGAATATTTTAGTCTTAAATAACTAAGTTTAGTTTTCATTGCGCTAAGCATTATTAGTGGTGTTTCATTATTCATTTATTCAAATTACTTCGAATTGCAATTTCTAAAATATATAATAATTAACATATTATTTTTGCAAACATTCACTATTAACTTTGTTGATTGTATTAAGTTAAAGGTAAAACTAAAATTAAAAATAATTAAAGTGATTATAGCACATGTCTTTCAAAAAATTGAAAGAAATTTTACTTTAGAGTAGAATTCAACAATGGCAAAACATCATTTAACATTATAATATTTCTTTAAATTCAATGTAAATTTAAATTTATCATTACATACACTTTATTAATATATAAAAAGATATTTGTCATGAATTGTACTTGATTGCACTAAAATTTTGTCATCGCCAACGACATCAAACTTCATATAATGCTTGAAAAAGTGGGCGTTACTCTTTGTTTTGATTCTATGTGTATTATGAAGATCAGAGTATTTAGAGAGAAAATCCATCTTAAAGTTGGATGTCGTCGACCATTAATCGACTCCTTTATCCAATAATGTCAACCATAGACAAGATTTTTTACATTAGCACCTTGAGAATCTGCTTCAAACCCTTTGATCTTGAAAGCATATAGATTGTTTTTCGAAAATGTGTAAAAAAGAATTTTAAAAATAAATAATTATTAATTTTGAAAGTGACATTAGTAAGACAAAAGTTTGTTTTTTCAATCGATGTATTAATGTTAAATCATGTTCAAACTTTCAAAACAAAAGACATTAAGGAATATAACACGAAAAATGGCTTGTAATTTATAGTATATAATATTATAAAATAAGAAAGATTAGTATAAATTATTAAAGTTGTTGTAAGAATATTTTGGTCTTAATTAACTAAGTTTAGTCTTGATTGCGCTAAGCATGTATTAATGTTTGATTATATTCAATTAACTTCCAAATTTGCAATTTCTAAAATATATAATAATTAACATATTATTTTTTGTTAAGATTTATTATTAACTTTGTGATTGTATTAAGTTAAAGGAAAATTAAATACAAAAAGTAACTAAAGTGATTTAATATTAAATAGCACATGTCTTTCAAAAAATTGAAAGAAATTTTCACTAAAATAGAACTCAACAATGGCAAAACATCATTTAACATTATAATATTTCTTTAAATTCGATGTAAATTTAAATTTATCATTATACATAGACTTTATTAATATATAAATAGATATTTATCAAGAATTGTACTTGATTCCAAAAAAAAAAATCATTACCAACGACATCATACTTCATATAATGCTTGAAAGTGTGGACAACACACTTTGTTTTGATTCTATAGGCATTATGAAGATCCATGTATTTAGAGAGAAAATCCGTCTTAAAGTCGGATGTCGTCGGCAACCAATCTACTCCATTATCAAATAATGTCAACCATAGACGTGATTTTTTTCATTAGCACCTTGTGAATCAGCTTCAAACCATTTCATCTTGAAAGCATAAAGAATTTTTTTCGAAAATATTTAAAAACAAAACTAAAAAATAAGTAATCATTAATTTTTAAATTGACATTAGTAAGACAAACGTTTGTTTTTCTAATTGATGTATTTATGTTAAATTATATTCAAAATTTCAAAACAAAAGACATTAATGAATATATCTAAAGAAATGGCTTGCAATTTATAGTATATATTATTATAAAATAAGAAAAATTAGTATAAATTTTTTAAGTTCTTGTAAGAATATTTTAGTCTTAATTAACTAAGTTTTAGTTTTCATTGCGCTAAGCATATATTAGTGTTTGATTATATTCAATTAACTTCCGAATTTGCAATTTCTAAAATATATAATAATTAACATATTATTTTTTGCAAACATTCACTATTAACTTTGTTGATTGTATTAAGTTAAAGGTAAAACTAAAATTAAAAATAATTAAAGTGATTATAGCACATGTCTTTCAAAAAATTGAAAGAAATTTTACTTTAGAGTAGAATTCAACAATGGCAAAACATCATTTAACATTATAATATTTCTTTAAATTCAATGTAAATTTAAATTTATCATTACATACACTTTATTAATATATAAAAAGATATTTGTCATGAATTGTACTTGATTGCACTAAAATTTTGTCATCGCCAACGACATCAAACTTCATATAATGCTTGAAAAAGTGGGCGTTACTCTTTGTTTTGATTCTATGTGTATTATGAAGATCAGAGTATTTAGAGAGAAAATCCATCTTAAAGTTGGATGTCGTCGACCATTAATCGACTCCTTTATCCAATAATGTCAACCATAGACAAGATTTTTTACATTAGCACCTTGAGAATCTGCTTCAAACCCTTTGATCTTGAAAGCATATAGATTGTTTTTCGAAAATGTGTAAAAAAGAATTTTAAAAATAAATAATTATTAATTTTGAAAGTGACATTAGTAAGACAAAAGTTTGTTTTTTCAATCGATGTATTAATGTTAAATCATGTTCAAACTTTCAAAACAAAAGACATTAAGGAATATAACACGAAAAATGGCTTGTAATTTATAGTATATAATATTATAAAATAAGAAAGATTAGTATAAATTATTAAAGTTGTTGTAAGAATATTTTGGTCTTAATTAACTAAGTTTAGTCTTGATTGCGCTAAGCATGTATTAATGTTTGATTATATTCAATTAACTTCCAAATTTGCAATTTCTAAAATATATAATAATTAACATATTATTTTTTGTTAAGATTTATTATTAACTTTGTGATTGTATTAAGTTAAAGGAATAATTAAATACAAAAAGTAACTAAAGTGATTTAATATTAAATAGCACATGTCTTTCAAAAATTGAAAGAAATTTTTCACTAAAATAGAACTCAACAATGGCAAAACATCATTTAACATTATAATATTTCTTTAAATTCGATGTAAATTTAAATTTATCATTATACATAGACTTTATTAATATATAAATAGATATTTATCAAGAATTGTACTTGATTCCAAAAAAAAAAATCATTACCAACGACATCATACTTCATATAATGCTTGAAAGTGTGGACAACACACTTTGTTTTGATTCTATAGGCATTATGAAGATCCATGTATTTAGAGAGAAAATCCGTCTTAAAGTCGGATGTCGTCGGCAACCAATCTACTCCATTATCAAATAATGTCAACCATAGACGTGATTTTTTTCATTAGCACCTTGTGAATCAGCTTCAAACCATTTCATCTTGAAAGCATAAAGAATTTTTTTCGAAAATATTTAAAAACAAAACTAAAAAATAAGTAATCATTAATTTTTAAATTGACATTAGTAAGACAAACGTTTGTTTTTCTAATTGATGTATTTATGTTAAATTATATTCAAAATTTCAAAACAAAAGACATTAATGAATATATCTAAAGAAATGGCTTGCAATTTATAGTATATATTATTATAAAATAAGAAAAATTAGTATAAATTTTTAAGTTCTTGTAAGAATATTTTAGTCTTAATTAACTAAGTTTTAGTTTTCATTGCGCTAAGCATATATTAGTGTTTGATTATATTCAATTAACTTCCGAATTTGCAATTTCTAAAATATATAATAATTAACATATTATTTTTGCAAACATTCACTATTAACTTTGTTGATTGTATTAAGTTAAAGGTAAAACTAAAATTAAAAATAATTAAAGTGATTATAGCACATGTCTTTCAAAAAATTGAAAGAAATTTTACTTTAGAGTAGAATTCAACAATGGCAAAACATCATTTAACATTATAATATTTCTTTAAATTCAATGTAAATTTAAATTTATCATTACATACACTTTATTAATATATAAAAAGATATTTGTCATGAATTGTACTTGATTGCACTAAAATTTTGTCATCGCCAACGACATCAAACTTCATATAATGCTTGAAAAAGTGGGCGTTACTCTTTGTTTTGATTCTATGTGTATTATGAAGATCAGAGTATTTAGAGAGAAAATCCATCTTAAAGTTGGATGTCGTCGACCATTAATCGACTCCTTTATCCAATAATGTCAACCATAGACAAGATTTTTTACATTAGCACCTTGAGAATCTGCTTCAAACCCTTTGATCTTGAAAGCATATAGATTGTTTTTCGAAAATGTGTAAAAAAGAATTTTAAAAATAAATAATTATTAATTTTGAAAGTGACATTAGTAAGACAAAAGTTTGTTTTTTCAATCGATGTATTAATGTTAAATCATGTTCAAACTTTCAAAACAAAAGACATTAAGGAATATAACACGAAAAATGGCTTGTAATTTATAGTATATAATATTATAAAATAAGAAAGATTAGTATAAATTATTAAAGTTGTTGTAAGAATATTTTGGTCTTAATTAACTAAGTTTAGTCTTGATTGCGCTAAGCATGTATTAATGTTTGATTATATTCAATTAACTTCCAAATTTGCAATTTCTAAAATATATAATAATTAACATATTATTTTTGTTAAGATTTATTATTAACTTTGTGATTGTATTAAGTTAAAGGAATAATTAAATACAAAAAGTAACTAAAGTGATTTAATATTAAATAGCACATGTCTTTCAAAAAATTGAAAGAAATTTTTCACTAAAATAGAACTCAACAATGGCAAAACATCATTTAACATTATAATATTTCTTTAAATTCGATGTAAATTTAAATTTATCATTATACATAGACTTTATTAATATATAAATAGATATTTATCAAGAATTGTACTTGATTCCAAAAAAAAAAAATCATTACCAACGACATCATACTTCATATAATGCTTGAAAGTGTGGACAACACACTTTGTTTTGATTCTATAGGCATTATGAAGATCCATGTATTTAGAGAGAAAATCCGTCTTAAAGTCGGATGTCGTCGGCAACCAATCTACTCCATTATCAAATAATGTCAACCATAGACGTGATTTTTTTCATTAGCACCTTGTGAATCAGCTTCAAACCATTTCATCTTGAAAGCATAAAGAATTTTTTTCGAAAATATTTAAAAACAAAACTAAAAAATAAGTAATCATTAATTTTTAAATTGACATTAGTAAGACAAACGTTTGTTTTTCTAATTGATGTATTTATGTTAAATTATATTCAAAATTTCAAAACAAAAGACATTAATGAATATATCTAAAGAAATGGCTTGCAATTTATAGTATATATTATTATAAAATAAGAAAAATTAGTATAAATTTTTAAGTTCTTGTAAGAATATTTTAGTCTTAATTAACTAAGTTTTAGTTTTCATTGCGCTAAGCATATATTAGTGTTTGATTATATTCAATTAACTTCCGAATTTGCAATTTCTAAAATATATAATAATTAACATATTATTTTTTGCAAACATTCACTATTAACTTTGTTGATTGTATTAAGTTAAAGGTAAAACTAAAATTAAAAATAATTAAAGTGATTATAGCACATGTCTTTCAAAAAATTGAAAGAAATTTTACTTTAGAGTAGAATTCAACAATGGCAAAACATCATTTAACATTATAATATTCTTTAAATTCAATGTAAATTTAAATTTATCATTACATACACTTTATTAATATATAAAAAGATATTTGTCATGAATTGTACTTGATTGCACTAAAATTTTGTCATCGCCAACGACATCAAACTTCATATAATGCTTGAAAAAGTGGGCGTTACTCTTTGTTTTGATTCTATGTGTATTATGAAGATCAGAGTATTTAGAGAGAAAATCCATCTTAAAGTTGGATGTCGTCGACCATTAATCGACTCCTTTATCCAATAATGTCAACCATAGACAAGATTTTTTACATTAGCACCTTGAGAATCTGCTTCAAACCCTTTGATCTTGAAAGCATATAGATTGTTTTTCGAAAATGTGTAAAAAAGAATTTTAAAAATAAATAATTATTAATTTTGAAAGTGACATTAGTAAGACAAAAGTTTGTTTTTTCAATCGATGTATTAATGTTAAATCATGTTCAAACTTTCAAAACAAAAGACATTAAGGAATATAACACGAAAAATGGCTTGTAATTTATAGTATATAATATTATAAAATAAGAAAGATTAGTATAAATTATTAAAGTTGTTGTAAGAATATTTTGGTCTTAATTAACTAAGTTTAGTCTTGATTGCGCTAAGCATGTATTAATGTTTGATTATATTCAATTAACTTCCAAATTTGCAATTTCTAAAATATATAATAATTAACATATTATTTTTTGTTAAGATTTATTATTAACTTTGTGATTGTATTAAGTTAAAGGAATAATTAAATACAAAAAGTAACTAAAGTGATTTAATATTAAATAGCACATGTCTTTCAAAAAATTGAAAGAAATTTTTCACTAAAATAGAACTCAACAATGGCAAAACATCATTTAACATTATAATATTTCTTTAAATTCGATGTAAATTTAAATTTATCATTATACATAGACTTTATTAATATATAAATAGATATTTATCAAGAATTGTACTTGATTCCAAAAAAAAAAATCATTACCAACGACATCATACTTCATATAATGCTTGAAAGTGTGGACAACACACTTTGTTTTGATTCTATAGGCATTATGAAGATCCATGTATTTAGAGAGAAAATCCGTCTTAAAGTCGGATGTCGTCGGCAACCAATCTACTCCATTATCAAATAATGTCAACCATAGACGTGATTTTTTTCATTAGCACCTTGTGAATCAGCTTCAAACCATTTCATCTTGAAAGCATAAAGAATTTTTTTCGAAAATATTTAAAAACAAAACTAAAAAATAAGTAATCATTAATTTTTAAATTGACATTAGTAAGACAAACGTTTGTTTTTCTAATTGATGTATTTATGTTAAATTATATTCAAAATTTCAAAACAAAAGACATTAATGAATATATCTAAAGAAATGGCTTGCAATTTATAGTATATATTATTATAAAATAAGAAAAATTAGTATAAAATTTTTAAGTTCTTGTAAGAATATTTTAGTCTTAATTAACTAAGTTTTAGTTTTCATTGCGCTAAGCATATATTAGTGTTTGATTATATTCAATTAACTTCCGAATTTGCAATTTCTAAAATATATAATAATTAACATATTATTTTTTGCAAACATTCACTATTAACTTTGTTGATTGTATTAAGTTAAAGGTAAAACTAAAATTAAAAATAATTAAAGTGATTATAGCACATGTCTTTCAAAAAATTGAAAGAAATTTTACTTTAGAGTAGAATTCAACAATGGCAAAACATCATTTAACATTATAATATTTCTTTAAATTCAATGTAAATTTAAATTTATCATTACATACACTTTATTAATATATAAAAAGATATTTGTCATGAATTGTACTTGATTGCACTAAAATTTTGTCATCGCCAACGACATCAAACTTCATATAATGCTTGAAAAAGTGGGCGTTACTCTTTGTTTTGATTCTATGTGTATTATGAAGATCAGAGTATTTAGAGAGAAAATCCATCTTAAAGTTGGATGTCGTCGACCATTAATCGACTCCTTTATCCAATAATGTCAACCATAGACAAGATTTTTTACATTAGCACCTTGAGAATCTGCTTCAAACCCTTTGATCTTGAAAGCATATAGATTGTTTTTCGAAAATGTGTAAAAAAGAATTTTAAAAATAAATAATTATTAATTTTGAAAGTGACATTAGTAAGACAAAAGTTTGTTTTTTCAATCGATGTATTAATGTTAAATCATGTTCAAACTTTCAAAACAAAAGACATTAAGGAATATAACACGAAAAATGGCTTGTAATTTATAGTATATAATATTATAAAATAAGAAAGATTAGTATAAATTATTAAAGTTGTTGTAAGAATATTTTGGTCTTAATTAACTAAGTTTAGTCTTGATTGCGCTAAGCATGTATTAATGTTTGATTATATTCAATTAACTTCCAAATTTGCAATTTCTAAAATATATAATAATTAACATATTATTTTTTGTTAAGATTTATTATTAACTTTGTGATTGTATTAAGTTAAAGGAATAATTAAATACAAAAAGTAATTAAAGTGATTTAATATTAAATAGCACATGTCTTTCAAAAAATTGAAAGAAATTTTACTTTAAAATAGAACTCAACAATGGCAAAGCATCATTTAACATTATAATATTTCTTTAAATTCGATGTAAATTTAAATTTATCATTATACATAGACTTTATTAATATATAAATAGATATTTATCAAGAATTGTACTTGATTCCAAAAAAAAAAATCATTACCAACGACATCATACTTCATATAATGCTTGAAAGTGTGGACAACACACTTTGTTTTGATTCTATAGGCATTATGAAGATCCATGTATTTAGAGAGAAAATCCGTCTTAAAGTCGGATGTCGTCGGCAACCAATCTACTCCATTATCAAATAATGTCAACCATAGACGTGATTTTTTTCATTAGCACCTTGTGAATCAGCTTCAAACCATTTCATCTTGAAAGCATAAACAATTTTTTTCGAAAATATTTAAAAACAAAACTAAAAAATAAGTAATCATTAATTTTTAAATTGACATTAGTAAGACAAACGTTTGTTTTTCTAATTGATGTATTTATGTTAAATTATATTCAAAATTTCAAAACAAAAGACATTAATGAATATATCTAAAGAAATGGCTTGCAATTTATAGTATATATTATTATAAAATAAGAAAAATTAGTATAAATTTTTAAGTTCTTGTAAGAATATTTTAGTCTTAATTAACTAAGTTTTAGTTTTCATTGCGCTAAGCATATATTAGTGTTTGATTATATTCAATTAACTTCCGAATTTGCAATTTCTAAAATATATAATAATTAACATATTATTTTTTGCAAACATTCACTATTAACTTTGTTGATTGTATTAAGTTAAAGGTAAAACTAAAATTAAAAATAATTAAAGTGATTATAGCACATGTCTTTCAAAAAATTGAAAGAAATTTTACTTTAGAGTAGAATTCAACAATGGCAAAACATCATTTAACATTATAATATTTCTTTAAATTCAATGTAAATTTAAATTTATCATTACATACACTTTATTAATATATAAAAAGATATTTGTCATGAATTGTACTTGATTGCACTAAAATTTTGTCATCGCCAACGACATCAAACTTCATATAATGCTTGAAAAAGTGGGCGTTACTCTTTGTTTTGATTCTATGTGTATTATGAAGATCAGAGTATTTAGAGAGAAAATCCATCTTAAAGTTGGATGTCGTCGACCATTAATCGACTCCTTTATCCAATAATGTCAACCATAGACAAGATTTTTTACATTAGCACCTTGAGAATCTGCTTCAAACCCTTTGATCTTGAAAGCATATAGATTGTTTTTCGAAAATGTGTAAAAAAGAATTTTAAAAATAAATAATTATTAATTTTGAAAGTGACATTAGTAAGACAAAAGTTTGTTTTTTCAATCGATGTATTAATGTTAAATCATGTTCAAACTTTCAAAACAAAAGACATTAAGGAATATAACACGAAAAATGGCTTGTAATTTATAGTATATAATATTATAAAATAAGAAAGATTAGTATAAATTATTAAAGTTGTTGTAAGAATATTTTGGTCTTAATTAACTAAGTTTAGTCTTGATTGCGCTAAGCATGTATTAATGTTTGATTATATTCAATTAACTTCCAAATTTGCAATTTCTAAAATATATAATAATTAACATATTATTTTTTGTTAAGATTTATTATTAACTTTGTGATTGTATTAAGTTAAAGGAATAATTAAATACAAAAAGTAACTAAAGTGATTTAATATTAAATAGCACATGTCTTTCAAAAAATTGAAAGAAATTTTTCACTAAAATAGAACTCAACAATGGCAAAACATCATTTAACATTATAATATTTCTTTAAATTCGATGTAAATTTAAATTTATCATTATACATAGACTTTATTAATATATAAATAGATATTTATCAAGAATTGTACTTGATTCCAAAAAAAAAATCATTACCAACGACATCATACTTCATATAATGCTTGAAAGTGTGGACAACACACTTTGTTTTGATTCTATAGGCATTATGAAGATCCATGTATTTAGAGAGAAAATCCGTCTTAAAGTCGGATGTCGTCGGCAACCAATCTACTCCATTATCAAATAATGTCAACCATAGACGTGATTTTTTTCATTAGCACCTTGTGAATCAGCTTCAAACCATTTCATCTTGAAAGCATAAACAATTTTTTTCGAAAATATTTAAAAACAAAACTAAAAAATAAGTAATCATTAATTTTTAAATTGACATTAGTAAGACAAACGTTTGTTTTTCTAATTGATGTATTTATGTTAAATTATATTCAAAATTTCAAAACAAAAGACATTAATGAATATATCTAAAGAAATGGCTTGCAATTTATAGTATATATTATTATAAAATAAGAAAAATTAGTATAAAATTTTTAAGTTCTTGTAAGAATATTTTAGTCTTAATTAACTAAGTTTTAGTTTTCATTGCGCTAAGCATATATTAGTGTTTGATTATATTCAATTAACTTCCGAATTTGCAATTTCTAAAATATATAATAATTAACATATTATTTTTTGCAAACATTCACTATTAACTTTGTTGATTGTATTAAGTTAAAGGTAAAACTAAAATTAAAAATAATTAAAGTGATTATAGCACATGTCTTTCAAAAAATTGAAAGAAATTTTACTTTAGAGTAGAATTCAACAATGGCAAAACATCATTTAACATTATAATATTTCTTTAAATTCAATGTAAATTTAAATTTATCATTACATACACTTTATTAATATATAAAAAGATATTTGTCATGAATTGTACTTGATTGCACTAAAATTTTGTCATCGCCAACGACATCAAACTTCATATAATGCTTGAAAAAGTGGGCGTTACTCTTTGTTTTGATTCTATGTGTATTATGAAGATCAGAGTATTTAGAGAGAAAATCCATCTTAAAGTTGGATGTCGTCGACCATTAATCGACTCCTTTATCCAATAATGTCAACCATAGACAAGATTTTTTACATTAGCACCTTGAGAATCTGCTTCAAACCCTTTGATCTTGAAAGCATATAGATTGTTTTTCGAAAATGTGTAAAAAAGAATTTTAAAAATAAATAATTATTAATTTTGAAAGTGACATTAGTAAGACAAAAGTTTGTTTTTTCAATCGATGTATTAATGTTAAATCATGTTCAAACTTTCAAAACAAAAGACATTAAGGAATATAACACGAAAAATGGCTTGTAATTTATAGTATATAATATTATAAAATAAGAAAGATTAGTATAAATTATTAAAGTTGTTGTAAGAATATTTTGGTCTTAATTAACTAAGTTTAGTCTTGATTGCGCTAAGCATGTATTAATGTTTGATTATATTCAATTAACTTCCAAATTTGCAATTTCTAAAATATATAATAATTAACATATTATTTTTTGTTAAGATTTATTATTAACTTTGTGATTGTATTAAGTTAAAGGAATAATTAAATACAAAAAGTAACTAAAGTGATTTAATATTAAATAGCACATGTCTTTCAAAAATTGAAAGAAATTTCACTTAAAATAGAACTCAACAATGGCAAAACATCATTTAACATTATAATATTTCTTTAAATTCGATGTAAATTTAAATTTATCATTATACATAGACTTTATTAATATATAAATAGATATTTATCAAGAATTGTACTTGATTCCAAAAAAAAAAAATCATTACCAACGACATCATACTTCATATAATGCTTGAAAGTGTGGACAACACACTTTGTTTTGATTCTATAGGCATTATGAAGATCCATGTATTTAGAGAGAAAATCCGTCTTAAAGTCGGATGTCGTCGGCAACCAATCTACTCCATTATCAAATAATGTCAACCATAGACGTGATTTTTTTCATTAGCACCTTGTGAATCAGCTTCAAACCATTTCATCTTGAAAGCATAAACAATTTTTTTCGAAAATATTTAAAAACAAAACTAAAAAATAAGTAATCATTAATTTTTAAATTGACATTAGTAAGACAAACGTTTGTTTTTCTAATTGATGTATTTATGTTAAATTATATTCAAAATTTCAAAACAAAAGACATTAATGAATATATCTAAAGAAATGGCTTGCAATTTATAGTATATATTATTATAAAATAAGAAAAATTAGTATAAATTTTTAAGTTCTTGTAAGAATATTTTAGTCTTAATTAACTAAGTTTTAGTTTTCATTGCGCTAAGCATATATTAGTGTTTGATTATATTCAATTAACTTCCGAATTTGCAATTTCTAAAATATATAATAAACATATTATTTTTTGCAAACATTCACTATTAACTTTGTTGATTGTATTAAGTTAAAGGTAAAACTAAAATTAAAAATAATTAAAGTGATTATAGCACATGTCTTTCAAAAAATTGAAAGAAATTTTACTTTAGAGTAGAATTCAACAATGGCAAAACATCATTTAACATTATAATATTTCTTTAAATTCAATGTAAATTTAAATTTATCATTACATACACTTTATTAATATATAAAAAGATATTTGTCATGAATTGTACTTGATTGCACTAAAATTTTGTCATCGCCAACGACATCAAACTTCATATAATGCTTGAAAAAGTGGGCGTTACTCTTTGTTTTGATTCTATGTGTATTATGAAGATCAGAGTATTTAGAGAGAAAATCCATCTTAAAGTTGGATGTCGTCGACCATTAATCGACTCCTTTATCCAATAATGTCAACCATAGACAAGATTTTTTACATTAGCACCTTGAGAATCTGCTTCAAACCCTTTGATCTTGAAAGCATATAGATTGTTTTTCGAAAATGTGTAAAAAAGAATTTTAAAAATAAATAATTATTAATTTTGAAAGTGACATTAGTAAGACAAAAGTTTGTTTTTTCAATCGATGTATTAATGTTAAATCATGTTCAAACTTTCAAAACAAAAGACATTAAGGAATATAACACGAAAAATGGCTTGTAATTTATAGTATATAATATTATAAAATAAGAAAGATTAGTATAAATTATTAAAGTTGTTGTAAGAATATTTTGGTCTTAATTAACTAAGTTTAGTCTTGATTGCGCTAAGCATGTATTAATGTTTGATTATATTCAATTAACTTCCAAATTTGCAATTTCTAAAATATATAATAATTAACATATTATTTTTTGTTAAGATTTATTATTAACTTTGTGATTGTATTAAGTTAAAGGAATAATTAAATACAAAAAGTAACTAAAGTGATTTAATATTAAATAGCACATGTCTTTCAAAAAATTGAAAGAAATTTTTCACTAAAATAGAACTCAACAATGGCAAAACATCATTTAACATTATAATATTTCTTTAAATTCGATGTAAATTTAAATTTATCATTATACATAGACTTTATTAATATATAAATAGATATTTATCAAGAATTGTACTTGATTCCAAAAAAAAAAAATCATTACCAACGACATCATACTTCATATAATGCTTGAAAGTGTGGACAACACACTTTGTTTTGATTCTATAGGCATTATGAAGATCCATGTATTTAGAGAGAAAATCCGTCTTAAAGTCGGATGTCGTCGGCAACCAATCTACTCCATTATCAAATAATGTCAACCATAGACGTGATTTTTTTCATTAGCACCTTGTGAATCAGCTTCAAACCATTTCATCTTGAAAGCATAAACAATTTTTTTCGAAAATATTTAAAAACAAAACTAAAAAATAAGTAATCATTAATTTTTAAATTGACATTAGTAAGACAAACGTTTGTTTTTCTAATTGATGTATTTATGTTAAATTATATTCAAAATTTCAAAACAAAAGACATTAATGAATATATCTAAAGAAATGGCTTGCAATTTATAGTATATATTATTATAAAATAAGAAAAATTAGTATAAATTTTTAAGTTCTTGTAAGAATATTTTAGTCTTAATTAACTAAGTTTTAGTTTTCATTGCGCTAAGCATATATTAGTGTTTGATTATATTCAATTAACTTCCGAATTTGCAATTTCTAAAATATATAATAATTAACATATTATTTTTTGCAAACATTCACTATTAACTTTGTTGATTGTATTAAGTTAAAGGTAAAACTAAAATTAAAAATAATTAAAGTGATTATAGCACATGTCTTTCAAAAAATTGAAAGAAATTTTACTTTAGAGTAGAATTCAACAATGGCAAAACATCATTTAACATTATAATATTTCTTTAAATTCAATGTAAATTTAAATTTATCATTACATACACTTTATTAATATATAAAAAGATATTTGTCATGAATTGTACTTGATTGCACTAAAATTTTGTCATCGCCAACGACATCAAACTTCATATAATGCTTGAAAAAGTGGGCGTTACTCTTTGTTTTGATTCTATGTGTATTATGAAGATCAGAGTATTTAGAGAGAAAATCCATCTTAAAGTTGGATGTCGTCGACCATTAATCGACTCCTTTATCCAATAATGTCAACCATAGACAAGATTTTTTACATTAGCACCTTGAGAATCTGCTTCAAACCCTTTGATCTTGAAAGCATATAGATTGTTTTTCGAAAATGTGTAAAAAAGAATTTTAAAAATAAATAATTATTAATTTTGAAAGTGACATTAGTAAGACAAAAGTTTGTTTTTTCAATCGATGTATTAATGTTAAATCATGTTCAAACTTTCAAAACAAAAGACATTAAGGAATATAACACGAAAAATGGCTTGTAATTTATAGTATATAATATTATAAAATAAGAAAGATTAGTATAAATTATTAAAGTTGTTGTAAGAATATTTTGGTCTTAATTAACTAAGTTTAGTCTTGATTGCGCTAAGCATGTATTAATGTTTGATTATATTCAATTAACTTCCAAATTTGCAATTTCTAAAATATATAATAATTAACATATTATTTTTTGTTAAGATTTATTATTAACTTTGTGATTGTATTAAGTTAAAGGAATAATTAAATACAAAAAGTAACTAAAGTGATTTAATATTAAATAGCACATGTCTTTCAAAAAATGAAAGAAATTTTACTTAAAATAGAACTCAACAATGGCAAAACATCATTTAACATTATAATATTTCTTTAAATTCGATGTAAATTTAAATTTATCATTATACATAGACTTTATTAATATATAAATAGATATTTATCAAGAATTGTACTTGATTCCAAAAAAAAAAATCATTACCAACGACATCATACTTCATATAATGCTTGAAAGTGTGGACAACACACTTTGTTTTGATTCTATAGGCATTATGAAGATCCATGTATTTAGAGAGAAAATCCGTCTTAAAGTCGGATGTCGTCGGCAACCAATCTACTCCATTATCAAATAATGTCAACCATAGACGTGATTTTTTTCATTAGCACCTTGTGAATCAGCTTCAAACCATTTCATCTTGAAAGCATAAACAATTTTTTTCGAAAATATTTAAAAACAAAACTAAAAAATAAGTAATCATTAATTTTTAAATTGACATTAGTAAGACAAACGTTTGTTTTTCTAATTGATGTATTTATGTTAAATTATATTCAAAATTTCAAAACAAAAGACATTAATGAATATATCTAAAGAAATGGCTTGCAATTTATAGTATATATTATTATAAAATAAGAAAAATTAGTATAAATTTTTTAAGTTCTTGTAAGAATATTTTAGTCTTAATTAACTAAGTTTTAGTTTTCATTGCGCTAAGCATATATTAGTGTTTGATTATATTCAATTAACTTCCGAATTTGCAATTTCTAAAATATATAATAATTAACATATTATTTTTTGCAAACATTCACTATTAACTTTGTTGATTGTATTAAGTTAAAGGTAAAACTAAAATTAAAAATAATTAAAGTGATTATAGCACATGTCTTTCAAAAAATTGAAAGAAATTTTACTTTAGAGTAGAATTCAACAATGGCAAAACATCATTTAACATTATAATATTTCTTTAAATTCAATGTAAATTTAAATTTATCATTACATACACTTTATTAATATATAAAAAGATATTTGTCATGAATTGTACTTGATTGCACTAAAATTTTGTCATCGCCAACGACATCAAACTTCATATAATGCTTGAAAAAGTGGGCGTTACTCTTTGTTTTGATTCTATGTGTATTATGAAGATCAGAGTATTTAGAGAGAAAATCCATCTTAAAGTTGGATGTCGTCGACCATTAATCGACTCCTTTATCCAATAATGTCAACCATAGACAAGATTTTTTACATTAGCACCTTGAGAATCTGCTTCAAACCCTTTGATCTTGAAAGCATATAGATTGTTTTTCGAAAATGTGTAAAAAAGAATTTTAAAAATAAATAATTATTAATTTTGAAAGTGACATTAGTAAGACAAAAGTTTGTTTTTTCAATCGATGTATTAATGTTAAATCATGTTCAAACTTTCAAAACAAAAGACATTAAGGAATATAACACGAAAAATGGCTTGTAATTTATAGTATATAATATTATAAAATAAGAAAGATTAGTATAAATTATTAAAGTTGTTGTAAGAATATTTTGGTCTTAATTAACTAAGTTTAGTCTTGATTGCGCTAAGCATGTATTAATGTTTGATTATATTCAATTAACTTCCAAATTTGCAATTTCTAAAATATATAATAATTAACATATTATTTTTTGTTAAGATTTATTATTAACTTTGTGATTGTATTAAGTTAAAGGAATAATTAAATACAAAAAGTAACTAAAGTGATTTAATATTAAATAGCACATGTCTTTCAAAAAATTGAATTTTTTTTTCACTAAAATAGAACTCAACAATGGCAAAACATCATTTAACATTATAATATTTCTTTAAATTCGATGTAAATTTAAATTTATCATTATACATAGACTTTATTAATATATAAATAGATATTTATCAAGAATTGTACTTGATTCCAAAAAAAAAAAAAATTACCAACGACATCATACTTCATATAATGCTTGAAAGTGTGGACAACACACTTTGTTTTGATTCTATAGGCATTATGAAGATCCATGTATTTAGAGAGAAAATCCGTCTTAAAGTCGGATGTCGTCGGCAACCAATCTACTCCATTATCAAATAATGTCAACCATAGACGTGATTTTTTTCATTAGCACCTTGTGAATCAGCTTCAAACCATTTCATCTTGAAAGCATAAACAATTTTTTTCGAAAATATTAAAAACAAAACTAAAAAATAAGTAATCATTAATTTTTAAATTGACATTAGTAAGACAAACGTTTGTTTTTCTAATTGATGTATTTATGTTAAATTATATTCAAAATTTCAAAACAAAAGACATTAATGAATATATCTAAAGAAATGGCTTGCAATTTATAGTATATATTATTATAAAATAAGAAAAATTAGTATAAATTTTTAAGTTCTTGTAAGAATATTTTAGTCTTAATTAACTAAGTTTTAGTTTTCATTGCGCTAAGCATATATTAGTGTTTGATTATATTCAATTAACTTCCGAATTTGCAATTTCTAAAATATATAATAATTAACATATTATTTTTTGCAAACATTCACTATTAACTTTGTTGATTGTATTAAGTTAAAGGTAAAACTAAAATTAAAAATAATTAAAGTGATTATAGCACATGTCTTTCAAAAAATTGAAAGAAATTTTACTTTAGAGTAGAATTCAACAATGGCAAAACATCATTTAACATTATAATATTTCTTTAAATTCAATGTAAATTTAAATTTATCATTACATACACTTTATTAATATATAAAAAGATATTTGTCATGAATTGTACTTGATTGCACTAAAATTTTGTCATCGCCAACGACATCAAACTTCATATAATGCTTGAAAAAGTGGGCGTTACTCTTTGTTTTGATTCTATGTGTATTATGAAGATCAGAGTATTTAGAGAGAAAATCCATCTTAAAGTTGGATGTCGTCGACCATTAATCGACTCCTTTATCCAATAATGTCAACCATAGACAAGATTTTTTACATTAGCACCTTGAGAATCTGCTTCAAACCCTTTGATCTTGAAAGCATATAGATTGTTTTTCGAAAATGTGTAAAAAAGAATTTTAAAAATAAATAATTATTAATTTTGAAAGTGACATTAGTAAGACAAAAGTTTGTTTTTTCAATCGATGTATTAATGTTAAATCATGTTCAAACTTTCAAAACAAAAGACATTAAGGAATATAACACGAAAAATGGCTTGTAATTTATAGTATATAATATTATAAAATAAGAAAGATTAGTATAAATTATTAAAGTTGTTGTAAGAATATTTTGGTCTTAATTAACTAAGTTTAGTCTTGATTGCGCTAAGCATGTATTAATGTTTGATTATATTCAATTAACTTCCAAATTTGCAATTTCTAAAATATATAATAATTAACATATTATTTTTTGTTAAGATTTATTATTAACTTTGTGATTGTATTAAGTTAAAGGAATAATTAAATACAAAAAGTAACTAAAGTGATTTAATATTAAATAGCACATGTCTTTCAAAAAATTGAAAGAAATTTTTCACTAAAATAGAACTCAACAATGGCAAAACATCATTTAACATTATAATATTTCTTTAAATTCGATGTAAATTTAAATTTATCATTATACATAGACTTTATTAATATATAAATAGATATTTATCAAGATTTGTACTTGATTCCAAAAAAAAAATCATTACCAACGACATCATACTTCATATAATGCTTGAAAGTGTGGACAACACACTTTGTTTTGATTCTATAGGCATTATGAAGATCCATGTATTTAGAGAGAAAATCCGTCTTAAAGTCGGATGTCGTCGGCAACCAATCTACTCCATTATCAAATAATGTCAACCATAGACGTGATTTTTTTCATTAGCACCTTGTGAATCAGCTTCAAACCATTTCATCTTGAAAGCATAAAGAATTTTTTTCGAAAATATTTAAAAACAAAACTAAAAAATAAGTAATCATTAATTTTTAAATTGACATTAGTAAGACAAACGTTTGTTTTTCTAATTGATGTATTTATGTTAAATTATATTCAAAATTTCAAAACAAAAGACATTAATGAATATATCTAAAGAAATGGCTTGCAATTTATAGTATATATTATTATAAAATAAGAAAAATTAGTATAAATTTTTTAAGTTCTTGTAAGAATATTTTAGTCTTAATTAACTAAGTTTTAGTTTTCATTGCGCTAAGCATATATTAGTGTTTGATTATATTCAATTAACTTCCGAATTTGCAATTTCTAAAATATATAATAATTAACATATTATTTTTTCAAACATTCACTATTAACTTTGTTGATTGTATTAAGTTAAAGGTAAAACTAAAATTAAAAATAATTAAAGTGATTATAGCACATGTCTTTCAAAAAATTGAAAGAAATTTTACTTTAGAGTAGAATTCAACAATGGCAAAACATCATTTAACATTATAATATTTCTTTAAATTCAATGTAAATTTAAATTTATCATTACATACACTTTATTAATATATAAAAAGATATTTGTCATGAATTGTACTTGATTGCACTAAAATTTTGTCATCGCCAACGACATCAAACTTCATATAATGCTTGAAAAAGTGGGCGTTACTCTTTGTTTGATTCTATGTGTATTATGAAGATCAGAGTATTTAGAGAGAAAATCCATCTTAAAGTTGGATGTCGTCGACCATTAATCGACTCCTTTATCCAATAATGTCAACCATAGACAAGATTTTTTACATTAGCACCTTGAGAATCTGCTTCAAACCCTTTGATCTTGAAAGCATATAGATTGTTTTTCGAAAATGTGTAAAAAAGAATTTTAAAAATAAATAATTATTAATTTTGAAAGTGACATTAGTAAGACAAAAGTTTGTTTTTTCAATCGATGTATTAATGTTAAATCATGTTCAAACTTTCAAAACAAAAGACATTAAGGAATATAACACGAAAAATGGCTTGTAATTTATAGTATATAATATTATAAAATAAGAAAGATTAGTATAAATTATTAAAGTTGTTGTAAGAATATTTTGGTCTTAATTAACTAAGTTTAGTCTTGATTGCGCTAAGCATGTATTAATGTTTGATTATATTCAATTAACTTCCAAATTTGCAATTTCTAAAATATATAATAATTAACATATTATTTTTTGTTAAGATTTATTATTAACTTTGTGATTGTATTAAGTTAAAGGAATAATTAAATACAAAAAGTAACTAAAGTGATTTAATATTAAATAGCACATGTCTTTCAAAAAATGAAAGAAATTTTTCACTAAAATAGAACTCAACAATGGCAAAACATCATTTAACATTATAATATTTCTTTAAATTCGATGTAAATTTAAATTTATCATTATACATAGACTTTATTAATATATAAATAGATATTTATCAAGAATTGTACTTGATTCCAAAAAAAAAAAATCATTACCAACGACATCATACTTCATATAATGCTTGAAAGTGTGGACAACACACTTTGTTTTGATTCTATAGGCATTATGAAGATCCATGTATTTAGAGAGAAAATCCGTCTTAAAGTCGGATGTCGTCGGCAACCAATCTACTCCATTATCAAATAATGTCAACCATAGACGTGATTTTTTTCATTAGCACCTTGTGAATCAGCTTCAAACCATTTCATCTTGAAAGCATAAACAATTTTTTTCGAAAATATTTAAAAACAAAACTAAAAAAAAGTAATCATTAATTTTAAATTGACATTAGTAAGACAAACGTTTGTTTTTCTAATTGATGTATTTATGTTAAATTATATTCAAAATTTCAAAACAAAAGACATTAATGAATATATCTAAAGAAATGGCTTGCAATTTATAGTATATATTATTATAAAATAAGAAAAATTAGTATAAATTTTTTAAGTTCTTGTAAGAATATTTTAGTCTTAATTAACTAAGTTTTAGTTTTCATTGCGCTAAGCATATATTAGTGTTTGATTATATTCAATTAACTTCCGAATTTGCAATTTCTAAAATATATAATAATTAACATATTATTTTTTCAAACATTCACTATTAACTTTGTTGATTGTATTAAGTTAAAGGTAAAACTAAAATTAAAAATAATTAAAGTGATTATAGCACATGTCTTTCAAAAAATTGAAAGAAATTTTACTTTAGAGTAGAATTCAACAATGGCAAAACATCATTTAACATTATAATATTTCTTTAAATTCAATGTAAATTTAAATTTATCATTACATACACTTTATTAATATATAAAAAGATATTTGTCATGAATTGTACTTGATTGCACTAAAATTTTGTCATCGCCAACGACATCAAACTTCATATAATGCTTGAAAAAGTGGGCGTTACTCTTTGTTTTGATTCTATGTGTATTATGAAGATCAGAGTATTTAGAGAGAAAATCCATCTTAAAGTTGGATGTCGTCGACCATTAATCGACTCCTTTATCCAATAATGTCAACCATAGACAAGATTTTTTACATTAGCACCTTGAGAATCTGCTTCAAACCCTTTGATCTTGAAAGCATATAGATTGTTTTTCGAAAATGTGTAAAAAAGAATTTTAAAAATAAATAATTATTAATTTTGAAAGTGACATTAGTAAGACAAAAGTTTGTTTTTTCAATCGATGTATTAATGTTAAATCATGTTCAAACTTTCAAAACAAAAGACATTAAGGAATATAACACGAAAAATGGCTTGTAATTTATAGTATATAATATTATAAAATAAGAAAGATTAGTATAAATTATTAAAGTTGTTGTAAGAATATTTTTGTCTTAATTAACTAAGTTTAGTCTTGATTGCGCTAAGCATGTATTAATGTTTGATTATATTCAATTAACTTCCAAATTTGCAATTTCTAAAATATATAATAATTAACATATTATTTTTTGTTAAGATTTATTATTAACTTTGTGATTGTATTAAGTTAAAGGAATAATTAAATACAAAAAGTAATTAAAGTGATTTAATATTAAATAGCACATGTCTTTCAAAAAATTGAAAGAAATTTTACTTAAAATAGAACTCAACAATGGCAAAACATCATTTAACATTATAATATTTCTTTAAATTCGATGTAAATTTAAATTTATCATTATACATAGACTTTATTAATATAAATAGATATTTATCAAGAATTGTACTTGATTCCAAAAAAAAAATCATTACCAACGACATCATACTTCATATAATGCTTGAAAGTGTGGACAACACACTTTGTTTTGATTCTATAGGCATTATGAAGATCCATGTATTTAGAGAGAAAATCCGTCTTAAAGTCGGATGTCGTCGGCAACCAATCTACTCCATTATCAAATAATGTCAACCATAGACGTGATTTTTTTCATTAGCACCTTGTGAATCAGCTTCAAACCATTTCATCTTGAAAGCATAAACAATTTTTTCGAAAATATTAAAAACAAAACTAAAAAATAAGTAATCATTAATTTTTAAATTGACATTAGTAAGACAAACGTTTGTTTTTCTAATTGATGTATTTATGTTAAATTATATTCAAAATTTCAAAACAAAAGACATTAATGAATATATCTAAAGAAATGGCTTGCAATTTATAGTATATATTATTATAAAATAAGAAAAATTAGTAAAAAATTTTTAAGTTCTTGTAAGAATATTTTAGTCTTAATTAACTAAGTTTTAGTTTTCATTGCGCTAAGCATATATTAGTGTTTGATTATATTCAATTAACTTCCGAATTAGCAATTTCTAAAATATATAATAATTAACATATTATTTTTTTCAAACATTCACTATTAACTTTGTTGATTGTATTAAGTTAAAGGTAAAACTAAAATTAAAAATAATTAAAGTGATTATAGCACATGTCTTTCAAAAAATTGAAAGAAATTTTACTTTAGAGTAGAATTCAACAATGGCAAAACATCATTTAACATTATAATATTTCTTTAAATTCAATGTAAATTTAAATTTATCATTACATACACTTTATTAATATATAAAAAGATATTTGTCATGAATTGTACTTGATTGCACTAAAATTTTGTCATCGCCAACGACATCAAACTTCATATAATGCTTGAAAAAGTGGGCGTTACTCTTTCTTTTGATTCTATGTGTATTATGAAGATCAGAGTATTTAGAGAGAAAATCCATCTTAAAGTTGGATGTCGTCGACCATTAATCGACTCCTTTATCCAATAATGTCAACCATTGACAAGATTTTTTACATTAGCACCTTGAGAATCTGCTTCAAACCCTTTGATCTTGAAAGCATATAGATTGTTTTTCGAAAATGTGTAAAAAAGAATTTTAAAAGTAAATAATTATTAATTTTGAAAGTGACATTAGTAAGACAAAAGTTTGTTTTTTCAATCGATGTATTAATGTTAAATCATGTTCAAACTTTCAAAACAAAAGACATTAAGGAATATAACACGAAAAATGGCTTGTAATTTATAGTATATAATATTATAAAATAAGAAAGATTAGTATAAATTATTAAAGTTGTTGTAAGAATATTTTGGTCTTAATTAACTAAGTTTAGTCTTGATTGCGCTAAGCATGTATTAATGTTTGATTATATTCAATTAACTTCCAAATTTGCAATTTCTAAAATATATAATAATTAACATATTATTTTTTGTTAAGATTTATTATTAACTTTGTGATTGTATTAAGTTAAAGGAATAATTAAATACAAAAAGTAATTAAAGTGATTTAATATTAAATAGCACATGTCTTTCAAAAAATTGAAAGAAATTTTACTTTAACATAGAACTCAACAATGGCAAAACATCATTTAACATTATAATATTTCTTTAAATTCGATGTAAATTTAAATTTATCATTATACATAGACTTTATTAAAATATAAATAGATATTTATCAAGAATTGTACTTGATTCCAAAAAAAAAAATCATTACCAACGACATCATACTTCATATAATGCTTGAAAGTGTGGACAACACACTTTGTTTTGATTCTATAGGCATTATGAAGATCCATGTATTTAGAGAGAAAATCCGTCTTAAAGTCGGATGTCGTCGGCAACCAATCTACTCCATGATCAAATAATGTCAACCGTAGACGTGATTTTTTTCATTAGCACCTTGTGAATCAGCTTCAAACCATTTCATCTTGAAAGCATAAACAATTTTTTTCGAAAATATTTAAAAACAAAACTAAAAAATAAGTAATCATTAATTTTTAAATTGACATTAGTAAGACAAACGTTTGTTTTTCTAATTGATGTATTTATGTTAAATTATATTCAAAATTTCAAAACAAAAGACATTAATGAATATATCTAAAGAAATGGCTTGCAATTTATAGTATATATTATTATAAAATAAGAAAAATTAGTAAAAAAAAATTTAAGTTCTTGTAAGAATATTTTAGTCTTAATTAACTAAGTTTTAGTTTTCATTGCGCTAAGCATATATTAGTGTTTGATTATATTCAATTAACTTCCGAATTTGCAATTTCTAAAATATATAATAATTAACATATTATTTTTTGCAAACATTCATTATTAACTTTGTTGATTGTATTAAGTTAAAGGTAAAACTAAAATTAAAAATAATTAAAGTGATTATAGCACATGTCTTTCAAAAAATTGAAAGAAATTTTACTTTAGAGTAGAATTCAACAATGGCAAAACATCATTTAACATTATAATATTTCTTTAAATTCAATGTAAATTTAAATTTATCATTACATACACTTTATTAATATATAAAAAGATATTTGTCATGAATTGTACTTGATTGCACTAAAATTTTGTCATCGCCAACGACATCAAACTTCATATAATGCTTGAAAAAGTGGGCGTTACTCTTTCTTTTGATTCTATGTGTATTATGAAGATCAGAGTATTTAGAGAGAAAATCCATCTTAAAGTTGGATGTCGTCGACCATTAATCGACTCCTTTATCCAATAATGTCAACCATTGACAAGATTTTTTACATTAGCACCTTGAGAATCTGCTTCAAACCCTTTGATCTTGAAAGCATATAGATTGTTTTTCGAAAATGTGTAAAAAAGAATTTTAAAAGTAAATAATTATTAATTTTGAAAGTGACATTAGTAAGACAAAAGTTTGTTTTTTCAATCGATGTATTAATGTTAAATCATGTTCAAACTTTCAAAACAAAGGACATTAAGGAATATAACACGAAAAATGGCTTGTAATTTATAGTATATAATATTATAAAATAAGAAAGATTAGTATAAATTATTAAAGTTGTTGTAAGAGTATTTTGGTCTTAATTAACTAAGTTTAGTCTTGATTGCGCTAAGCATGTATTAATGTTTGATTATATTCAATTAACTTCCAAATTTGCAATTTCTAAAATATATAATAATTAACATATTATATATATAATATATATATAATTTATATATATATATATATATATATATTATATATATATAATATAATAATATTATGTCTGTCTATTCTTGATTTATAAGTGTGGGTTATATGAGGGCACTCGTCGTCTATCACCATTGGAGGTAATATCGTTCCTATCCATTTGACCTATATTGATCAACTATGTATGTATATACTTGTCCTATGTAATTCTTGATGTTCATTTTCTGGTTTGATCTAAATATGATCCATTTCTATGCTTGAATTATGCTTGAACTTGCTTAGGTATCATATTTAACTTGCTCGGGTCCCAACTGGTCGACCCATGAGTCGACTCATCAATGATAACTCAATCCTTGTATTTCATTTGGGTCCCAACAGGTCGACCCATGCGTCGACTCATCGCTACCCAGAGTTTATTCTTTTGGGATTTCAAACATGAATGTGTCGACTCATTACATGTGTGAGTCGACTCTTCGCTGTCCATTATAGAGGTTGCATTAAATTCGAGTCCCACTAGGTCGACCCATGTGTCGACTCTTCGATGCCAGAAACTGCTCATCTGAGTCTTAATTAGGTCGACTCATTTTTCAAGAAATTTTTTCTGTATAATCAATTCATTTGGTCATTTGGTCTTCTCCCTCTCTCTCTCACTCTCTTCCACACAAAAACCCTAAAATCTCCTTACAAACAACACTCGAATGGCTTCAAGAGCATCTGGAAAAAGAACTGCAAGAGGATCCTCCTCTCACACTGGGACTGCACCATCTCAATCGAATATTCAGGTAACTGCTTTATCCTTACTCAAAAATAGAACAGTTGTAAAGCAGTACGTATACTCACCGTTAGTGGTTGGACGCATGCATATTCCAGAAATTGTTGAACGAATAAATTTTCAAGGAATTGATTTGTTCTTAGACTATACCACTAAGTATAATGAGGATTTAGTCAAACTGTTTTATACTGGCATTGATGGAAACTTCGAGGGTTTTAAGTTTGCATGCAATATTGGTAATCAGGTTATTGAAGTGAATGATGACGTTTGGAAGTCTCTGTTTGAGATCTCTCCATTATCGTCTCCTAATGATCTCAAGATTACCGACACTGTGTTTGCTCCAGACTATGAGTTTAGGAATGCCTTAAACTCAATGGTGAAGAGACCGTTTTCTACAAATATTTTTACGAGCAATCTATTCCATACCAATGTGAAAACGGGTATTTTGAAGCCTCTTGACAAGATTTTACACTAGGTCCTGACGCATATTTTGCGTCCTTAATAAGAAGGTTACTCCAGAGTGGACAAGGCCGAAGTACACCTGGTTTATGTGCTGAAACACAAGCTGAAAGTAAATTGGCCACACTACGTTGCAAGTCGGATCTTTGCTCTAAAGGAGTCAGGTCGAGGCACTACTCTATGCTACCCTTCATTTATTCAAAGTATCCTAAATAAAGCTAAAGTTTCAGTTCAAGGAATTCCGTATAAATCCTTCACTACAAATCAAGAGTTTGACAGAAAACATTAAGTTTGATGGGCTACACTTGGGATCGTACAGCGCGACTATACAAGACTCGTAACTAGTTCCAGGTTCTAATACTCGGCATTTAGAAGACGATGATTATGATGATGATGAGGAGGAGGAGGAGGAGGATGAATATGATGAAGACGAGGAAGAAAATAATGATGACAACTCTTAACCTATGGAGCATGATCAATAAGTCACTGACCATGGTGATTGGCTAGGTACTACTCCTGGACAACATCCATATGATAGCCGAGGCTGGGGAGAATGGCAACACACCAGATGGACCAACAACCTTTCATCCTATATGCATACACCCTCTTCTTAACCTGGAAATTCTGAAGTGATGGAAATGTTGAGAAACATGCAAATACATCAGTAAAATTTTGCTACACTTCAAGAGGAGAGATTTACGGTCTTGCAGGATCAACTTCAGATTCAAGGTGACAACTTTGCATCTTTTGCTTCCCTCCAAGAGGAAAGGTATTCGGACCTAAGGAGTCAAACCCAGACCCACGGTGACAACTTCAATTCATTTACCTCCACCATCATGCAACAGATTGATGGCACTCATCACTCTTTCGCAGGATCCTTCAATACGCTTAACCGGAACGTCATTGACTTCACCAACCTCTATGAAGAAGAGAGACCTTCGCGCCCACCTTATGGATATAGAGGCAAAAATGACTCTTCACGAGGGAGACGACCTTAGATGACTGTTTAATTCAGTGCATTTCCATTTTCCTATGTTTGCATGTTATTGTACTTACTTATTTGTCTTAAAGTTTATGTTGAACAATTATGGCAATCTTATTTACTTATTTTGTTTTGCTCTGTGTAATATTTATGATTATACTTCTTCCATTGACTTTATGTTATGTGCATGGTTGTTAATGTCTATATGTTGCAAAGTCGTTGATTAAGTGCTTATGAATATCTTTGTTTCATGTTGACCGTTTCATTGTTTCTTTTTGATGTTGTCAAAGAGGGAGAAGCAATGGAAACACAATAGATGATTTAGCATATTTATAATAGCATAATGTTTGAAGGCATGCATAAAATCAGGGGGAGGATGTCTATCAAAGTACGCGATTACCCACGATTTGCCATCATCAAAAAGGGGGAGTATGTGAGGGAAAATATGCCTAGTTCTTATTTTAATGATGTCAAACCTTTCTAGTCTCCCATAACGTGTACTTTGGATGGTGTCATCATATCATAGAATGCATTCATCCTCTAACATGTTCAAAATATAAGTTCAACGTGTCCAGGCATATAGGAGCATATCATAGATGTGAATCATGCACTTGATCATCGTTAATAACCTAGGTTCATCAGAGATTGGTTTAAATTGATCAAAATACATCTCAAAACTCATTTTTGAAAGTTTAAGAACTATGATTCAACTCATGACTCGGAGCATAACTCTCGGGTCTGAACAGGTCGAGTCACAGGTCGACTCAATTCTGGGAAAACTGAATGAGTCGACTCATCCATATGTTGCATTGACTCATTGCCTATTCCTATTTGAACCATGTAGCCACGGGTCTGAACAGGTCGATTCATATGTCGACTCAACCCTGTAAAAACTCTGTTTGAGTCGACTCATCCCCGTTGAGTCGACTCATCGCCTGCTTCACTTGAATAATTTTTCCTCGGGTCTGAACAGGTCAAGTGACCTGTGTGAACAGGTCGAGTGGTCGTTGCTTGGCCTCAATTTTGTGTTGTATAATTGTGAAAAATAATTATGTTATGCCTGTTATTTGGTCCATGCATCATATAAATATTCTAGAGTCTCTTCTTCAATCAAAAACAAGAAAAGTGAAAGATATACACCAAAGTGCTCTTCATCTTTATTCTCCATTGCATTTCTCAACAAATACACATAACAATTGTTGTTGATCGTTGTGCATTGCTGTGGTGATAACGTCCAAATAGGATTGTGTAATCTTAGTTTGGGTTGAGTCTTTGTGTGGGTTTTTCTTGAATAAAACCATTGGGGTTTTGTCCTCCAAGAATTGGGGGTTTTTGCACTAACCTCTGCTTCACAAATTCAACCAAGTGAAAAGTTTGAAGAACGGTGGGTTCGGTCAAACAAGTAATGGTAACTGGAGGATTGTGAAAAAAGCTTAGGGTTCAAGCGACTTGCGATCGTAATCAGGCGAGTTGAAGTTTCAGAGAACGTGGAGTTCTTGCAATAAGGTAGTTGTAACTGGAGGTTTGTTCGAAGCGCTTGAACGACTTGGTTCAACTCGAATCAAGGGGAGAGAAGTGAATATGATCTACAACAACACTAGGGGTTGATTGGTGGTGATCATTTATTCTTTTGTATCAACTTTGCAACTTAAAAATAAATATATATCAATTCTAGATTTAGAATTGAGGGCATACGTACCCTAAGCGAGGACGGTAGGGGAACTGCCTAAACAAATCCGATGTTATTCTCTCTTTCTCTTAACTCTTTAAATTCTGCATTAATTACATTTTGTGTGAAATTAATGGTAAAATCAATCTCGCTTGATTATTGTGCATAGTAGTTGTTTGATAAATTGGTGCAATCACTTTGATTGCAACTGAGTAAAATTCTGCACATTCAATTTGAGTGAAATTGAGACTTGGTATGGAGTTTTCTCCAAGTGTTCGATAAAATTAATCTCACACAAATCTATTAATATTTTACTTGCTCTCTTATTGTGTTAACGCATTATTAGAGGTAACGATATCAAGGATTGTGGTAGTTAATCGATTGATTTAGATAGTGGTTGATTATCTCTATCGTAGTTATTCCATTCGGTTTCACGCATATCTGATCTTTCCATTAACGGATCATTTAGACGATTGTAATCTAGGGTGCTTTTGCAACCGTTGAAAACATTTTTAAAAGCGCGAAATTTTAAATATTGATCTATTCAACCCCTCTTCTAGATCGGTACTATCGTCTAACAAAGAATATCTCCATCGCCAAATGGTCTACAAAATTGTTTATGTTCGGGAATAGAACAATTCCATGGATCAATAATTCCAAGATTGTGCTACAGAATTTTTCCTTCTCTTCTTTAATCATCTTCCAAGCATGGTCTTCTAAAAACTTCCTTGTGAGACCCCTGACTGAACCTTTGGGTGTCCAATTGGCCACCACTTTATTTGCATTGATACCCAAAACTAAAGCAAGCTCGGACAAAGTAAAGCCTTCTTCCAACTTAGGGAAGGGATTGTAGATTTTGATAGATCTGTTGAGAAGTCTCTCATATTCCTCCAAGGTTATGGACAGTTGGAAATCTCAGAAAGTAAAACATCTTAACGGGATGTCGTAGTATTGAGCCAAGGCTGTGAGCGCTCCAAAGTCAACTTTTTTAGTTAAGAGGTCCAAGATGTTTCCATAAGTTGCTCTGAACTTGTTGTCTTTAATGGAGGTAATCTTAGAGCTTAGAACCTTCAAGTTGTCGGTTTATGGCTCTTTGTATCTGAAGGAGAATTTACTCTTTCTTGGTGGAGGATTCATGATTGTTTTGTAAAATGTCTTGTATTCCTGAGATAAACAACGAGATATTAAGAGCTTTATTTATTAATGATGAATGAATGTTTATGAATGCATGGATGGGTGAGAAGATTAATGGTTTTAACGGAACTCATGCACATGTTCATAATTTGAGATCACTATGATGAGGAATATGGTTTAATAATGACTACTTTTGAATTGAGGTTCTCACTTTGCAAGATCTAGGGCTTTTGAGACATTGGGTATTAGACACTGCTCTCAGAGTCATGGGCTTCCTTGAATGTCTGTCGCTTATGTCAATTTACTTGCCATGCGACAACTCCATCAAGGAAATCTATTATGAGCGAGATCTTCGTACCGACCCTCACGAGGAGATCTCCTCGGGGACCTGTACTACGCGACCATCAGTCTAGGTTAGCCAAAGGTTAAATGTTCTAAAAAAGGGGTCTTAGAGTTATGGACACTAATGAAGATAAGGATGCTTACGCCAAGAGCTTGACGGTCATAAATACCTTTAAAAGAGTCTACTCTAATTAAGGTTATAGCATATCCCTAACAAGAAGAGATTCTCGGTGGTCAATATTACTCAACCTCTCATATCTCAAGCTTACTCTCAGACTCGGGTAGACAGTCTTTCGCACAGGGTTTATTTGCAATCATTATCAACCATTTATTTGTAACCATCATCACAGGGCCAAAGTGACAGACAAACAAAAAATATATACAGGTATAAGAATAAGTAAACAAAACAGTAAAGATAAAGAATAAAAGAATAAAAAGATATAAACCCCCCACACACGCAAAAAGACAACCAAAACTAGGTGTGACTTTCTTAGGGAAACATGCTCCCCAGCAGAGTCTCCAATTGTCGTTATCAAGGTTTCGGGAACAACCGGACCGACTGATATAAGGAATGCCTCTTTAAAAGAATAAGGTAGACACAGAGTCGTCGCCGAATTTTATTTATTCCTAGAGAGGAAAGGGAAAATAGTCGATAAAACCCTTTAGGAAAATGAATGCACAAGGAGTGCATGTATATATGGATATGGATTGGTCTCGCAACCAAACAATGGATTCAAAAGTCGTTTACGCAAGGAGAAGGTATTAGCGCCCCTCACGTCCATGGTACTCCATGGGAACCATTTAAGTTGTCAAGCGTGTGTGGGTATTTATCTATAGATTTTTATCTTTATTATTATCAAAGTCTGAAAGAATGAGATTTTGGTTTTTTATTATTGTGCTCGCCAAGGATTGTGGCCCTTGTACCTATGTATCATTCATCGGGTGATGAAGAATCAGAGTTCGGAGTAGAAAATGTTTATGTGTTGGTTGTTTTTACCTTTGAGAAAAGGGTTTTCGGTGTGATTCCTTAAGGCACAAAAATAGGTTTGATGAGTTGTGTTGATTTTACCTTGAAGAAGGGTTTATGAAAAGGGTGTTTGTGATTAGATTACACTAAAGTCTATGGGAGGAGGTGAATATTCTAGACAAACAAGCCAAGCGTCCTGTGTCCAAAATAATCAAAGTAAGGGTAGAAGAGCTCCATCCTTACTCGTTCCCCACCACTTAAGGCTCTTGGCGCACAATACTGATCATATTTTTATTGTATTTTGGGTTTGATTAAGAAAAAAATGCCATTTGGTGTTGGATCAAGGGTTTATTACTTTGGATTTTGAAATGGTGATGTGCATGAATATTTACATGGTAACCAAGCAAGAAAGTAAATGGTTTGATTGTAAGGTAGCCCAAGAGAAAGCCTTGTGTGTGTAAAAGTGACATAAGCTAACAAATGGATAATGGTCTTACAATCATGTCTCCCTAGGGTAGTGCCATGATGCCATTCTTACAATAAAAGATTGCAAGTTACAGATGAAAATCCAAGTTAGGGAAAAGTGTCAAGAGATTAAGGCAAGGGTTCTAAATGAAATCCTCTAAGTCCAATGGTTGATTACAAATGAATGCATCTTTTTGGTTTTATAATTTTATCATGTTTTTTGTTGTTTTTTATTGTATGATGACAATAAATAAATGACAATGATAAAATGCATGAGGAGATATATATACAATGATGATGATGATTGTGGGTACTTGAAAGTAAATTACACTACAATATAATTGATAATAAATTAATTCACAAGATGATAAACATGATTAACAATAACAAAGGTTAACAATGAACAGTTAGTGGTTAGTTGAATGTATAAAGTAACCATCTAGGGATTATCTATCCATAGGTCAAAGGACTCAAAATATGGCGCATCAAAGGATAACTTATCATTGATGAAAAGTATTGAAGATGATATTTGATCATCTAACAATATATTTGAACCAATGAAAGTTATACAACCCCAAGTCCATCTATCAATTATTTGACAAATGGAAGATTGTATCACCCAATGGTTACAAGTTTAAGGTTGATTAATGTACAATTCAAACATTGAAATAATAGTGTTAAAGGGTTAGTGGTTAAGGGAAGTAATTCAATCAAAATGAATCAACAAGATAAAATCACAAGTATAGTTTCATCTATGCATCAAATGGACCACAATATGGTTAAATAGAGGCAACCTATCAATACCTCAAAATATCATGAACGATCCATTGATCATTCATTGATAGATTTGAAATATTGAAGGTTTTATCAAGCCTAAAAACCAAAGCCATGACCAAATAGACTTCATTAATCAACATCAACAAAGGCATAAAAAAAGTCAAGTTAAAATAGTCAAGATGAAATAAACAAGGTGAAAAATAAAATTTGGATGACAAATTATCAAGGTGTGATTAAAAACAAATATTGCATGAAAATAAAATAAGTGGGAGAAAGTAAATAAAAAGAAAATGGAGAGAAAATGGGAAAAATAATAAAAAGATGAACATAAAGAAAAGAAATGGGGATACAAATAAATAAGGGGCATTATGGGTTGAACCTCTGACCTTGGGGTCATGGGGTCAACCCCCATCCACTGGGCCAAGCGCCTTGTGGTGTTAGAAAATGAACTCAGTGAATAAAATAGAATAAGTCAAACATTAAAAACACGTGTGAGGCCCTAACCAATCAGAACATGATAACATTTTTTTTTTAATTTGAAACAAAAACAATGCGCGAACCAACTGTCTTCTTCAACCTTGGAACCTTGTATTTGAACTTCTATAACTCGTGTTTTTGAATGAATCAACCATGGATTCTCCTTCCTAACACATCATTGTTTCCTTCTCCACACTCATGAGCCATTGATTGGCTTTGAGTGTAGAGTATTTCACATGAACTCGGACATGAACACAATCCTAAAAATAAAATTAAATGATGAATAGGGAGAAATTGAAGCTTAGGCCATAAGGCTTAGCATCAGAGAGGAAATTCGAGTAAGATGGTAACTTGTTTTAGTGAAAATAGATGAGGTAACTACCTTATCAGAATCAGTTTCTGATGAAGGTTCCAACGAGTATGGATAGCTCAGGGGAGGTGGTTTCAACATGTTTTGGTGTTTCAGAAAGCTTAAAGGATGTTGGGTGAAGGTTTTTGGGTGGTTAAGTGAAGTTGAAATGCCTTGAAACTCAGAACCCGACACTCCATTTTGAAGGAGGAAAGTTGGATTTGCAATAGGGGTTTCTTGACTTTGGAAGCTTGGTTTTTTCATGGAACATCTTCCCCTATTTATAGGGAAGGTGTTGGAGTGCTCTGGAGAGAGAAAGGAAGAGGTTTCTTCAGAAAAGGGAAAGCCCGAAAATCCCAAAATGTGAATCTTATTAGAGAAGTATTACTGATGTTTTTGCCTGTAAATCCTCTACAATCAGTTTGTTTGGCAACTTGCATCAATTAGGTGAGACATAAGTGGTCCCAAAGCAAGCTGATGTGGTTTTTACTTTTTACCATTTTAGGAAAACTTGCTTTTTGACATTAGCTCGGGTTGTTCATATGTGACCATAAATCCTTTCATTTTGGCTTGCATTCTTGTCACGTAATGTTTTGTAACATGTCTTGGGTCAAATGGGATCAGAACAAGAGGATTTGGAGACTTAAAACATGATTATGCAAATTCTGACTGATGTTGGTCTGAGATGTGCACCAGGATAAATCATCAACTTTTATCTTGGGCCAAATAAAATTGGCTCGTGCATTTTGCATGAAACTTGTGCCAATTGTTCTTTGTCATGCCCTTAACAACTTGCAAAAAGAATAAGGTTAAAAGGAGTTGTGGTGGAAATGGCACTGAGGTAAAGTGGGGTCATGGACATGTTTCTAGGTCTGGCTATGCATCTTGACCATCTTGGCCAATGCAAAATTTGAGGTCCTTGATCAATGAATTAGGTACTAGACCTTGAAACAAAGTTGAAAAGGGATTCATTTAGGACATTTGGCTAAAAGAAGATCTCCAAAAGGTTAAAAGGTGAAAATTTTATGGGGTTTGGACCAAATGATAGGCCAAACTTGCCAAAATCATGACCAACCAACATGCCCTAGAAATGCAATTTTGAGTTTTCTTAAGTTCCAAGGCACAATGATGGATGTTTGAAGCTCAAATGATCATATCTTGATGGAAAACAAGCTTTGAAGTCTTGTGGGATAATTATAGGTCATGTCCACGGGTGAAACAATAAATCACAAGTTCAAAGTTCAAGACCAAACCTCCACTTGTACCATAGATGAAATGGATGTTTGCTTGATGGATTATGGTTGAAAATGACTCGAATTTAAGGTGGATAGAGTGATGAATAATGGGGTGACCAAGTGAGGCAATGCATGGAAGAAAATGAGTACTCAGATTAGGGTTACTTGGACCACAAGTTTCATCAAAGACCACTGTCAAACAAAATAGGGTTTTGGGTGCAAGAGTAGTCTTGAAGTGACTCACAAGGTTGGGTATGAAAAAAGTTTGGATATTAGGGTTCCTCAAAGGTAAGGCCAAGGCACAAAGTGAATGATGACTTGTACAAACCGTGGAGGATCAAGAAACTTGGGTTATGGTCCTTGGGTGACCAGATGAATATTCAAATCTTCAATGATGACTCATCATCCAATTAGGGTTTTGGAGAGTGAGTGAGATGACTTGGGAGGGCCCATAAGATCTAAGGATGCTTGAGGATGAAGATTAGGTTTAAGGTGGCTTGGGCACACCTCAACATGATCAAAGGGCCTTGATGATTCTCAGATGAACTTCATGCCTTAAGTTTGCTTGTTTACCATGAGTGTAGATGCACATGAAATGGTGTATGATGAATGTATGCTTATGGATTAGGGTTATGGAAGGTGATATGAAGGTAGAATGAATCTGAGGGTATGACACAAAGGTGCCTTAGAAATTGTTGATCTGTATAGGATGCATTTAAGTGTTAATATATATATTCAACACACTTTGTCTCAGTCTATGTATTATGGCGGTCCCCTTGATGAGATATAAGTAGATCACATTGACACTGTAGATGAGAGTCAAGAAGTGTTTGCTGCAATGTATGAAGAAATCATTAATGGAGATTTGAAGGGTGCAGAGTTGAAGGAAACTGAGATTTTAAGGAAAGTGAGGCAAAGGAAACAGAGATTAAAAAATGAGGCAAGGGAAAAATGAAGATGAGTTGAATGAAAGTGGGCCAAATGAAGCTGAGGAAAATCATGATAATGTGCATGGGAGTGGTGAGGTCTGTGGTGATGTTAGTTCTGATGACACAGAGGATGAGAGCTTCAATTATGACAGTGCAATGGATGTAGCATTTGATGATGAATTTGATGAGTATGATGATGAATTGGTTGAGGAATATGAAATGGAAAATCTTGGCATCCATAGGGAGAGATCCCAATTATTAAATGCTACCAATAGCTTTTACAGTAGTGGAGAGAAAATAAGGATAGTTGGATATGATTTTCGCAGCTGCTTATTGATGACTTTAGAGGTAGAAATGAGTGTCTCACATACACTTTCATTTTTGATCAACAAAATGTATGTTATATTTCTGATCACATTATGTTGTTATAATCATGTTTTATGTGTTTCCATTTCTGATTAATATTATATTTCTGATGACATATGGTATATTACCTGCAAAGGATGAGCTACTACCTAGTGTTGAACAGAGATTGTGTCAGACACCTGTATAACAACTTTAGGAAGAAGTTTCCTGATAAGATGTTGAAGGAATTCATATGGAAGACTGGAAAATCAACATACTCACAAGCATGGAAAAGAGAAATAAATGAGAGGAATGAGAGTTGTCAATGAAGATGCATTTAAACACATGTTGAGCACCCCACCAACATTATGGAGTATATCATACTTTAAGACACATAACAAGTGTGATGATGTTCTCAACAACATGTCTAAAGCTTTTGATAGTGTCATTCTTGAGTCAGAGGGTCAAGCCATTGATAATCATGATGGAAGAAATCAGGACCTACATGATGAAAATATCGGCTACCAATAGGATGAGGTTTCAAAACATGGCAGATGTTTATATGTTATCCAATATTATAAGGAAAATTGAAAAAATAGGCACATACACAAATGTATGGCTTGTCATGTAATTATACATGAAAAAATCGTGTTTGTCATACAAGTTTTATATGAGTATCATGTCTTATCTAAGTTTTTCTGTTGTAGGATGTCAAATGAGCACATCTTTGAAGAGAAGCACCTTGAAAATTCAATAGATAAGTTTATAGTCAATTTGAAGGAACACCTATGTTCCTGCAGAAGATGGGAACTGACGGGCTTACCTTGTCTTCATACATTTTTAGCTATGAAAAGGAGAAATCATAAGGTTGATGACTATATCCCTAAGTATTACATGAAATCAAGATACATGGAAGTCTACAAACATGTGATTTATCCTGTAAATGGATCAAATATGTGGGTTAGAACAGAGTATCCTAATGTTCAACCTCCTAAGTATAGGAAAATGCCTTGAAGGTCAAAAAAGATGAGGAATCTAGAGCAAGGAGAGGTTGATGGCTTTGATCGCAAAATGAGAATAATTGGTCTCATTGTCAAGTGCAGTAGGTGCAAGTAACCAGGTCACAACAAATTTACTTGTAAGGTGACACCAACTAGTCAAACATCTCAACAACAAGCATCTCAACAACCAGCATATCAACAACCATACACTCAACAAGCATCCACTCAACAACCAGCTACTCAAACATCTCAACAATAAACTCATGGAAGAAGAAAAAAAGATAACTGTTAAGACGGCATCTCAACCAGCTACTGAAATATCTCATCAATCAACTCATGAAAGGACAAAGAAGCTACATGTTAGAAGGCCATTAACACCATTTGTACCACCAAGACCTACAACTAGATTGGATGCAATCAAGACTATAATTCGGCCAACAACAAAAAGGACTACACCAACAAAGAGAACCACACTAAAGAAGAAAATTTAATTTAACTTAGAATTGTCTGTCATGTTGTCTGTTGAACTCAATTAAGTTATAAGTTAGTTTCAGTGTGAATCTATTTCCTTATGCAATGTATTTTGGATTTGTAATGTGTTTTGAACCTATGTTGTTATGCAGAATATGTTATGTGTTTTGAATCTATGTTGTAATGCAAAATATTAGAGGTATACACCACATATTAGGAATGTGTTTTGATATAAATCAATTATGCCTTATTTTCTCTATTTTGATATAATGTGTTTCGATTTAAATCACAAAAGTGTGTTGGTTTTATGTCTCAATGATGTAAACTAAACAATTATGTTTTATGCCACAAATAATAATTATGTGTCAACTTATATACTCATGTAAATCATTCAAACGGATGCGAAACGGATGCGAACCATTCAAACTGATATAAACAATTCGACTAATGCAAACAGATGTTGTTCAACTAATGCAAACAGATGTTATTCTATCATTAACTGATACAAGCTGAAAACATTAATTGGTACAAACATTAACTATTCTTACAAGCTGAAAACAAATTATATAATAAATTTATGTTATTCAAACTGATACAAACTGATTCAATCTGATACACTTATCGCAACATCCTAAATTCCAACACATAACAATACAAAACATACTCTTCCAAAAAATTACTCATATTTTATCAATATTGTGCAAGTTTATTTTGTAATTTGACAACCCAATGACAATTTTATTATGCGTTTTAAATGTCAACGCAAATTATTTCCCCATTTCTATATAGTTGAAAAATATTGACTTGTGTCATTCCAGCTGTGTATGAAGCTTGATTAATAAGCTAAATAGTTTTTTGTTATGTGCTGCATGTACCTTCTAAAAACAAGGAAAAACTATACATTTCTACATTTTTATTGTCTTTTATAATAAGGTTGTTTGATATATATACACCAGACATCAAAATGAATGAAGAGAATCAAGGCTTTTCTTAGCTGCAACAGCAATTACAAACTAGTACAAGATCTTGTGACTGGAACCTCTCAGCTTGTTTGTTGACTTTCCAATGGATATTACCTTATGCAAAATTATGGAATCCAATTGCTACTTTGAATCCAACCCCATCTAATTAAGTAGTAGCACTCTTCATCGGCTCGTCGTGTATCGGTCTATCTGGATTGAGATAGTTATTTGTCTCAAGATCAACTTCATAGGATGAAAGCAGCTTTTTCTGCATGAATATGCAGCATCCTCATCAGTTATCAGGAAAAAGACAGATAAACATCTATTTATATATATTAAATCTAGTGCATCAAACTATCTTGCGACACTTCAACTTCTTCTATGTCACATCATTCATTTTCCTATGTGGCATCTCTCAAATCTCATCTTCAATTTTTAAAAGGTCAAAATATATTGTTTCTCTCTATAAAAGGTCATGGATTCGAATCTAAACAAATGCAAAAATACAATTACCTAATATTTGATTATTAACTTTATTTATTTCAAAAAATATCATAATAATTTACTCACAATAAATTTATTATTACTCCAACTAAATATATTTTTTAAAATTTTAAAAATAAAAGAGAGGTTCATATCCACACACTTTAAAATATTTTTTGTTTTCTTAAAATCATAGCAACAAAAGAACAACTTAAAAAATACTTTTAATGTATAATAGATAATGCAACACAAATTTGACATTCTGGACATAGATTTATAAAGCTATTGAGTTATTCGATAATAATTGAAAATAAATTTTTATTTTTCTTTAAGACTAAAAATAAATGTCTTATAATTAGATATTTAAAAGAGATACAAGTATTAAAAATACATTTGGGATATCTTTTTAAATTATTTCAATTTGTAAAATAAACTCTTGTATGTCACTCTCAAGTTACAAACATACATTTTTTTATTCATAATTAATTCATATTATTGTCTCACTTATTTATAATAAAATATTATAATATAAATTTGTTGTTCATATTTACAAAATAAATTTTTTTAACATATATAAAACTCAATACAAAATAAATAAATATTAATTAACAGTCCAATCTAGTTAAACATTAAGTTCAAAGCAAGATGATTAAGAATTGATGCTAGTGCGAGTTTTTGTATGTCTTTAGGAATCCCAGCTCAAGATGAATATGAATATTACAATCAGTAGGATGAAAAACAAAATGCTGTAGACAAGGCAGTCTATGCATGCCTTGTAGTATTTCCGTAACTACCATGAAAACATATAGAACATAAACACCTAGAAAGCTATGAACAAGAGACTAATGTTTTACCTTACTGAAAATACACAGTTTTAGACAATTAACCACCATCTTAGTCAACTCGCTAAACATGTGGTTAAAGAGTAGGATTGATACTTACTTCTAGTGTAGATTGGACTCACCTCCTCTGTGGTAGGTATGCCTAAATAACATTCACCTCCCCTCAGGTCTATTTAAATCCGGTAACTTTACAGAATAGACTGGAGGTTAGTGCAAATTGGGTGTCTTTCGTAAAATGGAGAGGTGTCATTTAGACATATTTCAAGTGAGATGAGTACAATTTGCCATTATTTCTAAATTTAAACATTTTTACATTTTTTTTGTCTGTAATTTCTTTTATTTCATTTGAATGGATGACAAAAAATTCACTAAGTTGAGACGGAAAATTACAAACTAGGTGATGTCTTGAGATTTGAGATAGCAGTCCAAAACACTATACTCAAATTCACACCAACAAGAGAAACACACCAAAAAAAAAAATCATAATGTTGTACCATAATAAACTCTAGGAGTGCTTCTATAATGGCCTAGTAGAGGCATGTAGTACTCATCAAAACATACCTGATTTTTTTAAACAATCTAAAGGTCAGTTGCATGAATACTTACATGATCCTCAAAATCTGGGCTAGTTAAATTGATAGAAAGGTTTCTCATCAACAGAAGCACCTATATAGAGCCAAGAAAATACACTTATAAGTATTTTTAAAATGCCACAAAATTCATTGACAATTATCACACAGGTTGATGATAAATCAGGAGCAATAAAGCTTCAATGTTATTTCCAAACATAGCCGATAATTGTCGGAAACATTTTAAAAATTCATTCGTTAAAAACTAAGTACAATAGAATCCAATCAAGCTGAACAGAATGACAATACCGTCTCAACATCTATACGGTCCATCTGTTTAAGTTTCTGTAAATGCTCAGTCGCTTCTGGGTCAAATACACTGCCAATGAAGTTGTATACTTGGGAAAAATCTGGAAGAACTGCACTAGAATTAAAATAACAAACCATTAAAATTAATATACTCAGAATTGAACATCTGAAGCATGGACTAATGTGGGTGGAATAATAGGGATTTTAAAACACCTCCTCACACAAGACTAGACATTTAGAGCGTGGAAAAATGTCAATGGAATAACAAAGATCTCAGCATTATAAGAGTTCTACGATAAGCCTTGATAGCATCTCAAAATTTTGAGAGATTGCCTAACTCAACCTATGTAACCGGCTTGTAAATGCCTTAGCTCTATAGAGTATAAACCCTTTTTAGGCCATACTTTTAGCTAATGTACATGTGGCTCAATAGGGGATCTAGGATATATTTTAATATCATCCAAGGTTTTTGCTCTAACTCAACCTTACAAAATCGGCTAATTAGGCGAAGACTGCCTAAACCATATCTCTAGTCAATGTGGATCTCTCAACACACTCTCCCAACTCAAGAATGAAGATCTGACATGACTAATGTGGGTTAGAGTAACAAGGATCTTAACACTTCTCAAACAAGTTGGCTAAATTAAGTTAGTGTAGACCCTAAATACCATAGTTTTTGGATATGAAATTGGTGCAAGGCATACATGCTTAAATATATATCACATGCCTCTTTCAGAAGGAAGAAAAAACTACCTAGAACAATACCACATAACCTTGTAATACATAGATGAAACCACAAACTCAAAAGTCAATTGGAAATCGTTAAAGTCTTGCCTCTCAATGGAAGGATTTTATTCACTAGACTATTGGATTCACCAACCACCGGCCGCACTTTAGGTGTACTTTCACTGCTACTGCAAGAATTATTCACTTTTGGCACTGCAATATGCACAGCATTGCAAACACAAGAAAATAGTCAGTATTTTTTTGGGAGTTACAAACTTGTACTATCTTGAATAAACTATATAAATTATTTTCATGGTCAAAAAATTTGGAAGCAAAATCTAAGCTCCAAAAAACTGTAGCATTAAATACCATGTAGTAAATTGGTGTTTTGCTGCGTGTGGTTTGACCAGGAAGACACCACATTATTCATAACAGGAGTTTCAGGCATTGGTATGGATTCATGCTTCAATACATATCCAGGTTCAAGCAAAGCCGGTGAAGACTGAAAAGATCCCGGTACTTGTGAAACTACAGGAGCTGTCAAATATAAAATACAAATCATTAGAAAGTACTGCACTTAAAATGTCTCAGAAAAAAAAGTATGGTAAAAGATTATGACCACTTTTGGAAGCTTTTTGAGGATATGGATGGGCAGCTTTTCTTTTAGGCCTGGGTGGAGGAAGATGTTCATTTGCTCCACTCTTCTGAACCTTTAGAAAGTATTTCTGCGCATGGCTACGTATCTACAAAATATGCAGAGAGCCTTCTTTTAGTCCTTCTTAACTTGAGGTATGCATACCACATTGAAACACGAGAAATAAAATAATACAAGCCCCAAACACAAACATTCATATCTTTCAAGTCAGCTCAACTGTGGACACTCAATCAATAAACAGCATAAAACATTTTTGAAATATGATTTTGGAAGGGGAAAAACAAATATTGTTCCCGGCAATCATTGTGGTTTGTTCTTTTATCATGGCATCAAGTCCTGTGTGATTATGTAGTAAGTAATTAAATTGAATTTTGGACAGTGCTTTGTCTAGGTTTGTTTCCACACATGGATGCATCTTAAAGATTATAAGAATATTCCATGATTGGTACTAAACGGCTTAGTTTAAGGATAGTTGTTCCAACATTACCTCTACCACTACCAGAATCTCCTGACTTCTGGATTGTCAACTGTGCTAAGGAGGTTTTGACTGAACTGAGAATTATAGCATTATGTTTCATACGGTGGAACTAACAGAATTTTAAGTTTTTCACAAACTACAACCTATTCACCATGAGGACAAGGTGACACTCTAGGGAGGGATAAATCATCCCTAGTGAGTGAGTTATAAAAGAAGAGACTGAGAGAGTTAGGAAAGTATAGACCCTCAATATTCTACAATTTTATAGTATAATCAAGGGTAATCTTCCTTCTTTTGCTCCAAACCACCAAACAACCTTATCACTCTTTAAAAAAACAGAATAAAAGACTACTCCCTCCCTCTGTCCCAAATTATAAGTCATTGCCAAAAATATTTATCCCAAATTATAAGTCAATTTACAATTCCAATGCAACATTGATGACTTTTTTCCCAACATACCCTCTATCATTTATTACTATTTCTTCTTCCAAATCTTTAAAATTTTCTTTCATCTATAATAAATGAAGGACAATAATGTAAAGTCATGCATAATTTGTATTTCCCATACAACAATCATTATGTTTCTTAATTTGCATAAAAGGTGCAAAACGTCTTATAATTTGGGACAGAGGGAGTATACTTTTAATAGACTAGCGGACAACAAAAACATTCCTACTAGCGCAGTGGAACATGATATGTCAAGAAGGATGATATGGGAAATCAATGAGAATATGGTCTAATAACACATTGTGTGGGGGAGGAAAAGATACGTCATAACCAATTGACCGCATTACAAGATCATGAATTTCTCCCACCATTTTTTCCACATGGAACTAGATATATCACCTGAACTGATATTTATCAGCAAATGTGAAACCCCTTTTTCTTCCCATGGCTTTGTTCAGTTCCCTCCCACAACACTGACACTAAATTTTCTTTAAAACAAGATGAGCGAATACATACAAGTTGCAAACTAAAACGAAATGTCTAGACTTAACGCAGGAAATATTAAAGATAAAGATGCACTTCTGGCGAAGAAATTTTCTTCCCATTTGAAATTACCTGTATAACAGTCTTTGATCCAACAAATGCTTCAATCTTTTTCCAGTCACGGTCAAACCTAGATACAAAAATAAAGGAGCAAAAAATGTGAGGATAATACAAAAATGGAGACACCAAGAACAAGAAAGGGGAGAAACAACAACATTTAGCTTTAATTTGAAATACTACATTTAATTTATCAAAATGAATTAGTTTTGACCTTTCAATGAAGCTCTCTACCAAAAGAATGCAATGATTTACAGCACTCTCGAGCTATCATCATTATTAAGTAAATCAATTATAATTTGATGGTATATATGGTTATAGAAAATTTCATATATGTTCAAGGGTCTCAAAAGTGTTGTGTTTATGGTTACTTTGGTGCCCTCACACGTTTCAATTAAGTTCTATTACTGACAGGTGAAGAGATACACAGCTTTGCATTTTATAGCCACTTTGGCTTACTTGTTTCCTCTTTTTACTTTTCAGGAAGGATTCTTAATTCCCGTAGATTTATTTTTTATTTCTTCTTTCTATCATACTTTCACCTAAGATTAAGGAAAAAAAAATCTTCCTAATATGACCGAATTACAGTAAGTAAGAAGCATCCAGAGTAACATGGCTTCATGTCATTTTGTGTTGTATAATGGAAGAATAATATGTTTACTATTTTACTATGCTGCTTAGTTCCAACCCCCATGTCGAAGTTACATATTGTCAACATAGGCATTCAAGGTGTAATTATTTATTTCGAACCCAGACAATCCCCATAACATTCTGAATGCTGCTAAAGATTAACTAGTTGATTAATCCTTTTCTTTTCAGACATTTTCCAAATATATTTTTATCCAGATGCCATAATCAATAGAACTAGGTGATTACACCTGGTCTCCCTCATTCATTTATTTTCTTAAGGAAAACAAGTTCTTAGTTCTGATAAAAAAACAGAAATATCAGAGTGAAAATAGTAAATAATTCAAGCAGCTAACTCCAATTAGTTTCGGTGCCAACGAGACAGGGTAAAGTATGATTGGTCAGCCGAGAAGCAGGAAGCCATTTTCAACTAGTTAAACCCACAGCCATAATTTCAATATAAATAGCCCCTGGGTTCCATTTGAAGTGGAGGATAATTTACAGGCTACTAAAATTTATTGCTCATTTGGTTCACGTCCATGGCTCTAAAAGCACATGCGTTGTGTAAGTTTTGTGATTTTTTTACGAGTAATGTGAAACCTATCGTGTAGCTGCTTCTCCAAAGTCACATCCGGGTCCAAAGTCCAAACTTACAACCAAACACATTTAGTTTTATTTGCAATTCTAGTTCTAGTATAAAGCTAATGAGCATTGCCCCATTCCCTCTTTAACAATTGAAAATCCAACCTCTATAATCTCTATCCTTGCTCTTTAACTTGTCCAATGGACATCACAAATTCATCTCCTTCAGGGTTTGAACCAAAAGTGGTATTCAACACCATAAGGATAAAAATTATATGCAAACTTAACTAACAAAAACATTCCAAAAAAGAAAATGAACCGGCTCTCAGAAAACATTTTTGATACTCTCTTACAGAACAACTCATACACATCTTCATCCTCTCTAACGAAAAACTATGCTATGATAACATTCGGAAACTAAGAGTGTAAGTTTGATTCACTAAAATTATTTATGTTTACATTTCTTATGTTTATCCAAGGAAATAATGTACAGAATGGAGAAATCAACATGCGTCTAACAATTAAAAAATGAAAAATGCTTCACTCTTCTTAACCGGTCTCGGGCCATTTATCAATTATCTTTCTTCAGAAGATGGCTAAAATACCATAATATTGTTTCAAAATTTCCTTTACTATTTATGAAAAATGTGAAACAGTAATGTGGCAATTTTAGTAATAAGGGAAAACTATGAAATACTACAACAACAACAAAGCCTTTTCTCATAAAGTGGGGTTGCTACAAAGATCAAATTTCTCTATAATGTTCTATCTAATATTATGTTTCTAACCAATTCGTTAACCTCAAGATCTTACTTAATAGTTTCCCTTATAGTTTTTCTAGATTTTTCTCTACCTCTAGTTGTTTGACTCCTCTCCATCTGATCTACTCTTCTTACAACAGAATCTACCGTTCTTGTCTTCTCTCTCCACGTCCAAACCACCTAAGCCTATTTTCCACCCTCTTTTCTATTATAGGTGTTACCCTAACACTCCATATTTTCCACAGATTTTTTCTCCAATAGGTTTCCCCCTTTTTATTAAGGAAAAGAAAAACTATGAAATGAAAACATAAAATCAAGCATGTCCTTAACCCAATATTGTTTCACTCTATTAGCTCAGCAAAAAAAAAACACTGCCCTACCCACTTACCATTTCCACTCTAAAATCTTAAAATTCATTAAAAATCCCCAATTACAAAAAACCCTAAATTGCAAACCTTAGCACACAATTCGGCACATAAAACTCATAAAACCGTTACTGAACACTCATAACCACACTCATATACCACTATCCGTTATTAACACTAAAATTCAATAACTAATTTTCATATGCAAAAAACAAAATTGTAAAAAAAAAAGTGAACATTACAGTTGAAGAGCTTCAAGGAACTTGTCATGTTCAGGTTCGGTCCAATTCTCCCTGGACTTGGTTATAGTATATGGTTTACGGATCTTCTTTGAGGCGTCGTCGGACGAGCTCACGGCGGCGGAGACGGAGGCGAAGGGACCAAAACCGGGTAGAGGCATTCCACTCGGATCCAAGCAAAAACCTTCGGGTGGATTCGGGTTATTGGATACCATTGGAAGATTTTAGAGAGAGAAAGTGGAAGAGAATTACAGGTTTTATGGCGCGACACGCAGGATGAGAGAGATAGATAGATGTGTGTATTTTTCTTTGGGTTTGGTCACTTTGGTGTGCTTGATGGAATGCGATTTCGGCTTAGGGTGAGATTAGACTTCTATCCAATGGTTGAATGCCACGATGAGATAACAAGAGATGGTTCGGTGTGTGCCACAATGGTGTTCTTCAGTTGGTGTTAGTGATAAAAAGCCATTCATTAAATATTGCTTAAATAAATAAATAATATATATATATATATATATATATATATATATATATATATATATATATATATATATATATATATATATATATATATATATATATATATATAAAAGGTAAAATTGAAAATAATACTTTTAAAAATTGAAATGAGTGACATTTTTTTATTTCAAATAGATCATTCATGATAAATGGTAAGACGATGAGAGAAAATTTTTTATCTTTAAACTTTATATCATTTGATTTTCTCTAACTTTATAATGATGATTAGAAAAAATATATACTATTTATTAGTTGACAATATTGACTAAATAATTAACTTATTAATATTATTTAAATTAATGAATTTATTTATTTAATTAAGTTTTTTTTAAATATAGTTTGAAATTATTTAGTTTAAATTTTAAAAGAATATTTTTGAGGCCTAGTCCATACCTATGAAAATCCAATTCAGTCACAAGTGCTCACGAGTGTTCTACTAAATGTCTTTTTCAAAATTATGCAAAGACTAAAGTTTTTAGTTGAGAAAATAATGTTAGACTTCTATCCACTCATTTTTTATTTTTTTTTAAATTCTATTCATTGCTTGCTACCAATGATATCCATCAGTTAGGTGCAGGTTTCATTGGGATAATGCAATAGTTTTCTTAACTGACTCTTTCACTGTTAGCATGAACACTAGTTATCAATTGACAAAAACAAGATGCTTCTTTGCTTTTTGCTCAATCAAAACAACTGAAGTTTGAACCACCACTACAGCCAAAAAGATCTGGACTTCCAAATATTTCTGCAGCAACATTGATGTTAATACCTTCTGTTGATAACAAGCAGCGGATATTCTGTAGTTAATGATGACCACTTTTTAGATTAGATATTGGAAGCAAAATTATCTCCATTATCTTGGTGTCAAATTTATCTATCTTGGAAGCAAAATTATCTTCATTTACTGAAACAACAATATTATTCATGTTAACAATCAACTATTAATTAAATGTGTACCATCAAAAGAATGAGGCCAACAATAAGTAATGAATGTAATCAAAGGTAAAATAATATAAGAACTAAAACATAATGTGGCTAACAATAAATTATTGATCTGGCAGGAGATGGGTAACCTCGCAAATTCATGAGTCGAGATTCAGTACAGTAGAAACAAAACTAATTAGACAACACAACGCTATTAACACAGAAATAAAACTGGATAATTAAAGGAACAAGAAGTGATGTGTCAATAGATTGCCAAAGTAAGGATATTAAATGTTAATATGTTGATGACGAAGTCCCACGTTATTTTTCTTACAATTAGTTTTTAGTGTGTATATAATTTCTACTGACAGTCGTAAGTGAACATTAATTGGTTGAATAGATGTTGATGAAATCATGGGCTTAAAGCCTAAAAGTATCTAATACTTTATTAATTAATCTCTAAATAAATTTCTCAAAAAACATAATTAAAAGACACTCATTTGTAGAAAGTTTATATTGAAAAAATCAATTATAAAATTAATTTTATACCTTTATTAAAATTAATATACAATTTTCAACACAAAATTATTTTTTTTTAGTTCTTATTTTGTGCCCTAAGGGCACAAGTTAGCATTACCCTTAAAATTATTAATAAATAAATTGATTCTGAAAAAATTATCAAATATTAAATTATTCTAGTCATCAAATCTATCTCATTAAAAATATTTTTTTTCTAATCATCGTTGTCACGTCTGTAAAATTGGAGGGAGACCATCTAAATTCTAAGTGATGTAAAGTTCTGAGACCAAAAAGTTGATTCTTAAAATGAGGGAACTAAAAATTAAAAATCATCAAAGTATGGGGATTAAAAGTACATTTAAACCTAAATATTAAATACTTAAAAATGGGGAATTCTTATTAAAAGAGACGCTTGTGCTTGAGTCTTGAGGCATTCTTTTTGCAATGTATATATGTTGAGCATGTCTTCATCAAAATACTTTGAGAAGCTTGTCTTCGCAACCTCTTGCCCATTCTCAATCATGGTAGCATTGTACTTATAAGGCACAGCTTTATCGAATGAATACGAGATGGGTCCGCTAACCGTATAACCAACGGTGATACCGATCTGTTAACATTCTTGTTGATGCTGTCGAACTGAATAACTACCTGCTCGGGGGTCTTGAATACTGGCACGATAACATTTACATCATTCCCCATATACTTGGATTGTTGAATTTGAATAACACCTTCGTCTATCAGTTTCTGAATATCCCTCTTGACAATAACACATCCTCGAGGATTGATACTGCAGATGACACAACCATCATGGTCATGTTCACAATCACTAACCAAGCACAGATCCTTATGAATCTCCACCAACGATCGACGAATATGACGAACATCAAAAACCCTGAAATTCCCAGGACATCCTTCTACCATGTTTACAGAGGAATTGCCATGAGCAGACAACATATTTGCTTTAACATTAGGCGCCCGATCCCCAAAAGACACCATATCGCTCTTAATCAGCTTCTAAGCCTCATACTTTAAAGGATAGCAATTTTCAATGTCATGGTCGGGAGCTCCCTAATGAAAAGCATAGTGCAAATCAAGCTTGAACCACCATGGAAAAGATTCAGGGGTATGTGGAAGATTTCTTGGTTGAATCAGATTCTTGACAACCAAAGAATGATACAATTCTGCATACATCATAGGAATAGGGTCAAAAGAGACCTTCTTCCTCTCAAAGTTATGATAATGATTGTTGTTGTTATTGTTGGTACGTTATTGTGGTTGTTGTTGATGTTCTTGCTAAACGAGTGAAGCTAGCGTAAATATACCCAAACACATCGCACGCTCGAACATACAACAGAGTCGCCATCGAACTTTATTTATTCCAGAAGGAAATCCAAAACATCGATAAAACTCAGGGTAAAGAGATATGCTAGGTAAGGAAATCGGATATGCAAGGGGAAGGTATTAGTACCCCAAACATCCATGGTACTCCCTGGGAACCGTTTTGATTGTTCTCGCTCAAATAGGTGTGATATCTAAAGATTACTCGCAAAAGAGTAAGGGAAAGGAAAGAAAATAAATAAAGTGCTCGGTGAGTATTGGGGCCCTCATGCCTACGTATCCTCATAGTGCAATGAGGAATTCAGAGCTTCGTAGTTCAAGGAACTAGAGGCGGGAGGTGGAGAGAAGTTGTGATCGAAGGTATGGTCTGAACCAAAGAATAGTGTTTTGAGCTCCAACAAGGGTGAAAAGATGAACCCAAGAGTAAGGTGGCTATTACTAGTACGCGGGCTAGTATGACCGCCGCTATAGGGTAAAGCCAAAAAGATGAAGAAATAGGTGTTTGGGCACAGTCCCAAACATCTCTTGGTTCACAAGGTGGCGCAAGGAGAAGCACAAAGAGGTAGTGTGTTTGGCTCAAAGATAATTGGTATATCACATGGAGTGGAGGAAGGTAGAATACAAATGTATCATGGAGATAATGGAATAAGGTGATCAAAGTCACAGAATTGAATACTTGGTGATAAGTGACTAGAGAAGTATTGTTTGAAACCGAAAGGTGAAAGTGTATTGGAATCCACAAGAGAAATGAGATTTGTACCATAAAGGGAAATAGCTTTAACCGATACGTGGACTAGTAGGACCGCCACTATAAGGTGTTTAGCCAAAAAAGAAGGAATTAAGTGTTTGAGGGTGTGGCCCAAACAACTCTAGGTAGAAATGTGGACCATTCGCTATACGTCCTAAAAGGGTATGTATGAAATTCCAAAGAAAGTGTATTTCGATGTCAGAGGGATAATATGTCACTGGGTGACCAATTTATGATTGAAGGTAGATAATGGATTAGTGGAAGATATGAATGATGCCCTAAGGTGGAAGAAAGAATAATTAGAAGTATGCTCGCCAAGGACTCGCATCCTCGTGCCTACGTATTCTCATCGTGCAATGAGAAAATCAGAGCAATCGTAGTTCGGGACCACGAGAATAGAAAGAGAGAGAGACATACAGTGATGAAAGGTATGACTTGTACCAACAGAATGGTATCAAAATGTATTTGTCTAAGCGACAGGGGACTCACAAGACAAACCCAATTCAGAGGTTAATTACAGTACTGTATAGTACAAAGAATAGTGTATTACTGGATGGGGAACCAACAATTCGAGATTAACGAAGGATAATATCTTAGATCCAAGAAGGAGATAGACTCTGAATCCAAGAGCAAGGTAGGCATTTACCAATACGTGGACTAGTAAGACCACCACTATAGGGTAGAGCCAAAAAGAAAGATTGAGTTAAGTGTTTGGGCATAGCCCTCAAACAACTCTCGATTGAGGAGATGGATTATCGTTAAGACATCCCAAAAGGATAGACAATGAGTCCAAGGAGAAATATGATTGATCTCAAAAAGATGGTATAGATTGAATGAATGAAGAATGATTGATTGATAAATAGGGTAGCTCGCGAAGAGATTGGATTTTCCTGCCTATGTATCCTTATAGGGCAATAAGGAAGTCAGAGCTTTCGTAGTTCAGCCCACTATGGCTGAAAATAAGGTGATTAAGGAGGCAAGAAGAGATGATTGAATGATGTGAAAGAGAGAATGAAAAGAGTGGAATAGACTTGATAGTTATTTGATAAGAATCACACTAAAGTCTATGAGTAAAGGTGGATACAATAGGCAACAAGCCAAACGTATCACACCCAAAGATATCCAGAATGAATGTAGGAAAGCTCCAGTCTCATTCCTTCTTTACTACTTAAGGTTCATGACGTGTAATTCTCATCCTAAGTTTCAAGTGGAGAGAGGAGAATCTTTGTTGTTTCTTGTGTTGATGATGAAGACCTTAACAATCGTTCGATTCGAATTGCACTAAAGTCTATTAATAGAGGTGAATACGATGAGTGTTGGGTCATTCGTCCGGGGGTAGGAATTCTCCAGTCCCATTCCTTCTCCATTGCTTAAGGCTCTTGTTGTACAACTTGATTCATGATTGATAAGTTGTTGATGTAGTCCTTTCTTGTTGCATGATGCTTTATGAAGGGAGAAAGACTTGTCAATCGTATGATTAGAATTGTGCTAAAGTCTATGAATAGAGGTAAATATGATGAGCGCTGGGTCATTCGTCCCATACCCAAAGATATCCAGAATAGGGGTAGGAATTCTCCAGTCCCACTCCTTCTCTATTACTTAAGGCTAATGTCGGACAGTTCTAACTTTGATTTGACAAGCTCTTGAAGATGCCACATTTGATATGCTTGTATTATCCACTACTTAGTATGATTGAGGATGCCTTGACTGAGAATCTAACTTGAGGCCTCGAGCTCCACAACTTAGAAGAAAAAGTCTTATTAAGTGACCAATGGTCTTTTGGTCACTCAATTTAGACTGTGGGATTATACAAGTTCAAAGGATTTAATTGATCAAAATTACTTTTGATCAATTTGAATCAGAGGGTTTGATTTAATTTAAAAACTAGGTTATACCCTAATCTAATGGTTAGGATTGTATAGACTACCCTAATGGAACATGCAATTATGTGGTTAAAATATCAAAATAACCCCTAAAGGGTAAAATGGTCATATCACAAAAATATCCAATTATGAACACAAACTTAATTCCAATTAAAGTTTAATTAGAAACTACAAATTGATTAAGTCCTAAATTCTAAAATTAACCTAATGTTCAAGAGTTAGCTAAATTCTAAAATTAACTAAAATCTTATTATTTTCTAATTCCTAATCTAACTAAACTATATTAGAATCTAATTAGAAAACTATACAAAACTCCAATTAATTCCTAAATTCTAATTAAAATCTAAAGCCTAATTAAATCTAATTAAAATGCTAACAAAACAATTACCAAAAGTATCAACACAAAGTAAAATTAGAATTGAAGGTAATTTAAATGTAATTAACATGTTGGGCCAAGGGGGTGCATGCCCTGAATAAAGAGTGTAGAATTCAGCAAAAGGGACTTTGGGCCCAACAGAATAAGCCCAAATACTAAGAAATGTAGTTGAATTCAGCAATTATGTTGCTAAGCAAAACAGGGATGTAGCAAGCAAAGTATTGGGGTTAATGGCTAAGCCCAACAGAATTTGCAAAGAGACATGTGAAAAAATTCAGCACTCACTCTCTCATCTGTACACATCATCTTCCAATTCTCATGTCAAAACAGAACCGCCATCAGAGCTCCAGCACCACCGTGGCGGAGGCGGTAGAGTTGGCTGGAATCAAGAAAAAACATCACTTTCTTACTCCTTTCAACCTCTTCTATTCTAATCCATCATCCATTCTAACCACAAATTAATTAATTTTGGAAATTGAGCCATTAAAGTCAAGAATCCTAAGCATAAAATCTGAAATTAAATGGAGGCGGAGGAGAATCAAACCATCAAACCTTGGGGTTTTGATTCTCCACTACATAATCTACGATGTCGTATCAACAATTCAAGAAACAAGCAAAGATGAAGATTCACTGACCTACAAGACGGAGAAATGTCTTAGAACTTGTTGAAATTTGGAGGTGATGAAGATGAAGAAGAGAAAACCAGAGGTATGCTACTTTGAACCTTTAATCTTCTACTTCTAATATGAACTCCTCCACTTCAAGAATCAACTCTAAAAATTTCTGAATTGAATTATTGTTGTTGATGTTGATTATGTGAATGTATGGATGATTGTTGAATGCAAGAGGTTTAGCTCAATTAATAACAAACTTCAATGTGAAGCTTACTCTAGTGGTGATTTGAGTTTTGGTGTAGGGAGAGAAATTGGAGAAGATGAAGTGAGAAAAGTTGAATTTGCAATGAGTAATTTGAGAGTGATCCAGTTCTGATTTTTTGCTCCCCCTTGTGTTTATATAGGTTACAGGTTTGGATCAAATGGAGGTTTGCAGTTAGTTTTGTGAGGCTTGGAATTGGTTAAATGAGGCTTGGAATTAGTTAAAATGGTTTGGAATTAGTTAAAATGGTTTGGAATTAGTTTGAAGAGGTTTGGAGTTAGTTTGATGTGATTTGGAGTTAGTTTGATGTGGTTAGTTTGGGACTGTTATGACAGTTTGGGGATGTTAGAATAGCTTAAAGTTGATGATTTGAAGTGTTGGGAATACTTGGTTTAATGCATGAATGTTATGGTTGGTTGCTGCATAATTATGTAGAGATTTCAATGTGCATTGATGCAAGCATTGGGGTTGGTTTGGAGTGCAAAGAAAACTGCATTATTGCTTAAAAATGTGGTATTTTGGCCCACTGTCCCAGGGTAAATCGACTTACCAAGCATGTAAATTAATTTACATCATGAACTTTTATTTTTGCTACTGTCCCAGAGTAAATCGATTTACCAAGCATGGAAATCGATTTCCATCATCCAGAAATGTATTTTTTGACTACTGGAGCAAGGAAATTGATTTCCCAAACAAGGTAATCGATTTCCATCATCTAGAAATGAAATGTTTGGCTACTGGAGTAGGGGAATCGATTTCCCAAACATGGTAATCGATTTCCATTATGCAAAATGGGTTTTTTCCTTTGTTTTGATGCATGGGGTCATGTGTGAGGCATAAGGGCTTGGCTTTCTTTGAGTGAATGAATGAAATTGAATTAATGGGTCATAGAAAGACTTGATCAAATGAATTTGTATCAATGGGACTATAAATCAAAGTATGAATGAACCTTGCCATTTTAATAAAACCATGAAAGTAATGGATGGAGTGGTAATGAAATAAGACTTGGATCAAATGGATCATGAGACCATGAGGTCAATGAAACATGAATGCAAACATGCCTTGAATCAATCACATAACACCATGAATTATGGTTTACTAGGTCAAAGCTCAAAGATGTGTATCAATCAAGAATTTCAAGCCAGGAGAGAAATCAACTCGAGTGGTGCATCAATGCCATGAACCACAACCAGGGTTTCCACTACCTCGACGCAAACCATAGGGTTGACAAACCTCAAAGCCAAGGACTAGGGTTTTGATGAACCATCGATCAGAAAGCCAAACCAACAAAGCACCTGAATCTCTACAGGCAACACCTCAAACCATGGACCCACAATTAGGGTTCAGAAGCCAGGTTAGTTACATAGAAGGTCAAACACAAAATACCATAGGAGCAAAGTCAAGAATTAGGGTTTCAGCCCATAAGGTGTGCAATACCACCGCCTTCAAGCAAAACCCTTGTTTTTACCAGCCATAAACCTTGAATCTATGATGCTTGTTAGCAAGTGTTAATCATGAATGAATAATGCACATGAATGAAATATGAATGAGTGTCAAGCCATAAGTTAGATGAGAAACGAAAAGGGAGGGCAAATTTTGGGGTACAACAACTGCCCCTATTTAATCTTCTCGAACCTGGATACAAGAATTGCGGAAGCTTTTCAAGTATTCAAGGTAGAAGAGGATTAAATACTAAGGTATCCAAAAATTTTCCCGTTGGGAATTGATGTAATGTAATGAGAGTCAAGCTAATGGTAGGATCTGGGTTAGTCAATAAAATTGAATTTTTGTCTTTGCTTTACTTGTTTGCACGATTTCATGTTACGCTAACTGAATGATATGCATGAGTTAAACGACATGATTAATGCATGATAATGATTTGTATACTGGTTACACCAAATGTTCATGTTGCGGGCAGTGGGAATTTTTGGCTAGGATAAGGTCATCCAGACATGATTCTCTGATACCTACTTCAAGCTCAAAAGTTGTTGTCATACCTCTGGATTATATCCGAAACATGGAGAGAGCTTGTACCTGTGTAGCCTGCCTCTGCCCCAATATACTGAAGATTTGAACCAACTGCCCCAGTCACCGGTCGTGGAGCAGTCCCACCATCTGAGTATTTCAAACTAGTTTGCCCTTGTGTCTTGAAATTGTATTCCCTCGATTAACCGTCTTGGGAAGGATTGAGTTCTCGTGCTCTTGGGGTAGTTTTCCCCAATATTGCCCCTATCTGGCTGATTCAGAGAGATTTGTAGAATCTCGACGTGGCTGCCCTAGATTGAATGTCTCTTGAAGAGATCTGAGCTATGGGATATCAGGAATTTGATCAATGCTCCCAATATGTAATCTTCCTTTATGTCAAATGATTGTTCGCGTGTAAAATGCTCATTAAAAAATGATAATTATAATGTTATGCTCATGAAAGTTTTGAAAATTCAAGCGTGTTCACTAAGATTGTGACATCTAGTGAATGAATCACTGATTAGAATGTCATATCAGTATCAATACAGATGACAAGCAAATCTTTAGGAGTCAACTTAATGCGATCTTACCAAAGTATGCTTTCGAAATAGACCATGCTTCAATTAGGTCTTTTGAGGGTTGTAACGTGGCCTGGTTCATGGTTTCAGAAAGAAAGGATATAAGGCTCAAAACCTATTCTAACCCACCCATTCTTCATGATGTTCTTCAGTCCTACGTTCAGTTAGTCTGAAACAAACGTCCATCTTTCAGAAAAGTATTTTGGATAACAACAGTGATGGTTAAGGAACCCATGAGTATTCGGAGTGATAGTCACTCATCTTTTCCTTTTGTTTCTAGTCACAAATATTTGCTATTTTGTTGAGGATTTTGGTGTTGATCCTCTGATTCTTTTGTTTTGTTTACCCTTATTTTTCCTGGGCTGATCCTTTGGGTCGGCCGCCCCACGGAGATGCCCTAATTTCTGCCTAAGTCAATCTTGTTTTCAAGTTACTGACTTAGCGGGCTTTTCATTTGTTTTTTATTTTTTATCCTTTTGTTTCATTTTTTCTTTTGGAGTAAATCCTGTGACATTCTGCTTCCTTGATTTGTTGCATAGGTTCGTGACTATCTCACTCCTTTTGTAGGCAAGGGATAGCCATTTTGAATTTGTGATTCCATCCTCTTGAGAGGGATATGATATGATTGATCACTTAATTGGATATTCTCTTTTTTGAAATTTGAGTGCAAGTTCAAATTAACTGAAGACTATCCTTCCCCCGGTTAAGCATGAGGGTTTTATGTGTGTAAAGAAAGAAACTCCTACTTCAAGGCCCAAAGGGGTTGACCAGGGATTAACTTCCTTATATCTCCGGTGTTTAGGTATTGAACAATGCCTTACATCATTAACATTGTCTTATTCAAAAGCATACAGGCAACGATCTTGCGTATTTTAATTGTATCATTCTCTTTTGATTTTATTTTGACAAACAATTCGATACTGATAAAATAAAATATGAGTGAACAAGAATGTATTTTAGCAAAACATGCACTTTTATTTCATTATTATTATCATCTAAAAACCATATAAGTTTTACAAATTAACATCAATTAACAAACAAGAAAATATTACAAATGAGACATGATTGAATCAATATGATATTTCTAGCCTTGATACTCCTCTGAAGAAGCAACTGAGTCTGAGCAATCTTCAACACTAACCGCATTTACAATCTGTCCATAATGGTCTGGCAACGGGTTGGTTATGACATTGGGTCCTTCCTCAGAGAATGACAAGACCTTCTGATCAATTAACTTTTGCAATCTAACTTTGAAACTCCAACAATCCTCATTAGAATTCCATATGTATCCGGCATGGAACGCACAAGACACATTAGGATTATGCACAAGACACATCATGATCCTCAAAATTCAACTCCCTGTATCTTTCTATATATTTGGAGTTAGGTAAAATTGAGGCCAAATTCAAGCTCCTGAGCATTTTTACTTTAAATTGATGTCCTCCTTTTTTATTTTGGTGATGGTTGAAGGTGGACCAGTCCGACGAGGTCCACCAGAGAAGAAGACGGGAGCTCTGGCTCCGCCGATGTGTTGGCATGTCTTCAGACTACATGATCCTTCTATTTTTTTAATCTTGAGCGTCCAAATTGATTACCACGCGTGTGGAACATTGACTAAGGTTCACCATGGATAGTGTGCTCTGACCCACTTGATTTGCCACCTCAATTAATGAGGGAGATCAAGTGGTCCACGTTTTTTTGTATTTTCTGATTTATGTTTTAATTGCTTTATTTTCATTCATTCATATTAATTTTAATATTGATCCAAAAAATATAGGACTTTCACCAAAATTTTCAAATATTTTTCTCTTTCATTTTCTGAATTAAAATTATTTTTTGGATCAATATTAATATTTTTCAAGATTTAATTATTTTTGTGCATATTTTTAATTGTTTAAAAATACTTTTAAGTTTCCAAAAATTATGAATTTTTTTCTCCAAGGTCCTTTGACCTTGTTTGATCTATGATAAATCTCTTGGCCATTTATTTGGTGTCTTGAAGAGGTTTTAGGATTTTGATTAACCATAATTTAATTTAATGCATTTTTAATTGTAAATAAATTGTGTTGAGCCATTTGTGTTAAATTGTTGAGTTTGAATATGTTGTTTGGACCTTGGTCAATGTTGATTTGACTTTGTTGGATTAAAATCATTGGATTTAGGGGATTGATGAAATGTACATTTCATCTCCCAAAATGAATGAATGATTTTAATTTGATAAAAGTCCTCCCATGACCAATTTGTGTTTGTCTCATTTCCCCTATCTCTTCATCTTCAATCCTTTTCTATCCCATCCATTTCATTAACCTATGATATCTCTACACCCTAAGACTAATTGGTTCATAAACTAATATAAGTATGGATGAGATTAGGTCCACCCTTTTGCCATTTTCTTTTAAGTGTGGTATGTTTTAGGAGTATGGTTCATTATACCATATCTCTAACATGCATTAACACTAAAATTTCTATTGCCCGACCTCAAATAGTTGTGACTTCTACATAAGTCCAATTACGATTGCTTAATACAACGCTAAATTTTGACCCAAAAGCATAGCATTCTAGTAAGTGAGATTGTAAGTCTCCCCCCTTTCATGGTATTGTGTGGAAACTTGACCTTTTTTCCTTCCTTTAGAATATGTCTTGGTTCAAGGATCCATGCTTGTGAATAAAGGGTTGAGTGTTCTCCAAAGAATGACTTAAAAAATTGAAAAGCAATAGCAATACTAACTCCTAATTAACTAACATTTGACTAAATTTTAATTTCAAGTCATTTACTTTATGCACTTTAAATTCAAGTCTTTATCATTTGCCATTATTCATACCATTTAACTTGTTTATTTTAACGCCATTTTCACTTTGCTCACTTGAGTCATATCTTGTGATTATATTGTGATTGTATATACTTATTTGTGTATTTTGTTTGTGTTTGTGGTCTTTTGACCTTAATGTACATAATAACAACAAAAACCCTAAAAAAGGATTTGTGTGGACTGTTGGATTTGATCTGAGACATTGGACTTAGAATTAGGAAACATTCTCTATGCAAAAAGGACTTGGCCAATGCCAACTTTTCTGAATCCAGTCATTGTGAATTAAACTCTCATATGAAGCAAGTATTGAGATCCCACTTGAGTTCATATGCTACATGGTCTTGATGTAAATGTTATTTTGAACCTGTGTCTAATGCCTTATTCTGGGCCATTCAAAGGATTATTTCATCTGTTACATGGGGAAGATTATGAAGAAGATCATGAAGTTGATAGCTTGGATGTGACTATCTTTATTTGATGCCTTTCTCTTCTTGCTATTTGTGTATTGATATTGCCCGATTCTAAAGTCCAAGGGAAAATTGGGTTTCTATATGACATTCTTGTCTATTAGATTGCATCCCATTGGTTAGGTCTTTTCAACTCTTAACTTTTAAATTTTTGTTTAGGATTAGTCTCTTCATCTCCTCCCACTTCTTTAATTTCAAATCTCTCCCCCCTTTTAAAAAAAAACTTTTTTGCTTGTGATTTCTAAACTTAGACTTTATTGTAATATTAGAAACTTTGGCCTTATGCCATTGCATTTTCAAACTTCTTTTTCTTAATCAAACTTGTAAATGAACTTAACCATATTGACTTAAAATTTCAAAAGACAAAAATAACTAACACTCATTCAATCTCTTTTAGGCCTTTTGTGCCTCTTTTAAACTTAAATTTTTGTTAAAAGCAATTCACTCACTTTGAAATTGATACCACGAACTACGAGGTTTTGATCCTTCATTTTATGTTGGAATGTTAGCACAAGTCTGAAGGTCTTGTCAAACACAAAAATATAATTAATGAATTCTTTTCTCATCCCCACACTCTACTTATTGCAAACATCATTTTATACCAAAAACACATACACACATAAAAAAGGGCTCCCTATGAGTACCTAGGACACTTTGGGTGCTAACACCTTCCCTCTGTGTAACCAACCCCCTTACCTGTGATCTCTGACATTTTATTAGTTTTGATTTGAAAACTTCTAATCTTTGGGTTTTGTTCGTACTTTTCCCTTTTCCTTTGGAAACAATAAAAGCGTGGTGGCGACTCTGGTTTTATTGAAGTTAAGTTTATCCAAAGCTTAATGGTCATGAATTTACCGCTACAAGTGTGATAAGCTACAAACCAAAAGATGCGTCAATGTGAAAGTGTAGCAGAAGTCGGAAGTCCAGAAAGAGTAAAACAGTGAATGAAAAGTGAACAGAGAATCGTGAAAGATCACAGTAGCATTGTGGATGCAGAATTTGGGGGTGACCGTCCTGATGTCTCGAGCATCACTTGAGGACAAGAAATGAGATAAGTTTGGGGTTATGATCAGTCTCCAATTCTACTTGTTTTCTAACACTCATTCGGCACATTTTCACGAAGTCGGTCACACATTAGTCTACCTGTTTTATCGTTCTATTTAGTAAATTATATGTTTTGCATTGTTATTTCAAGTTGTTGATTATATTTGGTTTGCATCATTATACTCCATTTTATGCCTCTTTGTGGTAGTTTTACTGGTTTTAGGTGTAAGCAAGAGTACCAGAGGGATATCCAAGCGTATCAGACGTTCTGGGCCCGTCGTAGGAGGAAATTGGGCAACACAGTAGTCCTGACACGGCCACCCGTGTTGCCCAACACGGGCCGTGTCAGGAGAGGAAAGCTAGAAGAAGAAAATAGGGAGCTGACACAGCTCGTGTTAGCCTCTCAGGAGGGTCATGTCAAGACCTCTTCACCAGACAGCCAACACGTCATGTCGTGTTGCCTGACACGGCCAATGTTGGCTTGGATACCTCATTTTCCAGTTTTTGTTGTATTTTGGCACAACTGATCCCGGAGGGCATTGTGGACTTTTGCGACATCAAATTAGTGATCAGGAACTATTTAGGGGATATTTGAATATGGAGAAAGGGACTTTTCACGATTACAGATTGGAGACGATAAATATTGAAGCGGTCAAAAGCGGTGAAGAACAGAGATTCTTCAAGGGCGGACGCAATTGAAGATCAAAGGAATTCCCTTTCTTTTGTAATGTCTCGATTTTATTTTATATCTTATTTGAATAATATGAGAGGCTAAACCCCCCAATTCCAGGGGTGTCCCTGGATTGATCGTGTAATGACTCTGAAGTTATAATTCCCTTAAACTATGATGTTTGTTGTTAATTTCACTATGCAATTTGCGTAATGCTTTCTTTATCAGAAAAATAAAGATTGATGCATGGTTAACAATTAGCAGGATTGCAATTGTTAAGGTTTTTATACAGTGAAACCATATTAGATATCACCTAGGACTAGGGATACCCTATGGTTACCGGTTTACTCTTATTAAATTGTAAATGCATGGTTTCATCATTATCGCCTAAGGATTTAGAGATTAGATTGAATGACCAAAGGTTTCCATTTGAGGTCTTAGGGGAAAACAATCTTAAGATCCGGTAATTGAAACAATTTTCATTATTAAGGAGATATACACTCAAGGGTCATTACAGGAGATTTTCATACACCATCCTTGGCATATTATTATAACTTATGAAAAGATTTATTTTGTCTTTATCTTACAGTGAATTTTTTCAAAACCCCAACGATTAGTTTTATTCAATTGAGTAACAATTTACACGTATATTGCTGCGTAATCCTCGAGATCGATCTTTGGGAAACATCCCTATTACTACTACATCGGCAAACTAATACACTTGCTATTTTCCCGATCACCCGTCTCTGTGGCTCCCGTCAGTGCTCCGTAGCACCACATGTCTTCTAGTTTCCCTTGGGGCATGCCTTCCAACTTTGTGCCAGAGGGGTACCAACCTGAAGTTCCAGTGGCTCAACCTATGATGTCAGTACCACCTCCTGTGGTAAACGATGTTCCTTACGTCAAAGAACATGTTTTTCACACTGACCAAAGCGAGACTGTTGGTGTTTATGAGAGAATGGACGAGTTCCAAAATTAATTTCAAGCTATGCAGAAAGAGATTCAGGCTTTGAGGGGGAAAGATCTGTTTGGGAAGAATGCTCACGATTTGTATTTGGTCCCTAATGTGAATATTCCGCACAAGTTCAAGGTTCCGGATTTTGAAAAGTACAAAGGCAACTCCTGTCCTTTGAGTCATATGGTAATGTACGCTCGAAAGATGTCGACTCAGACTGAAAATCATCAATTTTTGATCCACTACTTTCAAGATAGTTTGACAGGGGACGCTCTGAAGTGGTATATAGGGCTCGATAGTACTCAGATTCGAATGTTCAATGACTTAGGTGAAGCTATTATTCACTAGTACAAATATAATGTTGACATGGCACCGAACAGAGATCAACTTTGTGCTATGTCCTAGAAAGATAAAGAGACTTTCAAGGAGTATGAGCAAAGGTGGCGTGAGACTGTTGTAGTGGCTCAACCTATGATGTCAGTACCACCTTTTATGGTAAACGATGTTCCTTACGTCAAAGAACATGTTTTTCACACTGACCAAAGCGAGACTGTTGGTGTTTATGAGAGAATGGACGAGTTCCTAAATCAATTTCAAGTTATGCAGAAAGAGATTCAGGCTTTGAGGGGGAAAGATCTGTTTGGGAAGAATGCTCACGATTTGTATTTGGTCCCTAATGTGAATATTCCGCACAAGTTCAAGGTTGCGGATTTTGAAAAGTACAAAGGCAACTCCTGTCCTTTGAGTCATATGGTGATGTACGCTCAAAAGATGTCGACTCAGACTGAAAATCATCAATTTTTGATCCATTACTTTCAAGATAGTTTGACAGGGGACGCTCTGAAGTGGTATATAGGGCTCGATAGTACTCAGATTCGAATGTTCAATGACTTAGGTGAGGCTATAGTTCACTAGTACAAATATAATGTTGACATGGCACCGGACAGAGATCAACTTTGTGCTATGTCCCAGAAAGATAAAGAGACTTTCAAGGAGTATGAGCAAAGGTGGCGTGAGACTGTTGCACAGGTTAGTACTTCGTTGGAGGAGAAATAAATGACAAAGTTGTTTTTGAAGATATTGAGTCCATTCTATTATGATCGAATGGTTGCAAATGCGTCTAGTGACTTTTCTGAAATAATGAATATGGGTTTGAGGTTAGAAGAAGGTGTCTGTGAAGGACGGTTGAAAGAAGGTAGTTCATATGATGGTTCCATAAAGTTTGGGAATGGTTTACCCAAGAAGAAAGAACATGATGCAAACCTTATCTCGCAAGAGAGACGTAGAAGGCTTCCGAGGAACAGTCAACGCCATTAGCACGTGGCATCAGTTACTCTAGTGATTAATTCTGCTCCAGTTGCTCAAGTAGCACCGAGTTATCAACCGCGTTTCCAATAACTCATGAATCAACCGAATCAACAAAATCGTACCCAGAGACATGTACAATTTGACCCAATCTCAATGACTTATGCAGAGTTGTTTCCAGCTTTAATTCAGAAAAATTTGGTACAAACAAGAACTCTATCGGCTGTTCCGAAAGAGCTTCTGTGGTGATCTAAAGCTGACCAACATTGTGCATTCAACCAAGGAGCACCTGACCATGATATTGAGAATTGTTTCGCCCTGAAGGATGAGGTAAGAAGGTTAATGCAAAGTGGTATTTTGTCATTTGAAGATTCTAATCCTAATGTACAAGCTAATATGCTGCCCAAACATGGCAATTCAACTGTGAATATGGTCGAAGGATATCCTGGGAAATACCGTGTTTTTGACGTCAATCCAATAAGAAGGTCCTTGGTTAAAAAGCACGCTACTTTATGTGAATTGAGCTACTATGAGCATGATCATGCTTCTTGTCAAGTTTGTTCTAGAGATCCCCGAGGATGTGCTGTTGTGAAAAGAGACTTGTAAGAAATGCATGATCAGAACCTTATTCGGGTAACAAGGGACAAAAACTAAGATGAGCATGAGGTGAACATCATAGTTCCATGTTTTAATCTTCTGGAATCGATTGTGATTGCATATGATGGTCAGAGGACCGTTGTTTCTCTACTGATTATTCGTTTGGAGGTCCCTACGCTTTACGAGTCTGATAAAGTTGTACCTTACAAGTATAATGCTACCATGGTAGAAGATAGCAAAGAAGTGTCTATTCCCTTTTTTCCGTCTGTTGTGAACATCACCAATGTAAGTGGTGTGAGCCGAAGTGGTCGGATATTTGCTGCTGCAGCTCCTAAGGACTGAAGAAGCGGTGATAGAGAAATCAAGTTAAGAGAAAACTCCTGTTGTACAAGCCAGCCAATCTAGAATTATGAATCAGAATCCTGATCAAGATGAAGTGCTGAAATTGATCAAGAAGAGTGATTTCAATATGGTGGGCCAGTTGTTGCACACTCCGTCCAAGATATCCATGTTATCCTTACTGATGAGTGCAAAAGCACACTGAGAAGCTTTATAGAAAGTACTAGAGCAAACCTATTGGACCATGACGTGACAATTTATCAGTTTGATGGCATTGTGGCCAATATTACCGCATGTAACAATTTGAGCTTCGATGATGAAGAGTTGTTCGAGCAGGGGAGGAATCACAATTTTGCCCTGCATATCTCTATGAACTGTCAATAAGATGCCATGTACAATGTACTGGTGGATAATGGATCCTCTTTGAATGTTCTTCCCAACTCCACGCTATCTAAACTTTCTTACCAAGGTGCTCCGATGAGATTCAGTGGAGTTGTCGTGAAAGCCTTCGATGGCTCAAGCAAGACTGTAATTGGAGAGGTTGATCTCCCAATAAAGATATCTATGTGCTTATTTCATATCACTTTTCAAGTGATGGATATTCATGCTGCCTACATTTGTCTCTTAGGACGTCCATGGATTCATGAGGTTGGGGCAGTTACATCAACTCTACACCAGAAGCTGAAGTTTGTGAAGAATGGAAAGTTAGTGATCATGGGTCGCGAGCAGGCCATGTTAGTGAGTTTTCTCTCCTCGTTTTCCTACATTGATGCCGACAAAACTGAAGGAACGTCGTTTCAAGCTCTTTCTGTTAAAAATATTGTTGTTAAGAAGAAGGGTGAATCCATGTCATCCTTGAAAGACGCTCAGTCTTTGGGTTTTTCACCTGGTGTAAACCAAAGAGATCTGAAGCGAATTCAAGAAGTGTTTCACAATGCTGGTTTTATTCATACCAAGGATCAGTCTATTGTCGCAATCTCAGAAGACGACGAAGAGCAACAAGTGCCAGACTTTGTGACACGTGGATCGGTGTGCCAGAATTAGATTGTTGTTGATGTTCCTTATATTATTCACTTATCGAAGTAATATGTTTGCTTTTTGTTATTTTCAAAATCCTTTCACTATGCCTAAGGTGAAAGTGAATATATGTTGGCTTTGCTTCAAACTTCATTATCATTAATAAAATGTTATTTCATTTATCCATATTATGTTTTTCCTTTTTTCTTATTCTGGAAGATGGTAACATAAAGAACAAAATAATAATAATTTTTATATCTGCATCACAATGCGCTTTTATTTGTTCATATTCTAAAATCAAGCATAAAATCATCGTGCAAATTAATTGTTAAACCCATTGAAAAGAATGACCCTATGCCCTCTCCCAACTATGAATTTCCTGTGTTTGAAATGGAAAAAGAGGATGATGAAGAGATTCCTTATGAGATTTCTAGGTTGCTTGAGCATTAAGAGAAGACCATTCATCCCCATAAAGAACCGTTGGAAATGATTAATATGGGTTCCGAAGATAACAAGAAGGAAGTCAAGATTGGGGCACTGCTTTGTCCAGATGTTAAGAAGGGGATGGTAGAGCTTCTTAGAGAATGTGTGGATTTGTTTGCTTGGTCTTATCAAGATATGCCAAGTCTTGATACCGATATTATAGAGCATCGATTTCCGTTAAAGCCAAAATGTTTGCCGATCAAGCAGAAGTTAAGAAGAACTCACCCTGACATGGCTGTCAAGATTAAAGAAGAAGTTCAAAAGCATATTGTAGCGGGGTATTCGTTACCATTAGAGATATTGACTAAATCCAAGGTAAACCATACAAGTCGAGTCGCCACCGCACTTCTATTTATCCAAAGGAATGGTTAGAAAGCGAATAAAAACCTAAAAGTTTTATCGAATCAAAAACTAGTAAAAATGTCAGAGATCTGGGTAAGGGGGTTGGTTATGCAATGGGAAGGTTTTAAGCACCCAAAACATCCTAGGTACTCCTAGGGAGCCCTTTTCATAAGTGTTGTTCTAGTCTAAAGGGTGTAGGTATATCTAAAGTAATATTTACTAAAAGGAAGGTTAAAAGAAAATGACTCGCAAGGATGTCGCATCCACTGCCTACGTATCTCATCAGAGTATGAGAATCAGAGTCTTCGTAGCTCGGCTACCTATGGGTTAAAGAGAAGTGTGCTCGGTAAGACGTCGCGTCTTATGCCTACGTATCTCATTTGGAATGAGAATCAGAGCAAAACGTAGTTTAGCTAACTAGGGGTTAAGGATTGCCATCTGAATATGGACTTACAAAAGAGGACACCAGCTGTGTCAAAGGAGGGTGGGCAGTGTGTTCAACGTCCTAGCAGTAGGTGTCTCGTTGAATCGAGTCTTAGGCAGTTACCTCTTTGCAATAGAACGGACTGACATGCCACAAGATCGGAGACACACGGAAGGTCTAAAAGTGGGGAAGCTCTGCTCTAGAGTTGTCATGCAATATGGACCTATGTGTTAGGATTTACAAAGGGGAACATCTACCTAATGTTAGCATGCAAAGAATAAGGGAATTCTACCTATGTTATCATACAAAGGGTTCTACCTAATGGGTGCTACCTAAACGGAACAAGAGTCGACAGATGGAGCGCGAAGAGGAGTTACGGATAAGGGTAGATGGCGATGCCGGAGGCAATCGACTTACAGGTAGATTGCGGTGCCTGAGGAAATCGACTTACAAGAGGATGGATGAATGCGTGCTAGTTCTGTTAAGTTTTGAAAATGACTACTCGACGTTGGATCGAGCTTTTGATCTTATTTTGAAATGGTTATCGGATGTTCGTTTTAACTCTTGTATTAACAAGTGACTAAATAAATAAAGAAATAAATATTATACACTTTATGGGAGAGGGGTACATTTGTTATGGATGGGGATTGTTCATGGCAAACAAACAATAAGAATATATGCCTCATACATCATACAAGTAGGCAACAATTATCAATCAGATCGGATAAATAAACAATATATAATCAAACCAAAGAATCAAATAATGGAGCATTTAAACAATGCATGGGAGTATGAACATATTAAATAATCAAGCAATAGAAAGCATGAATGAGAGAAACAAGTATAAAAGATAACAGATGAATCAAACAGATGAAAATATACACACGAAGGGTCTACTGAATAATTTAATCAAGAAATGAGGTAAGGACCAAATAAAATCAAGGTAAAATGCCTTTAATACATGGCATATGAGATGAACAAGGGAGGATCAAAAGATCTCTTCAATTGCCATAAGCAATCCCTAAGTCAAACATCGATCATAAAGAAGTCAACTAAAAATTCAAGTCAACTTAAAAAATAACAAATAAATAGCAAATTAATCAAGAAAATTATAAAAAATTAAACTAAATAAGGTGGGGTCAGGACATCATTGTCCCCCAAAAATATTTTAAAAATAATGAAAATTGGCACGTGAATTAATTAAAACAAAACATAGGTCAAACCAAAAGTCAATTAATAAGACTAGGTTAGAAATAAATCAAGAATAAATAGTAAATTAATCAAGAAAATTATGAAAAATTAAACTAAATAAGGTGGGGTCAGGAAATCATCATCCCCCAAAAATATTTTCAAAATAACGAAAATTGGTACGTGAATTAATTAAAATAAAACAGAAGTCAAATTAAAAGCCAACCAACCAAACTAGGTAAAAAATAAATCCAAAATAAATTGAAAATATGAAATAAAATTCCAAGAAAAGGTCAGGTTGACCATGAGATAGTGTTCAACCTTCATCCCAAAAATCAAATGCTAACAATAATTTTAAGTCATGAAAATAAAATCAATAAAAAAAGTGTGTTAAAATGGACCATTTAGAATAAATAATTAAAATAAAATATTAATATTAAAAAAATACGAAAATAAAAATTATATAAAATTAAATAAAACGTTAAGAAAAGTGAAAAATATTTTTGGGTAATTTTATGGACGAAGAAAATATTTTAAATAAGAAAAAGAAATATGAAAATGGAAGGATTAATGGTGATGAACATGGTAAGCAAGCGTAGATATATCAAAACATGGTCATGGAAGAGATGATTACGTAATGGAAAATAGAAGTAGAATGGAATCTTATATGTGATGAAGATTTGCCTCCTTGCCACAAAATTCCAATGCTCCTTTAGGGTTAGGGTTTCAGCTTCTTAAATAGGGCGGATTAGGTGTTATTATGGGCTTTTTAATAAGTGATTTATCCATAAGAATAAAAGTGTGATGTGAGGTGTAAAATGTTGTTATTTTGGGCCAAAATTAAGTGAATGGATGTCCAATGCATGGCCAAAAGAGGTAAAAAACGTGACTAATTTGTGCAGCATACTTAGAAAATCTGATTGGGCCAGCCAGACCCAAAATCTGCCTAGAAAATCAAGTTATGGTGCCCACTTTAAATAATGTATATCTCAAACCATGGATCCAAATGAGATGATTCCAAAAGGATGTGAAATAGGAAATGGCAAGTTACAATTGTTGTGAAGAAATTATTTTCAAATAATGCCTTGAAGTGTAAGAAAACTGGCCAAGAAGTCTTGACAAATTTTGAAGATTTTGGACTTAGAAATTTTTCTATGTGTCCTAAAAAAATGTCTCACTTTGACTAAGCATAACTTTCTCAATTTTAATCCAAATGGAGCAAACTTTATATCTCTAGAAAGCTTGGAACAAGAGGAACAACTTTCATGTTGGAGAAAGTTTCAAATGGAGTTTTTATCTTGATGCAAAATGGGCTTAAAGTGAGTGCAACGATCATGGAAACTTGCCCTAAATGGAAAGTCAACCATTTTCAAATGGAGTTTTTATCTTGATGCAAAATGGGCTTAAAGTGAGTGCAACGATCATGGAAACTTGCCATAAATGGAAAGTCAACCATTTCCAAGTTAAGTAACTTTTCAAATGGAGTTTTTATCTTAATGCAAATGGGCTTAAAGTGAGTGCAACGGTCATGGAAACTTGCCCCTAGCATGGATTTTGAGATTCCACACTCAAAATGTCAGGAGTTGACTTTTCTGGCCCCACAGTTGACTTTTCCCAAACTGTCTGATTCCCGATTCTAATGATCAATTGAAGCACCTCTGGCTCAAATAAAGAGCTAATTTTTTATATGTAGACCCTTGTGGACATATGGAGGGCCATGGAAAAGAGTTTCACCCAAAGAATCAGACATAAACTGATTTTATACAAAACCCTAGTTTTAGGGCAAAATGATCAGGAACTGATTGCACTGATTGCCAATGGATCTTTCTGAGATAATTGTGAATCTTCCTAGGCCAAGATGCCTCTCTAATCATGACATGGATGAGCTCCTCTACTTCTAACCAAACATTGCCTGTTGCAGGTAGCCATGAAACCCTAATTTCTGATTAAATCCAGATGAACACTGTGATAGCTTTGAATCCTTCACTGATGAACTGAGGACCATAATAAGATACTTGGACCCCCCTGAGACCCTTGAGACTTGTATACTTAGAAAATGAAGTCCAATTCTCAATCTTGCTTTGTGTGAGTTCCTTCTGTTAAGGAATGATCGATTAAAACCTGGTCTCCATGTCACTAATGCAGTATGCAATGAGTATGACCTAATATGATGCTAATGAAGTGTAAAACATAATCCCATGCTTCCAGGAAAAATGAAGGGTAAATTTTGGGGTATTACAGCTGCCCCTATTCAATCAACTGGAAACCCGAAAGGAAGATAGCAACGACTTTCGCACTTTCGAGGTATCAAGTGATTGAATACGATAAAAGCCCGAAAATTTACACTGAAGTGAAAAAATGAAGTAACAATGCCTATCAGAATCGGCCAAGGGGTGGTCTTGAAAAAGAATCCGTCTGGTACGGTGAGAGTCGGTCTGAACACCGAAACAAGGAATGTTAGCCTGAATACCAAAATAAATGGTAACATAGAAATAACCATGGCCTGAATGTCGCTCATCAATCTGAATACTGGAAATGACTTAGATCTGAGCACCAGACGATACTTGATTATCAAACATCGGTCTGAACACCGAGAAACTGGCTTGAGTGCCACTTCGGTCTGAATTCTGGAAAACTGGCCTGAATGCCACAAGTTGCATCGACCTGAATGTCGGAAACTTCTTCGATCTGAACATCGGAAAACTGGCCTGAATGCCACTTCGGTCTGAATACCGAAAAACTTGGCCTGAATGCCACAAGTTGCGTCGACCTTAATGTCGGAAACTTCTTCGATCTGAACATCGGAAAACTGGCCTGAATGCCACTTCGGTCTGAATACCGGAAACTTGGCCTGAATGCCACAAGTTGCGTCGACCTGAACGTCGGAAACTTTTTCGATTTGAACATCGGAAAACTGGTCTGAATGCCACTTCAGTCTGAATACCGGAAACTTGGCCTGAATGCCACAAGTTGTGTCGACCTGAACGTCAAAAACTTCTTCGATTTGAACATCGGAAAACTGGCCTGAATGCCACTTCGGTCTGAATACTAGAAACTTTCATGCCTGTCAGCATCGGCAGAAATAGGGAGAATGATAATTGAGGCGGCGCGTGGGCCAACAACCCCTGCTAGGAATAATAAAGATAAGTCATGAACAATCTTCAGTCTGAGTATTGGAAACAACTTCTGGCTTATCACTTGGGATACCGAGAATGCCTTATGCTTTACATGCGTATGTTTGAATTTTTCAATGGCGTAATGCTCCATGAAAATGGAAATGCTACGCAATTTGGGAGGATGCAATGCAATATGATTCTACATGCAGGGAAGCGAAATGCTTGATTAGAGAGAACGCCAAGCTGAGGCAAGGAATTCTGCTGGGGAAATGATCACAATCTTCTGGACCCTGGCAAGGCTGTTGGAGGTGCACAGTACAAAGAACTCTGTGGGGTAATGACCCGCCACACGGTTTTCTGGCAAATATCAAAATACCGAGGCTCTGACTGGGGAGAGAATGCCACTGAAAACTTGCTGCTGAGGAAAGCGACAGTGGTTCTGGCAACCATAATCTGCGAGAGAGACGACTCAGCAGGGGAAGCAAACACCGATACGATACCGAGATTCTGCTTCAAGGAAAGAGACCATGGGTCTAGCGTTGAGATCATCGATCTGGCATCGAACTCTGAGGAGAAGCCGCTTCTACTGGGAAGATACAGTCTGACACTGTCAACTCCACTAGGGATATACAGTCTGACACTGTCAACTCCGTTGGGGATATACAGTCTGACACTGTCGACTCTACTGGTGAATGTATAATCTGAAACAAATGCTTGGGGAAGTACAACAGTGAGAGCCTGCTGGGGTTTGAAGAATCCAACGCACGGACCAGCTCTGCAGGGATAAGATACCAAATTCCAATTGTTGAGGAAAAACATCCGCGATCATTTAATGGGGACCTTAAGGAAATGCCCCGAGTGTACCTGTTCTGAATAGACGATCCAAAGCACTTAAAATTTACAACAATTTTCAATGTTTATTAAGCATGTACCTGTAAAGCTCTTATGTTTCATGATGCAATGTTTATCAAAAATTCGGACGTCCTTTTTGCAAACAAAACGGTAAAATGAAAATGAACACAGAGATATGCTGAATAACATGATTTTATTGATTGAATGGCCTCTGAATAGGCACTTACATCAGGAAGCAATCCCTGAAAAGAGGTAATTGCACAAAAGATAAAAACAGAATTTAATCTAATGGCAATGTGAAATGGATTTCTATCGGGTTCCAATTCTGCTATGATTCACTCGTCTTCAAGATCCTCCAGATGATCAGCTTTCTGAAAAAGATGATTGGACTGTTTCCTATCCTTCGGAAGTTTCCGGTTATCGACACGAGATGATATTCAGAACTACTCAGAACGCAGCCATTCGCTTAATCCCTAACTTTTGCCTGGATCGCCCTTTCGGGTTTTCAATCCACCGGGATACCCATTTTTGCCTAAGTTGCCCTTTCAGGTTTTCAACTTACCGGGTGTACAATCTTTTCATTTTTTAATCCCTAACTTTTGCCCGAACCTTTTTCATTTTCTTGGTTCGCCGGGATGCCCATTTTTTTGCCTGGACTATTCTTTTTATCGTCCAGCGGGTCTATTTTATGCGAAGTATTTTTTAACTGCGTCTGAGTTCACAGGGGAAGTGAATTTCACCATCCATAGTTGCAAGCATTAAGGCTCCACCATCAAAAACTTTGGTGACAATATACGGTCCATCATAGTTAGGAGTCCACTTGCCCCTGTGATCTGTCTGAGGAGGAAGGATCCTTTTCAACACCAAATCTCCGACTTGGAAGCATCGAGGACGCACTTTCTAATCAAAGGCTCCCTTCATCCAACTTTGATACAACTGCCTATGACAAATGGCTGCCATCCGCTTCTCTTTGATAAGACTCAACTCATTGAACCTTGTCCGAATCCATTCAACTTCGTCTAACTTGACATCCAACAGGACTCTTAGAGAAGGAATCTCCACTTCAACAGGTAGGACTACTTCCATACCATACAAAAGGGAGTAAGGGGTTGCCCCGGTCGATGTACGTACTGAAGTACGATACCCATGCAAGGCGAAGGGTAGCATCTCATGCCAATCTCTGTACGTAACGACCACCTTCTGCACAATCTTCTTTATGTTCTTATTTGCTGCCTCAACATCACCGTTCATCTTAGGACGATAAGGGGAAGAGTTGTGATGTTGAATGTTGAAGTTCTTGCACAACTCTTTCATCATTTTGTTATTGAGATTAGAACCATTATCAGTAATGATTCTTTTGGGAATCCCATAACGACAAATGATTTCTTTCTTGATGAATCGGGCAACCACATGTCTGGTGACCTTCACAAATGACGTTGCTTCGACCCACTTGGTGAAATAGTCGATGGCAACAAGGATGAAGCGATGCCCATTGGAAGTAGTTGGCTCAATCTTTTCAATCATATCAATGCCCCACATAGCAAACAACCACGGTGAAGACATCACATTCAGAGGATTTGGCGGCACATGCACCTTATCAGCATAAGTCTGGCATTTATGACACTTCCGAGCATATTTGAAACAATCAGATTCCATGGTCATCCAGTAATAACCCGTTCTCAACAATTTCTTAGCCATTGTATGTCCGCCGGCATGAGTATCGAAGGAGCCTTCATGAACTTCCTGCATTAACATGTTTGCTTCGTGTCTATCCACGCATCTGAGCAAAACCATGTCGAAGTTCCTCTTATACAACACATCGTCTTTGTTCAAGAAGAAACTGCATGCCAATCTTCTCAAAGTCTTTCTATCATTGTTGGATGCCCCTGCAGGTTACTCTTGATTCTTCAGAAAGCACTTGATGTCGTGGTACCAGGGCTTGTCATCAACTACCAGTTCAGCAGCAAACACATACGCGGCCCTATCAAGGCGCATAACATTGATCTTGGGAGCATAGTTCCACCAAATCACCTTGATCATGGAGGACAGAGTAGAAAGAGCATCTGCCATCTGGTTCTCATCACGAGGTATATGATACAGCCTTACTGTTGTGAAGAAAGTCAACAGTCTTCTCGTGTAGTCTCTGTAGGGGACCAGATTAGGCTGGAGAGTATTCCAATCACTATTCACTTGATTGATCACTAGAGCTGAATCTCCGAAGATGTCCAGAGTCTTGATTCTCAAATCAATGGCTTGCTCAATACCCAATATACAAGCCTCATACTCGGCTTCATTATTGGTGCACTCAAAAGTCAGACGAGCGATGAAAGGCATGTGGGCACCTTTCGGAGTGGTAATGACAGCACCGATTCCACTTCCTTTGGCATTGACGGCCCCATCAAACATTAAAGTCCACTTTTCATCTGGATCAGGTCCCTCCTCAACAACTGGCTCTTCACATTCTTTCATCTTGAGGAACATGATGTCGTCATCCGGAAAATCAAACTTCATCGGTCATAATCATCAATCGGCTGCTGAGCAAGATAGTCTGACAGAATACTCCCTTTGATGGCTTTCTGGGATGTATACTGGATGTCGTACTCTGTCAGTACCATTTGCCAACGAGCGACCCTTCCGGTGAGAGCTGGCTTCTCAAATATATACTTGACTGGATCCATTTTGGAGATCAGTAAGGTCGTGTGAGTCAGCATGTATTGTCTCAATCGCTTAGCAGCCCATGCAAGTGCACAACATGTCTTTTCAAGCATTGAGTATCTCGACTCGCAATCTGTGAATTTTTTACTCAGGTAGTAGATGGCATGCTCTTTCCTACCTGTCTCGTCGTGTTGACCGAGAACACAACCCATGGAATTATCAAGTACTGTCAAATACATAATCAGCGGTCTCCCTGGGACTAGAGGCATAAGGATTGGAGGATTCTACAAATACTCTTTTATCTTCTCGAAAGCCCTTTGGCAATCATCATTCCACCTGATGGCCGGATCTTTTCTCAACAATTTGAATATTGGCTCACACGTGGCTGTTAGGTGAGAGATGAACCTTACAATGTAGTTCAACCTTCCTAAGAAACCACAGACTTGTTTTTCTGTTCTTGGCTCAGGCATTTCTTGTATCACTTTCACTTTGGTCGGATCCACCTCAATCCCTTTTTCACTAACAATAAAACCCAACAGTTTTCCAGATCTCACCCCGAAAGTACACTTGTTCGGATTAAGCCTCAACTTGAATTTTCTCAAACGCTCAAACAATTTCTGCAAATTCACCAGATGTTCTTCTTCCGTCTGAGATTTGGCAACCATATCATCAACATAAACCTCAATTTCATGATGAATCATATCATGGAAAAGAGTTACCATAACTCGTTGATATGTTGCCCCAGCATTTTTTAGACCAAACGGCATCCCCTTGTAGCAGAAGGTGCCCCATGGGGTTATGAAAGTTGTCTTCTCCATGTCTTCTGGTGCCATCTTAATTTGATTATAGCCAGAAAAGCCATATATGAAGGAGAATACCGAGAACTGAGTCGTGTTATCCACCAAAATGTCGATGTGAGGTAATGGGAAATCATCTTTAGGACTAGCTCTGTTCAGATCCCGGTAGTCAACACACATTCGTACCTTTCCATCCTTCTTAGGTACTGGAACGATATTTGCAACCCATGGCGGATAATTTGTAACAACTAGAAACCCTGCATCCAACTGTTTTTGCACCTCTTCCTTTATCTTGACAGCCATCTCTGGTCTTGTTCTTCTGAGCTTCTGCTTGACCGGAGGACAATCCTCTTTGAGAGGCAAACGGTGTACCACAATGTCTGTGTCAAGCCCTGACATGTCCTGATAAGACCAGGCGTAGATGTCAACATACTCTTGCAGCAATTCAATCAGGCCCTTCTTCACATTAACTTCCAAAGCAGCCCCTATCTTGATTTCTCTCTTGATGTCCTTGGTGCCGAGATTAATCACTTCAATAGACTCTTGATTCGGTTAAATGACCCTTTCCTCCTGTTTTAACAACCTGGCAAGTTCTTCAGGGAGTTCACAGTCTTCATCACCCTCTTCTTCAGCTTGAAAGATTGGATTTTCAAAGTCGAAGCGAGCCATAGCAGAACTGTTATCAATAGGATCCGGTGACGTACATCTGCATGAGTGATGGTATGTGCTTATGAGTGTGAACAAGAAGTGGAAACTAAACGAAACATTGCCAAATGTAAATATTTTTTTTTATATTTTTGATTTTTGAAAACTGCAAAAATAGAAAGACAGTGAACAAAATATTTGAATGCAAAAAGACGTCCTTTATTTATGATAAAAAATGCAGGTATCCACATAGATGAGCCCTACAATGAGTCATCACGCCCTGGGCGGAACGTAAGACTTGGATATGCATGAATAAACAAAGAAAATTACTCTTTAAGAAGAGTGACTTGGATAATATCTTCAGAAGACCAGTTGCGGAGAACTTCACCCGGGATCCTTGGACGCACCCAGTTGTCAATGTCGCAATCACTATCCCCATCTTCTTTGTTAATTGCAGAGACCTGGCCGTACTGAATGATGCCAACACTGGAGAAAGTAATCGGCCCCTGACGAGTCTGAGGCGTTGAAGTTGTAGAAGTCAATGCCGGCTGATACCCAATCCCAAACTTGTCTTCCTTTACAGGTAAATCCACCAGACGTCCCCAACCGGGAGCAACACCTGAATTTACCAAGGCCTGTGCCTGCTTGAAGGACGACAAAGATGCACCTGCTTTAACCTCTTCCACTGAAGCTGCATCCTTGACTTGAACTGCCTCAAAGGCCTGACACAGGGTCTCATGAATCTCACCTTCTACCTCTACATACTTGAATGTAGACAGGTTACTGACCAGAATATCCTCCTCACCACAGACAGTGATAATTCTTCCGTTGACCTGGAACTTGATCTTCTGATGCAAGGTCGAGGAGACTTCCCCAACATTGTGGATCCAAGGACGACCCAACAAGCAGCTATACGAAGGACTGATATCCATCACATAGAATACGGTGTTAAAGGTTTGTGATCCAATCTGAATTGGCAATTCTACCTCTCCGAACACCGACCTCTTAGAACCATCGAAGGCTCTTACCACAAGATCGAAAGGCTTCAAGATCAAACCTTCTACATCTAACCTTGACAGGGCTCTCTTGGGTAGCACATTGAGAGAGGAACCTGTATCCACCAAAACATGGGATAGCACAGTGTCTTTACACTCCATCGAGATGTGAAAAGCCTTGTTATGATCGCGTCCAGCTGGCGTCAAGTCAGAATCAGTAAAACCCAACCAGTTGCTTGTATGAACATTTGCAACGATCCCTTCTAGTTGGTTCACTGAGATCTCCTGAGACACATATGCAACATTAAGGACCTTCAGGGTGCCTCCCTGTGTGCCTCCAAACACAACAGGAGTGAGAGAATAGATATCTTGGATGGCGTCTGAATCAACTGATCGACTACCTTGTAATCGCTTTTCTTTATAATTCTCAAAAGTTCGTCCACATCCTTCGCAAAAGCAGGCTCAGAGCCAGCCTGTGGTGCAAAAGTACCCTCATTCACAACTTGCTTGCCTTTGGCCTTCGCCGCGGCATCAACACTATCAAATTGGGTAACCGGTGGTGAGAACAGTCTACCAATTCTAGTGAATCGCCCGATTCCACCAACATTGTCCACTGCGGGATCTTTTATCTCAATTCCAGGTTCAGACTTCTGATCCCGCACCTCTTCTACTTTCAGTGGCTGCTCCACTCCAAGATCATGCGTGTACACACTCCCCCCGTAATGCCAAGGAATGGCCCTTTCGCTGGTGAAAGGTAAAGGACCAGGGGTCGTGATGGTCATAGTGGATTGATGCGGTCGCACTGGTGGTACCGGTTGCGCTACTGGCGTACTGATCTGAGCGGTCGGGTAGAAAATTGTGATAGTGGCAACGTCACAGTCATACTCAGAAATCTTATTTATTGAAGTACAAACATCCGAAACATCGGAATCAAGTTCAGCAAGTACATCAAAATCAAACACCATGTTTGGAATATCAGCAACAACATCAGAAAAATTAATTACATCATTGGGAATTACAAAATCAGCAGGAACAACATTTTTAAATTCTTCAGCATCTTCAGGAAAGAGAGGATCAACATCTGTATTCTCAATAACCCCTTCAACAGACCTTTGGGCAGATAAGTCTTCAGCTTGGAGGATACCATCGTCAAGCAAGGCCTGGATACCCTGCTGCAGCTTCACACAACCCCTACTCTGTGCAACACAACCCAAACAACCGCTCCCACAGTCGGGGAAAACATATGCCTTTAGCAAGTATTCTTTGATTTCTAACAGCGGAGTCTTCAGCTTCAACACCTCCTTGACTAATTTGACTTCTCCTTCAACCATGTTAACATTTGCTCTACCATGCTGCGGCATAGGATTGTTGACAACATTAGGAGCCGGCGCGAAGTTAATGGCCTTTGAATCAATAAGGTCCTGAACTACGTGCTTAAAAGCTTTGCAGTTCTCAATAGTGTGGCCAGGTGCCCCAGAGTGGAAATTACACCTTGCATTGGCGTCATAACCCACTGGAAGCCTGCCAACGGGAGGAGCCAAAGTGCATAACTGCATAAGTTGCAAATGTTGAAGGTTGGGAAACAACTGGGCATACGACATCGGAAGAGTGTCGAAACGCCTATCCATCATCCTCTGTCTCTGTTAATAAGCAGGTCTGTTACCCTGTTGTTGTTGGTATTGATTTTGTTGACGTTGAGGTTGTTGTTATTGCACTGGTGCTGTAGCCGGAATGGTCACTGCTGCAACATAAGGTTGTTGATGGTAATTCTGAAAGTTATTCCTCCGGTTACCCCTGTTCTGATAAGAAGATATGGCATTTGCATCCCCTTCTCTCCTCTTCTGCCCTCCTATAAATGGCTTCTTCGTCCCTGAGGATGATCCAACTCCACCTTGGATCTTACATGTCTTCAAGTAGTTCTCCACCCTCTCACCGGTAGAGACCACATCAGTAAACATGACGCTCCAAATAAGATCCAGGCAGTGTGTTCATAAACATGTTGGCCATCTCTTTTTCCAACATCGGAGGCTGAACACGGGAAGCCAACTCTCTCCAGCGTTGAGCATACTCTTTGAAGCACTCGTTGCTCTTGAGAGACAGATTCTGGAGCTGAGTCCTGTCAGGTGCCATATCCGCATTATACTGATATTGCGTCTCAAAGGCCTCAGCCAAGTCTCTCCAGCAGCGAATATGGGCTCTGTCCAGCCTCATATACCACTCCAAGGATGCCCCAGCTAGGCTGTCCTGGAAGAAGTACATGAGCAACTTCTCATCATCAGAATACGCGATCATCTTGCGGAAGTAAGCTTGTACATGAGTCTTCGGGCAAGAGTTTCCATTGTACTTATCAAACACGGGGACTTTGAATTTTGGCAGAACTCTCACGCCTGGGACCAACCCCAAGTCAGCAACATCCACACCAAGAGCATTCTGCCCTTCCACAACTTTCAACCTCTCTTCCAGTCTCCGAAACATAGGGTCCATACCATGGCCCATGCCAAAGTTCTCCTGAAGCAGGGGGAATTGATCCTCCTGATCATCATGGATGGGTTGTTGCCAAGGTTGCCATGTGGGATTGGGATAGGCTCCGGTCCATTGGGTCCATTAGCCTCTCCAGTGGGAGGATCAGCCACAACCTCCGGTTGAGTAGTAGCGGGATTCCCCTGTACCAACAATCTAATCTCCTGCTGTCCCTGAGCCACTCCTTGGACCACTTCCATGAACTGATTCATGCGAATCCTCATCTCAGCGAGCTCTGCTTGTAAACCTTCCATTGCTCTCTGTTGATTCCTTCGGGTACCGTATCGGTGAATGCCTGAGTCAGTTATCCTAATAATGGAATACCAAACAAGATGAGAACATTGTGGCGATACCTGTTATGCAAGACATGCTAATGAATATGCAAATGCAATGACGTGCTTATCAATTTCAAAGGGTATTCTACCCCTTGATTCCAGTCTCACATTAGATAAACAGTGTAAGAAAACCCCGACTAGAATCAAGAAGAAGATATAAACCCCTAGGAATAGATAATTATGATGCATGCAATGCTTATGATTTAATTTTATATCAGAGGAACTTTAGAGTCTTATTTGCAAATTTTGGAAATATTAAACGTTTATCACATACGGAAATATCACGTCAATTAATATTTGGAAATGTTTTTACGCCAAAGAAGTACAGTCTTGGTAACCAAATACAATACAAGAGAGAAGGAAAATGAACATCCTATGGATACCTAGAAGCAATCTTCCAAAGCCCTCGAGACCGGAAGATAAGCTGCACGAAGCCTCTTCACCTCCCTCTCATAGGCTGCCTCCATATCTTCCTTCTCTTTGGCGAGTTGATCATACTTCCTCTTCCAAAACTTGGAAGACTGAGGAAGTAGAGAAGTCAATGCGTCATCAAGATCATCAATAACCTGGTGCTCAATAAACTCTATCAAAGCATCCTTCTCTCTGATCTGCTGAAGCAACTCCTCCCGTTCACGGATCCAAGCACGTGAACGGTCTTCGTCTCTCAACTCCTCTACTTCTTGGCTAGGGAGGGTTGAATGCCCAACCATAACCATAGGTGTAGGTTTCGGGTAGTCATAAGGCATGAGGTACTCGGAAGCTCTCCTCCTAACCCAAGAGGTATAGGGTTCCAAAGCGATACAGTTCTTCGGACCTAGCTCCTTCCTTCCTTTCTTATGGATCTTGCGCCAAGCGCGGACCATCCCGCCCTTTAAGCCTTGGGGATCTTTACCCTCCTGAAAGAACACACCCTCTAACAGAATGTTATTGGGTTTATCCTTTAGGGGGAACCCAAGCTGACGACGTGCCAAAATAGGGTTGTAGTTAATTCCACCGCATGTACCAAGAAGAGGTACATTGGAGAATTCACCACAGGAGTCGATAATCTGCACACCATCATATACACGGTTGTACCAAAAGATATCATCATTAGTGAGAGACATAAGTCTCGTGGACCACCGTAGACATCCTTTGTTCTCCTTGAAGGCGAGCGTCTGAGGCAAGTGCGAAATAAACCACTTGTACAATAGAGGCAAACAACACACAATGGTACCACCGCCCTTTGCATTCCTCATATGCAAAGAGAAATAAGTGTTGTAACACCCCTTTTTCTACCCCAAAAGACTTAACATATAATCAGAGTAAATAAGCACGCATATAACCAAAAGGGCGTCACATCGACGTTTTCAAAAACTAAAAGCTTTCAAAAACTAACATCATTCATCATCAGTACACAATACACCTGGTCATTTAAAATAACACATTCCAATTATCACGAATATTCGAGAATATGCGTTCGCAGCGGAAAATAATGAATACTCATGCATTTCATAAAATGATTCATGTCCCATACCATGATCATCTCTCGATAATCTCTTCAAGATAAACTAAAACCATGATCATAATATTTGGCACTATGGCCCCTCAACAACAATTGCAAATAAGCATGTTCACAAGTAATAACATAATGCTTATCCAAATAGGATACGAGTTCAATACTACTAATTTACCCAGTGTTACATGACCATAGCATTAACTCATTACCTAATCTTCAAACTAAAATACGGAAACTCTCCGGCTAATCTCGAGCGAGCTACCGTCTACTTACTTCAGCGATACTACTCCTGAGTGTCTGCACGATACCCATGTAAAGGTAACATTCAAACAGAAAGGATGAGAATTCAAATCATTATGAAGAAGTATAATAAGGCACAATGATTAAATCAACAATTAAAGGAATTCATCACACTTCGTATAACCATGTAAATAATATTCATCAACATTTATTTCACATGTTTCAAACATCCATCAAACATCCATCAAACTCAAGACATATAATATTCGAATCCAATATTATATTCGAATCCAATATTATATTCACAAATATACACACAACTACAACTATCACATAATCACATATTTTTCCAAATTATGTATCCACGCATCACCAAATTCAATTACTAAATCTCATACACACCTACAATCACATCAATGCAAACATTCAATTATCATATGACTCTAATGTGACTCAATACAAGACATGTGACTCTATGCATGCGGTACCTCAATGTGAACCCAACATTTCACCGCTTTCCGATTCAATATCTAGAATCCAAGCCACGCTTTCGATCCGGACAAGATCAAAGCCACCACGCCTATTTCCAATTAAGGATCAACGTCTGCTACGCCTATTTCCAATTAAGGATCAACGTCTATCTACCACGCCTATTTCCAATTAAGGATCAACATGTGCTACATCTATTTCCAATTAAGGATCACCGTCTATTGTGAACCCACAGTTTCACCGCTTCCACTATGAAGCCGACCATGCCATGAATGAATGTACAAATACCAATACATATGTAATTAAGATCATCTCTACCATATTAACATTCCGCATATCATCATAATTCAACTCTATGAATTATCCACCAATGGTACATATACACATTCAGAACAAATACACCATTCACATAATATGCAATTAAGATCATCCCTACCATCTTAATCATTCTACATGTAACCATAATTCAACGCTATGAATTATCCACCAATAGCACATATACGCATTCATAACAATATATCATTCACAAATATAGGCTAATTATCAAATGCGCCCACATAGATTTCATTCCAAAACGAATACAACATTTAAATATCAATTTTTCACTTTTCAAACAGTGTTAACCGGTTAACGCATATGGTTAATCGGTTAACGCGTAACAGAATACACTTCTTGGCAATTTTCAACAGTGTTAACCGGTTAACGCATTTGGTTAACCGGTTAACGCAAGACATAACACAATTCTAACAGGTTTTCAACAGTGTTAACCGGTTAACGCTTTTGGTTAATCGGTTAACGCAAAAACATAATGCTATTCCTGCGTTAACACAAAACAGAATGCAGAATTTTCTGCGTTTTTCATCGTTGGAGGACTTTCGGACCTTCGATTTCGATTCTGTAAAAAGCCACACATTCAGAAAATTATAACTCACACAATACTCTAAATATATAACATTAATTTGCAGTTTTAACACAATCAATCACCACAATCGAGCATACTCATCAAAATCTAACAATTCCAAACAACCATACAAAATTAGGGATTTTAACCTAAACATACATCTACCCATTGACCTAATCATACTAACCCATAATAATAAGGATTCCCCCCTTACCTCTTCAATTTTCTGAAAACCCTAGCTCCTCTCTTGTTCTTCCCCTCTTCTCCTCACTTTTCCTCTTCTCTTTCTCTATTGTTGTCAAATGATCAAATGAATCCTAATTCTCACTCTTCTCACCTCTTATATACTAGTATCATATTTGGGCTTAAAGAGTTACTTCTAATTTAATTAATATGCCCAATAAGACCTAATATTTAAACATCTCTAATTAGTTCAATTAAATTAAACTAGCACAATATACCCACCAAGTTAATTAATTCAATTATTCAATTATATCTCATATCAACTAAATAATTAATTAACACACCAAATTAATTAATATAATCAATTATTATACTACTTAACAACCAATTAATTAATTAACACTCCAAATAAATAAAATAAAATATAATAATAATAGTATAATAAGTAAATACTAAAATTGGGTTGTTACAAGTGTCACCCAACAGAGTAGGAACGGGATTAAGAGTAGAGAAAATCCTAATGGCGTTGACATCCACAAACTTGTCGATGTTGGGGAATAACACTAGCCCATAGATGAGAAGTACAAATATGGCCTCAAAGGCATCCTCACTCATGGCCTTCCCAAACATAATAGCTTGATCAATGAGGAAATCAGACGGGAGACCTTGAATTCCACCTTTGGTAGTAATATGAGTGCCAATAATAGATTCATCTATACGCAACAGATCAACAATCTCTTGAGAAGAAGGAACTCTCTCCAAGCCACTGAACGACAACTGGTCTAGGATAGGTATGCCCACAAGATAGGCATACTCCTCAAGTGTGGGCAAAAGCTGGAAATCCGGAAAAGTGAAGCAACGGTACAAGGGATCATAGAACTGCACCGACACACTCATTAGACCTTCATCCACTTGAGTAGCCAGAATAGACAGAAGCTTCCCATGACGAGCCTTGAATTCCAAGGGATCTAATACATAGGATGTCAAACTCCTTAACTCTTTCAATTCAGGTTGTCTGAAACTGTACTTCTTCGTATTCCTTCTTTGCTTATCCATGTCTGAAAATTTGCAAATAGACCTCTTAAGTTCCTTGAAAGTTTTCTCATTGTTGATGATATGGATGTGTATGAATGCATGAATGCATGGATGCAACAATCACACTCAAGGATCAAACAAATCACACCACACAAAGGTCATGTGATGGATCAAGTCATCCTTAATATCAATCATCCATTTTGGTGGATTATGGTTTACACGTTATCAACACCCAAGTTCTATTGATATTAAGGATACACAAGAACGGATCAACCACGAATCAAGGGTTTGTTGCGAGTCGCGAGCATGGAGTCTTGGTTAAGAACCACCCAAAGGGAGTGTACTATGGTTAAACCTGACAATCATGTTCTATAAGAGGTTCCCATAGTCATCATCCCATCTTTCGTATATTATCGGATAAACGACTACTCGTATTCCAAAAATATTCTCAAGAGAGACTCTTATGAGTGTAGTATCGCGTAACAATTGTATCAAATCTTACACTTGAACGATCTTCGCACTACGTCCTAAAAATAGGCCAAGATGGACGTGGTAAACTAAGGTCCTTGGCTTCTAAGGCATATATTGGTAAGAGTAATGCCTAACCACGACTACTCGTGTGACATTATTGATCCCAACATAACCTCCACCAAGTGAATGGGCTTGCAAGTCAACTTGCTAAGGAATAACTCCACACAAGTCAACAAGACTATGCCATTCTCCTATCCTAAGTGCACTCGAGTTCGGGTATAGAACTCATCTCACTAAGATCACCAAGCATACAAGGAATTAATATTCAAACAATTCAATCATTACATACAATACAGTAATCCCAAATTGCACAAAAATATGTCACAAAGCAATATACCATACAATACAACAAATATGAAAAGTAGGCAAAACCCACTAGGCAAATGATATTCCCCAGCAGAGTCACCACTTTTCTGTAGCAGGGTATTCGTTACCATTAGAGATATTGACTAAATCCAAGGTAAACCATACAAGTCGAGTCGCCACTGCACTTCTATTTATCCAAAGGAATGGTTAGAAAGCGAACAAAAACCTAAAAGTTTTATCGAATCAAAAACTAGTAAAAATGTCAGAGATCTGGGTAAGGGGGTTGGTTATGCAATGGGAAGGTTTTAAGCACCCAAAACATCCTAGGTACTCCTAGGGAGCCCTTTTCATAAGTGTTGTTCTAGTCTAAAGGGTGTAGGTATATCTAAAGTAATATTTACTAAAAGGAAGGTTAAAAGAAAATGACTCGCAAGGATGTCGCATCCACTGCCTACGTATCTCATCAGAGTATGAGAATCAGAGTCTTCGTAGCTCGGCTACCTATGGGTTAAAGAGAAGTGTGTTCGGTAAGACGTCGCGTCTTATGCTTACGTATCTCATATGGAATGAGAATCAGAGCAAAATGTAGTTTAGCTAACTAGGGGCTAAGGATTGTCATCTGAACATGGACTTACAAAAGAGGACACCGGCTGTGTCAAAGGAGGGTGGGCAGTGTGTTCAACGTCCTAGCAGTAGGTGTCGTAGCTCGCTGAATCGAGTCTTAGGCAGTTACCTCTTTGCAATAGAACAGATTGACATGCCACAAGATCGGAGACGCACGAAAGGTCTAAAAGTGGGGAAGCTCTGCTCTAGAGTTGTCATGCAATATGGACCTATGTGTTAGGATTTACAAAGGGGAACATCTACCTCATGTTAGCAAGCAAAGAATAGGGGAATTCTATCTATGTTATCATACAAAGGGTTATACCTAATGGGTGCTACCTAAACGGAACAAGAGTCGACGGATGGAGCGCGAAGAAGAGTTACGGATAAGGGTAGATGGCGATGCCGGAGGCAATCGACTTACAGGTAGATGGCGGTGCCTGAGGCAATCGACTTACAAGAGGATGGATGAATGCGTGCTGGTTCTGTTAAGTTTTGAAAATGACTACTCGACGTTGGATCGAGCTTTTGATCTTATTTTGAAATGGTTATCGGATGTTCGTTTTAATTCTTATATTAATAGGTGACTAAAGAAATAAAGAAATAAATATTATACACTTTATGGGAGAGGGGTATGTAACACGGTGGGAGAACTGACTTTAGTTAAATGTTGCGGATAGCAAGAGTCGCCACCGACTTTTATTTTATCCAAAAGGAAAGGACATAAAAGAACAGGAAAGACCTTAAAAAGATTTTGAGTTCGGGGGGTAGGTTATACAAAGGGAAGGTATTAGCACCCTTTATATCCATGGTTATCCATGGGCTCTTAGTTACTTAGCTCACTTTGTTTGTTTGCAAGAGTGTAGTGTGTGATTAGAAAAATTTCTTTAAGTACTTTGTAATGACCCTCGTATGGGTGTATACAAAGCCTAGTTTAGAAATTGTGAGGTGTAAAAGTAATTTCGAAAAGTGTGAGCAAGTAACTATGAGATACCTACCCTAGATTAAGTCTTTCGTGTTCTCGTATATTCTTTCAATGGTAAGACTGTCCCTATTATTAAGGAATAGGTAGTCATTACCTTGGATGTGTTTAAGGGACGGGCGTAGGGTCATCGTATGGTCAATGAAGGCAATATAAGGGGTGTCTTTAGCAACTCGTAGGGACTATCATCATATTTACCGAAGGGACAAGATCATTATATCGTAGGCAACCTCGTAGGGACTTGATCTTTTAAGTTTATAGGGACTTGATGATTTTTCTGTTTGAAGGGACTTTGCTTAAGACACCCCTATTTTCGAGGGACTTGACCATTTAAAGAAGGCAACCAAGAGGAATACCCTAGGAAGTACAGATGGCGATCAAAGATCGACTTACGTGTGTGAGTGTTATTTTTCAGATATTTGTCTTGAATTTAATTTTCTAAGTTCAATTATTTACAGTTAGTTTTTTGCACTCCCTAAATTACTAACCACGCAATAAATATTTACAAAAATAAAAGCAAGAAAAATAAATTCCTAAACTATTACATGGCTATGGGACAGATACATAATAATCAGGCGAGAAAGAATAAATTTACAACCTATACATTTGTTCCTAATATTATAAATAAAACAAAATTAAAATAAGGAAAATAATGAAGCAAAAATAGAATAGATAAAAGCAAATAATAATAAAATAATAAATAAACAATGGTAATAAAGCAATAATAAAATAACAATAATAATAAAGTGATAATAAAAAGGTTAGAATTTTAAAAGAAATTATTTTAGGTTAAACAAGTTAGATTTTTTTAGAAGTTATTAGAAAAATATGAGTTTAAAATAAATTAGTAATAATAAAAGAATTTAAAATACATTAATGTACAAATTATAAAATAAAAGAGTTATATGAAAAATATTAAGTTAGTTATTTACAAAATAAATAAAGATTATAGAAAATATCAAATTATTAGATTAATAGGTTTATTATTATTATTCAATTAGAAAAATGGTCAATTAGATTTTATTTACAAAATATATAAGGATTTATTATTATAAGTAAGTAATAAAAAAAGTTATTAAAATAGTTAGTATTTATTATTTATTTACAAAAAAATATAAAGGTTATAGAAAAATATTAAATAATTAATTTAGTAGGTTTTCACGCCCTACATTACTAAACCACGCAGTTAATATAGGATAAATGGCAGGAATTTAAATGGCAGAAAAATAAATGGCAGAAAAATAAAAAGGCAGAAACTAAATGGCAGAAACTAAAACCCTAATTATTACAACGCTTTGGTGCAGTTACATAATGAAGATGGCGAAAAGTAAAACTGAAAATATTACAAGTTAAAACTTAAAATATTACAAGGGCGAAGCAGTTACAGTGTATGAATAACATAAATATGAGCGAAAATAGGAAATAATAATAAGGTTTGTTAAGGTTTAAGAAAAGGTTTATGGTTTAGAGGAAACAACACGGTTAAAGTTTTAGGTTTGAAATTTAGAGTTTGTGGCGAAATTGTCAGGGTTTAGGAAAAATCAGGGTAGTTAGTTATGAAAAAAATATGCAGATCTAAATATATATATATATAAAAAAAATGAATTAAAAAAACAACGGCGTTGCTAGCGCAAAATTGCGATCATCGCAACTGGATCGGATAACACAAATGTCACGCCTCATACACGTATATGTGAAAACGGCGTATTGACACGATCCGATCCGAAAACATAATCAAATATATCAACAAAATAGATAAAGTATATATCATATATAAACTATTACCAAACTGTGTGTACGATAGTATAGATCAGCCACTCTCAGTTTCTCTTTTTTGTTCTGTCTTTTTGGCCTCCCTCTATCAGTCATGCTAGTAAATATATATAGGAACAAATTAGGTTAATGATAATGGGCCTAAGTTTATTTTGAAACCCAATATTAAAAAAAAACTGAATAAAGTTAAATAATTAAAATAGTTAAAATTAAAATAAAAACTAATTAACCTATTTATTTATTCTAGACCCAATATAAAAATAAATAGACTAAAAAAAAAAAAAAAGCCGGGCACCAAAATGCTCGAAAAAATAAAATGAACACGTTAAAATAATCAGCGCGAAATAAATGACTCGGAAAAATACAGCGTTTGGTCGGATTTTGAAATAAAAATTATGACCGTTTAAACTGCTTAGACTGATCAACATATGACCAAAAATAGTCGTAAAAATATTTTTAGCATGTCAAATTAAACCACGTGAACCGCAGATTAATGTTACCGACATTTGCAAACTTAAACTTGACATTTTTTCGTTGACTAATTTTAGGCACAGTTAAAAAGTTAATTTGACCAGTCTGTTTGTAAATTCCGAGAAATTATTCCGGCTAATATTAAGACAGAAAAAAAATGTTATGCTATGAAGATGATGCAAATGAATGTGAAACAAAAAAATTGGTTAGAGTTAAAAATAGAGGGCAAATTTTGGGGTGCAACAGCTGCCCCTGTTCAATTTTCTGAAACCTGAGGGGTTAGATTGGCCTGTGTGCCATTCGTGACTTGGAAGGTTGAAGGGGATTGAACACAAAAGCCCAAAAATTTGCACTCGCCGGTGCGTAAAGTAACACTGATGACTGGTTGTATATGCTTAAGTGGGCTTGAAGATGCCACTTGGAAGAACTGGAGATGGGCTTATAGATGCCATCCATAATATCAGGAGGTGATAATATCTTGATGTTGATACTGGATATCAGTACTAGGTCTTCGTATAGGCCGTCTCTGAATCGTATCTAAGAACATACTTTTAAGTGTCAGAACCAAATCTTCGTGGCGATTTCTTTATGAATTAAGTATCAGCACTAGACCTTCGTATAGATCGTCTCTGAACTGTTTTGAATTGTTGAATAAACCAGTAGAAATAAATCTTCGTGATGATTATCTCTTCTGGAAATATCCCGGATTAGGGAATAGATCTTCGTATAGACCGTTTGCCTAATATCCAAGAACAAAAGAGTGTCAGGATGAAATCTCCTGAAAATATCCTGGACTAGGGAATAGATCTTCGTATAGACCGTTTGCCTACTATCCAAGGACACCTTGAGTAATGATTAAGTATCAGCACTAGAACTTCGTATAGATCGTTTCTGACCTGTTGTGAATTGTTGATAGTATTTTATCTGTATATAACCATCCTGCAAGGAAAAGGTTAGTTTATGCAATATGTATGCATGCATGGCATGGTGCATCTAAGTAAATGTATTATGCACTTATGGATATGCCATGGTATGATGTAAATGATGTATGTATGAATCATGCGGCCTGAAGCGTCCGGATATCTTTGTATAACAACTGCTGGCTAGGGAAAATAAATCCCGATTCGTTGTTGAAGAATATGAGGAACTCGTTCCCGTCTTGTTTGATAATATAGTATTTGTCACTTCCCGTATTCGTTCGTCGTACTTCTATTGAAGGAATAAGTTCCTGAGTATCCCGACTGAGGATAAAAGAGATGGACATAAATTCAAGGGGAGACGTAATTCGAAGCATCTATAAAGATAGATTTGCTCTACTGGGGATTTGTAGTGGGGATGAACCGGCGAAGCTTCGTTGAACTACTACCCTCGTTCGTCCTTAGTAAATACTATTACTGCATTTTATGCATTTCTGGTAAACATCAATCATATTCAAAAGCATACATACATTCAAACACAACCAATGGACGTTTTCGCTTATGTAAATAGAGTAAAAGTAAATCTGGATTCAAAGATGAAATTTTATTTATATCACAAAGTGACCTATACATAGGCAAGTTTGTACAAGGAGACAGAAATCCTAGTAAGAGGAATTCGTCGTAAATTTTTTTATAAAACAAAGAAAACAGCTATGTGAAAAATGATCCTATTGAGTTTCAATTCTACTATTGCCATTATCTTCAAATATCTCATCTTCTGCTGTTGAGACAGAAACGATTGGATTGATCTTTATCTGTTTGAACTTGATTTAGGTAGCACCATCAGTTGAAGTTACGTGAGTGATCCAAACGAGACATAGTCATACGCTTTAATCCCTAACTTTTGCCTGGATTGCCCTTTCAGGTTTTCAATCCACCGGGATACCCTTTTTTGCCCAAGCCGCCTTTTCAGGTTTTCGACTTGCCGGGTGTACATTTTTTTTATATATATCCCTAATTTTTGCCCGAACCCTTTTGGTTTGCCGGGATGCCCTTATTTTTGCCTAGGCCAGTCAACCTAGCGGGTCTCTTTTTATGCGTAGTATTTTTTAACTATGTCTGCGTTTACAGGCTGTGGAAAGTCTTCACCATCCATAGTAGTAAGCATCATGGCACCTCCTGAGAATACTCTTTTGACCACAAATGGTCCTTCATATGTAGGAGTCCACTTGCCCCTAGGATCACCCTGTGGTAGTATGATACGCTTGATTACCAAGTCACCAGCCTGATATACCTTTGGCTTAACCTTCTTATTGAAAGCTTTGATCATCCGTTTCTGGTACATCTGACCATGACAAACAGCTGCCAACCTCTTCTCATCAATCAAATTTATCTGGTCGAGTCGAGTCTGAATCCACTCATCTTCATCCAAGCCTGCATCCTTCATGATTCTTAAGGAAGGGATCTGAACTTCAATGGGCAGAACTGCTTCCATACCATAGACTAAGGAGAATGGGGTTGCCCCTGTTGAAGTACGTATTGTAGTACGATAACCATGAAGAGCAAATGGTAACATCTCGTGCCAATCCTTGTAAGTAACAGTCATCTTCTGTAGAATCTTCTTAATGTTCTTATTAGCAGCTTCCACGACGCCATTCATCTTTGGCCGGTACGGAGAAGAGTTATGGTGTTTTATTTTGAACTGCGTGCAGAGTTCAGCAATCATCTTGTTGTTCTTCCGGAGAGAGCAGGTTTCTCAGATGTATGTTTGATAAGATCCATCTTAGAAATCAATAAAGTGGTATGATTCAACATATACTGTCTTAGTCGGCGAGCAGCCTAAGCCAAAGCATAGCAAGCTTTCTCGAGCTCGGAGTATCTTGTTTCACAGTCGGTACCTTTTGCTAAGGTAGTATATTGCATGCTCTTTTCGACCAGACTCGTCATGTTGCCCCAACACACACCCTATTGAATTTTCTAACACGGTCAAATACATGATTAGAGGTCTTCCTTCAACTGGTGGCATCAGATTTATAGGTTCTTGGAGATACTTCTTGATTTTGTCAAAAGCTTCTTGACATTCATCATTCCATATCATCTCTTGATTTTTCCAGCGAAAACCTCTACATAGTTACGTAACATCCGACTCAATCTTTCTTTGACACTGTTTTCCAAGCCTGCTCCTATTTTGACTTCTTTCTTGTCTACTTCAGTACCCAGATTTACAACCTCAATTGATTCCTCATACGGTTGTGTAACTTTCTCTTGTTGTAATAACCTAGCAAGCTCTACAGGTACTTCACAATCTTCATCCTTTCCATCTTCAGCTTGATAGATCGGATTCTCGAAATTATAATTGGCAATAGTAGAACTGTTATCAACAGGATCCAGAGTGGATGAGGATCTGCATTTTAGTGATGTGGGTGTGTGTAAGAACACATAGCTGATGAAAATAAAATAAAAGAAAAACAAAGAGCCCAATATTTACGAAAACGAAACGTCCATTGATTTTTATTGAATGAAGTATGCAAATGAAATGACATCCCGAAACAAGCATACCATTGTGCCCCGGGTAAGGCACAAGGCTTAAAAGTTTAATTGTTCAAACAACACAGTAATAGTATTTACTCCTGACTAAAGGAGATAGGAATAACGTCTTCAGTCTTCCAATTGTTGAGCCCATCACCCACAGTAGGAAAAATCCAGTTATCCAGATTGTAGTCTTCATTATAGTCACCCACAACATTGATTTGATCTTTTATGTTCCCTGGATTGGTGATACGAACAGCACGAGCACGACGAACAACCTTCTGGGACTCTGCAGTGAAACCCAAACCAAACTTGTCAGACTTGTAAGGAATGTCGGGAAGCTGACCCCAAATAGTGCAACCACCTTCTTCAACCACAGCTCTAGCATCTTTGAGGGAAGCCATTGTAGGAGGTACTCTGGTAACCACAGGAACTCTTTTAACCACAGGAGGAGCTTCAGTAGCGGGAACGACCCAAGGAACTACTTCAAATGTCTGGCAAGGAGTCTCAACATATTCACCTTCCACTTCAACATACTTAAATGTATTCACATGACTGACCATATATTCTTCCTCTCCATAAACAATTACGATCTTTCCCTTCACTGGATATCTCAACTTCTGATGTAGAGTGGAGGTCACAACACCTGCCCCGTGGATCCAGGGGCGCCCAAGCAGACAAGAGTACGCAGGACGAATATCCATTACATAGAAGTTAAAATCGAAGACTTGAGAGCCTACTTTGATCGGGAGATCTATTTCTCCATGCACCACTCTTCTTGAACCATCAAAGGCTCTCACCACTATATTACTTGATCTTAACACAACATCTTCAGGACTGAGCTTGTTCAGAACCTCTTTGGGAAGTACATTCAATGAAGAGCCATTGTCTATCAACACATGAGACAAGGTAGTGCCCCTACATTCAATGGAGATATGTAAAGCTCTGTTATGGTTTCTTTTGGCAGGAGTCAAGTCAGCATCAGAAAAACCTAACCCATTATCATAAGTCAGATGTGCAACACAATTTTCAAATTGATCCACAGAAATTTCATTTGGTACATGAGCAGTCCTTAAGAATTTGATAAAGGCTTTAGCATGAGCCTCAGAACACAGCAACAAAGACAACATGGAAATTTTGGAGGGAGTATGCCCCAACTGGTCAACAATATCATAATCACTCTTACGAATGATCTTCAGCACTTCTTCCATCTGTTTAGAGAGATTTTCAGCAGTCGGTGCTTCAGCTTGCACAGGTTCAACCACAGGACCTTTGCCTCGAGCATCAGTACTTGGCTCAGAAGTGGAGGTAGTAGTTGGAAGAACTGTATTTTTTGAGGTAGCTGGAGGAGAGAAAATTCTTCCACTTCTGGTGATCTTACTAGATCCAGCAATATTATCAACATCAAGGTTATCATCAGTAACAGGTGTATCAGTCAAAGGTTCCTGCTTAACACCATGGATATAAACATCAGAACCGTAATTCCAGGGTATAGCTTTATCAAAAGTATAAGGAATAGGGCCAGGAGTGGTAATAATCATGGGAGGCACTCTAACTTCAGCAACAGTCTTCACCAGGCCTTCAGTAGTAATTTTGATAGGACCCTTAGAAGTGATCTTGACAGGGCCTTTGGAGGTAATCTTCACTGGCACTTTATCAACCATATCCACATCTTCAAACTTCTTACCTCGAGTTAGGTGTTCACACATACTTTCCACAGAAGGAGTTCTCTCAAACAATATAGTGTAATTGTCCATGAGGCGTTGAATACCATCTTTCAACTTCCAGCAGCTATCAGGTTTGTAGGCACAATAAAAACAATCTTCGTTGCAACCTGGAAAGAATCCAGCCTGCACCAGCTTCTTCTTGATAATAGACAAGGGAGTAGTCACATCTGCTACTGAGGAAACATATGAAACTTCATCAACATCATTAACAGTCTTCTCATGATTGGGCATGGGAGCAGTAATCACATTTGGAGTCCCAGGAGGGTCAAATTCAATCTCCCCAGCTTCAATCATATCTTGAATCTTATTTTTCAGCACCCAGCAATTGTTGGTGTCATGTCCCGGACAATTAGAATGATAGGCACATCGTGCATTAGGATTGTACCGAGGAGAGGAAGTATTAGGATTCCGAGGAGGGTCCTTCAAAGTAATGAGTTCCCCTTTCAACATGTGTTGCAAGGCTTGGGCCAGTGACATGTTGATCTTGGTGAATTGTCTTCTAGGCTTCTGTTGATTACTCTGTGGTAGCTCTGGTGTTGCAGGAGTAGGATTAGAAATGTGAACTGCTCCTACGGATTGGTGACTTCTGTTACGGCCAGGTTGACCATACACAGCATTAGACTCCTTCTTTCCACTAGGGGGCTTCTTTGCAGTGCTTGATGAAGAGGCACCCACCTGTATCTTACCACTTCTTATGCCACTTTCCACAGGCTCTCCAGTCATTATCAGCTCAGTGAAACCAGATGATGAGCTTCCAATGAGGTGACTATAGAAAGGACTATTCAGCGTACTCATAAACATATCCACTATCTCCCTGTCAGTCAGAGGAGGTTGAACTCTGCCAGCCAGGTCTCTCCATTTCTGGGCATACTCCTTGAAATTCTCCTTAGCACCCATTGACATGCTTTGTAGCTGCATGCGAGTAGGTGCTAAATCAGCATTGTATTGGTATTGCCTGTAGAAGGCCTCAGCAAGATCATTCCAATCACGGATATTGACACTCTCCAATTGATAGTACCATTCCAATTGAGCTCTAGACAAGCTCTCTTGGAAGAAATGAATCCATAACTTCTTATCAGCAGTATGTGGTTGAATCCTCCGGACATAGGATCTTAAATGCAGCTTGGGACATGAGACACCATCATACACCACAAAAGCAGGAACCTTGAAACCAATAGGTATAACCACTCCAGATATTAAACTCAGATCTTCAAAATCCAGCCCAGAAGATTTTTGTAACTCCATAGCATTCATTCTCTCCACCAGCATCTTGTACTTATCTTCATTAGGATCATGATAATAATTTGCTTCAGAATCAGAATCTCCCACAGTATCATGGAGACTACCTCCCTCTTTCTCAGAATTTTCAGACTCATAATCATCAACCTGTTCCTTTGTCTTGATAGGGCCTCTGAATCTTCTTCCCAGATTGATAAGGCCTCCTGATCTTCTAGTCTTCTTCTTCTTCTTAGCCAGCAATGTCTTCAACTCATCTTGCCCCTTGGACAAGTTCAGAATCAACTCTTGGAATTATGCATTCTGAGCCTGGAGATCTTTGAAAGTCTGTTCAAGAGCCATTTCTGCTGAAATAAACAGCAAGAAGATAAGATACCTGTTCATAAGAAACCTGTGATGCAATAATATGGTATGTAGATGCTTATGCAATGTTTTCAAGGACCGTAGGATTTAAATTTGTTTAAACCACCAAAAAGTAAACTTTTATTAGTAATAAACTTGTTTGCCCCTTGGGCTTACAATAAAAATGAAATGAATACAAAAAATGGGGTTTTAAGTCTCCCATGGACGTTTCCTCTTTGTGTTGAGGTATGAGTTGAGATTCCGCTCCTCGTGAAGTTGTTTTGTTAGCTCCAGGATTCTTTCCTGACTTGCCTTGTAATGAGTCTCAAAAGTATCTCTTTGCTCCTTCAACTGGATCCAGGACCTCTGTAACTCTTCCATGTCAGTGGGCATGTCTGGATGAAGAATGATGTAAGAAGTATCTCCTTCAGCAACAGGCTCCATGGTAACTGGCAGGATAGCAGGATATGGCATCATAAGAGTCTGAGCACGAGATCGTACCCATATGAGATATGGTTCCATAGGAATAGTGTACTTGGGTTCCAGAGTCTTGCTGTCAACCTTGTTCACTTTACCCCATGCTCGTATGAGCCCTTGACGGTAACCTTGAAGATCGTTGTCATAGTCGAACACAATACCCTGAATAAGCATGTCATGAGGACCATCAGTCCGAGCGTAACCAAACTGACGTAGAGCTAAAGAAGGGTTGTAGGTAATGCCCCCTCTTATGCCAAGGAGTGGCACATTAGGGAACTCCCCACAACGGTCAATGATGGTAACATTCTCCATAGATCTAGAGCACCAATGAATATCTGAATGAGAAAGTGACATAATCCTCTTGGACCACCTGAACCCTTGTTCATTCTTCATCACTGATCGAGGAAGGTGAGAAATAAACCACCTAGATAATAGAGGTATGCAACACATCAGAGTTCCTCGTGCCTTCGTAGTACGGGTATGAAGAGAGTGTAAGATGTCTCCAAGTAATGTAGGCACTGGATTGCGAGTCAGAAATATGTTGATGGCGTGTACGTCTATGAACTGGTCTGGATTGGGGAACAGTACTAAGCCATAAATCAATAGGGCTAAGATCTCCTCAAAAGCATCATAACTCATAGCCTTCAGGAATACTTGAGCTTTCTCCACCAATACCTTAGCAAGAATACCCTTAACTCCACTCCTTGTTTCTAGGACAATGTCTGATTTCTTTAAATGTAAGGCTGCAACAATGACTTCAGGTTTAGGCTCTTTTTCCAAGCCTGTGAAGGGTTTCTGATCAAGAATAGGTATACCCAGAAGCTTGGAGAACTCTTCCATTGTAGGAACCAACTGATAGTCGGGAAATGTGAAGCAATGATGTTTAGGGTCAAAGAACTGAAACAGGACACTCATCATGTCTTTATTGAACCCTGAAGTGACTAGATCCAGTAGGTGACCATGCCTCTTGATGAACTGGGAGTTTTCAGAAACTTGAGAGACCAATTCCTTAAGCTTAGGAGGTATTCCTACAAAGTTGATCCGGATAGTATTCCTACGAGCAGAAGCCATGACCTGCAATAAAGATAAATCCTTTGGTCCTTGAAATGGTTAGTGAAAATGCTATACTTATGATGCATGATGATGCTATGATGTTATGCTCAATCACAAACATGTGGCACACACAAACAAGTCACACAATAGCCCTAGGTTTGAAGGCTTGCATGAGGTTTAAAGGTAAGTACCCTCCCCTGAAGTTTAGTTGATTCATCCTGTCCTACAAAAGTAACCAGGTTCTAAGGGATCTCAAAATCATTGATCCTTCACAAGGGTGGTTGTTCAGTAGGCAACTTACTTGCCAACCAAAACCCTCCAAGTTTAGGATCTCAATGAGTGTAGTATTGAGTATCAACCAACTTCAGTCTTCACCAAAGCCGGTTATCTCACTACTTTCTAAAGGCCAAGATGGGATGACTAGGGTTCTAAAAGTCAGTTAGTGTATTGACAACATATGGCAGCCTCATATTATCCTCAACTTGCTTAAGGAACATAAGCACCAACCAAGAAGTCACACTAACTATGGCCACCAGATCAACCATATCGATATACGCCGTACAGTTTCCTTGGTCTATTGCCATTTATCTAAGGTACACTAGATCCAGGTTAGGGTCTTTCACACATAAGAGCACCCAACAGATAAGTATAAAGCAAACAAGGCAAACAATTTTAAAGTGATCTAATTCCTAAGGGTACCCCTCTTTTATTAAATCCCCAGCAGAGTCGCCAGTTCTGTAACACGGTGGGAGAACTGACTTTAGTTAAATGTTGCGGATAGCAAGAGTCGCCACCGACTTTTATTTTATCCAAAAGGAAAGGACATAAAAGAACAGGAAAGACCTTAAAAAGATTTTGAGTTCGGGGGGTAGGTTATACAAAGGGAAGGTATTAGCACCCTTTATATCCATGGTTATCCATGGGCTCTTAGTTACTTAGCTCACTTTGTTTGTTTGCAAGAGTGTAGTGTGTGACTAGAAAAATTTCTTTAAGTACTTTGTAATGACCCTCGTATGGGTGTATACAAAGCCTAGTTTAGAAATTGTGAGGTGTAAAAGTAATTTCGAAAAGTGTGAGCAAGTAACTATGAGATACCTACCCTAGATTAAGTCTTTCGTATTCTCGTATATTCTTTCAATGGTAAGACTGTCCCTATTATTAAGGAATAGGTAGTCATTACCTTGGATGTGTTTAAGGGATGGGCGTAGGGTCATCGTATGGTCAATGAAGGCAACATAAGGGGTGTCTTTAGCAACTCGTAGGGACTATCATCATATTTACCGAAGGGACAAGATCATTATATCGTAGGCAACCTCGTAGGGACTTGATCTTTTAAGTTTATAGGGACTTGATGATTTTTCTGTTTGAAGGGACTTTGCTTAAGACACCCCTATTTTCGAGGGACTTGACCATTTAAAGAAGGCAACCAAGAGGAATACCCTAGGAAGTACAGATGGCGATCAAAGATCGACTTACGTGTGTGAGTGTTATTTTTCAGATATTTGTCTTGAATTTAATTTTCTAAGTTCAATTATTTACAGTTAGTTTTTTGCACTCCCTAAATTACTAACCACGCAATAAATATTTACAAAAATAAAAGCAAGAAAAATAAATTCCTAAACTATTACATGGCTATGGGACAGATACATAATAATCAGGCGAGAAAGAATAAATTTACAATCTATACATTTGTTCCTAATATTATAAATAAAACAAAATTAAAATAAGGAAAATAATGAAGCAAAAATAGAATAGATAAAAGCAAATAATAATAAAATAATAAATAAACAATGGTAATAAAGCAATAATAAAATAACAATAATAATAAAGTGATAATAAAAAGGTTAGAATTTTAAAAGAAATTATTTTAGGTTAAACAAGTTAGATTTTTTTAGAAGTTATTAGAAAAATATGAGTTTAAAATAAATTAGTAATAATAAAAGAATTTAAAATACATTAATGTACAAATTATAAAATAAAAGAGTTATATGAAAAATATTAAGTTAGTTATTTACAAAATAAATAAAGATTATAGAAAATATCAAATTATTAGATTAATAGGTTTATTATTATTATTCAATTAGAAAAATGGTCAATTAGATTTTATTTACAAAATATATAAGGATTTATTATTATAAGTAAGTAATAAAAAAAGTTATTAAAATAGTTAGTATTTATTATTTATTTACAAAAAATATAAAGGTTATAAAAAAATATTAAATAATTAATTTAGTAGGTTTTCACGCCCTACATTACTAAACCACGCAGTTAATATAGGATCAATGGCAGGAATTTAAATGGCAGAAAGATAAATGGCAGAAAAATAAAATGGCAGAAACTAAATGGCAGAAACTAAAACCCTAATTATTACAACGCTTTGGTGCAGTTACATAATGAAGATGGCGAAAAGTAAAACTGAAAATATTACAAGTTAAAACTTAAAATATTACAAGGGCGAAGCAGTTACAGTGTATGAATAACATAAATATGAGCGAAAATAGGAAATAATAATAAGGTTTGTTAAGGTTTAAGAAAAGGTTTATGGTTTAGAGGAAACAACACGGTTAAAGTTTTAGGTTTGAAATTTAGAGTTTGTGGCGAAATTGTCAGGGTTTAGGAAAAATCAGGGTAGTTAGTTATGAAAAAAAATATGCAGATCTAAATATATGTATATATATAAAAAAAAATGAATTAAAAAAAACAACGGCGTTGCTAGCGCAAAATTGCGATCATCGCAACTGGATCGGATAACACAAATGTCACGCCTCATACACGTATATGTGAAAACGGCGTATTGACACGATCCGATCCGAAAACATAATCAAATATATCAACAAAATAGATAAAGTATATATCATATATAAACTATTACCAAACTGTGTGTACGATAGTATAGATCAGCCACTCTCAGTTTCTCTTTTTTGTTCTGTCTTTTTGGCCTCCCTCTATCAGTCATGCTAGTAAATATATATAGGAACAAATTAGGTTAATGATAATGGGCCTAAGTTTATTTTGAAACCCAATATTAAAAAAAAACTGAATAAAGTTAAATAATTAAAATAGTTAAAATTAAAATAAAAACTAATTAACCTATTTATTTATTCTAGACCCAATATAAAAATAAATAGACTAAAAAAAAAAAAGTCGGGCACCAAAATGCTCGAAAAAATAAAATGAACACGTCAAAATAATCAGCGGGAAATAAATGACTCGGAAAAATACAGCGTTTGGTCGGATTTTGAAATAAAAATTATGACCGTTTAAACTGCTCAGACTGATCAACATATGACCAAAAATAGTCGTAAAAATATTTTTAGCATGTCAAATTAAACCACGTGAACCGCAGATTAATGTTACCGACATTTGCAAACTTAAACTTGACATTTTTTCGTTGACTAATTTTAGGCACAGTTAAAAAGTTAATTTGACCAGTCTGTTTGTAAATTCCGAGAAATTATTCCGGCTAATATTAAGACAGAAAAAAAATGTTATGCTATGAAGATGATGCAAATGAATGTGAAATAAAAAAATTGGTTAGAGTTAAAAATAGAGGGCAAATTTTGGGGTGCAACAGGGTACATTTGTTATGAATGGGGATTGTTCATGGCAAACAAACAATAAGAATATATGCCTCATACATCATACAAGTAGGCAACAGTTATCAATCAGATCGGATAAATAAACAATAATCAAACCAAAGAATAAAATAATGGAGCATTTAAACAATGCATGGGAGTATGAACATGTTAAATATTCAAGCAATAGAAAACATGAATGAGAGAAACAAGTATAAAAGATAATAGATGAATCAAACAGATGAAAATATACACACGAAGGGTCTACTGAATAATTTAATCAGGAAATGAGGTAAGGACCAAATAAAATCAAGATAAAAGGCCTCTAATACATGGCATATGAGATGAACAAGGGAGGATCAAAAGATCTCTTCAATTGCCATAAGCAATCCCTAAGTCAAACATCGATCATAAAGAAGTCAACTGAAAATTCAAGTCAACTTAAAAAATAACAAATAAATAGCAAAATAATCAAGAAAATTAAACTAAATAAGGTGGGGCCAGGACATCATCATCTCCCAAAAAGATTTTAAAAATAATGAAAATTGGCATGTGAATTAATTAAAACAAAACATAGGTCAAACCAAAAGTCAATTAATAAGACTAGGTTAGAAATAAATCAAGAATAAATAGTAAATTAATCAAGAAAATTATAAAAAATTAAACTAAATAAGGTGGGGTCAGGGAATCATCATCCCCTAAAAAGATTTTAAAAATAACGAAAATTGGTACGTGAATTAATTAAAATAAAATAGAAGTCAAATTAAAAGCCAACCAACCAGACTAGGTCAAAAATAAATCCAAAATAAATTGAAAATGTGAAATAAAATTCCAAGAAATGGTCAGGTTGACCATGAGACAATGGCCAACCTTCATCCCAAAAATCAAATGCTAAAAATAATTTTAAGTCATGAAAATAAAATCAATAAAAAAAGTGTGTTAAAATGGACCATTTAGAATAAATAATTAAAATAAAATATTAATATTAAAAAAATACGAAAATAAAAATGATATAAAATTAAATAAAATATTAAGAAAAGTTAAAAATATTTTTGGGTAATTTTATGGATGAAGAAAATATTTTAAATAAGAAAAAGAAATATGAAAATGGAAGGATTAATGGTGATGAACATGGTAAGCAAGCGTAGATATATCAAAACATGGCCATGGAAGAGATGATTACCTAATGTGAAATAGAAGTAGAATGGAATCTGATATGTGATGAAGCTTTGCCTCCTTGCCACGAAATTCCAATGCTCCTTTAGGGTTAGGGTTTCAGCTTCTTAAATAGGGTGGATTAGGTGTTCTCATGAGCTTTTTAATAAGTGATTTATCCATAAGAATAAAAGTGTGAAGTGAGGTGTAAAATGTTGTTATTTTGGGCCAAACTTAAGTGAATGGATGTCCAATGCATGGCCAAAAGAGGTAAAAAAAATGTGACTGGTTTGTGCAGCATGCTTAGAAAATCTGATTGGGCCAGCCAGGCCCAAAATCTGCCTAGAAAATCAAGTCATGGTGCCCACTTTAAATGAATGTATCTCTCATACCATGGATCCAAATGAGATGATTCTAAAAGGATGTTAAATAGGACATGGCAAGGTACAATTGTTGTACAGAAAGTATTTTCAAATAATGCCCTGAAGTGCAAGAAAACTGGCCAAGAAGTCTTGACAAATTTTGAAGATTTTGGACTTAGAAATTTTTTTAAGTGTCCTAATAAAATGTCTCACTTTGACTAAGCATAACTTTCTCAATTCTAATCGAAATGGAGCACACTTTATATCTCTAGAAAGCTTGGAACAAGAGAAACAACTTTCATGTTGGAGAAATGTTAAAAAGGAGCTTTTATCTTGATGCAAAATGGGCTTAAAGTGAGTGCAACGATCATGGAAACTTGCCCTAAATGGAAAGTCAACCATTTCCAAATTAAGTAACTTTTCCAATTCCTGATTAAATGATGAATCCATGATCCAACCTTGATCAAATTTCACATGTAGGATCCCCTAGGCATGGATTTTGAGATTCCACTCTCAAAATGTCAGGAGTTGACTTTTCTGGCCCCACAATTGACTTTTCCCAAACTGTCTGCTTCCCGATTCTAATGATCAATTGAAGCACCTCTGGCTCAAATAAAGAGATGATTTTTTGTATGTAGATCCTTGTGGACATATGGAGGGACATGGAAAAGAGTTTCACCCAAATAATCAGACATAAACTGATTTTATACCAAACCCTAGTTTTAGGGCAAAATGATCAAGAACTGATTACACTGATTGCCAATGGATCTTTCTGAGATAATTATGAATCTTCCTAGGCCAAGATGCCTCTCTAATCATGACATGGATGAGCTCCTCTACTTCCAACCAAACATTGCCTGTTGCAGGTAGCCATGAAACCCTAATTTCTGATTAAATCCAGATGAACACTCTAATAGCTTTGAATCCTTCATTGATGAACTGAGGACCATAATAAGATACTTGGACCCCCCTGAGACCCTTGAGACTTGTATACTTAGAAAATGAAGTCCAATTCTCAATCTTGCTTTGTGTGGGCTCCTTCTGTTAAGGAGTGATCGATCAAAACCTGATCTCCATGTCACTAATGCAGTATGCAATGAGTATGACCTAATATGATGCTAATGAAGTGTAAAACATAATCCCATGCTTCCAGGAAAAATGAAGGGTAAATTTTGGGGTATCACACATATTAATGTTGGCTTCCTTATTATTGTTGAGTATCCTCTGTGGGTGACTAACATTGTACCCGTTCCAAAGAAAGATGGTAAAGTGCGGATGCATGTTGATTATAGAGACTTGAACAAAGCTAGTCCGAAAGATGATTTTCCTCTGCCACACGTTGACATGTTGGTAGATAATACAACTAAATTCAACGTCTTCTCCTTTATGGATGGATTCTCTGGTTATAGTCAGATTAAGATGGCACCCGAAGATATGGAAAAAACAACATTTATTACACCCTGGGGAACATTATGCTATAAAGTGATGCCCTTCGGTTTAAAGAATATTGGTGCAACGTACCAAAGAGCCATGACTACTCTTTTCCATGACATGATGCACAAAGAGATAGAAGTCTATGTTTATGATATGATTGCTAAGTTGAAGACTGAAGAAGATCATGTGGAGTATTTATTGAAGTTGTTTCAGTGGTTGAGAAAGTTTAAACTTCGGTTGAATCCTAATAAATGTACTTTCGGTGTCTGTTTAGGAAAACTGTTAGGTTTCATTGTCATCCAGAAAGGTATTAAAGTAGATCCTGATAAAGTCAGAGATATTCAAGAAATGCCAGCGCCAAAGACAAAAAAGCAAGTCAGAGGGTTCCTCGGGCATCTAAATTATATATCCAGATTTATTTCTCACATGACTGCCACATGTGGGCCAATTTTAAAGCTTCTCCGTAAAGATCAAAGTTGTGTTTGGACAGAAGATTGCCAAAATGCTTTTGACAACATCAAGGAGTATCTGCTTGAACCCCCTATCTTGTCTCCTACAATGGAATGAAGACCTTTGATTATGTATTTGAATGTGTTAGAAGAGTCAATGGGTTGTGTGCTTGGACAACAAGATGAAACTGGTAGAAAGGAGCATGCCATCTACTATTTGAGTAAGAAATTTACAGACTGTGAGTCTCGGTAGTCCATGCTTGAGAAGACTTATTGTGGTTTAGCCTAGGTTGCTAAATGTTTACACCAGTATATGATCAATCATACCACTTGGTTGATATCCAAAATGGATCCAATTAAGTATATCTTTGAAAAGCCTGCTTTGTCAAGAAGGATAACTCGTTGGTAAATGTTATTGTCTTAATATGATATTGAGTACCATACTCAGAATGAAATTAAAGGGAGTATTCTTGCAGATCATTTGACTCATCAGTGGATCGATGATTACCAATCCATCAGGGTTGACTTCCCTGGTGAAGATGTTATGTACTTGAAAGCTAAAGATTATGATGAACTGTTGCTTGGAGAAGGGCCAAATCCTGGATCCTTGTGGGGTTTAGTGTTTGATGGAGTTATTAATGCTTATGGTAATGGAATTAGGGACATCATTATTACTCCTAAGGGTTCTCATATCTCTTTCACTGCAAGACTGATGTTTGATTTTACGAATAATATGGCAGAATATGAAGCTTAATCATTGTTCTTGAAGAAGCCATTGATTTGAGGATTCAGGTCCTGGATGTATACGGAGATTCGGCCTTGGTGGTCAATAATATTAAAGGAGAATGGGAAACTCGGCATTCCGGCCTGATTCCTTACAAAGATTATGCAAGGAGGTTGTCAACTTTCTTCAATAAAATAGAATTTCATCATATACCTCGCGAAGAGAATCAAATGGCAGACGCTTTGGCTACCATGTCTTATATGTACAAAGTAAATCGTTGGAATGACGCGCTCAGTATCACAATTATGTGCCTTGATAGACCTGCTCATGTGTTTATAGCAGAGGAAGTCACAAACGATAAGCCCTGGTATCATGATATTAAATGTTTCGTCCAAAGTCAGGAATACCTGCTTGGGGCATCCAACAAAGATAAGAAGACTTTGAGAAGACTGGTTGGTAATTTCTTTCTAAATGAAGATGTGTTGTATAAGAGAAACTTTGGCATGGTTCTGCTCATATGCGTGGATAGACACGAAGCAAACATGTTAATGCAAGAAGTTCATGAAGGATCCTTTGGTACTCATGCCAATGGACATGCAATAACTAAAAATATGTTAATGACAGGTTACTATTGGCTGACAATGGAATCCGATTGATGTGAATATGTGAAGAAGTGCCATAAATGTCAGATTTATACTGATAAGATTCATGTATCTCTGACGCTTCTCAATGTTATTTTGTCCCCATGGCCTTTCTCTATGTGGGGAATTGATATGATTGGTATGATTGATCCCAAAGCTTTGAACGAACATCATTTCATTCTGGTAGCTATTAATTAATTCACCAAGTGGGTTGAAGCAACATCCTATGCTAATGTGACCAAGCAGGCTGTGGTCCGATTTATCAAGAATCAGATTATTTGTCGATACGGTGTTCCAAGTAAGATCATTACTGATAATGGGTCGAACTTGAATAACAAGACGGTGAAAGAGCTTTGTGACAACTTCAAGATTGAGCATCATAACTCTTCTCCTTAAAAACCTAAGATGAATGGAGTTGTTGATGCTGTGAATAAGAACATTAAGAAGATTATCCAGAAGATGGTTGTGACATATAAGGATTGGCATGAGATGCTCCTGTTTGCTTTGCATGGCTATCGTACATTTGTCTGTACTTTAACAGGGGCAACCCCTTTCTCTCTTGTGTATGGCATGAAGGCAGTGCTCCCTGTAGAGGTTGAGATCCCATCAATGCGAGTCCTGATGGAAGCCAGTTTGTCTGAGGCTGAATGGTGTCAAAGTAGATATGACCAGTTGAATTTGATTGAAGAGAAAAGAATGACAACCTTGTGTCATGGTCAGTTATATCATAAGAGAATGAAGAAAATATTTGACAAGAAGGTTCGACCTCGTGTATTCAGAGAAGGTGACCTTGTGCTCAAGAAGATTTTGTCTTTCAACACTAATTCTAGGGGCAAGTGGACTCCTAATTATAAAGGCACATATGTTATTAAGAGAGTTTTCTCTGGTGGTGCATTGATTCTTACAACTATGGATGGTGAGGAGCTCCCTTATCATCTGAATGTCGATGCAGTGAAGAAATACTTTGCCTAAAAAATAAAAGAAATAACTCGCTAAGTTGAAAACCCGAAAGGGAGGCTTAGGCAAAAATGAGCGTCTCGGTGGATTGAAAACCCGAAAGGGCGGTCCAGGAAAAAATTAGAGACATAAAATATAAAATAATCATCTCGGTAGATTGACCTTGAAAAGGAAATCTAGGCAAAAGTTAGGGATTATGGCAAGTAACTGCATCAGGCCAAACTTGATCACTTGAAGCAATAGTGCCTATCATATGATCCTTTTCTGTTATCCTCGACCGAAGTTCAGAACATAGCGTAATTAAAAGTTGTTAGGGAGAATAGTGGTCATTGTATTTCAATGTAGCCCTTTCTAAGCATTTACCATTTTCCAACTTTGTAATGATCCATGGAGTCACGCCATTTACGGACTACCATTCTATCAATGAAATTTGAGTCTTTTGCCAATTTGTTTGCTACTCTTATTTTGTTTCAGTTTATGAAATTTCATTTATTTTTTATGATCATTTTTGAAACAAAAATATATTTAAACAATCATGTTTTTTGGAACTTAAAAAAAAGTATTTTCCTAGACTTGTGAATAGAAAAGAGGAATGTTAATGGTGATCCCAAGGATGGTAATATCCATAAGAGTGGAATTCAATGACTTCCCCCTGCCGGATCTTCTTTTATAACAGTCTCCTCGGTATTAGATTGCAAGAGTGGTGTGATCCCTAACGAATCTCTTCCAGCATCTCCATCTTGATTGAGATTAGCCGAGTATCTAGTTGTACTATGTTATCAATCTCGCGCCTTTACGTTTGTTTTGTCAGCATAATCATACACATGTGCATAGCACCATGATGTTTATTTGCGCATGTTTTGCATTTTTGCAATAATTCCTCACCACTCTCTGGGACTTTTCTCCCTACAGGGTGTGTGCGTCCTCTTTCCAATAGAGTGTCAATATTAAGTAGAAAGAGTTTATCCTTTTTAATTCCCCACTGAGTCTGATCCTCATGGAAAATTTTGCTTCAGTTTTCCCCTCCAGTTCATTATCTGGATGGGATCAATCTCTCATTGAGTTCATGCCCTCATTGGATTGAGTCCTCTTTGACCGCTTCACTCTAGTTCATTCTTGGTCTGAACTTTGGTCCCTCTCTAATTGGTTACCATTATTAAGCTATCACTTTGATGGTAGTTGGTAATCATTATGTTTGAGCTTATTACCTTTGTTAAGCTATCACTCGGTTGATAGTAAGTAATAGTTCCTTTTAGCTCTGATTGGTTACCTTTATTAAGCTCTCACTTGGCTGGTAGTTGGTAATCATTCTGTTTGAACTTATTACCTTTGTTAAGCTATCACTCGACTTATAATAGGTAATAGCTCCTTTTACCTCTAATTGATTACCTTTGTTAAGCTATCACTTGGCTGGTAGTTGGTAATCATTTTGTTTGAGCTTATTACCTTTGTTAAGCTATCACTCGGCTGATAGTAGGTAGTAGTTCCTTTTACCTCTGAATGGTGACATTTGTTAAGCTATCACTTGACCGGTATTTGGTAATCATTATGTTTGAGCTTATTACCTTTGTTAAGATATCACTCGGCTGATAGTAGATAATAGTTCCTTTTACCTCTGATTGGTTACCTTTATTAAGCTATCACTTGGTTGGTTGTTAGTAATCATTATGTTTGAGCTTATTACCTTTGTTAAGCTATCACTCGGCTGATAGTAGGTAATAATTCCTTTTACCTCTGATTGGTTACCTTTGTTAAGCTATCACTTGGTTGGTAGTTGATAATCATTCTGTTTGAGCTTGTTAAGAGTCCCACATCGGATAATATATGGTCTGAACATGAGTTTATAAGTGGGGGCAACCCTCACTCTACCAACCGGTTTTGTAGGGTTGAGTTAGGCCCAACCACACTACTTAACATGGTATCAGAGCCTCATTTAAGATCCGATGGGCCACCTATTATGGTTTCCGCTATCGGGTCACCCACCATCTATTTCCACACTACAGTTTGTCTAGTCCTGAGCATGAGGGGGTGTGTTAAGAGTCCCACATAGGATAATATATGGTTTGAACATGAGTTTATAAGTGGGGGCAGCCCGCACTCTACCAACCGGTTTCGTAGGGTTGAGTTAGACATTATAGGTTCTGGAGATACTGGGTTGGACCCGAAATATGGAACAGACTCGAAGAAAGTAACATCGGCTGATATGAGGTATCGTTGTAGAGTATGAGAATAGCAACGATAACCCTTTTGGGAACGATGATAACCAAGAAAGACACACTTTAGTGATCGAGCTGCTAGTTTATCAAGACCAGGGGAGAGATTTTGTACAAAACACGTTGACCCGAATACTCGAGGAGGAATTGGATGGAGATGAGAGTTTGGAAACAGGATTGAATGAGGAATTTTATTATTAAGGACAGATGAGGGCATGCAATTTATGAGGTAACATGCCGTGAGCACCGCATCCCCCCCAAAACGGAAAGGAACATTACCATGGAGAAGTAGGGTCCGAGTGGTTTCTACAAGATGCCGATTTTTGCGTTCGGCTACCCCGTTTTGTTGGGGTGTATGAGGGCAAGATGTTTGGTGCAGAATACCATTAGATGACATAAAAGGTTGAAACTGTTGGGATAAATATTCACGTGCATTATCACTTCTTAAGGTACGAATAGACAAACCAAATTGGGTTCTTATTTCTCGATAAAATTATTCAAAAATAGAAAACAAATCAGATCTATTCTTCATTAAAAATAGCCATGTACAACGTGAAAAATCATCAATAAAAGTTACAAAATATCTAGACTCAAAAGTAGACACGGTACGCGAGGGACCCCAAACATCAGAGTGAACTAAAGCAAAAGGGGACACAACCCGTTTATTGACTCAATCAGGAAAGTGACTACGAGTATGTTTCCCTAACTGACAAGACTCACAATGTAAAGTGGGCAATTTAGATAGACTAGGCACCAAATTTTGTAGCTTGGGAAGACCTGGTTGACCTAACTGCGCATGTATAATGAGTGGAGAATCTGTGGTGGAGCATGTGGTAGATGACATAGAGAAGTAGTAGAGGCCTTGAGACTCACATCCGACACCAATCGTCGGTCCCGAACTCCGATCTTGCAGAGTAATGTTACTATTAATAAAGGTGATAGAACAGTTAAGGGAACAAGTTAAACGACTCACTGACAGTAAATTAAATGGGCAATTAGGTACATATAGGACAGAAGTCACAGAGAGAGATGGTAAAACTTGAACAGTTCCAATCCCTTGGGATCGGGTTTGAGAACCATTTACGGAAGTTATACTCGGTACAAAATCAGAGGTAGAGAGAGAAGAAAAAAGACCTTTATTACCGGTAACATGATCAGACGCACCAGAATCGAGGACCCAAGAACCAATATGAGATGATTGAGAGAAGCAAACAGATGAATTACTAATGTGTGCAACCGAAGCCGTGGAACCAGAGGTCTGATTAGTCTGACACCACTTGAGAAAATCCTAGTAGCTTGGCCTAGGGCTCTGAAGAGAAGGTAAAGTTTGCATAGTGTCTGGATTATCAATTTGAGTTGCATTTATCTAGCGTGGAGGTCTGCCATGTAGCTTCCAACAACGTTCGATAATATGTCCAAGCCGATTACAATGGTCACACTTGGGATGAGGTTTGGAGTTGGATGACCCTCCTCGAAGGCAATTCTGATTGTTGCCAAGAGATGCAAGGGCATTAGTGTCACCTGGTGTCGGAGCAACAATAGATGGAGCGGAAACCGAACCAAATGCATGAGGTGTAGCCAAGCATAATAGTTGTTCACTAACTGCATCATAGTTAGGAACAATAGTACCTGATAAAATCTGGTTACGGACGAACTCGAGTTCTGGTGATAGTCCCTTAAGTGCCATGACCATGAAAAATTTACTCTGTTGTTCGGAATGAGTTGTTGCATCTTTTGCATAAGGCATAAGGGTTTCCTAACTCGCTTTCAAGGCATCAAGCTTATTTAAATAGGCTTGCATATCCATATTTTGCAACTTCAGTGTGTCGAGTTTGAGGATGACACTATATAGACAATGAACGTCGTTGGAGAAGACTTTCTTAGCCTTTTCCTAAACCTCATTGCAATTGGAGAAGGCTTGATACTGCGCTTGGAGGTTAGGTGCGATGGAAAACCATAACACAGTACACATAGAGACATTTGTTTTCTTCCATTTAGTGAGTTTTGCAGCGGCAATATCAACCAATTTTATGGTTAGGTGATCTTCATATACCTGACCATGAAACCAGATATCGACAACACGATCCCATATGTTGTAGTTGACTGATCTGGTTAGTTTTTCACATGGGATAAGCGGAACTTTAGTAAACGAGACGGAATCAACATCTCCCATGGCTTAAAGAAACAAAATTGGCCGAATCGGTCGGTAAGGTGGTTTTACCTGAGAAGTTTGAGAAGTGAAAGGCAAACCGGAGTGATGACACAGTTTGCAAAAAAAAAAAAATCTCACCGGAAGACAGTGGGTCAACCGGGTAAAGCACGACGAAGAATTATCTCTTAGTAGGCTCTAGATACCATACTGAATTAGGAGAGACTAAGAGACATTTAGGTTAAACCGTGTTTTAAAAGCACTGCGGAGACTTTATTATATATAGAGAGATTACAACTAATTACATGATATAGTCGATGTGGGACTATTCTATTTATAAATATTCTCAACACTATATATTTACGAATATCAACAGAGCTTATTACCTTTGTTATGTTATCACTAGGTTGTTAGTAGGTAATATTTTTTCTCCTTTTGGAGTCAGGGTTTTCCCCTGTTGATGATTGCTTTTCCCCAACAAAGTCTTATTGTGTTAAGTCTTCCCTGTTGGGTCTTTAGTTCGTTTTCTAACCATGCATCAGATATTTTTGAGCTTTTCCTTTTCCCCATGCGGAATTTCAGTCTCCTCTTGTCTCTAACAATTCTTTGTCTCTTGTGACGCTATATTCCCCATAGATATTCTTGTTTGCATTCATATCATATCATACACATCTTGCAGCATCTTAAGGCAAAAAATTGGGTCTTTAATATTTAAGTCTCTCCAATCTTGCCGAGACGAAGATTTCGACCTTCATATCTCCAAAATTGAAGAAACTTAAATAGGGGCATTTGTCATACCCTAATTTTTAACCCTAAGATCCCACATCTCATTTTCATCTTTTGCATACAAACAAGGTCACATCTTGGCTATTCCCCTATCCATCTTTGGGCTTGCTTCTTACAGGGATCACCAAACACCTTTTTGATGGTGTTTTACCTTTGTGTTTATATGTTCATTTCTTATCTAACCACTAATCAAATACCAAAAATATGTCTTGTTTCCCTTAAGTTCATTGTGCAAGGTAGCACTCCTCAAGTCAAAAGCATCTCAAAGTTTGGTGGCTTACTTCTCAAGAAAAGTCAAAGTTTCATGTGTTTATTTCCATGCCTTCTTCAATAAGTAGGTTTAAGCTTTGAGCAATCTAATCAAGATAACATCAAGGAAACTTTATCTTGAGTTCATATGATCACCCATGTGCTTTGAAGTGCAAGAAAAAACCAAATACATAAGCTTGTTCCAAGTGGTTTGACCTAAAAGTCAATATTTTGAAGTCAAAGTTCCAAGGATCACAACTCCTTCAATTCTCAACATTTTTGAATGCCCCTTTTTTCATATGACTCTTCTCAACATCCTCTACAACTTATCTTTACATGATAAGATCCAATTATGCTTGGAGGATCATAAAACGTTTGGAGACGTTATAGGTCATTTGTGGAATTAGTGAAACTTTACCTATTTTCAAGTGACTTTTTGCCAACTATCAAAGATCATAACTTCTTCAGTTCTCAACATATGGAGCTGATTCTTTTTGTATAATTCCATTGTTAATACCCTCTATACGTTTTCTTCAAGGACCAAGGTCAAAATATGCTTGGAAGGCCATGGAATTCATTGGGACATTATAGGTCATTTCCATCCATGAAGCACTCAAATTTTTCTAAGTTATGGAACCAGTATTTTATGCCAACTTCAACATACCATAAATTTGTGCTCAAACATCCAAATGCAACATTTCTTGATTCAATGTAATCTTGGCTATGATGTTAACACATTGCAAAAAGAATGGGATGAAAAATCCTCTTGAGTAGGATGCCCCATTGAGTTGAACATGGTGACTTGAAATTGAAGAAATCACTATTGCCCGAAATTTGATCATGACTAATCTCAATCCTAAGCCAAATTAGAAAATGTTTTGGTCCTAAACATATTTAACCAAGTCTCCAGAAGTTAATTGACACTTAAAACACATCATTTGGCTGAGTTTTGAGAAGTTTCAAGTCACACTTTTCACACACTTGGATCAAATTCGTTTTGCACGAATTCAACATCATTCCACACATAATTGGATCCAATCACATTCCCTAGAAATAGAGGAAGCTATTGCCTTCACTTGCAAGCTTTAGAGAGCCAAGAAACTCCTGCTGCAACTTGAAGTTTTTCCAGAAAATTCAACTATCGTGTTTTGAGTTTCAGCCTGTTCCAATCCATTTTCTTGATTCCATTAGCTCCATCGGCATCCTCTGAAACTTTTTCTACAATTCCCAAGCTTTGAGACCTAATGAATTTCTCCAACCAGATCGAGCTTCATCAAGTTCGGATCACCATCTGAACAAGGAAGTTCTGAGCATCATTTAAACTCAAACAAGTTACCATAATGCAGTCCTTCACTTTCCGATGCTTTCCCCTAACTTATCTGGTGTTGATTGATCATGTTCATCATTTAATTTGATTTTTCGTGGTTTGCTTGTTTCTAAAACTTATTTGAAATTCCCTTTACTCAGTTCACATAAATTAATTTTTGGCATAAGGTTGAATTCGGGATGACAAGAAGATCACAATGGTGGTGGTCTCGTGTCTTGAAGTTACCAAACGATGAAACTCCAGTGAGAGCTCACCGGAGCAGATAATCGGAGTATTTCTCAGGTGGTCTGAATTTGGACTAGACATGTTGGCATTTGTAGCGGTAAATTCAGGATCATCGAGCTATGGATAAGCTAGAGATTAAATAACAAGAGTCGCCACCGCGCTTTTATTATTTCCAAGGGAAGAGGGAAAAAAGTACGAACAAAACCCAAATGTAAGAAGTTTTCGAATCAAAACTAATAAAATGTCAGAGATTACAGGTAAGGGGGATGGTTACACAGAGGGAAGGTTTTAGCACCCAAAGTGTCCTAGGTACTCCTAGGGAGCCCTTTTTGTGTGCATATGTATTTGGTACAAAAATGATGTTTACAAATAAATAGAATAAGGGGGGGGGGGGTGAGAAAAGAATTCATTAATTATATTTTTGTGTTTGGCAAGACCTTCGGTCTTGTGCCTACATACCAACATAAAAATGAGGGATCAAAACCTCGTAGTTCGTTATACAAATTTCAAAGTGGATGCATTGCTTTTAACAAAAATAAAGTTTGAAAGGCCCAAAGGCCCAAAAATGATTTAAATGACTTAGTTCTATTTTGGATTTTTTTTTGAAAGTTTAGGTCAAGTATAGTTAAATTTATTTACAAGTTTGATTAAGGAAAGGAAGTTTGAAAATTCATTGGCATAAGGCCAAAGTTTCTACCTTTTTGGCAAAGTGGTCAATGTTTAGAACAAAATAAGTTCAATAAAAGAAGATTTTGAAAAGGGAGGGAGAGATTTTGAAATTAAAGAAATAGGGAGAAGATGAAGAGACTACTCCTATGCACAAAATTAAAAGTTGAGAGTTGAAAAGATCCGACCAAATGGGTAGCAATCTAATAGACAAGAATGTCAATAGAGACCCAGAATTCCCTTGGACTTTTAGAATCAAGCAACACACAAATGCATAATTATATATTATCTTGAAGAGTAAAGGCATCAAATAAAGATAGCCATATCCAAGCTTTATCCATTCCATGATCATCCTCCAAAAGTTAGCCCATGTAGCAGATGAATTCCACAAGTCACAGGTTCAAAATGTCAGCTACACAATGATCATGTTGCAGATGAACTCAGAGGGATCTTGAATGATGTGTCAGATGAAGTTTCAAATTGCAAGAACTTGGTTTCTCAATAAGTTGGCATTGGCCAAGTCCTTTAGCATAGGAATGTTGCCTAAGTTCTAAGTCCATTTGTCCAAGATCAAGCCAACAATTCACACAATTTTTTTTAGGGTTTTTTGTTATTATTATGTACATTAATGGTCAAAGACCACACAAACAAGCAAAGTATATACAAACAAGAAGTATCACACAATATGGTCCAAGTGGACAAAGTGAAAATTGCATTAATATAAACAATTAGAATGATATGAACAATGACAAATGAATAAAGGCAAGAATTAAATGACATTAAAGTAAATGACTTGAAATTAAAAGTTAGTTGTTAATAGGTTAGAAGTTAGTATTGTTTTGCTTTTTCTTTTCATTGTTTAGACATTCTTTGGAGAACACTCAACCCACTTATCACAAGCATGGATCCTTGTGCCAAGACATCTTCCAAAGAAAGGGAAAAAGGCCAAGTTTCAACACAATACCATGAAAGAGGGGAGACTTACAATCTCACTAACTAGAATGCTATGCCTTTTATGTCACAAATTTAGCATTATGTTAAGAAATTGTAATTGGACTCATGTAGAAGTCACAACTATTTAGGGCGGGGCAATAGAATTTTGGTGTTAATGCATGTTAGAGACATAGTATTATGGACTATGCTCATGAAACATACCACATACAAAAAGAATATGCAAAAGGTGTGGCCTAATCTCATCCATACTCATGTTAAGTTTTCAATCAACTAGTTTTAGGACTTTGAGACATCATAGGCCAAATGAGATGAATGCATAAAGAAGGGGAATGAGATGAAAAGGGAGGGGGATAGATGAAAACTCAAATTGATCAAAGGAGGACTTTTTCCAAATTAATATCATCCATTCATTTTGTGAGATGGAATGTATATTCCATCAATGCCCTAAATCCAATGATATTAACTTGACAAAGTCAAATCAACCTTGACCAAGGCCCAACAACAAGAGCCGAACTCAAGCAAGTCGTCACAATTGGTCAACAAAATTATTTGGCATTTATTCAAATTAAAAATATTAAAATAAGGCATTAAAATTAAATATGGTTTATCAAATTCCTAAAACCTCATCAAAACACCAAATAAATGGCCATGGGATTTATCATAGGTCAAACAAGGTCAAATGACCTTGGAGAAAAATTTTCAGAATTTTTGAAGACTTAAAAGTATTTTTAAACAATTAAAAACAAATGCAAAATCAATTAAATCATGAAAAATATTAATAATGATCCAAAAAATAATTTTAATTTAGAATATGAAAGAGGAAATTATTTGAATATTTTTTGGTGAGAGTCTCATATTTTTTGGATCAATATTAAAATTAATACGAATTAATGAAAATAAAGCAATTAAAATGAAATTCAAATAATCAAAAAAAACGTGGACCACTTGATCTCCCTCATTAATTGAGGTGGCAATCAAGTGGCCACCAGCGCGCCTTCCATGGTGGACTTGAGTCAACGCGGCATAAACTTGGTATTTAAAAACAACACACGAGATTAAAACAATTTGAAAAGGATCAATGGCTCTGAACCAACACATCACCAGCGTCCAAAGGCCGGTCATCTTCTACGGTGACCCTGGCCGGACTGGTTCACTCATCACCATCAAGAAAATTAAAAAAGAGGACATGATCTGTAAGAAAAAATGGCGTAAAGCACGAATCTGACCTCAATTTTAACTAACTTCACATATATAGGAAGATATGAGGAGTTGAATTTTGAGGTGTATCAACTGAGTTGCTTCGATTTAACCTCTAAGCAACTCAATCTTCTTGCCTAAATTGGTAGGACTTCAGACAACCAAAGATCCAAGAGAATTGAGTGAAATTAAGAGAGAATCGAAGAGATGAAATTTTCTGGAAAATACCTTCAATGTAGGTCTGGTTCAATTGTTCTTGCTCTGGCTTGTGCTTGATCTTTCTCATTATTCTTACAGAAGTGGATTAGAATGCACAAATGGTCTTGGATCCCTGGAGTTTTGAATCTCAAAACTGTGAGAATTCAACTCAATTTCCAAAGGAAATTCTCAAGTTTATCCTCTCAAATGGAAGGGTTAGGGGTTTAGGATCAAAGTTGGCGTGAATGTGTGTTGAATTCTGAGCATATGGAGCTCTATTTATAGCTGGATCATGTGATATTTGCGCCTTCCAAATGACTTTCCAAAATTGGCAATGAGTGATGCATGGATGCATGGGCGTGTACAGACCCATGAGATCATTCCATTTGATCCACAATGGAGTGTGAGTAAGTCTGAAACCAACTTGGAATGCAAGGCAAATGCATATGGAAACTTGAAGTTTGATCTTTGCCAAATGATGATATCATGTTCAAGCCATGAGCAGCCCTAGCAATTTTTGTTCAAAATATATGAAATTGGACTTTTTGGAAAGGTTAGATCAAGAGGAATAACTTTCATGTTCAACATGTTTCCATTTGAAGCTTTTATAACGATGAATTTTGAGGTGGAAGTTTGGAAATTTCAACATATCAAAAAATCTTCTAAGTGTCAAGCCATATATCTCAATATTCCACCTTGCTTAACTTATTATGTGAGCTTCAAATGAGAAACGTGTATTCATCAAACTTGTAGCTCCTTCAAATACCTTAAAAATGGTCACAAATTTCATGTCATTTGGATTTGGGATGATAGAGTTATGCATTTTTGAAGTTTGGAAAAATCACTTGTTCAATGGTATAGGTCAAAAATGACCTATAATGTAACCTCATATCACATTCTCATAAAAGTTGAATTTTCTCTCACTCCAAACATAAAAGTTGAAGTAGACATCTTTAATTGGATTTTTCAACTTGGAAATCTTTCACCTCATAAAAATTTAGCAAGTTATGGCCTTGGGAAGTTGACTTTCAAATTAGGGTTTAGATAAAATGACCTATAATGTTTCAACATAGAAAATGATTTTCAAAGCAAAAATAGCTATAGGTCTCAACATGAAAGTTGTTTGGAATGTTATTTAGAGTAAGTTTCATCTTGGAATAATATGGTGAAAATTGTAGGAGATAGGGTCTAGGGAGACCCAATTTTGATCAGATGAATTCATCTGGCCAACCACCATCAACCAACTTGCTATCCTTCAATTATCTTGAATTTCTTAGCTCATGGTAGATCATATATGCATAAGATGATGAATTTTTAAGTGTACCTTGATAAATTTGATCAATTGGTGAGATAACTTGTTGGAGAAGTTACTCAAGATACCCAGTCAAACTAGGGTTTCCAAGGCAAATCACCCTCAAACTCTTAAAGAAAACTTGATCAATATAACATGTAGGAATCAATGGAACTCATATATGATGCTCATAACCATTCTTGGATCAATTCATGGTTATGCTCTTTGTCATGAGGGTCTCAAACCCTAGATATGAACTTGATAGACCAATGGGAACCATGCCCTACCTACAAAAGAGTTAGGCAAATACAAAGACATATTTTTCGTATTTTGATTAGTAAAATGATAATATACAAGTATGATACAATCACAAAGTACTTGGTGATCTCCCAAAATAAACCCAATGAATGATGGGTAAGGAGGATGCCAAGGTATGATCCCAATGCTAATGCTTATGATGGAATTGCATGAGGGATCTTAGGGTCAAAATTGGGGTCTTACAGCTGCCCTTATTTAAGGACATTCTAACTGAGAAGGCGAAGGTTAAAATCTTCATGTCGGCTCAGTAGAATGGGCTTAAATAACAACATAGAAACAAACTTTGGTCCCTAAGAGACCTCATGATGCAAATGATATGAATGCAAAAGTTAATTCTTTGTGGGGAAATATGACCACAAAGGAAAAGAAATCAGAGAGACCGAAAGTCCACAGGAGTATCATCCCCCTAAGGAAAACTCACTCGGGATAGAGACTCTAGGGAATAAAGGAACTATGCGTAGGCCAGGCTACGACTTAAAACAACTAGGGGACTCGAGGAATTCTATACAAAATGGATAGACTCAGTCGGGGAAACAACAACATCTGCAGGGGATACGAGTAAGTCAGGATAAAATTGAAGTACTTGAATCATACAGGAAAAGCGATTTCACTAAGGAAATGCAAACTCAACTCAACTGGGGAAGAAATAAACTTCAACACAGGAGGAGCATAAATTTATTACCTACTACCTGTTACTGGGTGAGGAGATAATAAAGATATGACAAAGAGGACATCCGTCATCGGTTAGGATGAACATATCAAGGATGACTCACTGAGAACCCACAGAAGGGAGTATTCATTACCGGTTACTGGGTAAGAATAACCTTGCTGGGGAGAACTGCAGAAAAATAGTATTTACAACTACCAGTTACTGGGCAGAAGACCGAAGATGAGAATATTCATCACCGATTAAGGTGAACATATCAAGGATAAACTCAAAAGAACAAAAAGTAGGAATTACATCTATCGAATGCTGGATAGAAGACCAATCAAAGAGAAAATCCGTCATCGGTTAAGATGAACATATCAAGGATAGGCTCTGAGAGGGGAGAAAATAGGAATTATATCTATCAGTTACTCGATAGAATACCAAAAGAGAGAATCCGTCACTGGTTAAAGTGAACATATCAAGGATAAACTTTGTGGAGGGAACAAAAGCAGGATTTATAAATACCGGTTACTGGGTAGAAGATCGCAAAGAGAAGGAAACCCATCATCAGTTAAGATGAAAATGTCAAGGATGAACTCTCAGGGGAACAAAAATAAAGATTACAACTACCTTTTTACTGGGCAGAATACCAAAGGTGAGAATATCCGTCATCGGTTAGGATGAACATGTCAAGGATAAACTCTGGGGAGGAGAGAGAAAGATATATGTCACCGGTTAGGATGAACATATCAAGGATATACTTTCTGGAGAATAGATCCACTGGGGACTCTATTGAGGAGAAAACAGGGATACTTTTGCCGGGCATTGGGCAAGAAGTAACAAACTACAAACTAAGAAGAATATTACCAGTTACTGGGAAATAAACTCTTAGGAGACTAGAAGCATATATCTAGGTAAGAACTAGAAAGAAACAATCAATCAAGACTCAACCCAATGAGGATATAACTCAAGGGGAGTGATTCCATCCAGATAAGCAACCGGAAAGGAAACTGAAATAATAATCATTCACGAGGAAACAAACTCAGTGGGGAAAAGGAGAAAGGTTAAATTTTTTCTGCCTAAGGGGTTGACGCTCTATAATAGAGGGGGGACAGACACCGAAATTTGTATGGGGATAAAGTACCGCCATACAGGGAATGATAATCTCAAATCGACAAGTTAATCAGATATGCAAATATGCAATTATGAAATTATATGAATGTATATGTATATGTATATATATGATGATTATGCTGACAAAACAATCACAAAGGATACACAGGTGTCGCAAAGAAATTGAATCATCGGTACAATCCCTGGTCAATCCACAAAAGAGGGAGACAACTGCTGGAGAACAGAGAGATCAAACAAACCAAAGGCCCAAAACTAGCCGAGGGAGGAGATCTGCTGAGGAGAGGCGAAATCATCGAGCCTGTAAGGAATTTTAGGTCAATACCATATTAAATGGGAGACAACCATGCAGAAGATAAACACAAATAGCTGCTCCGAAACCAGGAGGGAACTCTTTCTGGGAGCGAGTCGGATGGCGACTGGTGAGGAAACCAATGCAATCTACTGGGGAAAGATCTTACTCTACTGAAGATCAACCCTGTTGGGGAAATATAGAAACATTTCCGGGAAATAACATGCCGCAAGTCACTGAATCAACCAACTTAGCTGGGAAAAAGAATCAGAACTCCGCTAGGGAACAAACACTTCACAGGAGAGTCGGATCAACACAAACAACTAGGGATACCTGAAGGGTCAACTGCTAGGGGAACCTCTGATGCTTAGCACTTAAGGACTTGCTACACTTCGAAGTGCTGTTGATACTTTTTTTAATTGCTTTGAAAAATTCTTGTTTTTATATGTTTTAAGAAAAAAGATTTTGATTAAAATTTTAAATTTTCAAAATGATCATAATAAAATGAAACTATTGGCTGAAGTAAATAAGAGTAGAAACAATTGGATAAAAGCTCAACTTTATTTAATGGGATGGTAGTATGTAAATGATAAGACTCCATAGATTTTTACAAAGTTGAAAATGGTAATTTACATGGAAAAAGGTTACATTGAATACAAATGATCCTTAATCCTTCTACCAACTCTTGATATCCGTTGTACTCTTGACCGCTGCTGGGATGATGAATCAACGTCAACCCTTGTGCTCAACAAAGTCTCCAAAATTTGAAGATCAACAGAATGCAATTACTTTCCATAATGCATAAGTTGCCCCAAGGTGGGGTACTCAACTTATCGGGAAATTTTATGTTTTTTTATGTCTTTAATTTTTGCCTGGATCGCCCTTTCGGGTTTTCAATCCACCGAGACTCTCTTTTTTTCCTAAGTTGCCCTTTCGGGTTTTCAACTTAGCGAGCTGTTCTTTTCTTTTTAGGCGAAGTATTTCTTGACTGCATCTGCGTTCACAGGACAAGTGAACTCTTCACCATCCATAGTTGTAAGAATCAAGGCGCCGCCTGAAAAGGCTCTCTTAACAACATATGGGCCTTCATAATTGGGCGTCCATTTTCCCCTAGAATCTGGTTTGAACGACAAAATCATCTTGAGCACAAGGTCACCTTCTCTGAACACACGAGGTCTGACCTTCTTATCAAAAGCTTTCTTCATCCTTTGCTGATATAAATGACCATGGCACATGGCAGTTAATCTCTTCTCTTCAATTAAATTCAACTGGTCAAACCTAGTTTGGCACCATTCAGCCTCAGTCAACCATGCTTCCATGAGCACACGCAATGAAGGAATCTCAACCTCTACGGGGAGCACTACTTCCATACCATACACAAGTGAGAAAGGGGTCGCCCCTGTTGAAGTACGGATGGATGTACGATACCCATGCAAAGCAAATGGGAGCATCTCATGCCAATTATTATATGTGACAACCATCTTGTTTGCGGCTTCAACAACCCCATTCATCTTGGGTCTGTAGGGAGAAGAATTATGATGTGCAATCTTGAAGTCTTTGCAAAGAGCTTCCACCATATTGTTATTTAAGTTCGACCCATTATCAGTAATGATCTTACTTGGCACACCATAACAACATATGATCTGATTCTTGATAAACCTTACAACAACTTGCTTGGTTACATTTTCATACGATGCCGCCTCAACCCATTTTATGAAGTAGTCAATTGCCACCAAAATGAAACGAAGTCCATTCGAAGCTTTGGGTTCAATCATCCCAATCATATCAATTCCCCACATGGAGAAGGACCATGGGGAAGAGATAACATTCAATAGTGTCAGAGGAACATGAATCTTATCAGCATAAATTTGACACTTGTGGCACTTCTTCACAAACTTGCAACAGTCAGATTCCATTGTCAGCCAATAGTAACCTGCTCGCAACATCTTCTTCGCCATTGCATGTCCATTGGAATGAGTACCAAAGGAACCTTCATCCTTAAATGTCTCCTTATCCTTATGAGACATAGACCTCAGCTGGTCTCTATCAGGTTCCATGTCCACGTTTTACTTATACTGCTTGACAAACGCCTCTCCTAGGTCATTGAAAGTACGAATGCTTGCACTATCCAATCCCATATGCCAACGGAGCGCAACACCGGTCTGACTGTCCTGGAAACAATGAACCAACAGTTGATCATTATCAGTCTGAATAGACATCTTGTGAGCATACATCACTAGATGACTGAGCGGACAAGTATTCCCCTTATATTTTTCAAAGTCAGGCACTTTGAACTTCACCGGGATTTTGACGTTGGGCACTAAACACAACTCATCAGCACTTTTCCCAAACAAATCCTTACCTCTTAGCATCTTCAATTCCTTGCGCAGCTCAAGAAACTGATCTTTCATTTCATCCATTTTCTCATAGACATCCGGACCCTCAGACGGCTCGGAGTGATAAATGGTGTCCTCTACACGAGGTAAGGTGTGCACAACGGGAGGTGACACGGACATGACCGGGCTAGATGCCGACATGGAAGCAAAAGTAGGCGCAAAGCCTTCAGGCACAAAGTTGGACGACATTCCCCACGAGAATCCAGAAGGTATAGTAGGCGCAAAGTGAGCGATGGCAGCAGGCATGGTAGAGGTAGCCACCTCTGGAATAACTGTCCTCCTAGGAGGAGTTGCAGGCGTTGGAGAAGATTGGCTATGAGCAGCAAGAACTGAATCCATCATGGTAGTCAGGCGGGCGATCTCGTCCTTCAACTCTCTGTTCTCTTGTTCTAGATGCTCTATAATTTTGAGATGATTGGCGCGGGTGTTGTATCGATGAGTCAGCTTGGCTAAAGCACAGAAGAAACACCAATGAGACGTCTGGCGAAAGAGAAAACCTGCTTATACAAATGATGGATGAAATGCAATGCTTGATTTATTTATTTTTTCCAAGGAACTTACTATATCATTTGCAAACATATATATAACCAATTGCAATAATTTTATATGACAAAAGAAAATCTCTTTTCATTTATATAATTGGAAGGATAACACTGAGTACAATTTTTAGAAACCAAATGAAAAAATACAAGAGAAAAAGAGACTAGTCATCCTAAGGATCCCTAACAACATCAGAAGATCTGGCTGAAGGCGCGTACTTCCTTCGAATGCGGAAAATCTTGGTCTCAAAAGAAGCCTTCATCTGAGTCTTCTCGAGGACAAGCTGGTCAACAATCTTCTTCCAAGCAACAGAAGGCTAAGGCATGCTAGAAGATGAAACCTCTAGCTCTCTCTGCCTCTTTGTCACTCGGTCTTCAAGTAGCTCAATGAGTGCATCTTTGTCCTTAGACTCCAACTGTAATTCTTCATGCTTCTTGCTCAAAGCACGGAAACGCTCTTCCCACATATCCCTCTCTTGATTCATCTTAACAAGCGCGTCTTCCAACTCCTCTATATATTTGTTAGGGAGAGTTAATGGCTCAACCACAACCATAGACATAGGTCTTTCACAAGGATAAGGCATTTTCAATTCCAAAGCTCTCTCTTCACCCAAAGAGTGTAAGCTTCCAAAGCTACACAATTGCACGGACCAAGCTTGGATCTTCCTTTCCTATGCACATTATGCAAAGCATGCACAATCTTCTGCTTCAAACGTTGGGGATCTTTACCCTCTTGATAGAAAAGACCTTCTAACAAAGTGTTATTAGGTTTGTCTCTCAAGGGGAACCCAAGTTGACGACGATCCAAAGCAGGGTTGTAGTTAATTCCTCCTTGTGTACCAATGAGAGGCACATTAGAGAATTCTCCACAACTAACAATAATCTCCAAACTGCTTAAAGACGGATCATACCAAACTATATCATCATTAGTAAGAGACATAAGTCTCTGAGACCACCTTAGACATTGTTTGTTCTCCACAAAAGTAGGTGTCTGAGGCAAGTGCGAAATAAACCACTTGTACAGAAGAGGAATGCAACAGACAATAGTCCCACCACCCTTAGAATTCCTTAGATGCAAAGAGAAATACATATCACCCAACAAAGTAGGCACAAGATTCCCAATCGAGAAAAGTCTAATGGCGTTAACATCAACAAAACCGTCAATGTTAGGGAACAAAGCTAATCCATAAATGAGCAACACAAAGATAGCTTCAAAAGCATCCATACTACCGGCTTGAGAAAAGGCAGTAACTTCCTTGATGAGGAAATCAGATGGCAGCCCAAACAATCCTCCTTTCTTCACCCAATGAGCCTCTATCTCAGACTTCTTCAAGTGAAGAGCTTCAACAATAATACTAGATCGGGGAATCTCCTCCAATCCACTAAAAGGTAATCTACTAGAAATAGGTATCCCTAAAAGATGAGAATACTCCTCCAATGTAGGCACAAGCTGAAAATCCGGGAAAGTGAAACAACGGTAGAGAGGATCATAGAACTACACCAATACACTCAAAAGTCCTTCAACCACATCAACAGACAAGATACACAAAATCTTCCCATGATGTTGTTTGAAGTCCAAGGGATCTAATACAAAAGATGTTAGCTTCCTTAACTCTTTCAAGTCGGGACATCTGAAACTGTACTTCTTAGTGTTCCTTCACCACAATCCATGGTCTGAAAATATTTGTAAATAATACCTCGGTTCCTTGAAATTTTTCGTGTGATGAATGTTATGATGCGCATGAATGCATGAATGCAACAATCACAAATAAGGGATCACACACAAGGCAAACAAACAAAGGTCAAGGGATGAATCAAGTCATTGTCAAGATCAATCATCCATTTTGGTTGATTATGGTTTACACCTTATCAACACCCAAGTTCCATTGATATTGACAAGACTTGATTGGATCAACCAAGAATCAAGGGTTTGTTGCAAATCACGAGCATGGAGTCTGGGTAAGAACCATCCTAAAGGAGTGAACTAAGGATAAAAACCTGTAGATCATGTTTTAAAAAGTTCCCAGAGTCTTAATCCCATCTATCAGATATTACAGGTTAAGATGACTGACTCATCGACCCATAATATTCTCAAGAGAAACTCGTTTGAGTGTAGTATCGTGTAACAACTGTTATCAAGTCTACACTTAAACAGTCTCCATACTACGTCCTAAATAGGCCAAGAGGGGGTAAATGTTCTACGGTCCTCAGCTTCTCAGACCCAAATTAGAGATAGTAATGCCTAACCACAAATATCTGTGTGACATTTCCAAATCCAAAAGAGTCTCCACTGAGCAGGTGGATCTCAAGCCAACTTGTTAAGGACTACTCCACACAAGTCGAACATGACTATACCATCTTCCTATCTTAATTGCACTTAAGTTCGGGTTAGAACTTATCTCACCACTCAGAGATCACCAAGCACAACAAGCATATTATATCACACACACACACACACACACACACACACACACATATATATATATATATATATATATATATATATATATATATATATATATATATATATATATATATATATATATATATATATACAAACATCACATATATACAAATATATACACACAAAAAGTAGGCTAAACCCACTGGAGACTACTCCCCAGCAGAGTCGCCACTTAATTTCTATAGCGATAAATTCAGGATCATCAAGCTATGGATAAACTAGAGATCAAATAACAAGAGTCGCCACCGCGCTTTTATTGTTTCCAAGGGAAGAGGAAAAAAAGTACGAACAAAACCCAAAAGTAAGAAGTTTTCAAATCAAAACTAATAAAATGTCAGAGATTACATGTAAGGGGTTTGGTTACACAGAGGGAAGGTGTTAGCACCAAAAGTATCCTAGTTACTCCTAGGGAGCCCTTTTTGTGTGCATATGTATTTGGTACAAAAATGATGTTTACAAATAAATAGAATGGGGGGGGGGGGGTGAGAAAAGAATTCATTCATTATATTTTTGTGTTTGGCAAGATCTTCGGTCTTGTGCCTACGTACCAACATAAAATTGAGGGATCAAAACCTCGTAGTTGGTGATACAAATTTCAAAGTGGGTGCATTGCTTTTAACAAAAATTAAGTTTGAAAGGCACAAAGGCCCAAAAATGATTTGAATGAGTTAAATCTCTTTTGGCTTTTTTTTTGAAAGTTTAGGTCAAGTATAGTTAAGTCTATTTACAAGTTTGATTAAGGAAAGGAAGTTTGAAAATTCAGTGGCATAAGGCCAAAGTTTCTACCTTTTTGGCAAAGTGGTCAAAGTTTAGAACAAAATAAGTTCAATCAAAGAAGATTTTGAAAAGGGAGGGAGAGATTTTGAAATTAAAGAAATGGGGAGAAGATGAAGAGACTAATCCTATGCACAAAATTAAAAGTTGAGAGTTGAAACGATCTGACCAAATGAGTAGCAAACCAATAGACAAGAATGCCAATAGAGACCCAAAATTCCCTTGGACTTTTAGAATCAAGAAACACACAAATGCACAATTATATTATCCTGAAGAGTAAAGGCATCAAATAAAGATAGCCACATCCAAGCTTTATCCATTCCATGATCTTCCTCCAAAGGTTAGCCCATGTAGCAGATGAATTCCACAAGTCACGGGTTCAAAATGATAGCTACACAATGATCAAGTTGCAGATGAACTCATAGGGATCTTGAATGATGTGTCAGATGAAGTTTCAAATTGCAAGCACTTGGTTTCTCAATAAGTTGGCATTGGCCAAGTCCTTTAGCATAGGACTGTTGTCTAAGTTCTAAGTCCATTTGCCCAAGATCAAGCCAACAGTCAACACAAAAGTTTTTTAGGGTTTTTTGTTATTATTATGTACATTAATGGTCAAAGACCACACAAACAAGCAAAGTATATACAAACAAGAAGTATCACACAATATGGTCCAAGTGGAAAAAGTGAAAATTGCATTAATATAAACAATTAGAATGATATGAACAATGGCAAATGAATAAAGGTAAGAATTAAATGACATTAAAGTAAATGGCTTGAAATTAAAAGTTAGTTGTTAATAGGTTAGAAGTTAGTATTGTTTTGCTTTTGCTTTTCATTGTTTATACATTCTTTGGAGAACACTCAACGCACTTATCACAAGCATGGATCCTTGAGCAAAGACATCTTCGAAAGGAAGGAAAAAAGGCCAAGTTTCCACACAATACCATGAAAGAGGGGAGACTTACAATCTCACTAACTAGAATGCTATGCCTTTTATGTCACAAATTTAGTGCTATGTTAAGCAATCGTAATTGGACTTATGTAGAAGTCACAACTATTTGAGATCGGGCAATAGAATTTTGGCGTTAATACATGTTAGAGACATAGTATTATGGACTATGCTCATGAAACGTACTACACACAAAAAGAATATGCAAAAGGTATGGTCTAATCTCATCCATACTCATGTTAATTTTTCAATCAACTAGTTTTAGGACTTTGAGACATCATAGGCCAAATTAGATAAATGCATAAAGAAGGGGAATGAGATGAAGAGGGAGGGGGATAGATGAAAACTATAATTGATCAAAGGAGGACTTTTACCAAATTAATATCATCCATTCATTTTGGGAGATGGAATGTACATTCCATTAATCCCCTAAATCCAATGATGTTAACTTGACAAAGTCAAATCAACCTTGACCAAGGCCCAACAACAAGAGTCAAACTCAAGCAAGTCATCACAATTGGTCAACAAATATATTTGGCATTTATTCAAATTAAAAATATTAAAATAAGGCATTAAAATTAAATATGGTTTATCAAATTCCTAAAACCTCATCAAAACACCAAATAAATGACCATGAGATTTATCATAAGTCAAACAAGGTCAAAGGACCTTTGAGAAAATTTTTCAGAATTTTTGAAGACTTAAAAATATTTTTAAACAATTAAAAACAAATACAAAATCAATTAAATCATGAAAAATATTAATAATGATCCAAAAATAACTTTAATTCAGAATATGAAAGAGTAAATTTTTTGAATTTTTTTGGTGAAACTCTCATATTTTTTGGATCAATATTAAAATTAATAGGAATTAATGAAAATAAAGCAATTAAAATGAAATTCAAATAATCATAAAAAATATGGACCACTTGATCTCCCTCATTAATTGAGGTGGCAGATCAAGTGGTCACCAGCGCGCGTTCCATGGTAGACTTGAGTCAACGTGGCATAAGCTTGGTATTTAAGAACAACACACGAGATTAAAACAATTTGAAAATGATCAATGGCTCTGAACCATACCAACACATCACCGACGTCCAAAGACCGGTCATCTTCTCCGGTGACCCTGGTCGAACTGGTTCACTCATCACCATCAAGAAAATGAAAAAAGAGGACATGATCTGAAAGAAAAAATGGCGTAGAGCACGAATCTAACCTCAATTTTAACTAACTCCACATATATAGGAAGATATGAGGAGTTGAATTTTGAGGTGTATCAACTGAGTTGCTTCAATTTGACCTCTAAGCAACTCAACCTTCTTGCCTACATTGGTAGGACTTCAGACAACCAAAGATCCAAGAGAATTGAGTGAAATTAAGAGAGAATCGAAGAGATGAAAATTTCTGGAAAATACCTTCAATGTAGGTCTGGATTCAACTGTTCTTGCTTTGGTTTGTGCTTGATCTTGCTCAGTATGCTTGCAGAAGTGGATTAGAATGCACAAAAGGTCTTGGATCCTTGGAGTTTTGTATCTCAAAACAGTGAGAATTCAACTCAATTTCCAATGGAAATTCTCAGGTTTATCCTCTCAAATGGAAGGGTTAGGGGTTTAGGATCAAAGTTGGCGCGACTGTGTGTTGAATTCTGAGCATATGGAGCTCTATTTATAGCTGGATCATGTGATATTTGCACCTTCCAAATGACTTTCCAAAATTGGCAATGAGTGATGCATGGGTGCATGGGCGTGTACATGCCCATGAGATCATTCCATTTTATCCACAATTGAGTGTGAGTAAGTCTGAAACCAACTTGGAATGCAAGGCAAATGTATATGGAAACTTGAAGTTTGATCTTTGCCAAATGATGATATCATGTTCAAGCCATGCGCAACCCTAGCAATTCTTGTCCAAAATGGATGAAATTATACTTTTTGGAAAGGTTAGATCAAGAGAAACAACTTTCATGTTCAACACTTTTCCATTTGAAGCTTGTATCATGATGAATTTTGAGGTGGAAGTTTGGAAATTTCAACATATCAAAAACATTTCTAAGTGTCAAGCCATATATCTCAATATTCCACCTTACTTAACTTTTTATGTGAGCTTCAAATGAGAAACGTGTATTCATAAAACTTGTATCTATTTAAAATACCTTAAAAATGGTTGCAAATTGCATGTCATTTGGATTTGGGATGATAGAGTTATGTATTTTTGAAGTTTGGAAAAATCACTTGTTCAATGGTATAAGTAAAAAATGAGCTATAATGTAACCTCATATCACATGCTCATAAAAGTTGAATTTTCTCTCACTCCAAACATAAAAGTTTAAGTAGACATCTTTAATTGGATTGTGAAACTTGGAAATCTTTCATCTCATAAAAATTGAGCAAGTTATGGCCTTGGGAAGTTGACTTTCAAATTAGGGTTTAGACAAAATGACCTATAATGTTTCAACATATAAAATGATTTTCCAAGAAAAACTAGCTCTAAGTATCAACATGAAAGTTGTTTGGAATGTCATTTAGAGTAAGGTTTCTCTTGTAATCATTTTCATATGGTGAAAATTGTAGGAGATAGGGTCTAGGGAGACCCAGTTTTGATCAGATGAATTCATCTGGCCAACCACCATCTACCAACTTGCTATCCTTCAATTCTATTGACTTTCTTGGCTCATGGTAGATCATATATGCATAATATGATGAATTTTTAAGTGTACCTTGAGAAATTTGATCAATTGGTGAGATAGCTTGTTGGAGAAGTTACTCAAGATACCCAGTCAAACTAGGGTTTCCAAGGCAAATCACCCTCAAACTCTTGAAGAAAACTTGATCAAGATAACATGTAGGAATCAATGGAACTCATATATGATGCCCATAACCATTATTGTATCAATTCATGGTTGTGCTCTTTGTCATGAGGGTCTCAAACCCTAGATATGAACTTGATAGACCAATGGGAACCATGCCCTACCTACAAAAGAGTTAGGCAAATACAAAGACATATTTTTGGTATTTTGATTAGTAAAATGATAATATACAAGTATGATACAATCACAAAGTGCTTGGTGATCTCTCCCAAAACAAACCCAATGAAGGAGGGGTAAGGAGGATGCCAATGTATGATCCCAATGCTAATGCTTATGATGGAATTGCATGAGGGATCTTAGGGTCAAAATTGGGGTCTTACAACATTTTGAAATGTTTTGATTGGTTAAATTCAAACTGGATCCTGTCTTCTGATTGCAGCATGTTGGAGCTGCCACGTCAATTAATGAGGCGTGATCCAACGCTCCTGGTTTTTTCTGATTTTAATTCTTTTTCTTTTATCATTTTAAATTGCTTTTTATTTAAAAATTCGTAGTAATTTCATTTTTTATCCAAAAAATCCCAAAATAATTTCTATAATTCTCTTTTATTTCTCTTTATCTGATTTTTTTTTTCCATATTTTTTTTCATTGATTTTCTATTGAATTTTTATGAATTTTTTGTTTTTGCCTTTATTTTAATTGGTTTAAAAATACTTTGCAGCATTTTAAAATTCTGAAAATTTTATTATATGTTTCTCATTTTATTTCCAACCTTTCTTAATTTTCTTGGCCATTTATTTGGTGTTTTGAAGGACTTTGTGAATTTTCCATTTTATTTCCATTTTAAAATCATTTAAAAAATACATTTGATGCATTTTTTATTTCATTTAATTGAATTTGAAATTTGTTTGACCTTGTGGACTTCTGTTGGCCTTGGATCATGATGATTTTGACTTCAAGTCTCATCAAACTCAATGGATCTTGGGTGTTGATGGGGTGAAAACCCTAATGCACCAAAATGAATGATTAATTTTGATGATGACTTGATCAAATTTGTGATTCAATTTGGGTGTGACCTCTATTGTCCCCTTTCTTCTTCATCCTTTTTCCCTTTGATCAATTGGATCGATTTGTGTCCATCTTGTTCATGATGTATGGATTGGTACTTGATGAACTTTCATCATTTCAAATATATCTTCTAAGTGATCATGAATCATTTAAGGTACTTTGGATTGATACATAAGTCTATCCTAAGTGTCGTGAAATATGGATTGAAGTAATGGACCATCCTCCTAGCCTTTGTGCTTAACCATCCTCTTTCTTCTTATTTTCTTGTGTGGCATAGCTTTAGAAGGATGATTTACATTTGATCTCTCTAGAATGTATTAACACAAACATTATTATTTACCGACCTTAGATAGTTGTGACTTCTACATAAGTCCAATTACGATTGCTTAACATAGCATTAAATTTGTCCCAAAGGCAATGACATTTTTATAAGTGAGATTGTAAGTCTCATATTGCTCATGGTATTGTGTGAAAATGTTGCTCCTTTTCTATTTGTGAGAGCTAGTGGCATACTTGTTGATTTTATCCAAGTTGAATCCCTTCTTATAAATGAGGTATAGGTTCACATTTTCATGCTTATGAGTGGATAGTCGAGTGTTCTCCAAAAAAATGACTAAAACATCTTTTCATCTTCACTAACATCCTTCACTAACATTTTACTTGTATTAACCTTTACTTTAAAGTCATTTACCTTTATGACTTTATTTTTCATGTCATTTATTTTATGCTTTATATTTAACATTTCATATCATATTATTTGTGTTTATGTCATTTTGTTCTTTGTCTATTTGGACCCTTTCTTTTATATCATTGCTAAGAAAACCTAAAACGAAGTTTATTTCTCCTAACTAATGGACTTGTGGTTACTATACTTGGCATCATTATGGAGTTATGGACTTAGAATTAGGATCTTGACCCAAGCTTTGGAACTTATGACTTGAGACCTTGGAATCCATCTGATACCTTTGACTTTGGACTTCTCTGTGAAGACTTGGATTGGTTACTTTGGTTTAATCTGACACATGGATTACTATGTGCTTATTTTGCTTGCTTGAGGCTTAATCCAGTGGAGGGAAATTCTTGCGTGACTTATATCATAAAGCTTGCTATCTCTTGATTAGATCTTTCTTCTTGAGCTTTTACTTTATTGCTTTATGATAGTCTCTCCTTCTCCTCTCCTTATTTAATTTTCAAAATCTCATCTCTTTTTCAAAACCTTCTTGTTTTTAACTTGAACCAATTTATCAATAAACCTTGACATTTGTCAAGTGATTTTCAAAACCTTTTCCTTACTAAATGCTAATCCATCTTAAGCATATTCAGACTAATTTCAAAAGACTAAAAATGCCTAACTCATTCAAACCATTTTGTTCCCTTTGTGCCCTTTTCTTTTTTAAACTGTTCCTCAAGGCATTAGACATGAGTCATTTACATAGTTGAGTTATAATTCTCCTCTATCCATAGTGTTGATGATAATTCTTTTGCATTTGTGGGAGCTAATGGCATACTTGTTGATCCTTATCCAAGTTGGATCCCTTCTCATGATGATGCAAAGTTCTCATACTTGTGGGCGACTAGCTGAGTATTCTCCTTAAAATGACAAAATGTCTTTTCCATAAAAATGAATTAAAAGAACTCTTCATTTTGTTATTTTTGTTATTGGTACGTAGGCATGAGACTTTAAAAGTCATGGAAAACACCAAATCATAATAAAAAATGCTTCTTTTCCCATCCCTATAATATTTTAACAAACAACACCTTTTTTCAAGCTAAAATATGCACATTTTCAAAGAGGTTCCCATGGAGAATCATGGATGTTTAGGATGCTAACATCTTCCCTTTGCATAACTAACCCCCAGACTCTTGTTCTCTTTTTATTAGTTTTGTTTTAAAAGCTTCTTTGGGTTTTGTTCGTACTTTTTCCCGTTTCCTTTGGAAATAATAAAAGCGCGGTGGCGACACTTGCTTTGCGAGTTAAGTTAATCAATAGCTTAATCTCAAATTTTTTACCGCTACAATTTGGAGTTAGGTTTTGTGTAATTCCATGATAAACTTGTTGTTATCCATACTTCTCATTGCTTCTATATGTTAATACATGTTATTCTTGATGTTATGTTTACTGTTGCTATAATGAATTAAGGTTTTGTATTATGTTGTTATTGTTGTTTCTTCTATGAATATATGTCCCATGAATTAGAAGGAAGTCATAATTCCTATTTGTTTGTTTAGTGAAGCTATTCTATATTATTTCTTATGGGTGTGTGTCAAATCTAGGTCTTGTTGTTGAAGGAAATGGCTCATCATGTTGTGTGAGGTTGTTGTTGTTGTTAGTTGTTGATGTTGAAACCATGTTTTAGTATTGGTGTATGAATGGGAATTAGTTTGTGTTGTTAATGATGGAAGAATACATGTCTAGAAGTATTATTTTTGAGAAATCATTCAGTGATAATCGATTGCACCAAATGAAAATCGATTGTCATGCCCATAAATGATGTTTTCATTGGGCAGAGTCTGATGTAACTGACTACACCAAATGACAATTAATTTTATCCCATGTTTTCACTCTAAAATGAGTTTCGTAACTAGGAATGAGGTGTGTCGGATGAGTTGGAAAGCTAGTTTAATGCTCTACTTCTTGGAGATACAAAATCATGCTTATATTTCAATTATAACTTGATTGATAGTATTATACTATTATGTATGTTTATGAATCATTTCCCTGTTTCCACCATTAAACGAGAATGTTAACTGTGGTAAATGTGATGTCGGGCACATTGGAAAGCTAGTACAATGCTTCATCAATTGATGAGAGAAAAAAACATGATTGTGCCACAAGAATTGCCTGTGTATTGACAATGAATTGGTTATATGTATTTATGTTATATATATTGTGAATTGTTGTTTGTGTTGATTGTGAAATAACATGATTAAAACCTTATATTATGAATGAGAAACCCTAGGTGTATAACTAGGTGAATGAACTAGAAAGTTAACTTAGGTTATGGAAATGACTTAGATGGTGATGCTCGAAAGCAAAGGTAACTCTGTGTGTACCATGGACAAGTAGTCGCTAGAATTGTAGCTTAGTCACAAACTAATATGCTTTGTATGGAACATGAGTTGATGTTATGAGAATGGGTGGATGTGATCCCATAGCAGTTGACGAGTACAATCACATTGTGTTGATAAACTAATAATGTATTCAGAAGCAACCCCATTATTGTGCCATTCCAAAGTTCGAGGCTTATGAGAAGTAAGAATTGGGATATATGCATGTTCAACCAAATAGGTTAGAGTCCCATATGATCAACCAAATGGGTTATAATCCCATATGTGCAGCCAAATGGGTTAGAGTCCCATAGTGCAACCAAATGGGTTAAATTCCCATGGAAGATGTAACACCCTTCTAAATACCCCAAATATTTAATTAAAACAACAACAATTAAATCATACATATCAGAGTAAATATTGTCACTCAAGGGTGTCACATAACAACTTCTTCACATAATTCAACATAAAAGCAGTCATACTCAATTTTATTCGACATAAAAACTTCTTTAACAATACGCAGCGGATAAAATATTTCAACATCTGTAATTCATCAAAATTAACATTTATTCGACAATTCAAACATCCCGTCCCGATGTTACATCTATCAGATCATGACCCTCTAACTACACTAGACTTCAAGCACTAGCTCCTACTCAACTCACTGCTCGTTACCTGAAAAATATTGTAAGGGTGAGTTTCTCAATCGATATAACAAATATTATAAATCATCATGTTATGTTAAGTAATTCTACACGTTAATCACCCAAATCATATCATGCATGCGGTAACGGCACATTCAACTCAATTATCATACGCAAATACAACGTAAATACAACTCAATAACAACATAAAATGCAACTCAATGAGACTCGACTCTTTATGCATGTGGTACCATTTGGAGTAAAACTCCCAACTTAAAATCATTGCCAGTTTAGTGGGCATCAAGGCATAAGCCTTCAACTTTCAACTTAAAATTTTGCCAATCCAGGCCAACGTGGTGTGAGCAAAAGCCCCATAATTTTTGCCAATCCAGGCCAACGTGGTGTGAGCAAAAGCCCCGACTTAATGCATATGAATGTCTATGGCATGTACGACTTGAACTCAACAACATAAGAATAACAGCAACATAACAGCTTTTCTTTCAACAAAACAACTTATAATCAACTTTGGCTCATCAGCCTACAACTCAGTAATTTTCAACAAAGCAACTTAAAATCAACTTTGGCTCATCAGCCTACAACTTAATATTTTCAACAAAACAACTTATAATCAACTTTTCAACATATTTGCATCGGCATTTCACAACATAAACTCAACAATTTTATTCATCACAATTAACTGAAATAGGCCAACTACCAATTGCATTTACAACATAAAAATCAACTATTTTTCCACACTGCAACAGTGTTAACCGGTTAACGCTATAGGTTAACCGGTTAACGCAGGACAAAAATACCATTTCTGGCAAAACGCAACAGTGTTAACCGGTTAACGCTATAGGTTAACCGGTTAACGCAGGCAAAACTCAACATTTTCTCAATTTATAACAGTGTTAACCGGTTAACACCCTGGGTTAACCGGTTAACGCAGGCGAAACAGCAGTTCCTGCGCTAACACAAGGCAGAATGCAGAGTTTCCGCATTTTCCGCCGTTGGGGGACTTCCGGACCTCCGATTCCAAATCCGTAAAAAGCGATACGTTCAGAATCTCACAACTCACACAGCTACCGATCTAATTTCAGCTTAAATTCAACTTATTCATCATAATATTTCAGCATCCATAATCTCAATTCGGTCAAATTAACAACTTATCACTACCCATTACATGTTAATCGATAATACCCGTTAAACAACGATAAACCCCCCTTACCTGATATAATCCGGCAAATCTCTAAGCTTTAGCTTCTCCGTTCCTCAACCGTGCTTTTCGGCTCTTTGCCCTTCTTCCTCTTCTCTGCAGCTTCTCTGTTTCTCACGTGAAACCTTTTCCAAAAAATGAAACCCTTTCCTTATTCCAACTTATATATTTTTCCAATAATTATTATTAATAATAATAATAATCCAATAATTCAATTTTATTTAATTAAATTAATAAATATATTATCAACTTAATTAAATAATTCTTTTTCTTTATTTGGGGTGTTACAACTCTCCCCCACTAAAAGAGTTTTCGTCCTCGAAAACATACCTCAAACAAATAACTCTGGATAAGACTCCTTCATCTGACTCTCCAGTTCCCAAGTCACATTGCCACCTGCTGGTCCTCCCCAAGCTACCTTCACCAAGGCAATCTCTTTACCCCGCAACTGCTTCAACTCTCGATCCTCAATCCTCATAGGTGATGTTTCAACAGTCAGGTTATCTCTCACCTGTACATCATCTACTTGGACAACATGCGACGGATCATGAACGTACCTCCTCAACTGAGACACATGAAAAACTTCATGCAAATTCGCAAGTGACGGCGGTAAAGCGATACGATAGGCTACTTCTCCTATCCTCTCCAAAATCTGATAAGGACCAATAAATCGCGGTGTCAACTTCTTCGACTTCAAGGCTCGACCAACACCAGTTATCGGAGTAACACGAAGAAACACGTGATCTCCCTCTTGAAACTCAAGTGATTTCCTCCTCTTATCATGATAACTCTTCTGACGACTCTGAGCAATTCTCATCTTCTCCTGAATCATCTTAATCCTTTCTGTAGTTTGTTGAACAATCTCCGGTCCAACCACAGCACTCTCACCGGACTCATACCAACATAACGGTGTCCGACATCTCCTACCATACAAAGCTTCAAACGGCGCCATACCAATGCTCGAATGAAAACTATTGTTGTAGGTAAACTCAATCAAAGGTAAATAACAATCCCAAGTACCTCCCTTCTCCAAAACACAAGCTCTCAAAAGATCCTCCAATGACTGAATCGTCCTCTCAGTCTGACCATCAGTCTGCGGATGATATGCAGAACTCAATCTCAGCTTAGTTCCCAAAGCCTTCTGCAAACCTTCCCAGAACTTCGATGTAAATCTAGGATCTCTGTCCGAAACAATACTCGACGGAATACCATGCAGACTTACAATCTTCTCAATATACAACTCAGCCAATTTCTCTAACGGATAATCCATTCTGATCGGAATAAAATGAGCCGATTTCGTCAATCTATCAACAATCACCCAAATGGCTTCAAAATTCTTACTTGTCCTCGGTAACCCAGAAACAAAATCCATACTGATACTATCCCATTTCCACTCTGGAATCGCCAACGGTTGCATTAGCCCAGACGGCTTCTGATGCTCAATCTTTGACTTCTGACAAGTCAAACAAGAATAAACGAAACTCACGATATCTCTTTTCATTCCCGGCCACCAAAATAACTTCTTTAAATCATGATACATCTTCGTAGCTCCAGGATGAATACTCAACCCACTACGATGTCCTTCTTTAAGAATACTCTTCTTAAGTTCAGTAACATCCGGAACACACACCCGACTACCAAATTTCAAAATACCATTCTCATCAATTCTGAATTCGCCACCTTGACCTTGATTCACTAGAGTCAACTTATCAACCAAAAGCATATCAGATTTCTGACCCTCTCTGATCTCCTCCAGAATACCACTTGTTAACTTCAACATTCCCAATTTAACACTGTTGTGAGTACTCTCACACACCAAGCTCAAGTCTCTAAACTGCTCAATTAAATCCAATTCCTTAACCATTAGCATAGACATATGTAATGATTTCCGACTCAATGCATCAGCCACTACGTTTGCTTTACCCGGATGGTAATTCAAACCAAAGTCATAATCCTTCAGAAACTCCAACCATCTCCTCTGTCTCATATTCAGCTCTTTCTGATCAAACAAATACTTTAAACTTTTATGGTCACTGAAAACCTCAAATCTTGACCCGTACAAATAATGCCTCCACAACTTCAGAACAAACACTACAGCCGCCAACTCTAAATCGTGCGTCGGATAGTTCCTCTCATGAACCCTCAGCTGTCTTGAAGCATAAGCTATAACCTGCTTATTCTGCATCAACACGCCACCCAAACCCAACAATGAAGCATCACAGTAAACTTCAAATGGTTCCGATGAACTCGGTAATATCAGAATAGGAGCACTAGTTAACCTTCTCTTTAACTCTTGGAACCCTTCTTCACATTTTGAGTCCCAAACAAATGCTTGCCCCTTTCTAGTCAACATCGTCAACGGTAACGCCAACTTAGAAAACCCTTCAATGAACTTCCTATAATAACCAGCCAAACCAAGGAAACTTCGAATCTCAGCAACAGACTTCGGAGCTTCCCACTTAGATACCGCTTCTATCTTAGAAGGATCCACAGCAACACCACTTCTTGAAATCACATGACCAAGAAAACTTACCTCTTCTAACCAAAATTCACACTTAGACAGTTTAGCAAATAACTTCTTTTCTCGTAGAACTCCCAAAACCACTCCCAAATGCTCAGCATGCTCTTCTTCAGATTTCGAATACACCAAAATATCATCAATAAACACCACAACAAACTTGTCTAGGTACGGGTGGAAAATCCTATTCATATACTCCATAAATACTCCAGGTGCATTAGTCACACCAAAAGACATTACAGAATACTCATAATGTCCATACCTTGTCCTGAAAGCAGTCTTCTGAATATCCTCAGTCTTCACACGTATCTGATGATACCCAGATCTCAAATCTATCTTGCTGAACACACTCGCACCAACCAATTGATCCATCAAATCATCAATCCTCGGCAAAGGATACCGATTCTTGATCGTCACTTTATTCAGTTGTCTGTAATCCACACACAACCTCATAGTACCTTCTTTCTTCTTAACCAACAGCACTGGCGCACCCCACGGTGACACACTCGGACGAATAAATTTCTTATCCAACAGATCTTCCAACTGACTCTTCAATTCAGTTAACTCAACAACAGACATACGGTACGGAGCCATCGATATCGGTCTAGTGCCAGGTACCAAATCAATCGAGAACTCCACTTCGCGTTCTGGTGGTAATTCGTTCACCTCTTCAGGAAACACATCAGGAAAATCACACACCACGGCTAGATCACAAATCACCATCTTATCCTTGGCCTCCAAAGTTGCTAACAGCATGAACAACTCTGCTCCCTCAGCTACTGCCTCATCCACTTGCCTTGCTGATAGGAACAAACTCTTTCCTTCTTCAATCTCAGGAAAGATCACCGTCTTATCAAAACAATTGATAGAAACTCGGTTGAACACCAACCAGTTCATACCCAGAATAACATCAATCTGCACTAGTGGAAGACACACTAGGTCCATCCCAAAGTCTCTACCAAAAATACTCAAAGGACAATTTAAACAAACCGAAGTAGTAGTCACTGAACCCTTCGCAGGAGTATCAATTACCATACCACCAAACAGCTCAGATATCTCTAACTTAAGTTTCACAGCACAATCCAAAGATATAAAGGAATGAGTCGCACCTGTGTCAATAATAGCTACAAGAGGAAAGCCATTAATATAACACGTACCTCAGATCAAACGATCATCAGCAGAAGTCTCAGAACCCGATAAAGCAAAGACCTTGCCTCCAGACTGATTCCCTTTCTTCGGCTTCTGACACTGACTTCCAATATGCCCTTCTTCACCACAATTAAAACAAATCACTTCCTTGTGCTTGCAATCAGCTATTGCATGCCCAGTCTTACCACAGCGAAAACACCTCTTTACTTCAGCAGTGCATACATTACTCTTATGACCAGCCTGACCACATCTGAAGCAAACTATACCAGTAGGAGCACCTCCCCCACTAGCTCTCTGAGTCGGAGCAGCTCTTTGTTTCCCTTTCCCAGCTGGAACATCATACGGCTTGCCACGGTTTTGATGTTGCTTGCCTCTGCGATCACTGACAATCTTGTAATGAGCATTATTGTCCTCTTCAAATATCCTGCAGCTATCAACCAATTCAGTAAAAATGCGTATCTTCTGATACCCAACAACTTTCTTAATTTCAGAGCGCAATCCGTTTTCAAACTTGATGCACTTTAAAAATTCAGCACCCGCACCAGTGTAATGAGGATAAAATTTGGACAGCTCCACAAATTTCGCAGCATAATCGGTGACAGACATGTTTCCTTGCTTCAGCTCAAGGAATTCAATTTCCTTCTTACCACGGACATCTTCCGGATAATACTTTCTCAGGAATTCCCTACGGAATACATCCCAAGTAACGTCTTCACCCGCCACGGTCAACCTCTCGTGAGTCTCCAGCCACCAGTCATCAGCTTCGACTGCTAGCATGTGAGTACCATACCGAACCTTCTGAGCTGGAGTGCAATCCATAACACGGAAGATTCTCTCAATCTCTTTCAACCATCCCAAAGCTGCATCTGGATCATGCTTCCCTTTAAACACCGGCGGATTCTCTCTCTGAAAAGTCGCCAAGCTACGTGATCCAGCATCTCCACCAGCATTTGGCAAGTTCTGCACAGCTTGTGCCATTGCTTGCATTGCGGCAGCCATTGCAGCGTCATTCCTTCCAGCCATTTCAACTTATCAATGCAACACAACTTAAAGTTAGATTGGTAACAATACACAATTGTTAGACAAAACGACACGACAACTGGCCGGACGGACCGACCTGCTCTGATACCACTAATGTAACACCCTTCTAAATACCCCAAATATTTAATTAAAACAACAACAATTAAATCATACATATCAGAGTAAATATTGTCACTCAAGGGTGTCACATAACAACTTCTTCACATAATTCAACATAAAAGCAGTCATACTCAATTTTATTCGACATAAAAACTTCTTTAACAATACGCAGCGGATAAAATATTTCAACATCTGTAATTCATCAAAATTAACATTTATTCGACAATTCAAACATCCCGTCCCGATGTTACATCTATCAGAGCATGACCCTCTAACCACACTAGACTTCAAGCACTAGCTCCTACTCAACTCACTGCTCGTTACCTGAAAAATATTGTAAGGGTGAGTTTCTCAATCGATATAACAAATATTATAAATCATCATGTTATGTTAAGTAATTCTACACGTTAATCACCCAAATCATATCATGCATGCGGTAACGGCACATTCAACTCAATTATCATACGCAAATACAACGTAAATACAACTCAATAACAACATAAAATGCAACTCAATGAGACTCGACTCTTTATGCATGTGGTACCATTTGGAGTAAAACTCCCAACTTAAAATCATTGCCAGTTTAGTGGGCATCAAGGCATAAGCCTTCAACTTTCAACTTAAAATTTTGCCAATCCAGGCCAACGTGGTGTGAGCAAAAGCCCCATAATTTTTGCCAATCCAGGCCAACGTGGTGTGAGCAAAAGCCCCGACTTAATGCATATGAATGTCTATGGCATGTACGACTTGAACTCAACAACATAAGAATAACAGCAACATAACAGCTTTTCTTTCAACAAAACAACTTATAATCAACTTTGGCTCATCAGCCTACAACTCAGTAATTTTCAACAAAGCAACTTAAAATCAACTTTGGCTCATCAGCCTACAACTTAATATTTTCAACAAAACAACTTATAATCAACTTTTCAACATATTTGCATCGGCATTTCACAACATAAACTCAACAATTTTATTCATCACAATTAACTGAAATAGGCCAACTACCAATTGCATTTACAACATAAAAATCAACTATTTTTCCACACTGCAACAGTGTTAACCGGTTAACGCTATAGGTTAACCGGTTAACGCAGGACAAAAATACCATTTCTGGCAAAACGCAACAGTGTTAACCGGTTAACGCTATAGGTTAACCGGTTAACGCAGGCAAAACTCAACATTTTCTCAATTTATAACAGTGTTAACCGGTTAACACCCTGGGTTAACCGGTTAACGCAGGCGAAACAGCAGTTCCTGCGCTAACACAAGGCAGAATGCAGAGTTTCCGCATTTTCCGCCGTTGGGGGACTTCCGGACCTCCGATTCCAAATCCGTAAAAAGCGATACGTTCAGAATCTCACAACTCACACAGCTACCGATCTAATTTCAGCTTAAATTCAACTTATTCATCATAATATTTCAGCATCCATAATCTCAATTCGGTCAAATTAACAGCTTATCACTACCCATTACATGTTAATCGATAATACCCGTTAAACGACGATAAACCCCCCTTACCTGATATAATCCGGCAAATCTCTAAGCTTTAGCTTCTCCGTTCCTCAACCGTGCTTTTCGGCTCTTTGCCCTTCTTCCTCTTCTCTGCAGCTTCTCTGTTTCTCACGTGAAACCTTTTCCAAAAAATGAAACCCTTTCCTTATTCCAACTTATATATTTTTCCAATAATTATTATTAATAATAATAATAATCCAATAATTCAATTTTATTTAATTAAATTAATAAATATATTATCAACTTAATTAAATAATTCTTTTTCTTTATTTGGGGTGTTACAGAAGACGTGAACCTCAAAGTGGGTTAGAGTCTCATACGAGGAAAAGGCTCAAAATGGGTTTGAGTCCCATAAGGAGCGACGATTCTTAGCTTCGGCATGAGTCCCATGGAAGGATATGAAATCCACAGAAAGTCGATGCATGATAAAAGGATCAGTAACCCGTGTCGACAATCCTAGACGTAGGGCTGACCGAGGAAAGATGCCTTGGAAGATTTCCGAATAATGATTGATTTGAGTTGGTGAATTCAAGTGTACATATTTCCATACAATGCGATAATCCCCTAGTTGCTTATGTATTTATTATCTTTGAATAACTTAAGTTAAGATATTCGATTATAAACCATGTAGAGCCGAGTGAACCCATATGATAGGAGAATTCACTGAGATTATTATCTCACCCCAATATTATTGTTGCTTTTCAGGTGTTGTTTGCAAGTTATATACAAGAGAAGTTGTGCGTTGATGTTTCAAAGAATGTTGTGATCTTCTACTTTAAATTGCATGCAATGAAGAGATTACACATAGATCTTAATTTTCATTTTTTGGCACTATTGTATAACATATATCATAAATGTATTTTAGTGTGGGCATGTGTATATAATAGTGTCATTAGGTTCTTATGTTGTGTCAGTATAAAAAATCAACACTTGTATGATATTATTCTAGGTATATATATTATACAAGGCATTACAGTACTTTCAAAGTTTTCTTCCACCATTAAAGATCTTCTCTACTCGGTAGCTTTTAAAATTTAACGAGTTTTGTAAGTGTGATTTGAAAGGAAAAAAAATTTAGAGATGATATTTTTACTTGATTTTTTATTTTTAAGTAACCATATTTTTCAAATAAAATTCTAAAATAACCTATTTTTCAAAATATAGACGGAAATAACCATGTTTCATGAAGCATGCGCCAGTTGGACTGGCGCATCTATTTTCCTACTAAACAGAGGCACCAATGGCTTGGGCGCATGCATGCATTGAAGCCAATTGCATTGGCACATGCATATACTACATCGTGTGTATGCGCCAATGCATGTGGCACATCCTCTATGCAATTTTTTTTAATTTTATATTTTATACCTTTAAATAATTAAATTAAATACGTAAATGAAAAATAATGATTAATATTATAATATGAAGTTAAAATTCATAACAACTGACAAGAAAATTAATGACCCGCCTGATTGAAACGCCCCCCTGTTCCACATCCAGAGGTGTGTTAGCTTATCTTCGAGGTCTCCCACGATTTCCCTGAGGTGTTTGGGGTCTTTGAGTGCTGACATGATGCAATGGTTACTGGTGTGAAGGTCCGGTGGAAGGTCAAACAGTATTTGATAGATTTGTCATAATTTCTCCCCAATAGCTAGGGGTTGTCGCCAACGACACTTCCGTAATTGAGTTTGGTGTCCATGTTGTCGTAGTTGGTTCATTGTACTTTGGTGGTTTGTGGATGGTATGGTTGTCCGAATTGGGACATTGAATTGTTTTAGAAATGAAGCAAAGGTTTTTGTGGTGTACTAAAGTCAAACAATGGTTGGGTGTTGTGGAGATGGGATGTTTGGGTGTTCATTAGTGGGGGGCTACGATGGCATGACGTTGAATCGTATGAATCATCCGAGCTATAGACTATTGTGGTGGTTGCGTATGGTTGTTGGTGGTTAGGGTTTGATTCCTAGTTTTGAGTTTGGGTGTGTGGCATGAATTTGTTGCGAGCTTAGATATTTGGTGGTTGGGTGTATATGGTAGGGTGATGATGTGAGGTTGTTCGTTGGGCTTGGGTGGGTTGACATTATTCTTTGGCGGGGATTTGTTGTTGGGCGTTTGATGACGAAGCTCGTTGGTGTGGATCAATCAAATACCTTCTCTCAATCACAAATTATGGCATTGTAACCGACCTAAACCATGCCATATAATATTGAGTTGGTCTAGCATCATGTATGACTGGTTCGTTTAAGATGTGTTATTGTTGATTCCTCTAATCACAACACATCTCTTTTGCAAAGTCTCTCCAATTGGAATAATCCCATTGGTCATTGACTCTTTGTTGATGCCAATCTCCCAAACACGTTGGAGATTCTGGAATTTGTTGTTGCGTGCCGAACTACAATTTTACATGGTCACTCTGGTGCATCTCCACAGTAGTGAATCAGATGATTGGTGTTTTTGCTATCCAAACTGCATCATCATCATGGTTAACCTGATGATCAAGACCCAGATACGGCCTCTAGATAAACTGTATAAGAATTTGACATGATTAGAGGATATGTAATTGGATAAATTTTTAAAATCAAATGTAGAGTTGTTTAGTAGTGATAAATCGTCTGGTCCAACATGGTCTAAAAGATTGTGATAGACTACTACATCGTGTTTGGAACACCTATTGTAGTTCATCCCCTTAACTGACCACCTAGATCGAAAAGATTGAAAATATATTAGTTACAGTTAGTTGTAGAATAAAGTCTAATAAATTAGAAGATTTAATATAAACTTACTTTTTTGCTTAGGGGACTGTGAATGGCTTCTCGTTTACCGGGGTGAGTGACGACAATCTTGACCAACCCCATGCTTATAGCAAATAGGCCCAAGAATAAAAGGTACAAGTATTTTTTTGGCATTTTTACACAACGAACAATATAGATGGGATAAAAAACTTGAACCCCAACTATATGTGCCTACTTTATTTATGTTTTGTAACAACGGCAAAAACATACTATTTATCGTATTACCAGTACTTTCAGGAAATAAAAAATTACCAAATAAAATCATAATATAACACCGAGCTTTAATTATCTTTTCATACTCGGTAGATTCTTCATTTAATGTTATACTTGAGTAATACTTTTTAAGATATTTTAAATTAATACCTTGACCCCTAGGTTGACCTGAAGTTTGTCTCGTAGTTGTGTCTTCACACAAAGGGGCACCCAATAATTCCTCGCATATAGAGTTATCTTGGTTAACTCTACCATTTACGGCCTTACCATCAATAGGTAGACCTAACAACATGTAGACGTTCTCAAGTGTGACGGTACACTTATCGAAAGGAAGGTGAAATGTGTGGGTCTCGAGTCTCTATCTTTCTAACAAAGCAAGAATAAATTTATGGTCAACTGAGTATGAGATTATGTTGAGTAGATTACCAAAACCGCGTCCTCGAAGATATGGTTCTATCAAAGGATCGTGTGGTATATATTCATGTACACGACATAGAAATCTCTTTGGGTCCTAATAAAACATAATTAAGAAATAAGTAAGAATAAGTAATAAATAATAGAGACGTTTTGTTAGGAAATAATAATAAATAATAAACAATATAGATTAAGTAATAGCATATAAATGTCGCAATATTATCGATTGTTCCTCGATGTTCATCACCCATGGTCAATAGAGACATATTGTTGCAGATATGATGAGTGTTGTAGAGAGGTTGAGTGTTGCAGAGAGGTTGAATGTTGCAGAGAGGTTGAGTGTTGCAGAGATGTTGAGTGTTGCAGTATTTATAGATGAGAAAGTAAGTTAAAAGTAAGTTGAGTGTAAGTTTGATGGTAAGTTGCATTCATAGGAAAATGTACTTTGCATGTGATGTATGTGAAGGCGCCATTGGTAAGGGTGCATGCCTTATCTTTTAGGCATGTGAGTATGTGTCATTGGTAAGGGTGCATGCCTTCTATTTTTGCATGCATGTGACTATGCACCATTGGTAAGGGTGCATGAGTGACTTGATGCATGTGAACTAGCGCCATTGGTAAGGGCGCATGCCCTGTCTTGTTAGGGAAGATGAATATTGCAGGGAATCATGCAGGTGCATGCCTTGTCTTATTAGGGCATGAGAATCTTGCAGGCTCCATTGGTAAGGGTGCATGCCTTGTCTTGTCTCCTACATGCAGGAATCATGGCAGATTCTTAAGAAAGTTGATATGTGATAAGTGCACTTGCCTTGTCTTTTGCATGTGTTGCCTTCACCATCAACATTATTTAACTGCATGCTAATACGTGATCAATGCACTCTCCATCAAACACTAAACCTACATCTTAAAAAAATGTCTTCATCACCACATGACATGATCAATGCCCATACCGATGGTGAAATATTTGAGTGTCACTTATTCGGTTTTTGTTTTTGCAACACAGAAGTAACTCGGTTTATAATAAATAGACGATCAAACTTTTCACATTTGAAACAAAAAATACAAAAGAAATTGCAGTGTAGTCAGGTGGGACAAATCATCTACAAAAATCCGGTGTTTTGTGCAGACAACCAAGTAAAGTTTTATCAGTTGAAGATTCGAGATGATGACGATGTTTACCATATGTTTCTCAGTCATGAACATTCCGGGTTCCATAATATAGAGTTATATATATTAACACAATAAAATCAAGTGTCTCAGTTTGTTGATCCGTCACAAGTGATTTGTGAAACTGATGACGACGAATAAGATGAAGTTGATGTTGCTGACGAGGAAGAAGAAGAAACTGAGTTATTGGTTGATGAAATGGTGATGATGAAGAAGAAGAAGAAGAGCCATTACCAGCTAGTGATGTATATTGTCCACCTGAACACATGACAAACTTGAATTTAGATATAGATGAACCTTCGTTAGATATATTTTACAATCCTTATGTGCAAATTCAAGGACCATTGAAAGAAGGAGACAAATTTCGCACAAAATAAGACTGTGTCATAGCTATTAAAAAGTATCACATGGAATTATCAGCTGATTATAGGGTTGATCGAACTAATGCAATGAGGTATAAGATTTATTATCGAAATGAGCCATGCATGTTCCGGTTGTCAGCATCTTACCAGAAGAGGAGTGATTCTTGGGAGATAGGTTTTATGGGTTCAGTTCACACATGCTTAATCACGAACCCAATGCAAGACCATCGCAAACTCAACTCTCAGTTAATATGAGATGAAATTTTGTCTGTCATTAACGATAATCCCTCGTTAAAGGTGAGTACAATAATCTTGCATATTGTTACATAATACAACTATATTCCATCATACAGGAAGGCATGGATAGCTCGGACTAAGGCAGTTAAAAAAGTGTTTGGCAATTGGGAGGATTCATACAAAGAGCTTCCAAAATACTTTGTGGCTCTTAAACATTATGCTCTAGGGACTACTGTCAATTTGGAAACGTTGTCGACGTATACCCTAGACAGGACTTGTGCTATTGGTAATGGAATATTCCACCGTCTCTTCTGGGCGTATCAACCATGCATCAAAGGTTTTTATTTCTGTAAACCTATTATACAAATTGATGGTACATGGTTGTACGAGAATTATAAAGGAACACTATTAATGGCAGTGGCACAAGATGGCAACTATAGCGGGGTATTCGTTACCTTTAGATTTATTGACTAAATCGAAAGTAAGCATAGAATTCGAGTCGCCGCCGCACTTCTATTTATCCAAAGGAAAGGTTAGAAAGCGAACAAAAACCAAGTAAGAAGTTTTATCAAATCAAAAACTAATAAAAATGTCAGAGATCTGGGTAAGGGGGTTGGTTATGAAATGAGAAGGTTTTAAGCACCCAAAACATCCTTAGTACTCTAAGGGAGCCCTTTTTGCAAATGTGTATTGTAGGTTGGTATTTGTGAAAATATTTGTGCAAACAAGATTGGTGAGATGAGAAAAGAATATACATATTATTTACAATTTTGTTGTTTAAATGGATAAACCCATTGCCTACATACCATCACAAAGGTAGGATCAAAACCTCGTAGTTCAGGGTAAAAAATCTCAAAAGATTGGTGAATTGATTTGACCAAAAGCCTTAAGGTCTTTTGTTATCAAAGGGAGAAAACTCAACCTAAACCAAAAAACCACCATGTGAGGAGAGCTTCAACATACTAGTGAGGGATCCACCCTATAATAAGTATGGAAGACTTATAGTCCAAGCACTAAGGATAAGGTGAGGTTTACATCAACCACTATGATAACTCAAACCTATAGCTAATATTTATGAAAAAGGTTTAAACAAAGGTGGCCATTGGAACCATAAAAACAACTTGAAGTGAGTTGTATTTACAAGTTAAAAGTATTCACAAAATGTAGTTAAAGTATGGTTAAAATTCATTCACAATAAGTATTAATGAAAAGAGTTTGAAAAATCAAAGGCATAAGGCCTATGTTTCTAATTTGAAAATAATGTCAATGTTTGCACAAAATGGGTTTGTCTTGGGTTAGAGTGGAGAGAAGAAGAGAAGGGCTAGTCCTAAACATGCAAAGATGAGAGAAGAGATAAAACCCTTGGAGTTCCTTTCTTGAGATCATAAAGATGATTCAAGATGCTCCTTTCCTTTGGACTTAGCAAGCAACAAGCAATCAAAACAAATATTATATTCAAGCTCCTAGGATCTCCATGTGGCTTATCTCTTATAACTTGGCTATCCATGACAATGGTCCTTCTTACTATCTCAAGGTGGGATCCTTATCACACAATAACAAACAATCAAAAACTTCACAATGCAATAAGAGGAATGGACAAAGAAGGAGTTTAGATTAGGGGTCCTTTCAAGTCAACTTCAAGATTAAGCATTCTAAAGGCATGAGGCCTAGTTGCTCTTCAATTAATTTTATCATTCTAAAGGCATGAGGCCTAGTTGCTCTTGAACTCCTTTAAGCATAGGTAAGGTCCTAATTCTAAGTCCTTTCTCATTTTGCATTGGGTTCACACAAACAAAGACAAAACAAGCACAAAGCAACAATATATTTATATACAATAATGAGCTCAAATGAGCAAAAGGAAAATGACATAAACATAAAATATGAGCTCAAGTGAGCAAAGTAAAAAGCAATATGAATAAATGAGCAAGAAAATAAATTGCATTGAAGTAAATTGCAAGAATTAAATGCTTGAATTAAAGTTAGTAGTTAATAGTCAATGTTCGTGTGTCATAAGACAATTTAGCGGTATGTTAAGCAATCGTAAGTGGACTAATGTAGTAGTCCCACCTATATGAGGCCGGTCAATAAAACTATAGGCAAATAAACACAAGTTAGAGATCATGACTAGTAAGCCAAGCTCCTACAACTTGCCATTCCAAAAGAAAAGAAGAAAGACCTTGTATGGATTTCAGGTTTTTTTTCTTGACTAAGAGGCAACCTATCTTGGACACAAAGCAACTCACTTGATCTTTGATCAAGTTGAGTTTGATTTGGATCAAAGAAGGTTAAGCCTCTTATATGTCAAGACCAATCACAAATCATTAACTCATTGGCCAAAATAAAAAGAAGAAGATGAAGATGAAATGAAATGGACAAAATGAGAATTCAAATGACATAATCAAAACACAATGGTCAAATGTGAATCAAAATCAGCATCAACCAATATAAAGCAGAAGAGAAATCAAGATTAGAGGTCAACAAAGTCAAACATATTTTTTGGTATTTTTTGGAATTAAAATAAATGCAAAATTAAAATGGACAAAGTATGGTCAAACTTCAAATTCAATTCAAATCAACTTCAACAAGTCCAATTGAATCATCATAAGTCTAACATGGTCAAACAAGGTTTGACAAATTTTTTCAACATTTTTTGAAAACAGAAACTATTTAAAATCAATTAAAAACAATAAAATATAACACAAATGAATTAAAATCTCAAATAAATCTCAAATCAATTAAGAAATTGATGAGAATATTTTTCATAGACTTATCATGATCCATATGTGTTAAGAAAATATTTTTGGAATTTTTGGATATCAAAAAGTATTTAAAATGAATGAAAAACTATTAAAAACAAAATAATTCACAAAAAATATTAAATGGAATCACAAAAATAATTAAAAATTAGATTACGAAACTAGATTTTTCAAGAAATTTTTTAGTGTTGGTCTCATATTTTGTGATTCCAAATAAAATAGTTATGACTTTTTGAAATAAAAAGAAAATAAAATAGAAAATAGAAAATATGAAAAAACAAGGAGCGCTTGATTGAATTCATTAATTGACGTGGACACATCAAGCAGTCCGGAAGCACGCTCCCACCATGGTCATGAGTCAAGCGCGAAACACACTCATTTAAAAAAAGTCAAAAGAACTAAAGGCCAAGATTAGATTAGATGAGTGGGATCCAAGGGGCCAGGTGGTTCCACGTGGGGACGGTGGTGGAAACCACCGCCTTCTCCGGTGGACCAACTAATTTCGGCCACCAGTTGCAGGTTTTTAAACCTCAACCAAAATGCACAAACATGGTACCAAAATGAATCTGGGGTGATGTATCTCACCCCTGTAACCTTGGATTGTCCTCAAGATCTCTATATAATGAGAAATCTGAGCTTGAAAATCCAGGTATGCAAATTGAAATGTTTCAATTCACAAAATCAAAGCCACCACTGGCTTGCCTCTTGCTCGAGGACTTCAGAAAACCATTTGAACACAAGCAATTCACATTATATGATGAGATTTAGATTAAAACAGTTTAAACATCTACCTTTGAAGAGCAACTTTATGCAACACAATCTACTCAATATTTTGCTTCTAATTTGATCTTCAGATGTGGTATGAATGCAAGGCTAAGGAATAAGTCTTGAAGATCAACTGATTTTGTTGAAATTCAAGCTTGAATTGAGAAAATAAAAATCAGAATTCCTTTGGGTATGGCTAGGTTCTCACTTCAGCAACGTTTCAGGTTGCCTTAAGGTTGAGATTTGAATGAGCATGGCATTGTATTTATAGCTGAGCTGCAAGCAAGGAGGGAAAATACTCGTGTGCATGAAGCTTTGGGTCCTCCATGCATGGGCCTGTACAGGCACATGTGAGGCCTTAAAGCAAGTGCAAATGCAAGCTGATATCATACCAAATTGAAATGGACGTGCAATTTGAACTGCAATGGCTTGTGCATGAAGATTCAAAGTGAAATGCATAATTGGGCATAAATGTTCACCTCTTCGAAAGTCACACATAGAAAATCCAAACATAGGCATGTGAGTAATGGTTGGAAAGGTATTGACATAAGGAACAAAATCTATGTTGGGAAAAAATCCATTTGGAGTTTGGAAATTTATGAAAACTATCCTTGAAGTTTGAGGTACAAAACATGTCTTTGAAAAATTTACCAAAAGTGACAAACTTCAGGCCCTTCTGCTTCAATGATACAAGCCTTAAATGGAAAAACCTCCAAAATCAAAGTTGTATATAGTTTCAATATGATAAATTTGGACTTAAATTTTGCATCATTTAGATTTTTGATGAGAAATTTATGGGCACTTGAAGTTGGACATTTTTTCAAATTCAATGGTTTTGGTCCAAAGTGACCTATAATGTTTTGTATTATCACATGTGTTTATTTTAGGATTATGAAATTTTGTCCAACATAACATTTGAATTAGACATCTTAAGCTTTCCAATTAACTTGGTCTCACCTCAAAGTCATAAAAAATGAGGAATTTACGTCCTTGGGAAGTTGACCCAAAATTAGGGTTTCAGTCAAAATGACCTATAATGTTTTGAAATGAATGATGACCTTCAAAGTTTCAAATGGATTTTTAATGAACATTAAAGTTGTTCATATGGTTCTTAAGAACATTATTTCTCTTGGGGTCATCTTCATTTGACAAACACATTATAAGTTAGGTCTCCGGGATCCTCAGTTTAGTCAGATGACTTGACTGGTCAACTTCTCAAAGCTAAACTTCAAATCTTGATGAATGAATGATTGAGGATACTCACATAGGTTCATATACGCATAAAATAATGAATGAAATAACTTCCCTTGATTGAATTTGATCATAGGTTGAGGTTGCTTCATGAGCAAGGCATACTCAATGCACATTTGAATTAGGGTTTCCTTGGGAAACAATCCTCAAGCGCTTTAGGTTATCTTGATCAAATTGGAAAATTGAGATACTTGGGAGGCATATATGAAGATTAGGAGCTCTGTGAACCATTGTCATGCTTGTTTTCATCTTTATCTAGCCACTTTATTGAGCATAGGAGCCTCCTAGGAGAAAGGGATCTCATGATTGCTTGAGCTTCAAAACAAAAGAGGTTAGTGACATATTTTTGTGCTTTTGGTTAGTAAACAAAATAAGAAGAGAAATAATATACAATTCAAGCATGCTTGGTGGTCTCAAACCAACTCATACAAGTCCCAACCCTAGGATTAAGGAGCCATACATGCTATGATCCTTGAGGCAATGCATTGGGCAAATGATATGATGCCATGAGGGATCTTAGGGTCAAAATTAGGGTCTTACAGATGCCCCTATTTAAGGTCATTCTAGCCGGAGATATGAAGGTTAAAATCTTCGTTTTGACGAGGTAGAATGGGCTTAAATAATAACAAAGAGACGAATTTTGGTCCCTAAGAGACCTCATGATGCAGATGTACGCATGCAAAAGTTAACACTCTGTGGGGAAATATGGCCACAAAGGAAAAAGAAATCAGAGAAACTGAAAACCCATAGGAGTAATACACTCACTAGGGAGACAGAGACTCTAGGGAGAAATAAAGGTAAAATGCGTGAGCAGGTCACGACTTGAAAACTTGTTGGGAGACACGAAGGGATTCCACGAAAAAAAATCAATGGAAAGACTCGAGCTGACACAAAGATGCATGTATTGGGGAATGTGCCAATACAGCGAAACTATCCACAAAGGATACTTCGGGTAAAAATCCGGACTCAGACGGGGAAATCCAATAAAGGACTCAGCTGAGGAAGAAAAATGAGGTATTACCAACATCTGGGTAATAAACTCAAAGAGAGACATGTCATCAAAACACCGGTTACTGGGTGAGAATAACACGGTCAGGGAGAAAGAATATCTAAGACCGGTATAAGGGTGAGAGATATCAATCATCCGAAATATCTGAGGAAGACCTAAAAAGGCATATTTCAACTCAGGAAAAATCTGACTCCACAGGGGACAAAAGGTCATAATAGGGAGCAGAAGGAAGGAACACCAGGGATACCGGTTACTGGGCATATAATAGGTGACCGACCAGGCGTGAATTGGGAACATATCCAAGACACTCATCATCCGAAAGGGAGGGCTGAAAAAGCAAACTCGACTTACAGGATGGTCATCCGATTCCATAAGGAAATACGAATCTTACTCAACTAGGGAAGAAAAAGACTTCGACTGGAGAGCGCATGAGACATATTATCTATTACCGCCAGAACATAGATAGCATACTCGCATGGAAGATTATTCACAACCGGTTACTGGGTTAATAAAGGATAAATCGACCGAAAAGAAAGGACATCGGGATACCGGTTACTGGGTATAAAATGATGACCAATCCAAAGGAGAAACAATCATTACCAAACAAGGGTAAATGAAAGATGACTCGCGGGGGATGAATTGCTTAGCAAAAGAAATTATCCAAGAGATATATCACCGGTTACTGGGTGGTATACTCAAAAACGAAGGAATATCAATACCGAATATTGGATAAAGATAACCAACAAAGAGGGGATTACATCTACCGGTTACTGGGTAGAAAACCACAGAAATAGGACTTACAACTACCGGTTACTAGGTAGAAGGCCACAAAAATAGGACTTACAACTACTAGTTACTAGGTAGAAGGCCACAAAGATCCACTGGGGAAAGATGGACAATTACTGGTTACTGAGCAATTGAACAACTAAACCACAGGGAACTGTAGGGGAATAACAAGAAAGGAGTCGATCTAGGAACAAACTAGAAGGACACAATCAAACAAGACTCGACCCAATGAGGATATAACTTAGGGGAGTAATTCCATCCAGATACACAACTGGGGAGGAAACTGAAATAAAAATCATCCACAAGCAAAGATATATGGCAAAGAATGCAACATGAATATCTGAATGCTATAATTATGCATGTATATGCATGGTCTATGTATGATTAATGCTGACAGACAGACATATCTAACACAAACAAGTCCGAGAATCAATGGACGGACATCCGGTATAACATCTCAAAAGAGAAAACCCAGACCCACAGGAGAAATCCAATCTGGTGGGGAGCATCAAATATTAGAAAACACTAATCATCTCTGGGGACAAAAACCACTGCTGGAGATAAGCAAAGGTCACAGCTATCAACCGTCGGGGATAGGCAAAGTCTCAGCTAGGGAACCTGCAGAGATATCAATAAGATCTATCATAGAAGAACTATCCTGGGGATCTTATCAGGGATTTGTGGGGCTCCGTGGGGAACAACCACCAACCAGATATGTGCTGTTGAACAGACAAAAGATCCATCGTAGAGGAAACTCTACTAGGGACCTCAACACGGATAAGATCCATCGTCGGAGAAACTCTACCGGGGCCCTTATCAGGGGATGCTATAAAACTCCATGGGGAACAACCACCAAACGGAAGTTCTAACAATAAAAAAAAAATCCTTCTCATCTGCTGGAGAGACATCCCTGCAAAGAGGAGAGAGAACCAATGCTCCGCTGGGGAAGGACACAACATCTTCACCACCAGCTCAACTTAGAGGAAAGTTTCTAATAAGGAGGGGAAAACAAATTAATAGGCTCTGATCAGGCCACTCCACTGGAGATAGATGTAATACCCAGAAATTTACCCTTCATTTTTCCTGAAAAAAAAAAAAACGAAAAAAAAAAAACGAAAAAAAACGAAAAAAAAAAAATTTTAATTAATTAATTAATTAATTAATTAATTAATTAAATAAATAAATTAAAATAAATAAATAAAATATAACAAATTATTTTGGACTTGGGTCTCCCTCATTTGAGCCCATTACCCACGAAAATCAGTCTATAAATACTGAAGTTTCAGTAGAGGAAAAGACACTTGGAGTTACACTGGGAGATTCATTGGAGAAAGAAGGAAGAGAAGCAAAACACTCTGAGGTTTCCTTGGAACAAAACCCTGAGGAAAAAGATAGTGAGAGAAAAGCCAACAGAGTTCAGAGCAACCTCCAAACCCTGAAGGGAACTCAACTTGTAAACCTCACGGGTGCAACTCAATTTCAATCAAGCTCTCCAATCAGGTTTGCCCTATATCCATCATCTTTATGCCTTTTATTTTGAATGCTCTAAATGTATGAGGTATTATGGGTGAATTTGATACCTTTTTTGTGAGCCTTTTGTGAATTTTGATGGAATTATTCATGTGGTTACATTTTGATTTAGGGGCAACTCTGGGTTACCCTATTTTGTTTATTCTAACCTGCCTTGTGTTTCCATGGCATTGTTTTCTCTTGATTTCATCCTACTACTCTAACCCTTTGTCGAGTTTTGTGAGGGCTCACATGGCTTTCGCAGAGACACTCGCGTGGTTTCCCACTTTATTTGTGGGATACCCCCTGGAGTTTTATTCTGATTATTCGTGTTGACTGATTTCCTTTGACGGTCCAGCTGGAGACATTTCAGGGTTTCTTGCCCCTTTAACTGCTATAGCTTCGGATCTTTATCCGTGTGGTAATTTTTTCCCTTTCTCATACTTTATCGCTTTCTTAGCTGGAAGACCTCGATAGGAGGCAATGTTTGAGCCCCTTGGTGGCATTTTACTTTGAGATACATGTTTTGTGTTTTGTATTCATATCCCTGCAGGTAGCGCGGTTCCTTCGTCAAGGACTGCCTTTTTGCCCTCGAGCATCCCAAACCCTAAAACCCAAAGCAACACGTTTACTCCTTCTACTACAGGCGAGTAAGTCTCCAAAGGTCGAGCATCCGGTAGATTGCGTAGTAACGTTGTTCGTCCAAAACCCAATCCATAACCCCGTAGTTAGCCGAACTACGGCTTGCTCTGATTCTCATTCCAGATGAGATACGTAGGCATAAGACGCGATGTCTTAGCGAGCACACATCCCCTTAACCCATAGGTCAGCCGAGCTACGAAGACTCTGATTCTCATATTCAGATGAGATACGTATGCAGTGGATGCGACATCCGCGCGAGTCATTTCTCTTAACCTTTTTGGTAAATAAACACATTAGGTAAACCCGCACCCTTTAGACAAAAACTACAAAAGTGGATCCCGTAGAGTACTATGGATGCGTAGGGGTGCTAATACCTTCCCTTCGCATAACCGACTCCCGAACCCAAGATTTGGTTGCAAGACCCCGTCTTGTCCTTTCCTTTTTCAGGTTTACTTCGAGCGTTTCCTTTCCCTCCCTTGGGATAAATAACGCACGGTGGCGACTCTTCTGTCATTCTCTTTCACCGGTTGTTTTTTTCGCACACTGTATTTTTCAGGTTGCGACAGCTGCCGACTCTGCTGGGGACTTTAAGAAGTTGACCTCTTGCTGGTCCATCTTCCCTAAGCGAGTCCCTCCTAGCTTTTGTAGTTTGTTTGTTTATTGGGTGTTCATGCTTTTGTACAGTTATTTATTTACCTGCTTTACCTTATTACATTGTGTACATATCATTGTTGTATCTGTTTCTGTTGGCTGGCTGCTTGGTGATCTTTGTGAGATGAGTTCTATACCCGAACTCGAGTGCACTTAAGATAGGAGAATGGCATAGTCCTGTCAACTTGTGTGGAGTATTCCTTAGCGAGTTGACTTGCAAGCCCATTCACTTGGTGGAGGTCATGTTGAGATCAATAATGTCACATAAGTAAGTTGTGGTTAGACATTACTTGTTCCAATATAGACCTAAGAAGCCAAGGACCTTAGTTTACCTAACCCATCTTGGCCTATTCGTAGGACGTAGTGCGAAAGTCGTTCAAATGTAAGATTTGATACGATTGTTACGCGATACTACACTCATAAGAGTCTCTCTTGAGAATATTGTTGGAATACGAGTAGTCGTTCCTCTAATAATATCCGAAAGATGGGATTATGACTATGGGAACCTTTTTGTAGAACATGTTTGGCAGGTTTAAACCTTAGTACACTCCTTTTGGGTGGTTCTTAACCTAAACTCCATGCTCGTGACTTGCGACAAACCCTTGATTCATGGTTGATCCGATCAGGTATCCTTAATATCAATGAAACTCGGGTGTTGATAAGGTGTAAACCATAATCCGCCAAAATGGGTGGTTGATATTAAGGATAACATGATCCATCCCATGACCTTTGTTTGGTGTGTTCTTAATTTCTCTCCAGACAGTGCAACCTGACAGATGTTCAAGCAGATATAGCAATCCTGATTGACATACCACTGCATTGCATTCACATCATCACATCATTTGCATTCATATCATTTAACACATGTTTATCCTTTTCAAGGGGGTTTAAATCTTCTTCTTGATTCTAGTCGGGGTTTTCTTCTTACGCTGTTTATCAAATGTGAGACTGGAATCAAGGAGGTAGAATACCTTTTGGAATTGATAAACATGTCATTGCATTTGCATAGTCATCCGCATGTCTTGCATAACAGGTACCGCCACAGTGTTCTCAGTTTGTTTGGTGTCCCACTAGCAGGATAGCTGACTCAGGCATTCATTGATACGGTACCCGAAGGAATCAACAGAGAGCAATGGAGAGCCTACAAGCAGAGCTCGCCGAGATGAAGATTCGCATGAATCAATTCATGGATTTGGTTCAAGGGGTGACTCAAGGACAGCAGGAGCTTAGATTGTTGGTACAGAGGGATCCCCCTATTACTCAACCGGAGACGTTGGCTGATCCTCCAGCTGGAGAGGCTAATGGTCCCAATGGACCAGGGCCTATCCCGATCCCGCGTATCAACCTAGATCAACAACCCATTCAGGATGGTCAGGATGATCAGTTCCCTTTGCTTCAGGAAGACTTTGGCATGGACCCCATGTTTAAAAGATTGGAAGAGAGGTTGAAAGCAGTGGAAGGACAGAATCTTCTGGGAGTAGATGTTTGCTGACTTGGGGCTGGTCCCAGGTGTGCGAGTGTGTAGCACCTCAAATTTGCACCCTCCCATTTGTACATTCATTTCATTTTTTTAGGTCATTAACATTGCCTTAGCATTGCATAGCATAGTGCATTTTTATCATGCAAAACTGATCAGAAGAAGTCATCTGAACAAGAGAGCAAGGGATTTTCATGCTGGAAAAGGTCCTATGGTCGTTCTGGAAAGCTCATGTGAATTAAGGCTCATGTTGTAGCAAGTTGGCCAAAGTTGGGGGTTCAGGAGCCCACAGTGCGTAACCAAGTCGGCTGGGGCCCATAAAAGTTAACCGTCTAACCAAATACCCATATACCATCCTTGTCCATATCACTAACCCATATCCGCATTTTAAAACCAAATGTCCATAAACCAGATATCCATTCAACTCCAATTCCTAATATCCATTTGATCCATTATCTTCAATAGCCCATTTGCATATCCATAACTTTTTTTAAGTCCATTTTTTACAATAAAATCCACTAGTAATCCAAATCCTCTTACCAAATCCATATTTCATTTTTACTAATTCCTAATTTCTAAAACAATCCATGTAACCATTTGATTCTTTTTCCAAACCATTAATGATCATTTACATACACATTTCAATTCATCCTTTAGATTCAATCCAAAGACGGTTTACCATCATAAACCATTATTTCTAATTGACAATTCAAATGCACTCCAAAAATTTCAACCATTAGTTGCAAAACTGCACCTTCATTACATAAGCCAATTTCCAAAATCACATGTATTCAATTCCAATTTAAACATTTCACTAATGTCTCGCATTACTAATTCAATTACCTACATTACACACTCAATGCATAAAAGTTACAACAAAATCCCAAAAAAATCAAACCTTAATCCAACACGTTAAAGCTCATGTACATATCCACATAATATTAACCAAAAAAGATATATCCAGAAAAGACAAAAAAAACAATGTGCAGTAGAATGAATTGAAAGAGGGATAGTGCGTGCTGTAAAATGCAATACGGCGTTCCAAGCTCGCACAAGCTGCTGCAACCAAACGCATTTACAATTCCCAAACCGCATTTACAACACTGAAAACGCACGCCAAGCTATAGAAAACGCAGAACGCAGCATCAAACTTCCAAAAGCACAACCTGCATAATAACCAATCCATAACAGAAAAATCAGTATCATCACCCTATAAAACAATCTTCTTCCCATCTTCCAGCTCGCTCTCGAATCCTCATCGCACCTCTAAACAAACTTCACCAAATATTCCACAACCTGCAACAGAATTTGGTTTTGGCTAGCATCAGTCTCCAACAGATTTTTCAAGAGATCGAGAGCAGCAAGAAAAACGAAAAGAGAAAGAAAACTAACAGAAAAAATTTACAATCGGAAGGAATTCTGAAACACTTCACAATCACGATCTGGAATCGTCTTCAACCAATCCTTCAGCCTCAACCCTCAACCAACATCTCTTCCAACCCAACAACCACCTCCAAACTCTAACAACTTCATAATCCAAATCTTCAACAACCGTAACCAACTCACAGAACCAGCCACCATTTCAACCTCCCATTCATACAACCTTCTTCAACTTACCAAGAACCACCGTTAAATCACAAAGAGAAAGAAGACAGAAGAAGTAGAAGAAGGCGATTAACAAAAATTACAAAAGAGGAAAAGAGGGAATCGAAGAGCAACAACTCACGGTAGCTGAGGAACTCCACTTTCGAATTTGACGATCTTCAACCTTCGCGGCGCATCCTCGTCGGGGTACAATCGACGACCTTCATCGTTCATCATCCTCATCGCTCTTCAAAAAAGCAAATCGCACCAGAGAGGGTCGGAGGATCGGAAGGTCGGACGGAGCTTCGAATCATCTGAGCGTCGAACTCGTCTTCACCATCGTCGGTAAGTGCTGAATCGCGTTAGCTTCTGTTGTGTGTGTATGTGTGGAGAAGTCGTTTAGTGTGTCGATTAGGGTAAAGAGGCGGAGCGCAGTGCGATGGCTTCGTTGTTTGAGGTTGTCGCCGCCGGCGATGGAGTCGCTGCGGCTTGGTCCTTCGTGACCTACTTCCTTCCCTCATATCCGCGGCTGATTCGTGGAGAAGATGAAGGATGTGAGCCTTTGGCTCCTTCTTGTGTTGCTGTACGTTTGGGCTTACTGAACGCAAGGCCCATTCTGTTAGTCCATCTCCTTGTTTAGGTAGTTAATTATTATATTAGTAGTTAATTAGGATCGATTAGGATTGATTAGGACTTAGGAGATTTTTAGAAGACATTAGGGATACTGTTAGAATTAGAGATAATTTTAGGATTAGTCTAAATAGATTTTAGAAGCTAATTAGAAATTTTAGTTGATAATAGAAGTTATTAGAAACATTAATTTTAGGATTAATTGTGAAAATATTAAAAATTGACTATAGAGTTAGTTAATTAGAATTAAACAATTTTAGATTAGAATAATTAGATTTTAGAAATATTAAATCTAGTTTAGATATAATTAGAATTTTCATGTATAGATATTACTCCCTAATTGTGAAATGACCATTCTACCCCTAGGCTTAGAAATAATTCAATCTTGCCTGCTCCCTTAATTTTAGGACATGTTAGTACTTGATTAAATGAGTTTCATATGGAGTATCAGCTTCTGTCCTGGATTTTTTTTTCCTCTTTTGACCCTAGGCCTTGTCCTAGTGGTCTGTGCTCTCACATTTGAGTTTTTGTTTCAGGTTAGGAGCACATGTGCTTAGGCTTGATGATGATTATCCAATGGGAATTGACTGTTTGTTTGTGTATGACTAATTTGAATTTGTTTTGTAGGGTTGACCTTTGAGTATGAGCTTATGGCTTGCACCTTCGTGCATTGTGATTATGTCTGATTGTACAACTTAACTATTGACTTTTGCTGTTTACTGTTGTTTGTCTGTGTACTGATCTGTTTGACTATTTCAGGTACCATTAGTTGCTTAGTTCTCTGAACTTGCTTTGCTTTGCTATTTAGCAACTTGCTTGAGGTATATTTTCTTTTTCTTCATGTAGTCTGGAGACCCGGCCTGTTATTTGGCCGGGCAAACTGTCTGAAGTCCTCCTTAAGAGGCCATGCTTGTGTGTGTTTAAGATTGTCCCTGTACATATTGAAAGTCCTTCAAAAAGGCAATTGGTGGAAGGTAGGGATATGCAATCTATCCCCCACTACTCTTGTTGTGTCATCCCTCTGCTCACACTGCTGTGTGTTGATGCATTGGGATACAAACCCAAGATCTTGTACAAAGTGTACAGTGTCAGAGTCTTCGAGTATAGAAGGGTTCCCACTTTCTGGACCCATGCTCATTTGTCTATTAGCTCTCCCTGGCCAGGGATAAGAGCTGTGAGGTCTCATCCTCACTTCATCCTTTCATCTGCTTCACCTTAGCCTCTCAATGGCAAGGTTAAGAGCACACTTCACCCCATTCCAGAGGTTTGTTTGTTGAGGTTGATATGACCCCTCGACTAAAACCTAACCCTTGTGTGAGCCTCTTGTATGTATATAGTGTGTGCTTCATGTGATTGTATTTGCTTGCTTTGCCTCTTAGGTTTGGCTTAGACTTGCTCTTGTGCAAGATAGGTTTAGCTTAGGCTAATCCTTGCTTGCTTTCGCCCTCGTTGCGATCCTTTCTCTCGCCCTCGTGCGATCCTTTCTCTCGCCCTCGTTGCGATCGAGCCTTTCCCCTTCTCTTGCCCTCGTTGCAATCGAGTCCCTTCTCCCAGCCTGCCGAACTACGGCAACTCTGATTCTCATGTTCAGGTGAGATACGTAGGCACGAGATGCGATGTCTTGTCGAGTTTAACTAACAGCTAATCCTTGTTTGTTTTCGCCCTCGTTGCGATCCTTTCTCTCGCCCTCGTTGCGATCGAGACTTTCCCTTTCTCTTGCCCTAGTTGCAATTGAGACCTTTGTCCCTCCGTAGCCGAACTACGGCAACTCTGATTCTCATGTTCAGGTGAGATACGTAGGCACGAGACGCGATGTCTTGCCGAGTTTGACTGACCACTAACACTAACTTTTTTCTCTCACCCCTGTGTGATTGAGATCTCTCTTTTCTCTCGCCCTCGTTGCGATTGAGACCTCCCCTTTCTCTTGCCCTAGTTGCAATCGAGACCCTTGCTTCCTGTGCAAGCCGTGTCTAGGATAGGTTGGCCCGTGTGCCATTTAGCTAGAAACCTTAACTTAGGGTTGACTTTGCATGACAACATCTAGGCTCGAGTCGTAGTCTCCCTAGAGTTGTGTCTCCCTCTGTTATCTGGTTAGGCTAGATCCTTATCCCTGCGTAGGGGAACTACATCGCCCTGATCTTCATACCAGATGAAGTATGTAGGCAGGAGATTGAGCTGATCTCTCCGGGCGCCTTTTCTTTTCTTTTGTGTTTGTTTGACAGTTATAGGCTGAGTCCCCGACTCCCTATCTATCTGTTGTGTTGTTTAGGTTCGGATGCTGATATAAGTCCAGTGATTGGCATTCAGGCTCCACGTTTGCCTTTGTCTTGTTTGTTTGTGTGCGTGTCAGCCGAGCTACGAATGCTCTGATTCTTCTCTCGTCCGAGAAGATACGTATGCATAGGATACGATATCCTAGCGAGCATGTGTCGTTTCCCCAGTCCGAACTACTTCGACTCTGATGTCTATGCCTGATAGACTAAGTAGGCCCAGGATGCGGTATCCTGCCGATTCAGTTTCAGTCAGTTTCTTTTGTCTCTTTCAGCCAGTGTGTGTGAGTTTGAGCAGTGTTTTAGCAACCAATTTTCCTTCCTTCTGTGCGTGGATCCCGTAGAGTACTACGGATGCGTAGGGTGCCTAACACCTTCCCTTCGCATAACCGACTCCCGAACCCATCCTCTTTGGTCGCGAGACCATGTTCTTTCCTAGGTTTACTCTGAGCGTTTCCTTTCCCTCTTTTGGGATAAATAACGCACGGTGGCGGCTCTGTTGTTTCTTTCCTTTCCCGCCGGTTTTTCGCGCGATGCGACAGCTGGCGACTCCACTGGGGATATCTAGTTTCCTTGGCGGTAGTGCCTACTTTTCACCTTTGTTGTGATATATTGTTATTTGTTATTTGATTTATTCTTGTACCATTTGGGATCACTGTATTGATTGTAATGTGTGAATTGCTTGACATACATTGCTGTTTGCTTTGGTGGTCTGTGAGATGAGTTCTATACCCGAACTCGAGTGCACTCTAGGATAGGAGAATGGCATAGTTTTGTCGACTGGTGTGGAGTAGTCCTTAGCCAGTTGACTTGCGAGTCCATTCACTTGGTGGAGGTCATGTTGAACTAATAATGTCACACAAGTTATTTGTGGTTAGGCATTATTCTTTCAATCATGTTCCGCAGAAGCCAAGGACCTTAGTTTACCAAACCCATCTTGGCCTATTTTTAGGACCGTAGTGCGGAGGTCGTTCAGATGTCAGTTCTGATACGATTGTTACGCGATACTACACTCATAAGAGTTTCTCTTGAGAATATTCTTGGAATACGAGTATTCGTTCCTCCGATAATATTCGAAAGATGGAACGATGATTATGGGAACCTCTGATAGAACATGTCTGGCAGGTTTAAACCCTAGTACACTCCCTTTGGGTGGTTCTTAACCGAGACTTCATGCTCGTGACTCTCAATAAACCCATGATTCGTGGTTGAGTCGTTCAAACATTGTTAATATCAATGGATCCCGGATCAGGGGTAAAACCTAAAATCCACCAAAGCGGCTGGTTGATATTAAGGATGTTAGAGCCGGTTCATGTACCGTTAATATCAATGGAACTTGGGTGTCGATAAGGTGAAAACCTAAATCCACCAGGATGGATGATTGATATTAGGGATACAATGAGCTTTCCCACGACCTTTGTTTGGCGTGCTTTGCTTGACCCTTGAGTATGTTTGTTGCATCCATGCATCCATACATTCATCTGCATCCATATCATCAGAAAAAAGAAAATTTTCAAGGAACTCAAAGGAGTTTATTTGTAAAAATTTTCAAAACATGAAAAAACCGGGAAAATTTTTTCACCTGATATCTCTGATGAGATATTCTCATATATGATCAAAATGCTTAAATATTTCAAATTTTGCAAATAAAACCCTCGAGTTCCTTTGAAATAAAAACAAGCATATGCATAAACACTTCATGCATCATTTGCATCAGCAGGTTCTGTTCCGGTTCCCCGTCCTGTGGTCTGACCCTGCGATCTTCATTTATTTTGAAGACGCACTTTGCCGGTATTATACCAGAGCCATCCCTGCCAGATTGATGGATCATCCTGAGCAAGAGGATTGTGAACTCAGAGAGATATTTGCCAGACTTTGTACTGTTGATGGATTTATTCCTGGTTAACCGATCCCGGGCTGGCATTGGCTACTGTTCTGGGGCATGCAATGAGCAAGGTCTGTTCAAGAGTGGAGGATTCATCCATGACGATCAACCTGAAGAAGAGGATGCTGCTATCTTGGAAAAGGACGCAGAGGACTTGAACAATTTCATCATTCCTGGTGGTGTCTGCCACAATTGGGTCACTGTGGGCTTTCCTACAGTTTTTCATAAGTCAGAGTAACAATCACTTTGTTTAAAAACCCTTCTCCCATGCCAAAAGGAGAAGTGATGACATTGTTGGCAATATTTTGTGCAATGATATTTTCATTCAAATAAATTCATGTTAAACATTTGTTTTTCCATTTGTTTTCCCTTTTCACTTTTGCATGAAATTGGTGATCACAAAAAACCCTAAAAAACAAGAATAAAAGCAATCTTTTCATCTGCATAACGATTGTCTTGTTTGATTTTCAAAGTGCTTTTCATATCAAAATCTTTATGCAGGTTGTTTCTCAAACCCATTGAACATAATGATCGGACGTCATCTCCCAATTTTGAATTCCCTGTATTCGAAGCGGACGAAGATGATGTTGAAGGGATTCCCGACGAGATTTCCCGACTTCTTGAGCAAGAAAAGAAGATCACTCAGCTGCATCTCGAGAATCAGCAGAACAGCCAACTGGGGCATTATCAAAAAAGAAAGAAAAAGAGAAAAGAAAAAAAAGAGGAGGGTGCAAAACCAAATCAAAAAAAAAAAAAAAAAAATCAATCAAAAGCAAAATCAAAAGCAAAATCAAAAGAAAAAAACAAAAGAGAAATAGCACCCTCAAAGTCCCAAGTTGGCTGATGCTGAATTCGATCGAAAGGAAGAGATCAACTACCATGTGTCATGGTCAGTCATATCAGCAGAGAGTGAAAAAAGCATTCAACAAGAAAATCAAGCCTCGTGTGTTCCGAGGGACCTTGTGCTCAAGAAAGTCTTGTCTTTCGTGCCCAATTCCAGGGGCAAGTGGACTTTACAAGCTAAGAACGTCCATACGTTTTCAAGAGAGCCTTTTCAGGCAGTGTTCTGACACTTACAACAATGGATGAAGAAGTTCACTCGTCCTGTGAATTCCGATGCAGTCAAGAAATACTTCGCCTAAAACAAAAAAATCAAAAGCTCGCTAAGTCGAACACCCCAAAGGGCGACTTAGGCAAAAAAGGAGCGTCTCGGTGGATTGAAAACCCGAAAGGGCGATCCAGGCAAAAGTTAGAGACATTGAAGAAAAAAAGAATTTGCATCCCGCTAGATTGATCACCTCACACTGGGGCAATCTAGGCAAAAATTAGGGATTTGGCAAGTAACTGCATCTTGACAAGACTGTGCTCTATATCTGTCATCCGTCAGGGATTCTCGACTCGTCGTCGACTGAAGCTTTGAATACATCGAAAATTCAGAATGGTAGAGGAAAGGTCATTATGTTCAATGTAGCCCTCTCCAATATACATCACCGATTTCAAACTTGTACAGATCTATGGAGTCTCGCCCTTTGCAGACTACCATTCCATCACATCTATTTGAGCTTTTACCCATTTATTTGCATTCTTATTTGTTTCAACTCAACAAACGTTTTGCATGTTTTATTTGATAAAGTATCATTGTTTTCAAAATAAACAAATTTTTCAAAAAAAAATTGTTCTTAAACAAAGCGAACATTCCCGATGACGGAAGGATACCTAGGAGACCCACAGTGCTCTCCCGGGGGTGGTATGATTACCAACAGGTAAGACATTTGTTCGTATCTCGAGCATGACTGTATCTTTGTCCTGCAGAACCTCGTATGGTTTCTCCTCAGTGAAGTTGCCCAATGCAGTGTTATTTGAAGTTGTTCATCTTCATGTTCTCGGCAGTACAGATTCTTCCTCCAAATCCCTGTTAGCTCTATGGTGGGGCATCCCCAGTAGAGTGCTGTTTGAGCCCTACCGTGGGGCATTCCCAGCAAGTTTGCTGTTTCGGACATTATGGTGGGGCAGTTCCCCAAGCAGAGTGTTTACTGAAGACTTCAACTTTCGCCTCTCCAGCAGAGCAGTCTTCACCTCCCCCCAGCATGGGTGCCTTTCTTGGAAGATTCAGTATTTGGTAGATCAACATCCCAGTACTATGTCATGCCCTCAGATAGATCCCCGAGCGGAGTTGTTGGCATGATGAGCTTTCTCAATGCCTATCTATCCTCATCAGAGATCTGGTTGCTCCTTGGCATCTCTGATTTCCAGCACAAGTTGTTGTGGCACGTACTCCTGTATGTTGAACTCTGTTCTCCGGTTGTGACCGACGATCCCTCCAGAAGCCTCTCATGGCTCTTCCTCCCCTGCAGGATGACGATTTTGGTTTTCTCTCCGGACGGTTGATTCCCGGACCCGCGTGTTGAACATGTCTGTTTGTCAACATTCATCATACATTCATCATGCATAATGCATACATGCATAATCATAGCATTCAGATACTCATGTTGCAGCTGTTGCCGTGTATCTGTTGTTTGTTACCTCCTGCTATTTGGTAATACAAATCTCTCCAGTAGATTTTCCTCAAGCAAATATGGGTGTGTCTGATCTCTCCATGTAGAGTCTACCCCTTAAGCAGAAAGTGTCTACCATTTCCTTCTGCACTCCCCACTGAGATACGTCCTCGTGGATGACGGTTGCTTCCGTTCCCTCCCTACACGGGATGGGTTTTCCCTATTGAGCTCTTTCCTCATTAGGATGAGTCTTGTTTCAGTCTGCCTTTTTGGATCAATCCTGAATTGGCTTCCTATTGGCTGTCTCTTGTGCTTCCCTGGGGGCATAAATGAATAGTCGCTCACTAACCGGCACTCATTCATCTTATCCTCAGCGGAATCTTTGTTGGGCCTCTACCTACAAACCGGTAGTTGTAAGTCCTATCTTTACGGTCTTCTACCCACTACTCGGTAGTTGTAAATCCTTTTTCGCACTTTGTCTCTCAGCAGACTGTTTGTTGGCCTCTACCTACTAACCGGTAGCTGTAAGTCCTATCTCTGTGGTTTTCTACCCACAAGCTGGTAGTTGTAAAATCCCACATTCCTCCCCTTGGTGGAGTTAACCCTTTGTGCTCATCCCGATGATGACTGGTTACTTTTCCGTGGTTTTCTGCCTACAAACCGGTAGATGTAATTCCCTTTTTGTGGTATTAATGGTCTTGTCCCTCTGGATACTTGCCTTGATCAAGCAGTATTGTCCCCATTGGGTCTTCCCTTTCCTTTTGGATACTTGCTCCAAGTAAACAACCTGATTGGTCATCTTTTGCATACCTATTCCTGGTACCCTGATGCTTTTCTTTTCGGTCGTTTATCCATTTAACAACCTACAACCCGGTTATGGATAATTTTCCCTGCGAGTGTATTATCTACGTTTTGACGGCTATAGATAATATATCTCATGCACTCTTTGGTCAATCTTTCGATTGTTATCTCCAGCAGAGTAAGATTCGTATTCCTTGTGGAATTGAATGTTCATCCTCTAACAAGACTGCTTTTCTAGCCCTCTTCAGGATGTTTGAGTGTTTTGGAACACAAACCAATTCACGCTTTGGTCGGTCACCCGTTTCATACCTACAACCCGGTATCCATGGTGTTCCTTCCTGTTTGCTCGCTGTCGTGACCTTGATCCCCGAGTGGAGCGGGTTTCACGAAATATTTCTCCAGCAGAGTTCATCCCACCAGTGGACTGAACAGGTTTCAGTAGCAGGTCGATACCTGCATCCCCAGCTGAGTTTGATTCTACTCGTGAACTGTGTGGGTCGTCCCCGGCAGAGTAACAGATATTTCCCAAAGCAGGACCTATTTTATCTGAGGTTTGTATGAGCCTTATCCCCAGAAGAGTTACCTGTACTTCTCCCTAGCAGAGTTGATTCATTTCTCCCCAACAGAGTTGCTTTCTTACTCCCCAGCGAGCTGCCTTATCTTCCCCTAGTGGAATGGTATTGTTGGTTCCCCAGCAGTTGTTTTGTTTCCCCCAGCGGATTTATCCTGAAGATTCCTCAGCACAGTCGTCCTGTGTATCTCTCCCCGCAGAGTTCTCATCATATTGCATTGCATATAGTAATCATTGCATCCTCAAAACTGCGTAGCATTTCCATTCCAGATGGAGCATTACGCCATAGAAAAATTCAAACATATGCATTCATGTGTTCGAAACCACATCAGACCGTATTCCCCGGCAGAGGCGGATCATCTTTATTCAACATCAGCACCAAGTCTGCTACAGTTGCTTCGACAGCATTCAGAATTGTTTATTCCCCACAGAGGTTTATTTCCTCACCCGATGGTGACAGAAATTTGTTTCTCCCCAGTGAGATCCCCCAGCAGGTGGTCAACCTTGTTTCAACATACCCGAGATATTATTCTTGTGATACCAGTAAGTGTCACGTCAGCACCCGCGTGTGTTTTCTCATTGTTTCGGTGTCGGTAAACACCATACTTTCGGTGTCGGTAAACATCGAGTCCCACCCAGTCATCAGTAAATGTCTGGTCATTTTTGGTGTCGGTAAACACCATTGCTTCGGTGTCGGTAAACATCGAGTCCGTCCTTCAGTCATCGGTAAATGTCTGATAATCCCCAGTAGAGTCATCTGTAAATGTCCTACCCGGTTTTCAGTTGCAAAATTTTGTTTGTCTCTCACCAATAAATTTCCCATCCCAGTCATCGGTAAATGTCTGGTCATTCTTTTCGATGTCGGTAGACATCATCTTTCGATGTCGGTAAACATCGTGTCTCACCCAGTCATCGGTAAATGTCTGGTCATTCTTTTTGATGTCGGTAAACATCATCTTTCGATGTCGGTAAACATCGTGTCTCATCCCAGTCATCGGTAAATGTCTGGTCATTCTTTATTCTCTTGTTAATAAAATCAGAATCCCCAGAGGTCGTCGGTAAACGTCTTGTCTGGTATCACCACAAAGATTTTGTTCCTCCCCAAACGGAGATGCCATCGGTAAATGGCCCAGTTTTCTTCGATATCGGTAAATATCGAGTTCTCAGTTGCAGCAGCCATCGGTAAATGGTCTTGCTAAGTTGACATCGGTAAATGTCAAGTTTCTTTGAAGCCACCATCGGTAAATGGTCTTGCTTCCTTCCTACATCAAATTATTTCCCAGCAACCATCGGTAAATGGTCTTGCTGAAGTTGATATCGGTAAATATCAAGTTTTTAACCATCGGTAAATGGTTTTGTTTTTCAGAAGTTGTTTTCCAGCAGCCATCGGTAAATGGTCTGGCTGAAGTTGATATCGGTAAATATCAAAGTTTTAACCATCGGTAAATGGTTTTGATTTTCAGAAGTTGTTTTCCCAGCAGCCATCGATAAATGGTCTTGCTGAAGTTGATATCGGTAAATATCAAGTTTCCAGTTTTCCAACCATCGGTAAATGGTTTTTTTGTTCTGAAGTTGTCATGCAGTTGTCATCGGTAAATGACGTGGTTCTTCTTGTATTATATCCAGTCGGTGCAAATTTCTACGGTTCTTGGTATTCAATCCCTGTTTACCCTGAAAGTCTGACAGCCGTTGCTCTCATCCATTCGGGTTCCCAGTTGATTGAATAGGGGCAGCTGTAGCACCTCAAATTTGCACCCTCCCATTTGTACATTCATTTCATTTTTTTAGGTCATTAACATTGCCTTAGCATTGCATAGCATAGTGCATTTTTATCATGCAAAACTGATCAGAAGAAGTCATCTGAACAAGAGAGCAAGGGATTTTCATGCTGGAAAAGGTCCTATGGTCGTTCTGGAAAGCTCATGTGAATTAAGGCTCATGTTGTAGCAAGTTGGCCAAAGTTGGGGGTTCAGGAGCCCACAGTGCGTAACCAAGTCGGCTGGGGCCCATAAAAGTTAACCGTCTAACCAAATACCCATATACCATCCTTGTCCATATCACTAACCCATATCCGCATTTTAAAACCAAATGTCCATAAACCAGATATCCATTCAACTCCAATTCCTAATATCCATTTGATCCATTATCTTCAATAGCCCATTTGCATATCCATAACTTTTTTTAAGTCCATTTTTTACAATAAAATCCACTAGTAATCCAAATCCTCTTACCAAATCCATATTTCATTTTTACTAATTCCTAATTTCTAAAACAATCCATGTAACCATTTGATTCTTTTTCCAAACCATTAATGATCATTTACATACACATTTCAATTCATCCTTTAGATTCAATCCAAAGACGGTTTACCATCATAAACCATTATTTCTAATTGACAATTCAAATGCACTCCAAAAATTTCAACCATTAGTTGCAAAACTGCACCTTCATTACATAAGCCAATTTCCAAAATCACATGTATTCAATTCCAATTTAAACATTTCACTAATGTCTCGCATTACTAATTCAATTACCTACATTACACACTCAATGCATAAAAGTTACAACAAAATCCCAAAAAATCAAACCTTAATCCAACACGTTAAAGCTCATGTACATATCCACATAATATTAACCAAAAAAGATATATCCAGAAAAGACAAAAAAAACAATGTGCAGTAGAATGAATTGAAAGAGGGATAGTGCGTGCTGTAAAATGCAATACGGCGTTCCAAGCTCGCACAAGCTGCTGCAACCAAACGCATTTACAATTCCCAAACCGCATTTACAACACTGAAAACGCACGCCAAGCTATAGAAAACGCAGAACGCAGCATCAAACTTCCAAAAGCACAACCTGCATAATAACCAATCCATAACAGAAAAATCAGTATCATCACCCTATAAAACCAATCTTCTTCCCATCTTCCAGCTCGCTCTCGAATCCTCATCGCACCTCTAAACAAACTTCACCAAATATTCCACAACCTGCAACAGAATTTGGTTTTGGCTAGCATCAGTCTCCAACAGATTTTTCAAGAGATCGAGAGCAGCAAGAAAAACGAAAAGAGAAAGAAAACTAACAGAAAAAATTTACAATCGGAAGGAATTCTGAAACACTTCACAATCACGATCTGGAATCGTCTTCAACCAATCCTTCAGCCTCAACCCTCAACCAACATCTCTTCCAACCCAACAACCACCTCCAAACTCTAACAACTTCATAATCCAAATCTTCAACAACCGTAACCAACTCACAGAACCAGCCACCATTTCAACCTCCCATTCATACAACCTTCTTCAACTTACCAAGAACCACCGTTAAATCACAAAGAGAAAGAAGACAGAAGAAGTAGAAGAAGGCGATTAACAAAAATTACAAAAGAGGAAAAGAGGGAATCGAAGAGCAACAACTCACGGTAGCTGAGGAACTCCACTTTCGAATTTGACGATCTTCAACCTTCGCGGCGCATCCTCGTCGGGGTACAATCGACGACCTTCATCGTTCATCATCCTCATCGCTCTTCAAAAAAGCAAATCGCACCAGAGAGGGTCGGAGGATCGGAAGGTCGGACGGAGCTTCGAATCATCTGAGCGTCGAACTCGTCTTCACCATCGTCGGTAAGTGCTGAATCGCGTTAGCTTCTGTTGTGTGTGTATGTGTGGAGAAGTCGTTTAGTGTGTCGATTAGGGTAAAGAGGCGGAGCGCAGTGCGATGGCTTCGTTGTTTGAGGTTGTCGCCGCCGGCGATGGAGTCGCCGCGGCTTGGTCCTTCGTGACCTACTTCCTTCCCTCATATCCGCGGCTGATTCGTGGAGAAGATGAAGGATGTGAGCCTTTGGCTCCTTCTTGTGTTGCTGTACGTTTGGGCTTACTGAACGCAAGGCCCATTCTGTTAGTCCATCTCCTTGTTTAGGTAGTTAATTATTATATTAGTAGTTAATTAGGATCGATTAGGATTGATTAGGACTTAGGAGATTTTTAGAAGACATTAGGGATACTGTTAGAATTAGAGATAATTTTAGGATTAGTCTAAATAGATTTTAGAAGCTAATTAGAAATTTTAGTTGATAATAGAAGTTATTAGAAACATTAATTTTAGGATTAATTGTGAAAATATTAAAAATTGACTATAGAGTTAGTTAATTAGAATTAAACAATTTTAGATTAGAATAATTAGATTTTAGAAATATTAAATCTAGTTTAGATATAATTAGAATTTTCATGTATAGATATTACTCCCTAATTGTGAAATGACCATTCTACCCCTAGGCTTAGAAATAATTCAATCTTGCCTGCTCCCTTAATTTTAGGACATGTTAGTACTTGATTAAATGAGTTTCATATGGAGTATCAGCTTCTGTCCTGGATTTTTTTTTTCCTCTTTTGACCCTAGGCCTTGTCCTAGTGGTCTGTGCTCTCACATTTGAGTTTTTGTTTCAGGTTAGGAGCACATGTGCTTAGGCTTGATGATGATTATCCAATGGGAATTGACTGTTTGTTTGTGTATGACTAATTTGAATTTGTTTTGTAGGGTTGACCTTTGAGTATGAGCTTATGGCTTGCACCTTCGTGCATTGTGATTATGTCTGATTGTACAACTTAACTATTGACTTTTGCTGTTTACTGTTGTTTGTCTGTGTACTGATCTGTTTGACTATTTCAGGTACCATTAGTTGCTTAGTTCTCTGAACTTGCTTTGCTTTGCTATTTAGCAACTTGCTTGAGGTATATTTTCTTTTTCTTCATGTAGTCTGGAGACCCGGCCTGTTATTTGGCCGGGCAAACTGTCTGAAGTCCTCCTTAAGAGGCCATGCTTGTGTGTGTTTAAGATTGTCCCTGTACATATTGAAAGTCCTTCAAAAAGGCAATTGGTGGAAGGTAGGGATATGCAATCTATCCCCCACTACTCTTGTTGTGTCATCCCTCTGCTCACACTGCTGTGTGTTGATGCATTGGGATACAAACCCAAGATCTTGTACAAAGTGTACAGTGTCAGAGTCTTCGAGTATAGAAGGGTTCCCACTTTCTGGACCCATGCTCATTTGTCTATTAGCTCTCCCTGGCCAGGGATAAGAGCTGTGAGGTCTCATCCTCACTTCATCCTTTCATCTGCTTCACCTTAGCCTCTCAATGGCAAGGTTAAGAGCACACTTCACCCCATTCCAGAGGTTTGTTTGTTGAGGTTGATATGACCCCTCGACTAAAACCTAACCCTTGTGTGAGCCTCTTGTATGTATATAGTGTGTGCTTCATGTGATTGTATTTGCTTGCTTTGCCTCTTAGGTTTGGCTTAGACTTGCTCTTGTGCAAGATAGGTTTAGCTTAGGCTAATCCTTGCTTGCTTTCGCCCTCGTTGCGATCCTTTCTCTCGCCCTCGTGCGATCCTTTCTCTCGCCCTCGTTGCGATCGAGCCTTTCCCCTTCTCTTGCCCTCGTTGCAATCGAGTCCCTTCTCCCAGCCTGCCGAACTACGGCAACTCTGATTCTCATGTTCAGGTGAGATACGTAGGCACGAGATGCGATGTCTTGTCGAGTTTAACTAACAGCTAATCCTTGTTTGTTTTCGCCCTCGTTGCGATCCTTTCTCTCGCCCTCGTTGCGATCGAGACTTTCCCTTTCTCTTGCCCTAGTTGCAATTGAGACCTTTGTCCCTCCGTAGCCGAACTACGGCAACTCTGATTCTCATGTTCAGGTGAGATACGTAGGCACGAGACGCGATGTCTTGCCGAGTTTGACTGACCACTAACACTAACTTTTTTCTCTCACCCCTGTGTGATTGAGATCTCTCTTTTCTCTCGCCCTCGTTGCGATTGAGACCTCCCCTTTCTCTTGCCCTAGTTGCAATCGAGACCCTTGCTTCCTGTGCAAGCCGTGTCTAGGATAGGTTGGCCCGTGTGCCATTTAGCTAGAAACCTTAACTTAGGGTTGACTTTGCATGACAACATCTAGGCTCGAGTCGTAGTCTCCCTAGAGTTGTGTCTCCCTCTGTTATCTGGTTAGGCTAGATCCTTATCCCTGCGTAGGGGAACTACATCGCCCTGATCTTCATACCAGATGAAGTATGTAGGCAGGAGATTGAGCTGATCTCTCCGGGCGCCTTTTCTTTTCTTTTGTGTTTGTTTGACAGTTATAGGCTGAGTCCCCGACTCCCTATCTATCTGTTGTGTTGTTTAGGTTCGGATGCTGATATAAGTCCAGTGATTGGCATTCAGGCTCCACGTTTGCCTTTGTCTTGTTTGTTTGTGTGCGTGTCAGCCGAGCTACGAATGCTCTGATTCTTCTCTCGTCCGAGAAGATACGTATGCATAGGATACGATATCCTAGCGAGCATGTGTCGTTTCCCCAGTCCGAACTACTTCGACTCTGATGTCTATGCCTGATAGACTAAGTAGGCCCAGGATGCGGTATCCTGCCGATTCAGTTTCAGTCAGTTTCTTTTGTCTCTTTCAGCCAGTGTGTGTGAGTTTGAGCAGTGTTTTAGCAACCAATTTTCCTTCCTTCTGTGCGTGGATCCCGTAGAGTACTACGGATGCGTAGGGTGCCTAACACCTTCCCTTCGCATAACCGACTCCCGAACCCATCCTCTTTGGTCGCGAGACCATGTTCTTTCCTAGGTTTACTCTGAGCGTTTCCTTTCCCTCTTTTGGGATAAATAACGCACGGTGGCGGCTCTGTTGTTTCTTTCCTTTCCCGCCGGTTTTTCGCGCGATGCGACAGAGTGCCACCGAAATTCAAGGTCCCGATATTTGACAAATACAATGGCAGCTCTTGCCCCAAAACTCACGTGCAAGCCTATTTCCGTAAAATGGTTGCATACTCTGACGACGAGAAGCTACTTATGTACTTCTTCCAGGACAGCCTGGCTGGGGCATCCTTGGAATGGTATATGAGGCTGGACAGAGCCCACATCCGTTGCTGGAGGGATTTGGCGGAGGCTTTCGTGAAGCAGTACCAGTATAATGCAGACATGGCTCCGGACAGAACTCAACTTCAGAATCTGTCTCTTAAAAGCAATGAGTGCTTCAGGGAATACGCTCAACGCTGGAGGGATACAGCTTCCCGTGTTCAGCCTCCTATGTTGGAAAAGGAAATGGCCAACATGTTCATGAATACGCTGCCTGGACCTTATCTGGAGCGTCTGGTGGGGTGCAATGCTTCCAACTTTGCTGATGTGGTCTCTACCGGAGAAAGGGTGGAGAATTACCTAAAGACCTATAAGAGCCAAAATGGAGTTGGATCCTCATCAGGGGTGAAGAAGCCGTTCATTCAGGGACAGAAGAGGAGAGAAGGGGATGCAAGTGCCATATCTTCTTATCATAACAGGGATAACCGGAGGAATAATTTTCAGAATTATCATCAGCAACCGTATGTTGCGGCTGTGACCATTCCAGCTGCAGCACCACTACAACAACAACAATCACAATGTCAACCAGCTCAGTATCAACAGCAGCAACAACCGGGTAACAGACCCGCTTATCAACAGAGGCAAAGGATGATGGACCGGCGTTTCGACACCCTTCCAATGTCGTACGCTCAGATGCTTTCTAGTCTTCAACAACTACAGCTTGTGCAACTGCGCACTCTGGCTCCTCCTGTTGGTAGACTTCCGGTGGGTTACGACGCCAACGCTAGGTGTAGCTTCCACTCTGGGGCACCTGGCCACAATATTGAGAACTGCAAAGCTTTTAAGCACGTAGTTCAGGATCTCATAGATTCAAAGGCCATCGACCTTGCACCAGCTCCGAATGTCGTCAACAATCCCATGCCCCAGCATGGTGGTGCGAACGTTAATTTGGTAGAAGGAGAAGCCAAGTCCATTAAGGATGTGTTGAAGTTGAAGACTCCATTGTTGGATATCAAAGGATGCTTGCTGAAGGCCGATGTCTTCCCCGGTTGTGGGAAGGGTTGTTTGGATTGTGCTACTCAGGGCGGAGGTTGTTTGAAGCTACAGCAGGGTATCCAGGCCTTGCTCGACAAAGGTATCCTCCAGGTTGAAGATTTGTCTGTCCAAGAGTCTGTGGAAGAGGTTAAAGCGGGTGCCTCTATCTCATCCTTTAAGCAGGCACGAGCCGTGGTGGATTCAGGTATTGCTCCCGGTTGGGGGCGTCTGTTGGAATTACCAGTGAAAGAAGATAAGTTCGGGATTGGGTATCAGCCAGCTCTAACTTCTACAACTTCAACACTTCAGACTCATCAGGGGCCGATCACTTTCTCCAGTGCTGGCATCATTCAGTATGGTCAAGTCTCTGCAGTCAACGAAGAAGAGGGGGATAGTGATTGTGACATTGACAATTGGGTGCGTCCGAAGATCCCGGGTGAAGTCATCAACAATTGGTCTTCTGAAGAGATTATCCAAGTCACTCTTCTTGAAGAGTAATTTTCTTTGTTTATTCATGCATATCCAAGTCTTACGTTCCGCCCAGGGCGTAATGACTCATTGTAGGGCCCACCTATGTGACACTTGCATTTTTTATCATAAATAAAGGACGTCTTTTTGCATTCAAATATTTTGTTCCCTGTCTTTCTATTTTTGCAGTTTTTCAAAATAAAAAAAATGGCAATGTTTTGTTTAGTTTTCACTTCTTATTCACACTCATAAGCACATACCATCACTCATGCAGATGCACAACACCGGATCCTATTGATAACGGTTCTGCTATGACTCGCTTCGACTTTGAAAATCCAATCTTTCAAGCTGAAGAAGAGGGTGATGAAGACTGTGAACTCCCTAAAGAACTTACCAGGTTATTAAAACAGGAAGAAAGGGTCATTCAACCGCATCAAGAGTCTGTTGAAGTGATTAATCTCGGCACCGAGGACGCCAAGAGAGAAATCAAGATAGGGGCTACTTTAGAAGACAATGTGAAGAAAGGGCTGATTGAATTGCTGCAAGAATACGTTGACATCTTCGCCTGGTCTTATCAGGACATGCCTGGGCTGGACACAGACATCATGGTACACCGCTTGCCTCTCAAAGAAGGTTGTCCTCCGGTCAAGCAGAAGCTCAGAAGAACAAGACCAGAGATGGCTGTCAAGATAAAGGAAGAAGTGCAAAAGCAGTTGGATGCAGGGTTTCTAGCAGTCACCAATTATCCGCCATGGGTTGCGAACATCGTCCCAGTACCTAAGAAGGACGGAAAGGTACGGATGTGTGTCGACTATCGGGATCTGAACAGAGGTAGCCCTAAAGATGATTTCCCATTACCTCACATCGACGTTTTGGTGGATAATACAGCTCAGTTCTCGGTATTCTCCTTCATGGATGGTTTTTCTGGCTATAACCAAATCAAGATGGCACCAGAGGACATGGAAAAGACAACTTTCATAACCCCATGGGGCACCTTCTGCTACAAGGTGATGCCGTTTGGTCTGAAGAATGCCGGAGCAACATATCAGCGAGCAATGGTGACTCTGTTCCATGATATGATTCATCATGAAATCGAGGTTTATGTGGACGATATGATTGCCAAATCTCAGACAGAAGAAGAACATTTGTTGAATTTGCAGAAACTGTTTGAGCGTTTGAGGAAATTCAAACTGAGACTTAATCCGAATAAGTGCACTTTCGGGGTGAGATCGGGAAAATTGCTGGGTTTTATTGTTAGCGGAAAAGGGATTGAGGTGGATCCTGACAAAGTAAAAGCAATACAGGAAATGTCTGAGCCAAGAACAGAGAAGCAAGTCCGTAGTTTCTTAGGGAGGTTGAACTACATTGCAAGGTTCATCTCTCACCTAACAACCACGTGTGAGCCAATTTTCAAATTGCTGAGGAAGGATTAGGCTATCAGGTGGAATGAAGATTGTCAAAGGGCTTTCGAGAAGATAAAAGAGTATCTACAGAAACCTCCGATCCTTATACCTCCAGTTCCTGGGAGACCTCTGATAATGTACCTATCAGTGACCGAGAACTCGATGGGGTGTGTATTGGGACAGCATGACGAGTCTGGTCGAAAAGAGCATGCCATATACTACCTTAGCAAAAAGTTTACCGACTGTGAAATCAAATATTCGCAGCCTGAGAAAACTTGTTGTGCTTTGGCCTAGGCTGCTCGCCGACTGAGACAGTATATGTTGAACCATACTACCTTGTTGATTTCTAAGATGGATCCAGTGAAATACATATTCGAGAAGCCAGCTCTCACCGGAAGGGTCGCTCGTTGGCAAATGATTTTAACAGAGTATGATATTCAGTACACGTCACAGAAGGCCATCAAAGGGAGTATTCTGTCAGACTACCTTGCCAAGCAACCGATTGATGATTATGAGCCAATGAAGTTTGAATTCCCTGATGAAGACATCATGTTCCTCAAGATGAAAGACTGTGAAGAGCCAGTTGTTGAGGAGGGACCTGATCCAAACGAAAAGTGGACTTTGTTGTTTGATGGGGCTGTCAATGCTAGAGGTAGTGGAATTGGCGCTGTCATTACAACTCCGAAGGGTGCCCACATGCCTTTCACCGCTCGTTTGACTTTTGAGTGCACAAATAATGAAGCTGAGTACGAGGCCTGTATCTTGGGTATTGAGCAAGCCATTGATCTGAGAATCAAGACTCTGGACATCTTCGGAGATTCAGCTCTGGTGATCAATCAAGTGAATGGTGATTGGAATACTCTCCAGCCCACTCTGGTCCCCTATAGAGATTACACGAGAAGACTTTTGACTTTCTTCACAACGGTAAAATTGTATCATATACCTCGTGATGAGAACCAGATGGCAGACGCACTTGCTACTCTATCCTCCATGATCAAGGTAATTCGTTGGAACCATGCTCCCAGGATCGATGTGATGCGCCTTGACAGGGCCGCGTATGTGTTTGCTGCTGAACTGGTAGTCGATGACAAGCCCTGGTATCACGATATCAAGTGCTTTCTGAAGAATCAAGAGTACCCTGCAGGGGCATCCAACAATGACAGAAAGACTTTGAGAAGATTGGCAGGCAGTTTCTTCTTGAACAAAGACGATGTGTTGTATAAGAGGAACTTCGACATGGTTTTGCTCAGATGTGTGGACAGACACGAGGCGGACATGTTAATGCAGGAAGTTCATGAAGGTTCCTTCGGTACTCATGCCGGCGGACATGCAATGGCTAAGAAATTGTTGAGAGCGGGTTATTATTGGATGACCATGGAATCAGATTGTTTCAAGTATGCTCGGAAGTGTCATAAATGCCAGATTTATGCTGATAAGATGCATGTACCGCCAAATCCTCTGAATGTGATGTCTTCGCCGTGGCCGTTTGCCATGTGGGGCATTGACATGATTGGAAAGATTGAGCCGACTGCTTCCAATGGGCATCGCTTCATCCTTGTTGCCATCGACTATTTCACCAAGTGGGTCGAGGCAGCGTCGTTCGCGAATGTCACCAGACATGTGGTTGCCCGTTTCATCAAGAAAGAAATCATTTGTCGCTATGGGATTCCCGAAAGAATCATTACTGATAATGGTTCTAATCTCAACAACAAAATGATGAAGGAGTTGTGTCAGAACTTCAACATTCAGCATCACAACTCTTCCCCTTACCGCCCTAAGATGAACGGCGCTGTTGAGGCGGCAAATAAGAACATAAAGAAGATTGTGCAGAAGATGGTCGTCACGTACAGAGATTGGCATGAGATGCTACCTTTCGCCTTGCATGGGTACCGTACTTCAGTACGCACATCGACCGGGGCAACCCCCTACTCCCTTGTGTATGGTATGGAAGCAGTCCTACCTGTTGAAGTGGAGATCCCTTCTCTAAGAGTCTTGTTGGATATCAAGCTAGACGAAGCTGAATGGATTCGGACAAGGTTCAATGAGTTGAGTCTTATCGAAGAGAAGCGAATGGCAGCCATTTGTCATGGGCAGTTGTATCAAAGTCGGATGAAGAGAGCCTTTGATCAGAAAGTGCGTCCTCGTTGTTTCCAAGTCGGAGATTTAGTTTTGAAAAGGATCCTTCCTCCTCAGACAGATCACAGGGGCAAGTGGACTCCTAACTATGATGGACCGTATATCGTCACCAAGGTTTTTGATGGTGGGGCTTTAATGCTTGCAACTATGGATGGTGAAAACTTCACTTCCCCTGTGAACTCAGACGCAGTTAAAAAATACTTCGCATAAAATAGACCCGCTGGACAGTAAAAAGAGTAGTCCAGGCAAAAATGGGCATCCCGACGAACCAAGAAAATGAAAAGGTTCGGGCAAAAATTAGGGATTAAAAATGAAAAGATCGTACACCCGGTAAGTTGAAAACCTGAAAAGGCAACTCAGGCAAAAGTTAGGGATTAAGCGAATGACTGCGTTCTGAGTAGTTCTAAATCTCATCTCGTGCCAATGACTAGAAATTTTTGAAGGATAGGAAACAGTCCAATCACTCTTTCAGAAGGCTGATTATCTGGAGGATCTTGAAGACGAGCAAGTCATAGGAGAATTGGAACCCAATAGAAATCCATTTCACATTGCCATTAGATTAATTTCTGTTTTTATCTATTGTGCGATTACCTCTTTCCAGGGATTGCTTCCTAATGTAAATGCCTATTCAGAGGCCATTCAATCAGTAAAATCATGTTATTCAGTATATCTCTGTTTTCATTTTCATTTTACTATTTTGTTTGCAAAAATGACGTTCGGATTTTTGATAAACATTGCATCATGACACATAAGGGCTTTACAGGTACAGGCTTAATAAACATTTAAAATTGCTGTAAATTTTAAGTGCTTTGGATCGTCTATTCAGAACAGATACCCTCGGGGCATTTCCTTAAAATCTCCTGCAGATGATCGTGAATATCTTCCCCAGTGAAGTCGCCAACAGACGAATTCAGTGTCTTGACCCTGCAGAGCTGATCAGAGTGTTGGATTCTTCAATCCCCAGCAGTTTCTCACCACCGTACTTCCCCAAGTGGTTGTTTCAAGACATACACTCCCCAGTAGAGTTGACAGTGTCAGACTATATATCCCCAGCGGAGTTGACAGTGCCAGACTGTATCTTCCCAGCAGAAGTGGCTGCTCCTTAGAGTTCGATGCCAGATCGATAATCCCAATGCCAGATTCATGGTTTCTTTCCTTGAAGCAGAACCTCGGTACTGTATCAGTGTTTGCTCCCCCTGCTGAGTCATCTCTCGCAAATCGTGGTTGCCAGAACCATTGTAGCTTTCCTCAGCAGCAGGCTTCCAATGCCATTCTTTCCCCGATCAGAGTCTCGGTATGGCCAGAACACCGCATGGCTAGTCATCTCCCCACAGAGTTCTTTGCGCTGTGCATCTCCAACAGCCTTGCCAGGGTCCAGAAGATGGTAATCATTTCTCCAGCAGATCCCTTGCCTCAGCTTGGCATTCTACCCAGCATTTCGCATCCCTGCATGTAGAATCATATTGCATTGCATCCTTCCAAATCGCGTAGCATTTCCATTTTCATGGAGCATTACGTCATTGAAAAATTCAAACATACGCATGTAAGCATAAAACATTCTCGGTATCCCAAGTGATAAGCTAGAAGTTGTTTCCAGTACTCAGACTGAAGATTGTTCATGACTTACCTTTGTTATCCCCAGCAAGTGTCATTGGCCCATGCGCCGCCTCTATTATCATTCCCTATTTCTGCCAATGCTGACAGGCATGAAGTTTTCCGATGTTCAGATCGAAGAAGTTTCTGACGTTCAGGTCGATGCAACTTATGGCATTCAGGCCAGTTTTCCGGTATCCAGACCGAAGTGGCATTCAGGCCAGTTTTCCGGTATCCAGACCGAAGTGGCATTCAGGCCAGTGTTCCGATGTTCAAATCGAAGAAGTTTCCGACGTTCAGGTCGATGCAACTTGTGGCATTCAGGCCAGTTTTCCCGGTATCCAGACCGAAGTGGCATTCAGACCAGTTTTCCGGTATCCAGACCGAAGTGGCATTCAGGCCAGTTTTCCGGTATCCAGACCGAAGTGGCATTCAGGCCAGTGTTCCGATGTTCAGATCGAAGAAGTTTCCGACGTTTAGGTCGATGCAACTTGTGGCATTCAGGCCAGTTTTCCGGTATTCAGATCGAAGTGGCATTCAGGCCAATTTTCCGATATTCAGATCGAAGTGGCATTCAGGCCAATTTTCCGATGTTCAGATCGAAGAAGGTTCCGACGTTCAGGTCGATGCAACTTGTGGCATTCAGGCCAGTTTTCCCGGTATCCAGACCGAAGTGGCATTCAGACCAGTTTTCCGGTATCCAGACCGAAGTGGCATTCAGGCCAGTTTTCCGGTATCCAGACCGAAGTGGCATTCAGGCCAGTGTTCCGATGTTCAGATCGAAGAAGTTTCCGACGTTCAGGTCGATGCAACTTGTGGCATTCAGGCCAGTTTTCCGGTATTCAGATCGAAGTGGCATTCAGGCCAATTTTCCGATATTCAGATCGAAGTGGCATTCAGGCCAATTTTCCGATGTTCAGATCGAAGAAGGTTCCGACGTTCAGGTCGATGCGACTTGTGGCATTCAGGCCCATTTTCCGATGTTCAGATCGAAATCCTTTCCAGTATTCAGACTGATGAGCGGCATTCAAGCCATGGTTATTTCTGTGTTACCATTTATTTTGGTATCCAGTTTAACATTCTTTTTCGATATTCAAACTGACTCTCACCGTACCAGACGAATTCTTCTTTCAAGACCACCTCTTTGCTGATTTTGACAGACATTGTTACTTCACTTCACTTCAGTGCAAATTTTTGGGCTTTTATTGTATTCAATCCCTTGATACCTCGAAAGTACGAAAGCAATTGCCATCTTCTTTCCGGGTCTCCAGTTGATTGAATAGGGGCAGCTGTAATACCCCAAAATTTACCCTTCATTTTTCCTGAAAAAAAAAAAAAAAAAAACGAAAAAAAACGAAAAAAAAAAAAAAACGAAAAAAAAAATAAATAAATAATTTAATTAATTAATTAATTAATTAAATAAATAAAATAAATAAATAAAATATAACAAATTATTTTGGACTTGGGTCTCCCTCATTTGAGCCCATTACCCACGAAAATCAGTCTATAAATACTGAAGTTTCAGTAGAGGAAAAGACACTTGGAGTTACACTGGGAGATTCACTGGAGAAAGAAGGAAGAGAAGCAAAACACTCTGAGGTTTCCTTGGAACAAAACCCTGAGGAAAAAGATAGTGAGAGAAAAGCCAACAGAGTTCAGAGCAACCTCCAAACCCTGAAGGGAACTCAACTTGTAAACCTCACGGGTGCAACTCAATTTCAATCAAGCTCTCCAATCAGGTTTGCCCTATATCCATCATCTTTATGCCTTTTATTTGAATGCTCTAAATGTATGAGGTATTATGGGTGAATTTGATACCTTTTTTGTGAGCCTTTTGTGAATTTTGATGGAATTATTCATGTGGTTACATTTTGATTTAGGGGCAACTCTGGGTTACCCTATTTTGTTTATTCTAACCTGTCTTGTGTTTCCATGGCATTGTTTTCTCTTGATTTCATCCTACTACTCTAACCCTTTGTCGAGTTTTGTGCGGGCTCACATGGCTTTCGCAGAGACACTCGCGTGGTTTCCCACTTTATTTGTGGGATACCCCCTGGAGTTTTATTCTGATTATTCGTGTTGACTGATTTCCTTTGACGGTCCAGCTGGAGACATTTCAGGGTTTCTTGCCCCTTTAACTGCTATAGCTTCGGATCTTTATCCGTGTGGTAATTTTTTCCCTTTCTCATACTTTATCGCTTTCTTAGCTGGAAGACCTCGATAGGAGGCAATGTTTGAGCCCCTTGGTGGCATTTTACTTTGAGATACATGTTTTGTGTTTTGTATTCATATCCCTGCAGGTAGCGCGGTTCCTTCGTCAAGGACTGCCTTTTTGCCCTCGAGCATCCCAAACCCTAAAACCCAAAGCAACACGTTTACTCCTTCTACTACAGGCGAGTAAGTCTCCAAAGGTCGAGCATCCGGTAGATTGCGTAGTAACGTTGTTCGTCCAAAACCCAATCCATAACCCCGTAGTTAGCCGAACTACGGCTTGCTCTGATTCTCATTCCAGATGAGATACGTAGGCATAAGACGCGATGTCTTAGCGAGCACACATCCCCTTAACCCATAGGTCAGCCGAGCTACGAAGACTCTGATTCTCATATTCAGATGAGATACGTATGCAGTGGATGCGACATCCGTGCGAGTCATTTCTCTTAACCTTTTTGGTAAATAAACACATTAGGTAAACCCGCACCCTTTAGATAAAAACTACAAAAGTGGATCCCGTAGAGTACTATGGATGCGTAGGGGTGCTAATACCTTCCCTTCGCATAACCGACTCCCGAACCCAAGATTTGGTTGCAAGACCCCGTCTTGTCCTTTCCTTTTTCAGGTTTACTTCGAGCGTTTCCTTTCCCTCCCTTGGGATAAATAACGCACGGTGGCGACTCTTCTGTCATTCTCTTTCGCCGGTTGTTTTTTTCGCACACTGTATTTTTCAGGTTGCGACAATAGACTGTAGGCGATCCAACTGGGGATAGTCTGCTGTAAGCAACCTACTAGGGAGTGAGTTGCAAGCAAACTTGCTGGGGAGAGACTGCAAGCCAACCTTCTAGGGATAAATACAAGTATCTCCGGAGGATCTGTCTTGGCTGAATTCTCCATAAACACACGCCATGCTGGGGATGAAAAAGGGAACAAACCCTTCACCAATTGCTCTAAGCAACTACTGCTGAGGAGATATCTGAAAAATAGCTTTGCAGAAAACATATGCCTACTCCTGCTGAGGACTTCTACTCATGCTGGGAATTTCTGCTCACTCCGCTAGAGATTTCTATTTACGCTGGGGGAAGCCCGACTTCCTCGTGAATAGATAGCATATCAACTTTTATCAATCTATAAGGGATTTTAGGTCAGTCCACATAAGGGATGATAACCATATGATTGATAAAACACAAATGCTAGACTCAGACTCACTCGGGAGTTGAGGATGTTTTGTTCTTTCTGCGCTCGTTGGGGAGACAACCTGAAAGATGATGAAGAGGATACAAATATGCCAGAATGAACAAATGTCTTACCCTTTAGGAGATCATACTATCCTTGGGAGAGCACTGAAGACATTCCATTTACCCTTTTAGTCATTGTGAATGTTCACTTTGTTTAAAAACAGTTTATAAAAACTTTATTCGTTTAAAACAATGATAAAGGCTCAAATTTATTTGATAGAATGGTAGTCCGCAAATGGCGAGACTCCATGGATCTTTACAAATTTGAAATTGGTGATATATTTTGGAAAAAAGGCTACATTGAACATAATGACCATTTCTCCACCAAGTCTGAATCCAATGTATTTGAAGCTTCAGTTGACGATGACTAAGCGAGAATCTTTGACAGAAGACACTTGTAGAACAAAGTCTTGTCAAGATGCAGTTACTTGCCAAATCCCTAATTTTTGCCTAGATAGCCCCAGGGTGAGGTACTCAATCTAGCGAGATATAATTCATCATTTTTTTCATGTCTCTAACTTTTGCCTGGACCACCCTTTCGGGTTTTCAATCCACCGAGACGCTCATTTTTGCCTAATTTGCCCTTTCGGGTTTTCAACTTAGCGAGCTATTCTATTTTTATTTTAGGCGAAGTATTTCTTGACTGCATCTGAATTCACAGGACGAGTGGAATCCTCCCCATCCATAGTTGTAAGCATTAAAGCACCGCCTGAAAAGGTTCTCTTAACAACATATGAACCTTCATAGTTTGGAGTCCACTTGCCCCTGGAATCGGGCGCGAAAGACAAAACTTTCTTGACACGAGGTCACCTTCTCGGAACACACGAGGCTTGACCTTCTTATCAAAGGCTTTCTTCATCCTTTGCTGATACAACTGACCATGGCACATGGCAGTTAATCTCTTCTCTTTAATCAGATTCAACTGGTCATATCGACTCTGAACCCATTCAGTCTCAGTCAACTTGGCTTCCATCAAGACTCTCATTGATGGGATCTCAACCTCCACGCGGAGCACAACCTCCATGTCGTATCCAAGAGAGAAAGGGGTTGCCCATGTTGAAGTGCAGACAGATGTACGATAGCCATGCAAGGCAAATGGCAGCATCTCATGCCAATCTTTGTATGTAACAACCATCTTCTGGATAATCTTCTTGATGTTCTTATTAGCAGCTTCAACAGCCCCATTCATCTTGGGTCTATAAGGAGAAGAGTTATGATGTGCAATCTTGAACTTGCTACACAACTCTTTCATCATCTTGTTGTTCAAGTTAGATCCATTATGAGTAATGATTTTGTCTGACACACCATAACGGAATATGAGTTGATTCTTAATAAACTTTACAACCACCTGCCTAGTCACATTCACATACGATGCCGCTTCAACTCACTTGGTGAAGTAATCAATAGCTATGAGAATAAAACGGTGACCGTTAGACGCCTTTGGCTCTATCATGCCAATCATGTCAATTCCCCACATGGAGAAAGGCCATGGTGATGAAATAACATTTAGAAGTGTTGGGGGAATATGAATCTTATCCGCATAAATCTGACACTTGTGGCATTTCTTCACATATTTGCAGCAGTCAGACTCCATTGTTAGCCAATAGTAGCCTGCTCTCAACATCTTCTTTGCCATGGCATATCCATTGGAATGAGTACCAAATGAACCCTCATGGACTTCAGTCATCAACATGTCTGCTTCGTGTCTATCCACGCATCTGAGCAAGACCATGTCAAAATTCCTCTTATAAAGCACATCACCATTAAGGTAGAAACTGCCAGATAATCTCCTCAAAGTCTTCTTATCTTTAACAGATGCCCCAGGCGGGTAAATCTGACTTTGGAGAAAGCACTTGATATCAAAATACCATGGCTTATCATCTTTAACTTCTTCAACTGCAAATACATGAGCTGGTTTATCCAAGCGCATCACAGTGATATTGGGGACTTCATTCCAATATTTCACCATAATCATGGAAGCAAGTGTAGCGAGGGCATCTGCCATCCGATTCTCATCTCGAGGAATATGATGGAAGTCAACCTCGGTAAAGAAAGTTGAGATCCTCCTCGCATAATCTCTGTATGGGATGAGGCCAGGCTGATTCGTCTCCCATTCACCCTTAATCTGATTAACAACAAGGGCCGAATCACCATAAACATCAAGATGTTTTATCCTAAGATCAATACACTCTTCCAGACCCATAATACAAACCTCATACTCCGCCATATTATTCGTGCATTTGAAAGTTAGCTTTGCTGTAAAAGGAAAATGTGTGCCCTGAGGAGTAATAATCACTGCCCTAATACCATTTCCATACTGATTAACAGTGCCATCGAACACCATACCCCATCGGGAACCACGCTCTGGCCCTTCATCGAGCTTAGGCTCATCGCAATCTTTCATCTTCAAATACAGAATCTCCTCATCAGGGAAGTCATACTGAACATACTGATAATCCTCAATTGGTTGATGTGCCAAGTGGTCAGCCAAGATACTACCTTTAATAACTTTCTGAGCTCGATACTCAATGTCATACTCAGACAATAGCATCTGCAGACGGGAGATCCTCCTAGTTAAAGCAGGCTTCTCAAAGATATACTTTATTGGATCCATTTTGGATATCAACCAAGTCGTATGATTCAACATATACTGGCGTAAACGCTTAGCGGCCCAAGCCAAAGCACATCATGTCTTCTCAAGTGTTGAGTATCGAGACTCACAATAGTGAACTTCTTACTCAAGTAGTATATAGCATATTCTTTCTTTCATGATTCATCTTGCTGACCCAATACACAACCCATAGAGTCATCAAGCACGGTTAAGTACATAATCAACGGTCTCCCTTCAACAGGCGGAGACAGAATTGGAGGCTCAGACAGATACTCTTTGATATTGTTAAAGGCCTTCTGGCAATCCTCGGTCCAATCATGACGCTGATCTTCCTGGAGGAGCTTGAATATAGGCGCATATGTGGCAGTCATGTGAGATATAAATCTCGAAATATAATTCAAGCGGCCAAGAAAACCTCGGACTTGCTTCTCAGTTTTGGGCGCACGCATCTCCTGTATTGCTTTGACCTTGGCAGGATCAACTTCAATACCTTTTTCACTAACAATAAAGCCCAATAACTTGCCGGAACGGACTCCAAATGTACACTTGTTCGGATTCAGGCGGAGCTTATACTTCCTCAGATGCTGAAAAAGCTTCAACAAGTGCTCTACATGTTCAACTTCCGTTCTCGACTTTGCAATCATATCATCATCATATACCTCGATCTCCTTGTGCATCATATCATGAAACAAGGTAGTCATAGCATGTTGATACGTGGCTCCGACATTCTTCAAACCGAAAGGCATCACTGGATAACAGAATGTTCCCTAAGGTGTGATGAATGTTGTCTTCTCCATATCCTCGGGTGCCATTTTAATCTGGTTATATCCGGAAAATCCATCCATAAATGAGAAGACATTGAATTTAGTTGTATTGTCTACCAACATATCAATATGCGGTAGAGGAAAATCATCTTTCAGACTAGCTTTATTCAACTCTCGATAGTCCACACACATTCAGACTTTTCCATCTTTCTTAGGCACGGGGACAATATTGGCCACCCATTGAGGATATGTAGAAGTCACCAGAAACCCCACATCAATTTGCTTCTAAACTTCTTCTTTGATCTTCACTACCATATCAGGATGAGTTCTTATGAGCTTCTGCTTCACTGGCACACACTCAGGCTTCAAAGGCAGGAAATGTTGCACGATATCAGTATCTAGACCAGGCATGTCTTCATACGACCAGGCAAAGACGTCGACATATTCTCTTAGCAATTCAATCAACCCCTTCTTAACAGACTCTTCCAGGAGTTCCCCAATCTTCACTTCACGAACGCAATCTTCAGATCCCAAGTTAACTGTTTCCAGATTCTCAAGATGCGGCTGAATGATCTTCTCCTCGTGCTCAAGCAGACGGGTAATCTCATCAAGAATCTCTTCAATATCATCTTCTTTGGCCTCAAATACAGGGAACTCAAAGTTGGGAGATGGCGTTGGATCATTATGTTCAATGGGTTTGATCAACCTGCATAATGATTTTGAGTATAAAAGAGATTTCAGAATTCAAACAAGGCAAATCATTATGTAGATGAAAAGATTGATTTTATTCTCTTTTTAGGGTTTTATGGTGATCACCAATTTTATGCAAAAAGCAAAAAGGGAAAATAAATTTGGAAAAAACAAACATTTAACATGTAATTTTTGAATGAATATCATTATATTAATCAAATATGTGCCAACAATGTCATCACTTCTTCTTTTGGCATGGGAGAAGGGTTTTTAAACAAAATGAACACATTACGTGGACTTGTGGATGACTGTTAGAACATCAACAGCGACCCAATTATTCCAGATTCCACCCGGGATGACAAAGTTGCCAAGATCTTCCTCTTCACCATCTTCAACAATTGCAGCAACCTCCTGATCTTCTACGGTGTGGATAAAACCACCACTCTGAAACAACCCACGCTCATTGGAAATTCCTGAAGAATACCTTATGCCAGCTCGGGATTTATTATCTTCCAGCTTGATCATTTGTCCTAAACTAGTAGTTGCGCCTTGCTCAATGGCCAACTTCGCATCATTGTAGGAAGCAAATGAAGAAGGCCCCTTCCTTAAAGGCTCAGCAATAGACAAGGCTTGGAACGGAGTCCCAATCTCATCCTCAGCGTCTGTATAGGAAAAGGAAGATAAATGGCTAACCAAGAGAGCCTTCTCTCCCCCTATCACCACCAACTTCTTGTTTTTGACAAACTTTAACTTTTGGTGTAGGATGGATGTCACGGTGCCTGCCTTGTGAATCCAAGGTCTGCCAAGCAAACAACTATATGATGGGTGGATATCCATGACCTGGAAAGTGATTTGGAAATCACTAGGTCCAATCTTGATTGGGAGTTCAACTTCGCCAATCACAGTTTTTTCCTCGATCCATCAAAAGCTTTTACTACCACTCCACTCTGCCTCATGGAAGGCCCCTGATAAGAAAGTTTGTCCAGAGTGGATTTTGGCAACACATTGAGTGATGACCCCGTGTCTACCAACACATTAGACAAGGCATCATCCTTATAGTTCATGGAAATGTGTAGAGCCAAATTATGGTCTTTTCCCTCCTCGGGAAGATCAGCATCGCAAAAGCTCAAATTATTACAAGCAGTTATGTTTGCAACAATGCTATCAAACTGTTCAATTGTGACATCGTGATCCACGTATGCCACATCCAACACCCTCTGCAAAGCTTCACGGTGTGGCCCTGAATTCATCAACAAAGATAAAACAGATATCTTTGATGGAGTTTGTAGCAGCTGATCAATAACGTTGTACTCGCTCCTCTTGATGAGCCTCATCATCTCATCACAGTCCTCTTTCAAAATGCCATGTTGGCCAACCAGGACAGGAGCTTTAACTGATCTATCAACAATAGGGTCAACACCCTTCACAACAAGTGTCGGATTTGAAGAAGAAGAAGTCTCCACAGGACTGCCAGAATTATCAACAGCAGTTCTTCTCACGACATCTTCGGGTGGTTTCGGTTGCGCCAAGAAAATATGACCACTACGGGTCATACCACTAACATCGGAAATACTCACAACAGAGGTGGAGGGCAACGAAACCTCCTTCCCATCTTCTACCATCACTGCATTGTATCTGTAAGGAACAACTTTATCTGAAGAATACAGGACAGGGCCCGCTGGCTTGATTACAAGAGATGGAGAAACCTTCTTCTTGCTGCCATCATATTTGATGACAACAGGCTCTGGTATTCTGAATACAAGAGAAATAACATCAACTTCATCCTCATTGCGATTCTTAAGTATCTCAATCATACCCTGATCCAGCATCTCTTGGATGTCCTTCCTGACTTGTCGGCATCCTCTTTCATTGACAGTGCACACCCGACACCTGTCATGGTCATGCTCATAATGACTGTATCCACATAACAGTCTATATATCTCGACCAAAGATTGCCTGATATCATTGACATATAGGACTTTATACTTTCCAGGGTAACCTTGGACCATGTTCACATCAGCTTTCCCATGCTCGAGCAATGGGTTCTTCTTGACATTGGGACCTACGTCCTCGAAAAATAAAATCCCACTTCTAACGAGGTCTTTCACCTTGGTCTTCAGGGGATAACAATTCTCCACATCATGTCCGGGAGCACCGGAATGATATACACAATGTAGCTCAGGCTTGTACCACCACTGAGGGTTGGTCAGTACAGCAGGTGGATCTCTAGGAGTAATTAACTTTCTATCTATCAGAGATGGATAGAGTTCAGCATAAGTCATTGGAATTGGATCAAAAGTGACCCTCTTCCTATCGTAGCTGGTGCTGGTGTTATTGTTGTTTCGAGGCTGGTAGGCCTGCTGTTGTGGGCGATGATGTTGTTGATATTATGGATGTTGTTGTTGTTGATGATGATGATGAACTTCTCTAAAGGCAGGTGTTATATGAGCCACCTGGTGTTGGTTAATGGCAGGGCGAGCAATCTTCCTCTTCACAGAGGGTCTTCGTTTGATATTGGAAGATACAACATGTGTATCTCCCTCTTTCTTCTTTGCAAAGCCCCCATATCGCTTTGCTGAAGAGCCTTCACCCCGAGACAGACGTCCTTCACGGACTCCTTCCTCTAGCCTCATTCCAATGTTCACCATTTCGGTGAAGTCCGAGGGAGCACTAGCAATCATCCTCTCATAATAGAAAGAACTCAAGGTCTTCAAAAAGATCTTGGTCATTTCTTTCTCCTCGAGGGGTGGCACAATCTGAGCGGCCTACTCACGCCATCTCTGGGCGTACTCTTTAAAAGTATCCTTCTCTTTCTGGGACATTGCCCTCAGATGGTCCCTATCGGGAGCCATATCCACATTGTACTTGTATTGCTTGACGAAAGCTTCGCCAAGATCATTGAAGGAGCGGATGTTCGCGCTGTCCAGACCCATGTACCATCTGAGTGCAGCTCTGGACAAGCTGTTCTGGAAATAGTGGATAAGAAGTTGATCATTCTCTGTTTGTGTTGACATCTTGCGAGCGTACATCACAAGATGGCTGAGAGGGCAAGTGTTTCCCTTGTATTTCTCAAAGTCAGGTACTTTGAACTTAACAGGGATTTTAACATTGGGCACAAGGCACAACTCAACATCACTCTTACCAAATAGGTCTTTACCCCTCAGAGTTTTCAGTTCCTTGCGCAGCTCAAGGAATTGGTCGTTCATCGCGTCCATCTTTTCAGAAACATCTGGGCCCTCAGACGACTCAGAATGATAGATGGTGTCTTCCACTCTGGGTAAAGTGTGCACAACGGGAGGTGGCATAGAAAGGACCGGGCTAGATGCCGGCAGAGAAGCGAGAGTTGGAGCAAAACCCTCGGGCACAAAATTTGCGGGCATCCCCCACGGGAACCCGGCTAGCATAGTAGGCGCGAAGTGAGCGGTGGCGGCAGGAACAACTAAAGAAGCGGCCTCAGAGATAACAATCCTCATGGGAGGAGTTGCAGGAGTTGGAGATGACTGGCTCTGAGCAGCCAACACTGACTCCATCATGGCAGTCAACCTAGCTACTTCCTCTTTCAATTCTCTATTCTCTTGCTCTAGATGATCCATCAGCTTTGGAAGATTTGCCCTGGTGTTATACCGGTGCGTCAGCTTGTCTTCAAAATAAATGAAGAACAAAGAGTTAGACCACTGATCAGAGCTGAACAAAACCTGCTTATGCATATGATGCATGCAATGTTTGTGCATATGATTTGTTTTTATTTGAGGAACTTTATAGGGATCTATTTGCAAATATTTGGAAATATTAATCTTTTAAGACATATATGGAATACTCATAGCAATAATATTTGGAAAAAAGTTTACACCAAAGAAGCAATATAGTTTTGGTAACCAAATACAATACAAGAGGAAAGGAGAATAAACATCCTATGGAACCCTAGAAACAATCGTCCAAAGCTCTCGAGATCGGAAGATAAGCTGCACGAAGCCTCTTCACCTCTCTCTCATAAGTTGCCTCCATATCTTCCTTCTCCTTGGTAAGCCGATCATACTTCCTCTTCCAAAACTTGGATGACTGAGGAAGAAGAGAAGTAACCACATCATCAGGCTCATCAATAACCCGATGCTCAAGAAATTCTATCACAACATCCTTATCTCTGAGTTGCTGAAATAGTTCCTCTCGCTCACGAGCCCAAGCACGCGAACGGTCTTCATCTCTCAACTCCTATACTCCTTGGTTAGGGAGCGTTGAAGGCCCAACCATAACCATAGGGGGAGGATGAAAATCAGAAAGAGGTTATATTTGGGAGGGAGAGACCAAGCTCTCAAATTCTTGGAAGGGAGAGAACCAAGACTCTCGAATTTCTTGGAAATTCATTGTAATTACTATTAAATTTTATTTTTTTGGTACCAGTTTCTATCAATTGGTGTCAGAGCACTTCTGATCCGGGAGAGGAAAAAAAACAGAGAAAAAATGGAGTTGTCATCAAGAATTGAAGGAATGTTTGACCTTGTTGATGAAGTGTTGAACGAAATTAGAGATTGGAGAAGAGAACTCAAAGAGTTAAGATTAGAAATACCAATCTTTGAAGGAAGGGATGTTGTTGGATGGATGATCAGGGTTGAGAAATATTTTGAGGCAGGAAGTGTATGTAAAGAAAAAGATCAAATACCAAAAGTTACGCAATGGATGAGTGGTAAAGCCGTCAGATGGTACCAATTATGGATTTCGGTCAATCCATGTTCCACTTGGGGAATTTTAAAGATGCAATTCTCAAGAAATTTGGGTCTGAAATTGATTCAATAGATAATGAAGAACCAAATGAGAGACCATTACCGGAATGGTTAGTAGACCAAAAACCTCCATTGTCAAAATCACCTGACATCAGCATGGCGGTGTTTACTGATATTCCTAAGATAAAGTCTAGGAGGTCTCGGATAATCATAGGGCATGCGGTACTCAGAAGCTCTCCTCCTCACCCAAGCGGTGTAGGGTTCCAAATCAATACAATTCTTCGGACCAAGCTCTTTCCTTCCCTTCTTATGAACCTTGCGCCAGGCGCGGACCATTCTACCCTTCAAGTTCTGGGGATCTTTACCCTCTTGAAAGAACACACCTTCCAACAGAATGTTGTTAGGTTTATCCTTTAAGGGGAACCCAAGCTGACGGTGAGCCAAAATAGGATTGTAGTTAATCCCACCACATGTACCAAGAAGAGGCACATTGGAGAACTCACCACAAGAATCAATAATCTGCACACCATCATACACACGGTTGTACCAAAATATATCATCATTAGTGAGAGACATAAGTCTCGTAGACCACCGTAGACATCCCTTATTCTCCTTGAAGGAAAGCGTCTGTGGCAAGTGCGAAATAAACCACTTGTACAACAGAGGCAAACAACACACAATGGTACCACCACCCTTTGCATTCCTCATATGCAAAGAGAAATAAGTGTCACCCAACAGAGTTAGAACGAGATTAAGAGTAGAGAAAATCCTAATGGCGTTCACATCCACAAAATTGTCGATGTTGGGGAATAACACTAGCCCATAGATGAGAAGTACAAATATGGCTTCAAAGGCGTCCTCACTCATGGCCTTCCCAAACAAAGTAGCTTGGGTAATGAGAAAATCAGACAGGAGACCTTGAATTCCACCTTTGGTAGTCATATGAGCACCAATATTAGATACATCTATGTGAAGCAGATCAACAATCTCTTAGGAAGAAGGAACCCTCTCCAAGCCACTGAACGACAACTGATCCAAGATAGATATACCACAAGATAGGCATACTCCTCAAGTGTAGGCAAAAGTCGGAAATTCGGAAAAGTGAAGCAACAGTATAAAGGATCATAGAACTGCACCAACACACTCATCAGACCTTCATCCACCTGAGTAGCAACAATAGATAGAAGCTTCCCATGGCGATCTTTGAACTCCAAGGGATCTAATACATAGGATGTCAAACTACTTAACTCTTTCAAGTCGGGTTGTCTGAAACTGTACTTCTTCATATTCCTTCTTTGCTTATCCATGTCTAAAAATTTGCAAATAGACCTCTTAAGTTCCTTGAAAATTTTCTCAATGTTGAGGATATGGATGCAAATGAATGCATGAATGCATGGATGCAACAATCAAACTCAAGGATCAAGCAAGTCACGCCACATAAAGGTCACGGGATGGCTCAAGTCATCCTCAATATCAATCATCCATTTTGGTGGATTATGGTTTACACCTTATCTGTTGGTGTAAGCCCTAGAGGCCAATACTTTTGGTACTTGTATCGAATTATTTATTAATAATAAAAGGCTTTTTCTTTATTATGTTTGTTTAATAAAGTCCCTGGAATAGATAGTCCGTTTAATGTATCAAGTGTGACTTAATCATGAGAGCAAATTAAACATAAGGACATTATTCTTAAAGTATCCGTAGTCGAGCTTTATTGTGAAGTGGGATAACTTTAAAGCATGGAGACTATTATGTTTATAGACTGATGATCACATCTCATGGATCATGGATAAGGAGTTATCAAGTATCAAACATAGGTATGAATATTAAGAGTAATATTTATACTGGATTGACCCGCTATGAGAATACTATATAGAATGTTATGCAAAGTGTCATAAGTTATTCTCATGGTGATAATGGTGTATACCACTCTTCGACCTGAAACCACTATGGACCCTAGATGTAGAGTCGAGTGCTTTATTACTGATCCAACATTGTCCGTAACTGGATAACCATAAAGACAATTGATGGGTACTCCACAAAGCATGCTAAGGGACATGAGTGACCTAGATGGAATTTGCCCATCCTGCGTAACAGGATAAATGTCTATGGGCCCAATATTGAACTGGACAGAGATGACACGGTCTATGCCTTATGTTCAATATAGACATAAGGGCAAAAGGGTAATTATACACATAATTATTATCACAAAAGGATTTGTCAGATCACATGACATTTTCGTGACTTGGGTAGCAGTGATGTGTTGCTAGATACCGCTCACTGTTTATTATGTTGAATGCGTGATTTAATATAATTGCCAACGTCGCGAAAACCTACAGGGTCACACACAAAGGACGAATTGATGAGAGATAGAGTAACTAAGGAACACCGTAAGGTACGGTGCACTTAAATGGAATACGGAAATGGAAAGAGACAGAACAAAAGGCCCACCAAGCAGGGTGATAAAGGGAAAGGCAAGGAAGTTGCCAAACCCAAACCCACCGTTGCTGCTTTAAAGCATAGTGGAGGCATAGCAAAAGAAGGCACCTGCTTCCATTGCGGTAAGACCGGACACTGGAAGAGAAACTGCCCAAAGTACCTGGAAGATAAGAAGAATGGAGTAGAGACTTCAGCTTCAGGTATTTTTGTTATTGAAATTAATTTATCTACTTCTGCATCATGGGTATTAGATACTGGATGCGGTTCTCACATTTGTACAAATGTGTAGGGACTAAAAAGGAGTAGAGATTTGGCAAAAGGTGAAGTCGACCTACGAGTTGGCAATGGAGCAAAGGTTGCTGCTTTAGCAGTAGGAACTTATGTATTGACTTTACCTAGTGGTTTAATAATTCAGTTAGAGAACTGTTATTATGTACCTGCAATTAGCAGGAATATTATTTCCGTTTCTTGTTTGGACAAGTTTGGTTTTTCATTTATAATAAAGAACAATTGTTGCTCAATTTATTTGAATGATATATTCTATGCTACTGCACAAATGAACAATGGACTATATGTCCTTGATCTTGAAATGCCTATTTATAACATTAATACTAAAAGGATGAAACCTAATGAGTTAAATCCAACTTACCTTTGGCATTGTCGATTAGGCCACATAAATGAGAAACGCATTTCCAAACTCCATAAAGATGAACTCTTGGATTCTTTTGATTATGAATCATATGAGACATGCAGATCTTGTTTAATTGGAAAGATGACAAAGTCTCCATTCACAAGAAAAGGTGAAAGAGCTAATGATCTTTTGGCCCTCATACATACTGATGTATGTGGACCACTGAACATACCAGCCAGAGGAGGTTTTCAGTACTTCATCACATTCACTGATGATTTTAGTAGATATGGTTATGTGTATTTAATGAAACACAATTAGAGTCCTTTGAAAAGTTCAAGGAATTCAAGAATTAAGTACAAAACCAACTAAGTAAGAATATTAAAACTCTTCGATCAGATCGAGGTGGTGAGTATTTAAGCCTAGAGTTTGATGACCATCTGAAAGAGTGTGGGATCCTATCCCAACTTACTCCTCCTGGAACACCCCAATGGAATGGTGTATCTGAGAGAAGAAATCGAACCCTGTTGGACATGGTCCGATCCATGATGAGTCACGCCGATCTTCCAAACTCCTTTTGGGGACATGCACTGTTGACAGCAGCTTACACACTTAACCGTGTTCCATCCAAAAAGGTTGAAAAGACACCATATGAGATATGGAGTGGTAAGAAACCACATATGTCTTACATGAAGATTTGGGGTTGCGAAGTTTATGTGAAACGACAAATTTCAACTAAGCTTGAGCCCAAATCTGACAAATGCTTATTTGTGGGGTATCCTAAAGAAACAAGAGGGTATCACTTCTACAATCCTTCTGAGGGCAAAGTGTTTGTCGCTCGAACTGGAGTTTTCCTAGAAAAGGATTTTATTTCCAAAGGAATCAGTGGGAGGAAAGTAGAGCTTGAAGAAATTCAAGAATCACAAAGCATTGATACACCTATGGAGAAATTAGAGCAGGAAACACAAATAGTTGTGTAAGAGCAACCTGCTCAAGTAGAACAAGACCAGCGTAGGTCAGGCAGGATACATCACCTACTTGAGAGATATTGATATCTCATAACTGATCAAGGTGATGTATTACTCATGGATCAAGTACGAACATGAGCCCTGTGTCTACAAGAAGGTTAGTGGGAGCATGATCATTTTCCTGGTATTATATGTAGATGACATATTACTCATTGGAAACGATATCCCTACCCTGCAACAAGTAAAGTCTTGGTTGGGGAAATGCTTTTCTATGAAGGACCTAGGTGAAACAGCCTATATATTAGGAATCAGAATCTATAGAGATAGATCACAAAACTGATTGGCCTAAGTCAGAGTACATAGACAAAGTGTTGAGACGCTTTAATATGAATGATTCCAATGGTTATGTGTTTTGCTTAAATGGTGGCGCTGTGAGCTAGAAAAGTTCAAAGCAAGATACAGTTGCTGATTCTACAACCGAGGCCGAGTATATTGCTGCCTCAAGTGCAGCAAAGGAAGTTGTTTGGATCAAAAGTTCCTTAGTGAACTTGGCATAGTTCCTGGGATTGTGGATCTCATTGGTCTCTATTATGATAATAATGGTGCTATCGCACAAGCTAAGGAGCCTAGATCTCACCAACGATCCAAACAGATACTTAGGCATTATCACCTCATATGAGAGATAGTAGATAGAGGAGATGTGAAAATATGTAAAGTACCAACACTTGACAATATTGCTGACCCACTGACAAAGCCTCTTGCGCAGCAGAAGCATGATGGCCATACTAGATCAATGGGCATTAGGGGTATGCCTGATTGGCTCTAGTGCTAGTGGGAGATTGTTGGTGTAAGCCCTAGAGGCCAATACTTTTGGTACTTGTATCGAATTATTTATTAATAATAAAAGGCTTTTTCTTTATTATGTTTGTTTAATAAAGTCCCTGGAATAGATAGTCCGTTTAATGTATCAAGTGTGACTTAATCATGAGAGCACATTAAACATAAGGACATTATTCTTAAAGTATCCGTAGTCGGGCTTTATTGTGAAGTGGGATAACTTTAAAGCATGAAGACTACTATGTTTATAGACTGATGATCACATCTCATGGATCATGGATAAGGAGTTATCAAGTCTCAAACATAGGTATGAATATTAAGAGTAATATTTATACTGGATTGACCCGCTATGAGAATACTATATAGAATGTTATGCAAAGTGTCATAAGTTATTCTCATGGTGATAATGGTGTATACCACTCTTCGACCTGAAACCACTATGGACCCTAGATGTAGAGTCGAGTGCTTTATTGCTGATCCAACATTGTCCGTAACTGGATAACCATAAAGACAGTTGATGGGTACTCCACAAAGCATGCTAAGGGACATGAGTGACCTAGATGGAATTTGCCCATCCTGTGTAACAGGATAAATGTCTATGAGCCCAATATTGAACTGGACAGGGATGACACGGTCTATGCCTTGTGTTCAATATAGACATAAGGGCAAAAGGGTAATTATACACATAATTATTATCACAGAAGGATTTGTCAGATCACATGACATTTTCGTGACTTGGGTAGCAGTGTTGTGTTGCTAGATACTGCTCACTATTTATTATGTTGAATGCGTGATTTAATATAATTGCCAACGTCGCGAAAACCTACAGGGTCACACACAAAGGACGGATTGATGAGAGATAGAGTAACTAAGGAACACCGTAAGATACGGTGCACTTAAATGGAATACGAAATATGGTAAGGTACCACACGCTTAAGTGATTTTGGGCATATTATAAGATATGGGCCAAAATACACTTAAGTGGGCTTTTTAGCTTGAAGCCCACACAAGTGGTTCTATAAATAGAACCCTTGGGTAGAAGCATTGACACTCTTGCATTTCGTTTCTCTCTCTCTCACTCAAAGCCTTCATTCGTAGCAGCTAGCACTGAGATTGAAGGAATCCGTTCGTGTGGACTGAGTAGAGGCATTGTCATCGTTCAACGTTCGTGATCGCCACAAGAGGTAACGATTCTATCACTGATCATGCCCATTCGTAAGGATCATTAAAGGACAAATTTTAAATTCCGCTGCATTTTGGATCGCCATTCTCCTTCATTATCAACACCCAAGTTCCCTTGATATTGAAGATATACGAGAACGGATCAACCGCGAATCAAGGGTTTGTTGCAAGTCACGAGCATGGAGTCTCAGTTAAGAACCGCCCAAAGGGAGTGTACTATGGTTAAACCTGACGATCATATTCTAAAAGAGGTTCCCATAATCATCATCTCATCTTTCGGATATTATCAGATAAAACGACTACTCGGATTCCAAAAATATTCTCAAGAGAGACTCTTATGAGTGTAGTATCGCATAACAATCGTATCAAATCTTACACTTGAACGACCTTCACACTACGTCCTAAAATAGGCCAAGATGGGCCAGGTAATCTAAGGTCCTTGGCTTCTAAGGTTTATATTGGAAAGAGTAATGCCTAACCACGACTACTCGTGTGACATTATTGATCCCAACAAGACCTCCACCAAGTGAATGGGCTTGCAAGTCAACTTGCTAAAGAATAACTCCACACAAGTCAACAAGACTATTCCATTCTCCTATCATAAGTGCACTCGAGTTCGGGTATAGAACTCATCTCACAAGAGACCACCAAGCACACAAGCAATTGATATATCAAGCAAATCATACATTACAAACAATACAGTCATCCCAAATTTACACAAGAATATGTAACAAATAAATATTAACATACAATACAACAAAGGCAAAAAGTAGGCTAAACCCACTAGGAAGCAACATGTCCCCAGCAGAGTCGCCATTTTTCGGTAGCGGGGTATTTGTTACCTTTAGATTTATTGACTAAATCAAAAGTAAACATACAATTCGAGTCGCCACCAAACTTCTATTTATCCAAAGGAAAGGTTAGAAAGCAAACAAAAACCAAGTAAGAAGTTTTATCAAATAAAAAATTAATAAAAATGTCAGAGATCTGGGTAAGGGGGTTGGTTATGAAATGGGAAGGTTTTAAGCACCCAAAACATCCTTAGTACTCTAAGGGAGCCCTTTTTGCGAATGTGTATTATAGGTTGGTATTTGTGAAAATATTTGTGCAAACAAGATTGGTGAGATGAGAAAAGAATATACATATTATTTATAATTTTGTTGTTTGAATGGATAAACCCATTGCCTACGTACCATCACAAAGGTAGGATCAAAACCTCGTAGTTCAGGGTAAAAAATCTCAAAAGATTGGTGAATTGATTTGACCAAAAGTCTTAAGGTCTTTTGTTATCAAAGGGAGAAAACTCAACCTAAACCAACAATCCACCATGTGAGGAGAGCTTCAATATACTAGTGAGGGATCCACCCTATAATAATTATGGAAGACTTATAGTCCAATCACTAAGGATGAGGTGAGGTTTACATCTACCACTATGATAACTCAAACATATGGCTAATATTTATGAAAAAGGTTTAAACAAAGGTGGCCATTGGAACCACAAAAACAATTTGAAGTGAGTTGTATTTACAAGTTAAAAGTATTCACAAAATGAAGTTAAAGTATGGTTAAAATTCATTCACAATAAGTATTAATGAAAAGAGTTTGAAAAATCAAAGGCATAAGGCATAGGTTTCTAATTTGAAAATAATGTCAATGTTTGCACAAAATGGGTTTGGCTTGGGTTAGAGTGGAGAGAAGAAGAGAAGGGCTAGTCCTAAACATGCAAAGATGAGAGAAGAGATAAAACCCTTGGAGTTCCTTTCTTGAGACCATAAAGATGATTCAATATGCTCCTTTCCTTTGGACTTAGCAAGCAACAAGCAATCAAAACAAATATTATATTCAAGCTCCTAGGATCTCCATTTGGCTTGTCTCTTATAACTTGGCTATCCATGATAATGGTCCTTCTTACTATCTCAAGGTGGGATCCCTATCACACAAGAACAAACAATCAAAATGTTCACAATGCAATAAGAGGAATGGACAAAGAATGAGTTTAGATTAGGGGTCCTTTCAAGTCAACTTCAAGATTAAGCATTCTAAAGGCATGAGGCCTAGTTGCTCTTCAATTAATTTTAGAATTCTAATGGTATGAGGCCTAGTTGCTCTTGAACTCCTTTAAGCATAGGTAAGGTCCTAATTCTAAGTCCTTTCTCCTTTTGCATTGGGTTCACACAAACAAAGACAAAACAAGCACAAAGCAATAATATATTTATATACAATAATGAGCTCAAATGAGCAATAGGAAAATGACATAAACATAAAATATGAGCTCAAGTGAGCAAAGTAAAAATCAATATGAATAAATGAGCAAGAAAATAAATTGCATTGAAGTAAATTGCAAGAATTAAATGCTTGAATTAAAGTTAGTAGTTAATAGTCAATGTTAGTGTCTCATAAGACAATTTCGCGCTATGTTAAGCAATCATAAGTGGACTAATGTAGTAGTCACACCTATCTGAGGCCGGTCAATAAAACTATAGGCAAATAAACACAAGTTAGAGATCATGACTAGTAAGCCAAGCTCCTACAACTTGCCATGCCAAAAGAAAAGAAGAAAGACCTTGTATGGATTCCATGTTTTTTTGCTTGACTAAGAAGCAACCTATCTTGGACACAAAGCAACTCACTTGATCTTTGATCAAGTTGAGTTTGATTTGGATCAAAGAAGGTTAAGCCTCTCATATGTCAAGACCAACCACAAATCATTAACTCATTGGCCAATATAAAAAGAAGAAGATGAAGATGAAATGAAATGGACAAAATGAGAATTCAAATGACATAATCAAAACACAATGGTCAAATGTGAATCAAAATCAACATCAACCAATGTAAAACAGAAGAGAAATCAAGATTAGAGGTCAACAAAGTCAAACATATTTTTTGGTATTTTTTGGAATTAAAATAAATGCAAAATTAAAATGGACAAAGTATGGTCAAACTTCAAATTCAATTCAAATCAACTTCAACAAGTCTAATTGAATCATCATAAATCTAACATGGTCAAACAAGGTTTGACAAATTTTTTCAACATTTTTTGAAAACAGAAACTATTTAAAATCAATTAAAAATAATAAAATATAACACAAATGAATTAAAATCTCAAATAAATCTCAAATAAATCTCAAATCAATTAAGAAATTGATTAGAATATTGTTCATAGACTTATCATGATCCATATGTGTTAAGAAAATATTTTTGAAATTTTTGGATATCAAAAAGTATTTAAAATGAATTAAAAACTATTAAAAAAAATAATTCACAAAAAATATTAAATGGAATCACAAAAATAATTAAAAATCAGATTATGAAACTAGATTTTTCAAGAAATATTTTAGTGTTGGTCTCATATTTTGGTGATTCCAAATAAAATAGTTATGAATTTTTGAATTAAAATAAAATAAAATAGAAAATAGAAAATATGAAAAAACAAGGAGCGCTTGATTGAATTTATTAATTGACGTGGGCACATCAAGCGGTCCAGAAGCGCGCTCCCACCATGGTCATGAGTCAAGCGCGAAACACACTCATTTAAAAAAAGTCAAAAGAACTAAAGGCCAAGATTAGATCAGATGAGTGGGATCCAAGGGGCCAAGTGGTTCCACGTGGGGACGGTGGTGGAAACCACCGTCTTCTCCGGTGGACCAACTAATTCCGGCCACCAGTTGCAGGTTTTTAAACCTCAACCAAAATGCACAAACATGGTACCAAAATGAAGCTGGGGTGATGCACATCACCCCTGTAACCTTGGATTGTCCTCAAGATCTCTATAAGAAATCTGAGCTTGAAAATCCAGGTATGCAAACTGAAATGTTTCAATTCATAAAATCAAAGCCACCACTGGCTTGCCTCTTGCTCGAGGACTTCAGAAAACCATTTGAACACAAGCAATTCACATTATATGATGAGATTTAGATTAAAACAGTTTGAACATCTACCTTTGAAGAGCAGCTTTGTGCAGCACGATCTACTCAATCTTTTGCTTCCAATTTGATCTCCAGATGTGGTATGAATGCAAGGCTAAGGAATAAGTCTTGAAGATCAACTGATTTTGTTGAAATATAAGCTTGAATTGAGAAAATAAAAATCATAATTCCTTTGGGTATGGCTAGGTTTTCACTTCAGCAGCGTTTCAGGTTGCCTTAAGGTTGAGATTTGAATGAGCATGGCATTGTATTTATAGCTGAGGTGCAAGCAAGGGGGGAAAATACTCGTGTGCATGAAGCTTTGGGTCCTCCATGCATGGGCCTGTACAGGCGCATGTGAGGCCCAAAAGCAAGTGAAAATGCAAGCTGATATCATACCAAATTGAAATGGACATGCAATTTGAACTGCAATGGCTTGTGCATGAAGATTCAAAGTGAAATGCATAATTGGGCATAAATGTTCACCTCTTCGAAAGTCACACATAGAAAATCCAAACATAGGCATGTGAGTAATGGTTGTAAAGGTCTTGAAATAAGGAACAAAATCTATGTTAGGCAAAAATTCATTTGGAGTTTGGAAATTTATGAAAACTGTCCTTGAAGTTTGAGGTACAAAACATGTGTTTGAAAAATTTGCCAAAAGTGACCAACTTCAAGCCCTTATGTTTCAATGATGCAAGCCTCAAATGGAAAGACCTCCAACATAAAAGTTGTATAGCTTTTCAATATGATAAATTTGGACTTAAATTTTTTATCATTTGGATTTTTTATGAGAAAGTTATGGGCACTTGAAGTTGGACGTTTTTTCAAATTCAATGGTTTTGGTCCAAAGTGACTTATAATGTTTTGTATTACCAAATGTGTTATCAAATTCAATGGTTTATAGGATTATGAAATTTTGTCCAACATAACATTTTAAGTATACATCTTAAGCTTTCCAATGCACTAGGTCTCACCTCAAAATCATAAAAAATGAGGAAGTTAGGTCCTTGGGAATTTGACCCAAAATTAGGGTTTCAGTCAAAATGACCTATAACGTTTTGAAATGAATGATGACCTTAAAAGTTTCAAATGGATTTTTAATGAACATGAAAGTTGTTCATATGGTTCTTAAGAACATGTTTGATCTTGGAGTCATCTTCATTTGACAAACACATTAAAAGTTAGGTCTCAGGGATCCTCAGTTTAGTTAGATGACTTGACTGGTCAACTTCTCAAAGCCAAACATCAAATATTGATGAATAAATGATTGAGGATACTCACATAGGTTCACATATACATAAAATAATGAATGAAATAACTTCCCTTAATTGAATTTGATCATAGGTTGAGGTTGCTTCATGAGTAAGGCACAGTCAATGCACAATTGAATTAAGGTTTCCTTGGGAAACAATCCTCAAGCCCTTTGGGTTATCTTGATCAAATTGTCAGAACGTAGATAACATACTCGCATGGAAGATTATCCACAACCGGTTACTGGGTTAATAAAGGATAAATCGACCGAAAAGAAAGGACATCGGGATACCGGTTACTGGGTATAAAATGATGGCCAATCCAAAGGAGAAATAATCATTACCAAACAAGGGTAAATGAAAGATGACTCGCGGGGGATGAATTTCTTAGCAAAAGCAATTATCCAAGAGATATATCACCAGTTACTGGGTGGTATACTCAAAAACGAAGGAATATCAATACCGAATATTGGATAAAGATAACCAACAAAGAGGGGATTACATCTACCGGTTACTGGGTAGAAAACCATAGAAATAGGACTTACAACTACTGGTTACTGGGTAGGAGGCCACAAAAATAGGACTTACAACTACCGGTTACTGGGTAGAAGGCCACAAATATCCACTAGGGAAAGATGGACAATTACTGGTTAATGAGCAATTGAACAACTAAACCACAGGGAACTACAGGGGAATAACAAGAAAGGAGTCGATCTAGGAACAAACTAGAAGGACACAATCAAACAAGACTCAACCCAATGAGGATATAACTCAGGGGAGTAATTCCATCCAGATACACAACTGGGGAGGAAACTGAAATAAAAATCATCCACGAGGATATAACTTAGTGGGGAATATAGAAAGGAAGATAAACACTTTCTGCTTATGGGGCTGACTTTATATGGAGAGATCAGACGCAAACATCTGCTTGGGGAAGAATAATTCACCAACAGCAGGAGATAAGAAGCAAAGATATATGGCAAAGAATGCAACATGAATATCTGAATGCTATAATTATGTATGTATATGCATGGTCTATGTATGATTAATGCTGACAGACAGACATATCTAACACAAACAAGTCTGAGAATCAATGGACGGACATCTGGTATAACATCTCAAAAGAGAAAAGCCAGGCCCACATGAGAAATCCAATCTGGTGGGGAGCATCAAATATCAGGAAACACTAATCATCGCTGGGGAGCATCAAATATTACTTGGTCTCACCTTAAAATCATAAAAAATGAGGAAGTTAGGTCCTTGGGAAGTTGACCCAAAATTAGGGTTTCAGTCAAAATGACCTATAATGTTTTGAAATGAATGATGACCTTCCATGTTTCAAATGGATTTTTGATGAACATGAAAGTTGTGGATATGGTTCTTAAGAACATTTTTTCTCTTGGGGTCATATTCATTTAACAAAAACATTAAAAGTTAGGTCTCAAGGATCCTCAGTTTAGTCAGATGACTTGACTGGTCAACTTCTCAAAGCCAAACTTCAAATATTGATGAATGAATGATTGAGTATACTCACATAGGTTCATATATGCATAAAATAATTAATGAAATAACTTCCCTTGATTGAATTTGATCATAGGTTGAGGTTGCTTCATGAGCAAGGCACATTTAATGCACAACTGAATTAGGGTTTCCTTGGGAAACAATCCCAAGCCCTTTGGGTTATCTTGATCGAATTGGCAAATTAAGATACTTGGGAGGCATATATGATGATTAGGAGATTTATGAACCATTTTCATGCTTGTTTTCATCTTCATATAGCCACTTCATTGAGCATAGGAGCCTCCTAGGAGCAAGGGATCTCATGATTGCTTAAGCTTCAAAACAAAAGAGGTTAGTGACATATTTTTGTGCTTTTGGTTAGTAAACAAAATAAGAAGAGAAATAATATACAATGAAAGCATGCTTGGTGGTCTCAAACCAACTCACACAAGTCCCAACCCTAGGGTTAAGGAGCCACACATGCTATGATCCTTGAGGCAATGCATTGAGCAAATGATATGATGCCATGAGGGATCTTAGGCTCAAAATTAGGGTCTTACAGCAACAAATTTTTTTTTCCAATCGCCTTTGCACGAGTTGAAGGGGAGACTGCTGGGGGATGGAGTTTTTTCCTAAAAAATCTCCGATTGCACGTTGCTCCTCAGCCTAACTTATGTTTGATATCAGACCGACACCCTTCAATAGTGAGTGCCTACAAAAACATTGATAATGGCTGGCAGAATCCTTCTTCGACACATGTCTAATGCATTAGACATATCGCTCAAAATTTCATGCGGGAGATCAAAGACAAAATGTTGCGGAAGAAGTTGTCAACGCAGGGTATACATTAACATAACCTTATTTTAAACACTACCACGAAGACATCAGATTATCAAACGTAAATGCAGTAAGATGGATCGACAATATTCCTTTGGAGAAGTAGACTAGGGCATATGATAACAATTAACGAATGGGCACATGACAACTAATCTCGTGGAATCAATGAACTATGTCTTCAAAGGCATATGAAACCTACATATAACCACTTTAGTGCAAGCAACCTATTTCAGGCTAGAGGCGCTGTTTGAGATCAGACATTCCAAATGGAGTTCAGTGTTACAATTTGGGCAGTTGTTCAGTGATGCTTCAATGAAATTCATTAAAGAGGAAGCTGCCAAAGCTAACGCACATGTGGTCACGATGTTTGACCATACTAAAGATTTGTACATTATTATTGAGTCAATGAATCACAATGAAGGCATGCCAAGGGGACACTATCGAGTGGAACTAGTTAGAGGTTGGTGCGACTGTGGAAAGTTCCAAGCCTTTCATGTGGCCTGCTCCCATGTCATAGTGGCATGTTCAAAGGTTCGACAGGATCCTTCCAACTTACTATCCGACGTTTACAAAGTCGTAAACCTTTGTAATGTTTACAAATTTATCTTTTAAGTGGTAGCAAAAGAGGATTAATGGTCGGCATATCAAGGGGACATTCTCTGGCATAATGAAATAATGTGAAGAAAGAAAAAGGGCCTCCTAAATAGCACCTGTATTCGAATCTAAATGGATACGGCGAACAAAATGGTTAGATTATGTAGTTCATGTCGCCAGCCCCTTCATAATCGTTCTGATTGTCCCAGTGTTGGAACAAGCACAACAAGATAATTTTAATTGTAACTCTATTGCTTTATATTAAAAACAACATTCAGTTCATATGATAATTTTGTGAGGAAAGACCATCACAAACAAATACAACACATAAACAACACATAAACAACAACAAATAAAATACCATCACAAACAAATACAACATATAAACAACATAACTATGTGATTACAACCATCAAAATAATTTTGTGAGGAGTATACATCATCCTGTGAACGTCTCTGTCAGTTTTAATATTGACCCAGAAACGAACTTCTCATTTTGGTTGAACTTTGTATCAAGCCATTGAAATCTTCTGATCCTTTCACCATCTGCAAAGTGTCCATCTAACCAACGATTCAAGGTCCTATTAAGATGTTCAAACGTATCTACATTCCAAAGTCAGATCTTCATCGAATGCTGCACTGATAAAAAGATTAAATCGATATTTCTCTTATGAATATATGGACACAAGTATGAAATATGCAGACATTTTAAAGAAAATTAAAGGAGATTGAAGGAAAATGGGAGGAAAAAGTAAGAAGTTGTGTGGAAAATTATGGGAGAGATGATATATTCATAATAGATGAGTGGTGGAGCATTGACGTACACACATAGCTACATGCATGCGCCGTTGCATGTCGCGCACACACATGGCTACACATGCATGTGGCGCCTTCACATGGCTACACATGCATGCTCCATTGCATGTGGCGCCTTCACATGCATACGCCATGCAATGTGGTGTCAGTGAATATAATATTTCAATGCATGCGCCCAAGTCATTGGCACCTTTGTTCAATGAAAAATAGATGTCTCAGTCCAACTGACGTATACTTCATGAAACATGGTTATTTCCGTAAATATTTTGAAAAATAGATTATTTTAAAATTTTAATTGAAAAATATGATTATTTTAAAAAAAATCTTTTTACTTTAGAATAATGTGACAAAGTCCCACTACAACCCAATATAAATTAATATTGATATTTTTACTTCAAAAAAGAATTAAGTGTTGGCTGATTTGTGGAAATTTGACTTTGTATTTGGAATAACCAAATTCAATTTGTGCTAGCTAGAACAAGGAAGCTTTAGGCCACTTAAATGCTTTCAATTAAGTTTGTAGGCTTGGAGGGATATATTTTGAACTGGACTCCAAATTTGTAGTGATAATTTCTATAATCTGCACAAAGAATTCTTAGAGTTTGATGATATAATATTGAACTTTGCTATTTATACAAAAATAAATAAATTCTAACACCATATATGACACAAGTCATATACGACAAAACAAACATAGCCAAACACAGATATTAAGGAAGACAATTATTTAGAAAACCACAAATTTGTATATTCAAGATAATAATAATCGGTGTACGTGTAAAATTGTGTGTCAACCTAACTTTTATCTATGATATTAAATTCAACTATATTATCTTGACATCACATTTTAATACCTCTTGCGTCTCATAAAAAATATCTTATTTGAATAATTTATGGTTCTTAAGGAAATGATAAAATGTGTTGGTTTTGATGATAAAACTAATATCATTTTCTAGAATATCCCTATTAATTATAGTTAAAAGAGTGGTTGGATAAAGTGAAAGTTAATAAATAAGAATATGACAGTGGAAAAATAATAATAAATATTGCATTGATATCGTAAAAGAACAATTATTTTGAGACAAAAATAAAGTGCAAATGAGACACTTTTTATGAGACAGATGGAGTATCAACCAGTAAGGAACCCGTGTGTTTGCACGAGATCACCTATTAGAGGGGATTTGTAACCTTATGAGTAATTTTTAGTGTCACAAAAACAGATGTAACCTTAATGTGCGTTTGTAACTTTAACATTCCTAAATGATAACATCATAAGTAACCATAACTTAATTCTAATTGCACTAACTTTAATTTAGTCGAAATAAAGAATAACAGTCTCAGTTTGTAATCCTCATTAAATATCCTTCAAATACAGATAACCTACAAAACCAACTAAAGTAAATTCATTAACTGAAACTCCATAATCATTAATAACTTCAAAGTACAGTAACTGCATAGCTAACTGTCATTAACAAATATTTTATAGTGTTACATACATCAAACAAAAAATATGCTCAATATAAGTCAGACTTAACAGTACCATAAATTCATTAACATAACTTTCAAATGGTGGAGATGTCAGCTTTGTCATTGTATTATTCAATCGACTTGCTATGTGAATTAAATGATAAACACAAATCTAACGGATTAAATTACAAATCCTTAAGAGTTGTAATCTACACGTCAAAATTGTTGAAATCTAATTAGAAAGGACAGATGAGTCAATTGCATGGTTTGGACTGCAATAATAACTGAAATGGTTAGTAGATGTAGGAAAATGATAATAGTAACGGGGAAAGGAATAGGAAATATAAATTAAAACTGTCATACTAATTCATTGCATAGTATGAAAAAGATTTGAACCTGCCATATATTATGGAACACCTCTTTATAAACAACATTTGTCGTTGATAGCTTGGAATTATTTTATTCATCATGAACCAAAATCTTGATTCCTTTCTTAGAAGTGACCCTTGAAATAATGACCTATAGTTGGCCGTGACAAAAAACATCTGGAGGCAAGTATAAGCCCACCCAATCAAGGGATTGTACTTGTGATTTGTTTAAGGTCATTGCATATGAGACAATAATTGGGAATTGTCTACGATTCAATTTAAATGGCCATGGAGATTGTGATGGTGAATATCCATACGTGGTATACAAATGATGTTTCCGTGACCTTTACCACCCATTATTCTAGCTTAAAGGACATGGTTCACCATCTTAGTCACAATTAAACGTGTCCCGTTACACAAACCTTCGGGTTGATCAAGATTCCTCATTAGAATTATAGGAGTTCCTATCTTCAATTTAATGTTATGACCAGTTAAGCCTTGAAGGTAGAGAAAAAACAAGAAAGGGGAGTTTGAATTATTTTCACAGTAATAAAAAACTTTTGCAACACCACTCACACGAATGTAAATGCTAACAACATTAGAAATTTATTCCGGTTCGCTTAAAAATCAAAGTTACTCCAGTCCACCCGGCCAAGGCGATTTCGCCTTCAATAAGGACTTAATCCAATAATCTCAATAGATTACAAAAACGTCTAAGAATTCAACAATCTTTTGGTCCTCTCAAGTCTACAGACTTAAACAAGTCACTTGAGGAATATCAACAAATTTAGAGAAGTACAGATGTTTGCCTTAGTATTTCTAGGTAAGCAGTATAAACACAATTAAGAACACGAATCAATGATCACACTTAGAGCAACAATTCTTGTGTGATTACTGAATTTTACAAAGAAAGTATATTGAATAAGTAGATCGAAATGTATTGTAGAGTTCTTGTGTATTCTTCATATTCAGCATGATGATGATGAGGCCTTTATATAGTACTTTGAGATGATCCCGCTGGAGGGAAATTAATGGAGATTTCTTGTCAATTATGGGAATTAATGGTATCAACTTCTTTGTCCTTTCCAAAGAAGTCTTGGAACATAATCCATAATTTCCTTATAAATATTGGTACTATACTTAGAATACTTGTTTATTAAGTTTCTAATTTTGATGAGTCAGATGATTTGTTGAGCGTGAATCAGAGTGAGCGGAATCAGAGTCTTTGGGCAGAAGCCTGTAGTCTTCAGATATTCTCTTAACTAGTCTTCAGATAGTTATTTGTTGAATAGTATTCATATAGATGTTTGCTGAATAGACTTCAGATGTTAGCTTAACTGGTCTTCAGATAGAGTGTCTTCTGATGTTGTCTTGCAGAGTCATCATATGTAGAGTCTTCAGACATTAGATATGAACTTCAATGTCAGATTTTAAATGTCTTTCTTTCAGAAGTGTTCTTGTTAAAAGTCAGATATGATTTCTTCACTGCTCGATCAACTTTTCTGGACTCGTTAGATGCCAGATATTGTTTTCCTCAAATTCATTTTTCCTTAGAAACCTGCACACAGAGAAAATTATCAGGGTACCAAATTACTTCATTCTTTGTTATCATTTAAACTTAGAGATATATTGCAGAACTAAAATCTTGTTATAACAATCTCCCCCTTTTTGATGATGACAAAAACTCATACTTTTGATGAAACACTGATACTTTACAAAGATACATATTTAAATGAATCAGAGTCAGATAGAGTATGACTCCCCTGAGATTTGTAATCTCCCCCTAAGTTTGATACTTAGAATTTTTTAAAAAGAGATTTGTATCAGAAGAAGGGTTTGTGGGGTAGAATTTCTTACTAGATCTTCTTAGGTTGCTTGACTTGTTTTTGATTTGTTTCTTAGATATTGATTCAGTTTTCTTTGTTCATATATATCTTGTAAAAACACTTAGACAACGCAATTGATTTAGAATGTAAGTAGTGCATTCTGAGAGTTAGATATATTATTTCATCAGAAAGGCTACTATTCATTTCTCCCCCTTTTTGTCAGACTCAAAAAGTTAACAAAAAACACAAAAGTTTAAACCAGAGAAAGCACAAACTTCATTGATAATTCAGAGAGATACAAAGCAGAAGATTTAGAAAAAGGGGGCCTTAGAGGCAAAAACTCTTAGAAAAAATACAAGCAATTAATCCTAGAGTGCCTAAGGGTTTGGAAGAGGCGTCCTCTGAAGTGGCTAAGCAAGCAGGTTCTGGATGCTGGAGTTGACTTCATCTTGCTGGTCGAGTCTGGCTCGCACCCGTTGTTGTTCTTTCTAAAGCTCTTCCAAAGTCTTGAGAACTAGAGGATCTAGATCAGATGTTGACGACTCTCCTTGAGTCAGAGCAACCTCAGATGTCTTCACAGCTTCTTCTACAGCTATGGGAGCAGCTTCTTCAGCATCAGCTTTTTCTTTAGCTTCAGCTTTTGAAGCAGTAGCTTTTTCAACTTCTTCATTAGCAACAACTTCAACAACAACTCTCTCTTCATCTTCTTTCTTGGCCCTTTCTTCAGCTTTCTGCACCAGACGCGCCTCTAGCCTCTCTTCAGCACCTCTGATGTAGTAATTTCTAACTTGTTCAGAAAGTCCCTTGAGCTTGAAGACTTCAGATGTCATCCATCTGAGAAATCCATTCTAGTGAGTCCTTACTTCAGAAGGATTGTCATTGAGCCTGGATTCTTCAGATAGTTGCTTGAGTCTTGCAGTAGTGTTCTCTGAGAACTTGGCAAAGACCTCATCAATGGTTGGAAAGGTGAGGTCATGTTCAGAGGTTTGAAAGGTGGGTTCAGAGGGATTATGTGTGGGTTTAGAGGGGTCGGAGATGGGTTTAGAAGGAGGTGGAATGGTTTCAAAAGGTTCTGTGGTGGGTACAGAAGGAGGTGGTATGGGTGTAGAAGATTCTGATATAGATTGAGTCTGTTCAAATTCAGCTGTGGATAGAAGTTGTATAGGAGTGGGGTAGGTTGGGTCAGGGATGTCTGAATGTTCAGAGTTTGAGGTTAGGTCATAGTATGGAAGGGAACTAGGGATATATGAGGGAGGTGATATGGGTTCGTTTAGATAGATGGCATCAGATACAAGGATTGAGGTAGTTGTGAGGTTAAATTTTGGTAGTGGGTGTGAGGATGTGTTTGGTTCAAAAGTGTGGGTTTCAGAAGGAATGGGGATGGAGATGGTTGGTTCAGAGGGAGAGATGATAGGAGGTAGTTGAAGGAGAATGGCAATGCAAAATGCATCGGAAATTAAAATTTTCTCCTTTAGTGATCCTTACGAATGGGCATGATCAGTGATAGAAATCGTTACCTCTTGTGGCGATTGAGACCTTTGATGCAGATCTAAGGAGTGATCACAAACGTTGAATGGTGACAACGCCTCTACTTAGTCTACACGAACGGATTCCTTCAGTCTCAGTGCTAGCTGCTACGAATGAAGGCTTTGAGTGAGTGAGAGAGAGAGAGAGAGAGAGAAATGAAATTTAATCTAATGAAGTGCTTTTGCAATTAAATAATACATTAAATTAAATTATGGTTTGTCAAATTCCTAAAACCTCATAAAAACACCAAAGAAATGGCCATGAGATTTATCATAGGTATGTAACGGTAAATTCATGACCATTAAGCTATGGATAAGCTAGATGTCTATTAAACCAGAGTCACCCGCACACTTTTATTGTTTCCAAGGGAAAAGGGAAAAGTACGAACAAAACCCAAGAGGTAAGAAGTTTTCAAATCAAAACTAATAAAATGCCAGAGATAACAGGTAAGGGGGTTGGTTACATAGAGGGAAGATGTTAGTACCCAAAGTGTCCTAGGTACTCCTAGAGAGCTCTTTCTTATGTGCATATGTATTTTTTGTACAAAATGATGTTTGCAATAAGTAGAGTGGAGGGATGGTAAAAGAATTCATTAATTATATTTTTTGTGTTTGACAAGACCTTCGGACTTGTGCCTACGTACCAACATAAAATGAAGGAGCAAAACCTCGTAGTTCATGGTAACAATTTCAAAGTGAATGAGTTTCTTTTAACAAAATTTGAAGTTTAACAAAGGCACAAAAGGCCTAAAAAGTTTTGAATGAGTGTTAGTTCTTTTTTTCTTTTGAAATTTTAAGTCAAGTATAGTTAAGTTCATTTGCAAATTTGATTAAGAAAAGAGTTTAAAAATTCAATGGCATAAGGCCAAAGTTTCTAATTTGCAATATGGTCTAAGTTTAGAAATCACAAACAAAGAATATTTTGAAAGAGGGGAGAGATTTGAAATTAAAGAAGTGGGGAAGAGACTAATTCTAAGAAAAAATTTAAAAGTTAAGAGTTGAAAAGATCTGACCAATTGGCTGCAATCCAATAGACAAGAATGTCATTTAGAAACCTAAAATTCCCTTGGACTTTAGAATAAATCAATATCAATACACAAATAGCATGATGAAGAGCAAGACATTAAATAAATATAGCCACATCCAAGCTTATCAACTTCATGATCTCTTCATGATTCCCCATGTACCAGATGAGTTCAAAGGGAGCATTAGACACAAGTTCAAAATAACAGCTACAATATGATCATGTTGCAGATGAACTCAAATGGATCTTCAATATTGTATCAGATGAAAGTTCACTTCACAAGCACTTGGTTTCAGAAAAGTTGGCATTGTCTAAGTCCTTTGCATAGGGAGTGTTGCCTAATTCTAAGTCCAATGTCTCAGATCAATCCAACAGTCCACACAAAAATGTTTTTAGGGTTTTTGTTCTTATCATGTACATTAAGGTCAAAAGACCACAAACACAAACAAGTATATACAAACACAATATAATCGCAAGATAAGGCTCAAATGAGCAAAGTGAAAATGACATTAAAGTAAACAAATTGAATGGTATGAATAATGGCAAATGAATAAAGGCTTGAAATTAAACTACATAAAAGTAAATGGCTTGAAATTAAATGTTAATTGTCAGTTGATTAGAAGTTAGTATTGCTTTTGCTTTAGTTTTATTTAAGTCATTCTTTGGAGAACATTAAACCCACTTGTCACAAGCATGGATCCTTGAACTAAGACATCTTCCAAAGGAAGGAAAAAAGGCCAAGTTTCCATACAATACCATGGAATAAGGGAGACTTACAATCTCACTTACTAGAATTCTATGCCTTTTTGTGTCACAAATTTAGCGCTATGTTAAGAAATTGTAATTGGACTTATGTAGAAGTCACAACTATTTGAGGTCGGGCAATATAATTTTGGTTTTAATGCATGTTAGAGACATAGTATAATGTACTATGCTCATAAAACATACCACACACAAAAGAATATGCAAAAAGGTGGACCTAATCTCATCCATACTCATATTGATTTTGCAATCAACTAGTCTTAGGATCTAGAGATATCATAGGCCCATGACATGAATGAATAAAGAAAGGGAATGAGATGAAGAGGGAAGGGGAAATGAAATCAACACAAATTGGTCAAAGGAGGACTTTTACCAAATTAAGATCATTCATTTATTTTGGGAGATGATATGTACATTTCATCAATCCCCTAAATCCAATGATCTTAACTTAACAAAGTCAAATCAACATTGACCAAGGCCCAACAACACAAGTCAAACTCAACAGGTCAAAATTAGAAGCTCAACACAATTTATTTTGCATTTAAATAATTAAAATCAACTAAAATATGCATTAAATTAAATTATGGTTTATCAAATTCCTAAAACCTCATCCAAACACCAAAGAAATGGCCATGAGATTTATAATAGGTCAAACAAGGTCAAAGGACCTTGGAGAAAAAATTTCATAATTTTTGGAAACTTAAAACTATTTTTAAACAATTAAAAATATTCACAAAATCAATTAAATCATGAAAAGTATTAATATTGATGCAAAAAATAATTTTAATTCAGAAAATGATTTTAAATTTTTTGGTGAAACTCTCATATTTTTTGGATCAATATTAAAATTAATATGAATTAATGAAAATAAAACAAATAAAATGAAAATCAAATAGTCAGAAAAAACGTGGACCACTTGATCTCCCTCATTAATTGAGGTGGCAGATCAAGTGTTCTCAAACGCGTAATCCACGATGGACTCTAGTCAACGCGCCACAAACTTGGTAATTCAAACCAACGCACGAGATTATTTCATTTCAAAAGGATCATGTGGCTCTGAACACACCAATTCACCATCGGAGCTACATCTCCGGTCTCCTTCTCAAGCGAGCCTCGTCGGACTGGTTCAATCATAACCATCACCAAAATTAAAAAGAAGGACATGATTTCAAAGTAAAGATGACACTGAGCTCGAATTGGCCTCAATTCATCCTAACTCCAAGTATATTAAAGAGATACAAGGAGTTGAAATTTGAGGTGCACGATCTGAGTTGTTTCGATTTGACCTCAAAGAAACTCAATCTTGTTGCCTACATTGGTAGGACTTCAGACAACCAAGGATCCAAGAGAATTATGGAGAATTGAGTGAGAATCGAAGAGATGAAATTTTCTGGAAAATACCTTCAATGCAGGTCTGAATTCAACTGTTCTTGCTTTGATTCGTGCTTGATCTTGCTCAGAATGCTTGTAGAAGTAGATTAGAATGATCAAAAGGTCTTGGATCCCTGGAGATTTGAATCTCAAAACAGTGAGATTCAAACTCAATTTTCAATGGAAATTCTCAGGTTTATCCTCTCAAATGGAAGGGTTTGGTGTTTGGGATCAAAGTTGGCGCCCCGGAGTCCTCATTTATGATGCATAGGGTCTCTATTTATAGCTAATTCAAATGATATTTGCACCCTTGAACTGAATTTCCAAATTTGGCAATGTGTGATGCATGGGTGCACGGGCGTGTACAAGCCCATGAAATCATGTCATTTGGTCCATAATTGAGTGTACATAAGTCTGAGATCATGTTAGAATGCTAGGCAAATATGCATGGAAGTTTGAAGTTCAATCTTGCCAAATGATGATGCGATGTTCCAGCCATGTGCAACCCATTCAAATCTTGTCCAAAATGGATGAAATTGGACTTTTTGGAAAGGTTAGGTCAAGTGGAAGAACTTTAATGTAGAACACTTTTATATTTTAAGGTTTTATCATGATGAATTTTGAGGTGGAAGTTTGGAAAATTAAACATATAAAAAAAAATTCTAAGTGTCAAGCCATATGTTCATTTATTCCAACTTGGATAACTTTTTATGTGAGCTTCAAATGAGAAAAGTTCCTTTATAAACATTGTAGCTATCTCAAATTCCTTAAACATGGTCACAAATGTTACCTCATTTGGATTTAATATGAAGGAGTTATACATTTTTGAAGTTGAGGAAAATCACTTGTTCAATGGTATTGGTCCAAAATGACCTATAATGTATCCTCATATCACATGCTCATAAAAGTTGAATTAGCTCTTCCTCCAAATATAAAAGTTGAAGTAGACATATTGAATTTGATTTTGCAACTTGTAAATATTTCATCTCATAAAAATTGAGCAAGTTATGGTCTTGGGAAGTTGACCTCCAAATTAGGGTTTAGACAAAATAACCTATAATCTTTCACCATAAAAAATGACTTTATAAGAAAAACTAGCTCTAGACCTCAACATGAAAGTTGTTTGGAATGTAATTTAGAGTAATGTTGCTCTTAGAATCATTTTCATATAACAAACATTGTAGGAGATAGGGTCTAGGGGACCCCAGATTTGATCAGATGAATTCCTCTGGTCAACCACCATGAACCAACTTGCTAGCTTACAATTCTCTTGACTTTTGGGACTCATGGGAGGTCATATATGCATAAGATGATGGAATTTGAAGTGTACTTTGAAATATTTGATAAATTGTTGAAGAAGCTTGTTGAAGAAGTTACACAAGATACCCAGATGAACTAGGGTTTCCAAGGCAAACCAATTCCAAACTCTTGATGAATTCTTGATCAAAATAACATGTGGAGATCATGGGGATCCATATATGATACCTAGAGCCATAATGAACCAATTCTTGATTGAACTGCATTAAGGGTCTTAAATCCTAGGTATGAGCTTGATAGATCAAAGGTGAGCATGTGCACTACCTACAAAAGAGTTAAGCTATACAATGACATTTTTTGGGACTTTGGTTAGTAAATAATGAAATACAAAGTATTATACAATCAAATGATGCTTGGTGATCTCTCCCAATGAAAACCCAATGAGTGAGGGGTAAGGAGGATACCAAGATGTGATCCCAATGCCAATGCATATGATGAGATAGCATGAGGGATCTTAGGGTCAAAATTGGGGTCTTACAGCTGCCCCTATTTAAGGACATTCTAATTGAGGAGATGAAGGTTAAAATCTTCGTATCGACTCAGTAGAATGGGCTTAAATAAAAACATATAGAAATAAATTTTGGTCCCTAAGAGAGCTCATGATGCATATGATATGAATGCTAAAAAGAATCTTTGTGGGGAAATATTGCCACAAAGGAAAAGAATACAGAGAGACTGAAAGTCCGCAGGAGCATAATGCATTCCATTAGCAAAGCTCACTGGGGAGACAGAGACTCTGAGGGACAAAAGGGTTATGCGTAGGCCAGGCTACGACTTCAAACTGTAGGGGAGACACGAGGGATTCCATGATGATAAATCAATGGACGGACTCAGCCAGGGGACAAAAAGGAACATCTGCAGGGGAAACGGGTAAATCAGAACAAAGCTGAAATACTCGGACCAAGCAGGGAACAACGATTTCACTAAGGAAATATGCACTCGAACTCAACTAGGGAAGTGAATATCTTCAACAAGGAGGAGCAGAAATATATCATCCGCTACCGGTTACTGGGTACGGGGATAACAAAATCTGACAGAGAGGACATCCGTTATCTGTTAGGGTAAACATATTAAGGATGACTCGCTGAGGGTCTCTAGGAGGCGTATTCATTACCGGTTACTGGGTAAGAATAGACTTGTTGGGGAAAAAGTAGGACTTACAACTACCAGTTACTGGGCAGAAGACCAAAGGGAGAGAATATCCGTCACTGGTTAAAGTGAACATATCAAGGATAGATTCAAAGGAAAGAAAATCCATCATCGGTTAAGATGAACATATCAAGGATAGACTTGCCTGGGGATGTTAAGGAGGATACCCGTCATCGGTTAAGATGAACATATCAAGGATAAACTGCCAGAACAAAGTAGGAATTATATCTATTGAATGCTGGATAGAATACCAAAAAGAGAATATTTGTCATCGGTTAGGATGAACATATCAAGGATAGACTCTGAGGGGAAGAATAGGAATTATATCTATCAGTTACTAGATAGAAAACCACAAAAGAATATCCGCCACTAGTTAGAGTGAACATATCAAGGATAAACTCTGCACAGGGGAGAAAAACAGGATTTACAACTATCGGTTACTGGGCAAAAGATCGCGAAGAGAAGGAAACTCGTCATCGGTTAGGATGAACATATCAAGGATTAACTCTCTATGAACAAAAATAGGGATTACGACTACCTTTTTATTGGGTAGAATATCAAAAGGAGGGAATATCCGTCATCGGTTAAGATGAACATATCAAGGATAAACTCACAACATGGGAAGTAAAATATCCATCATCAGTTAGGATGAACATATCAAGGATATACTTCTTGGGGAGACGTGAAAACAAATCCGTCGGGGGGAAAAAGGGGGTTACTTTTGTCGGGTATTGGGCAAGAAGTAACAAACTGCAAACTAAGAAGAATATTACCAGTTACTGGGTAATAGACTCTTAGAGGACCAAGGACATCTATCTAGGTAAGATCTAAAAAGAAACGGTCAATCATGACTCAACCCAATAAGGATATAACTCAAGGGGAGTGGTTCCATCTTGATAATCAACTGGGGAGGAAACTGAAATAATAATCATCCACGAGGATAAAACTCAATGGGAAATAAGAGAAAGGTTAAGGTCTTTCTGCTTAGGAGTTGACACTATACAATTGAAGGAGGACAGACACGCTGAATTTGCATGGGGATAGAGTACCACCATAGCAGAGAATCAGAACAACAATGAATCATAAGGTGTAATGGTGCAATTATGAAGTTTCTGAATGTATATGTATATATATGATGATTATGCTGACAAAACAAACACAAAAGATACAAAATGTCGCTGGTTTGAATCATCGATACAATTCCTCGCCAATCTCAACATGATGGAGGCATCAAGTGGAAAAAGATCAAAAATCTCGAAGGCTCGACCCAAGCTGGGGAAGAAAGGAGGAGATCAGCTGAGGAAACTGCTATCAACTCTACGAGGAATTTTAGGTCAACACCATATCACATGGGAGACAACCCTGCAGGGGATAAACACAAATAGCTACTCAAAACCAGGGAGAAACTATGATTGGGGACCAATCTGATAGCGAAACAAAGTTCTGCCGAAGCCATGCAAATCGCTGCAATGAAATGCCTACAACTCACGGGAGGCCAATCACAAATTCAACTGGAGAAGATGAACAACTTGGCTGGGGACATCAACAAACACCAAGTGCTGACATACTGCCGGGGATGAAATAGGGATCATGCTCACTGCTTGGGGAGAGCCAATAATGCTCCACATTTAGGGCTTACTGCTTTCAAACCACCATTGATATTCCCTTTAAATGAAATCGATTGCTTAAAATTAATGCCTTTATATGTTTAAGAAAAATATGATTTTGATTAAAATTTTAATTTCAAAAATGATCATAATAAAATTTAAATCTATTTGGATGAATTAAACAAGAGTAGAAACAATTGAATAAAAACTCAACTTTATTTAATAGAGTGGTAGTCTGTAAATGGCAACACTCCATAGATCTTTATACAAGTCGAAAAATGGTAATTTACAAGGAAAAGGGCTACATTGAACATAATGATCTCTAATCTTTTTACCAACTTTTGATATCCATTGTTCTATTGGCGCCGACTAGAGATGATGAACTAGATTTTGACAATATGCTCAGGACAAGTCTTCGGAAGTGAAGATCAGCAGGATGCAGTTACTTGCCGTAATCCCTAATTTTGAATAAATTTCCCCAAGGTGGGGTACTCAATTTATCGGGATAATTCTTTCTGTTTTATGTCTCTAATTTTTGCCTGGATTTCCCTTTCGGGTTCAATCCACCGAGACGCTCATTTTTTCCTAAGCCGCCCTTTCAGGTTTTCAACTTAGTGAGTTGTTCTTTTCTTTTTTTAGGCAAAGTATTTCTTGATTGCATTTGCGCTCACAGGACGTGTGAACTCCTCACCATCCATAGTTGTAACAATCAAAGCACCGCCTGAAAAGGCTATTTTAATAGCATACGGGCCTTCATAATTAGGAGTCCATTTGCCCCTAGCATCAGGTTTGAAAGATAAAATCTTATTGAGCACAAGGGCACCTTCTCTGAACACACGAGGCTTGACCTTCTTTTCAAATGCTTTCTTCATTCGCTGCTGATATAATTGACCATGACACATGGCAATCAACCTTTTCTCTTCAATCAAATTCAGCTAATCATATCTGGTCTGACACCATTCAGCTTCAGTCAACTTGGCTTCCATCAAGACACACAATGATGGGATCTCAAGCTCTATTGGGAGCACAACTTCCATACCATAAACAAGTGAGAAAGGGGTTTCCCTTGTTGAAGCGTGTATGGATGTTCGGTACCCATGCAAAGAAAATGGGAGAATCTCATGCCAACCTTTCTTACGGAACTACCATCTTCTGAATGATCTTCTTGATGTTCTTGTTTGCAGCTTCAACAACCCCATTCAATTTAGGTTTGTAGGGAGAAGAATTATGATGTGCGATCTTGAAGTCTTTGCAAAGAGCTTCTACCATATTATTGTTTAAGTTAGATCCATTATCAGTAATGATCTTACTCGGCACACCATAACGACATATAATCTGATTCTTGATAAACCTTATAACAACTTGCTTGGTCACATTCACATACGATGCCTCTTCAACCCACTTTGTGAAGTAATCAATAGCCACCAGAATGAAACGATATCCATTCAAAGCTTTGGGTTCAATCATGCCAATCATATCAATTCCCCACATGGAGAAGGGCCATGGAGAGGAAATAACATTCAACAGTGTCGGAGGAACACAAATCTTATCTACATAAATTTGTCACTTGTGGCATTTCTTCACAAACTTGCAACAGTCAGATTCCATTGTCAGCCAATAGTAACCTGCTCGCAACATCTTCTTTGCCATTGCATGTCCATTGGAATGAGTACCAAAGGAACCTTCATGGACTTCAGTCATCAATAGGTCTACTTCGTGTCTATCCACGCATCTGAGCAGAACCATATCGAAATTTCTCTTGTACAATAGATCACCATTCAGGTAGAAATTGCCAGCTAATCTTCTCAAAGTCTTCTTATCTTTCAAAGATGCCCCAGGTGGGTAAATCTGACTTTGAAGGAAACACTTGATATCAAAATACCACGACTTTTCATCTTTGACCTCTTCAACAGCAAACACATGAGCTGGCATATCAAGACACATCACAGTCAAATTGGGAACCTCATTCCAATATTTCACTACAATCATTAAAGCCAACGTTGCAAGAGCATCTATCATCTGGTTTTCATCACGAGGTATATGATGAAACTCAACCTTTGTAAAGAAAGTTGAAATCCTCCTCGCATAGTCTCTATATGGTATCAAACCGGGTTGATTCGTCTCCCATTCACCTTTGATCTGATTCACAACCAAATTTGAATCTCCATAGATATCCAAATACTTGATTCTGAGATCAATGGCCTCTTCAAGCCCCATAATGCAAGTTTCATACTCAGCCATATTATTCGTACATTTGAAAGTCAATCTAGTTGTAAATGGAAAATGCGTGCCTTGAGGAGTAATAATCATTGCTCCAATTCCATTACCATATTTGTTGGTTCTAAGTGTTGGTAACAATTTTGGTAAAACAAAGAGTGTTCACAAGATGTTACATGTGATGTCTTAACATAAGATATCTTGTACCTGCTAGAGGTTTAAAATATAATTATGCAGGATTGTTTCAGGATGTCATACCCGATGTCATGACATCTGATATAATGTACCTGCTGGATATTTAAAATGGAATTCTGCATGATTGTTCCAGGATGTCAGACCCGATGTCATGGCATCTGTACACAGAACATTCAGTCTGAATGTTATATGTTATGTGGTTGCGCTTTTAATGGAAATCTATGTTTGATTGATGAGTTAATTGCAAACGCTATCAATCAATGATTACAACGTGATTAACTTTTTTTCCAAACAGATCTAACCAACTGTCATAAGAAGATTTGAATGGAAAATAGTTTTAGGGTTTTATGATGTCCAAGCCCAGCTGAATGCTTCTATAAAAAGGACATGGAAAACCTGATTTGATACACAAGAAATACAGAGCGAAATATTGAGAGAGAATAAGAGTTTAAGTCTTGTGTGGTCGTGTGACTTGTAAGCCATTCAATTCATACATAGATGATTGAATTGGTCTGATTTTTGAGTTGTAATTTGTCACTCTAAGCTTTTAAGCATGAGTGTGTGTCTACTTGATTGAAGCTGCTAAGTAAGATCAAGTGTGTGTCTTTGAAGAGTGTCTTCTTTTCATAGTAATTCTTGTTTAATATCACTAGTGTGATTGAGGGGGAGTGAGTGGGATCTCATATCTAAGAGTTCTTAGGAAGAAATCATACGGGTAGAGATTAGGTGAAAAAGACTGTAACTTGTGTAGTTTATTGAGAGTCTTTGAACTGATTCTATTTAGTGGATTTCCTTCCTGGCTTGGTAGCCCCCAAACGTAGGTGAGTTTGCACCGAAGTGGGTTAACAATTGCTTGTGTCTCTTGCATTACTGTTCTTTATCTTTATCCTGTTTGTATTGTTCAGATATTAGTGTCGTGACATTACCTTCGACATCTCATATCTGATACCAGAATTTCAATTGGTATCAGAGCAGGCATCCTGCTCTGGTTATGGGTGAGATCTAGGGGCGATACTTTCTGGTACTATGGAGAGAGATGGAGGATCTGTTCATAGGCCACCAATTTTGGATGGATCTAACTATGACTACTGGAAACCTCGAATGGTAGCCTTCCTAAAATCTCTTGATAATAAGGCTTGGAAGGCTGTGTTAACAGGCTGGAACATCCAGTAGTTACTAAGGAAGGAGAAGCCACAACTGATAAGAAGCCTGAAGAACAATGGTCCAAGGAGGAGGATGATCTAGCCCTTGGAAACTCTAAAGCATTGAATGCTATATTCAATGGAGTAGACAAGAATATCTTCAGATTGGTAAACAACTGTGAGGTGGCTAAAGATGCTTGGGACATTCTCAAGACCACTCATGAAGGCACCTCTAGAGTGAAGATGTCTAGATTGCAGCTGCTCACTACCAAGTTTGAGAATTTAAGGATGAAAGAAGATGAAAATATTCATGAATTTCATATGAATATCCTTGAAATTGCTAATGCCTTAGGAGCTCTAGGAGAGAAGATGTCAGATGAAAAGTTAGTAAGGAAAATACTCAGGTCACTCCCTAAGAGATTTGCTATAAAGGTGACAGCCATAGAAGAGTCTCAATACATCTCAAATATGAGAGTTGATGAGTTAATTGGATCCCTCCAAACATTTGAGATGGGAATGTGTGATGGATCTAAAAAGAAAGCCAAGAGCATAGCCTTCATGTCAAACACTGAAGGGGAAGATGAGGAAGGTGGTTAAGATATTGATGAAGATCTGGAAAATGATGTAGCAATGCCGGGAAGACAGTTTAACAGACTTATGAAAAAGATGGATGTAAGATCTAAGGCCAATGTCAAGAACATCGCATCTGACATCAGTAAATCCAACAATATTGGAAGAAGAACAAGGTTAGATGAAAAGCCCGAAGAAGGAAAAGGAGTTAAGTTCCATGAATGTGATGGGTATGGTCACATAAGAACTGAATGTGGGACCTACCTCAAGAAACAGAAGAGGAGTCTTGATGTCACTTGGTCTGATAAAAGTGAAACAGAAGAGGCTGCAAATCTTGTGACTGACTTGACTGGAAGATGGGGTTCTGATGAAGATTCAAGTGATGATGAAGTAACCTTTAAAGAGCTGGCCACTACCTACAGAGAGTTGTGTCACAGAAGTATAGAAGTGTGCAGACAAGTTGAAAGCCAAACGAAAGTGATAGCTCAGCTGGAGAATGAGAAGACAGAACATGTGGAAACCATCTCCAAGTTGAAGACTGAAGTTGTACTCTTGAATTCTAAACTGGATGAGATGACCAAGTATGTAAGAATGCTTAACAATGGATCTGACACCTTAGACAAGATTCTCTAGACTGGTCAAATAACAAGAGACAAATCTGGCATTGGGTTCAATGAATCTAAGGCTGAGTGTAGTTACACTGGTGGCAAACCTAAATCCAAACCTAAGTGCAGCCATATTAATAGCAAACCTGCGATGTCACATCACATGTCACAACATCATAAAGGAAGACAGCAGAAAAGGAAACACCAAAAATGGAGATGTCATTATTGTGGGAAGTTTGGCCACATAAAACCTTTCTGCTATAAGTTGTATGGTTACCCTCAGCCTGCTCATTATCAACCCAGACCAAAACATCACATACCTGTCAATAAAAAGCAAAAGCAATGGGTTCCTAGGACTAATGTTACAAGTTTGATAGCTCACACTTCCTTCAGAGTTTTAGCCAAAGAAGATTGGTATTTTGATAGTGGGTGCTGCAGACACATGATTGGAAACAAAAACCTGCTAACTGGCCTTCATCCTCATGCCACAAGTTATGTAACCTTTGATGATGGGGCAAAGGGTAAAATCAAGGGGATTGGTAAGCTTGATTGCCCTGGAGTTCCTGACCTTGACAATGTCCTACTTGTTAAGGGATTAACTGCTAATCTAATAAGCATCAGTCAACTGTGTGACCAAGGTCTAAATCTAAACTTCACTAGAACTAAATGTCCGATTCCAAACAAAGAAAATGAAGTGATCATGAAAGGAGTTAGGTCTAAAGACAACTGATACATGTGGAGTTCTCAAGAAACTGGTTACTCTTCAATGTGTACTTTGGCCAAAGAAGAAGAAGTGAAGATATGGCATCAAAGATTAGGCCATTTGCATCTTAAAGGTATGAAGAGGATTATATTTGTTGAAGCTATTAGAGGAATTCCCAACCTGAAGATTGATGAAGGAAAAGTCTTTAGAGAATGTCAGATTGGAAAACAGACAAGGATGTCACACCAAAAGCTCAGACATGACACCACTACCAAAGTTTTGGAACTCCTCCATATGGATTTGATGGGGCCCATGCAGGTGGAAAGCCTTGGCGGGAAGAAGTATGCATATGTAGTGATGGATGACTTCTCAAGATACACCTGGATCAATTTTATAAGAGAAAAATCTGATGTTTTTGAAGTCTTCAAGGATCTTTGTCAAAAACTTCAATGAGAAAAGGAAAGTCCAATTATCAAAATCAGAAGTGATCATGGGAAGGAATTTGAGAACATCAAATTTGCTGAATTTTGTTCTTCAAAAGGAATTCATCATGAGTTCTCATCTCGCATTACTCCCCAGCAAAATGGTGTGGTGGAAAGAAAAAATAGAACCCTTCAAGAATCAGCCAGAGCTATGATTCATGCTAAGAAATTGCCCTACCATTTTTGGGTTAAAGCCATGAACACAACCTGCTATGTTCACAACAGAGTGACATTGAAGAAAGGGACTCCTACAACCCTGTATGAAGTATGGAAAGGAAGAAGACCTACAGTCAAATACTTCCATGTATTTGGTAGTAAATGATATATCTTGACTGATCGTGAACAAAGAAGGAAGATGGATCCCAAAAGTGGTGAGGGAATATTTATGGGCTACTCAACAAACAGCAGAGCTTACAGAGTCTTTAATTCCAGAACTAAAGTAATGATGGAATCTATCAATGTTGTGGTTAATGACCAACAGACTGATGTCACAGACGATGTCGAGACATCTCTGAATGATTCCCCAGCTGACTTCTCAGACAAAAATAAGGAGAGTGAACCTCCTCAAGCTGAACCTGAAGATGACAAAATCAACAAGGGACCCTCCATCAGAGTTCAGAAGGATCATCCCAAAGATCTCATTATAGGAGATCCAAATAAAGGGGTCACTACTAGATCAAGGGAAGTGATCTCACATGGCTGCTTTGTGTCCAAGATTGAACCTAGGAATGTCAAGGAAGCCTTGACTGATGAGTTTTAGATCAATGCCATGCAGGAGGAGTTAGGTCAATTCAAGAGGAATGAAGTATGGGAACTGGTTCCTAGACTTGAAGGAGTAAACGTCATAGGTACAAAGTGGGTGTATAAGAATAAATCTGATGAACAAGGGGTTATTACTAAAAACTAAGCAAGATTAGTAGCACAAGGATATACTCAAGTTGAAGGAGTGGACTTTGATGAAACATTTGCTCCTGTAGCTCACCTTGAGTCCATTAGATTATTGCTTGGAGTGGCATGTATTCTGAAATTCAAACTGTTCCAAATGGATGTAAAAAGTGCCTTCTTGAATGGCTACTTAAATGAGGAAGTATATGTTGAACAACCTAAAGGATTCACAGATCCAAATCTTCCAAAACACGTGTACATTTTGAAGAAAGTCCTCTATGGTTTGAAGCAAGCTCCTAGGGCTTAGTATGAAAGAATCATAGTGTTCCTCACTGACAATGGATACAGGAAAGGAGGTATTGACAAGACCCTATTTGTGAAGAATGAAGGAGGGAATCTCATGGTGGCACAAATATATGTAGATGATATTGTGTTCGGTGGGATGTCAGAGCAGATGGTCAAACATTTTGTTAGACAAATGCAATCTGAGTTTGAGATGAGCCTTGTTGGAGAGCTGACCTACTTTCTTGGGCTACAAGTCAAGCAGGTGGAAGATTCTATCTTTCTATCTCAAAGCAAATATGCCAAGAACATTGTTAAGAAGTTTGGCATGGAGAATGCAAGGCATAAAAGGACACCTGCTCCTACACATGTGAAAGTCTCCAAAGATGAAAGTGGTGTTAGTGTAGATCAAAGTCTATACAGAAGTATGATAGGAAGTCTGGTATATCTCACAGCAAGCAGACCTGACATTGCAATTGTTGTAGGTGTTTGTGCAAGATATCAAGCTGAACCAAAAGTCAGTCACATAAACCAAGTGAAGAGGATACTGAAATATGTCAATGGCACCAGTGACTATGGAATGTTATATACTCATGGTTATGGATCCATGCTGACTGGTTACTATGATGCTGACTGGGCTGGAAGTGCCGATGATAGGAAAAGCACATCAGGAGGATGTTTCTTCTTGGGGAACAATCTGATATCATGGTTTAGTAAGAAACAAAATTGTGTGTCCCTATCCACTACTGAAGCTGAATACATAACAGCTGGGAGTAGTTGTTCTCAATTGGTTTGGATGAAACAAATGTTGACTGAATACAATGTCATACAAGATGTCATGACATTGTACTGCGACAACCTGAGTGCTATAAATATTTCCAAAAATCCTATTCAGCACAGCAGGACAAAGCATATTGATATTCGTCATCACTTCATTAGAGAACTTGTGGAAGAGAAAATCATAGCATTGGAGCATGTTACTACTGAAATGCAATTAGCTGACATATATACAAAAGCTTTGGATGCTAATCAGTTTGAATGTTTAAGAGGGAAATTGGGGATTTGTATTCATGAGAATTTATAACAATTAAAGTGGGGTGGAAAAGGGAATAAATATATTGTCTGTCCACTTAAAAGAAAGTGTCCCATTTATGGTAATACCTAGTATTGGAACTAGCATCTATACCATTTTCACACGCTACCTCAACATAACCACTTCCATCTTCATCAAACTGCTCAGACCATCTCTGCTAGGGCAACAAAAATCTTCTCGAAAGTTCAACAAAATGTCACAACATCCCTCATCCTCTGGTTCAAAACCCACTCACAAAGCAAGGACTCCCTCCATGGAGTTTCTAGATGTAGATATTTTGGAGGTTATTCCTCTTTCTGTAATCCCAGGCGACACCCCTAGTCCTTCTTCCATGACAGGAAACAATCAAGGTAGCTTTTTTGATAACCCTCCACCTATGGATGACATGCACTATACAGATCGTGTCATTAGGAACCTGGTAACTAGGATCCTGAATGAAGGATATTCAGTCAAGGGTGTTTCGACCCCTCTGTCTAGAAGGGGCCCCTCACCTGAGGTGGAACCTCAAACTGAGAAAGATGATGATTCATCTAGATCAGAGAAAGACATGGCTGCTGAGGGACTATGCTCTCTAGGTAAAACCTTGCCTAGTAAGAAACTAGTAGATGTTTCTCATGAAACTGCTGAGAAGGTTATTGATTTGGAGGAAGAGAGTTCAGAAGAGGAAGATGACACCTTGGTCCACCATTTAAAACCAAGTGTTGCAAAGAAAATGAAGACAAGGAAAGGCAAGTCTGTGGTTGAGTTGTTGACAGCCAGAACTAGTAAGAAGGTTGTTGGTGTAGGACCATCTAAATCATAGAGTAAAGTAGAGGTCAAGAAGAGGAAGGTCAGAGAAAGCTCTGATTCTGAAGATGATGTCGAAGACGATGTCCCAGATATCTCTCCTGCTAAAAGGCAAACTGTTAAAAAGTCTCCAGCCAAGGTTGCAACTTTGCATTTGGACAACATTTCCTTCCATCTGGAAGATGGTGCTGCCAAATGGAAATTTGTTATATAGAGGAGAGTTGTTGTGGAGAGGGAGCTAGGGAAGGAGGCTGTAGAAGTGAAGGAGGTTATGGAATTGATCAAGACTGCTGGTTTGATGAAAACAGTTGTTGCATTACCTCAATGTTTTAAAGGGTTAGTGAAGGGGTTTATGGTTAATATCCCAGAGGATATTTCTGACAAAAATAGAAAGGAATTTTGCAAGGTGTTTGTGAAAGGAAGATGTGTAAGGTTCTCCCCAACTATAATAAATAAGTTCCTAGGGAGAGGAACTGAAGAAGGTGTGAAGTTAGAGGCTACAGACAATGAAGTCTGTAGGACAATCACTACTGGCCAAGTCAAGGAATGGCCAAGCAAGAAGCATCTATCAGCTGGCAAATTAACTTTAAAGTATGCCATCTTGCATAAGATTGGTTCAGCCAACTGGGTTCCAACAAACCATATCTGAACTATCTCTAATGGTTTTGGAAGGATAATCTATGCTATTGGAACCAGGCTCAACTTTGGTTTTGGAAGGTTCATGTTTGAACAAATTGTTAGACATGCCTCCACTAATGCAGTAAAGCTTCCTATTGCCTTTCCCTCTATCATTTGTGGAATTATTTTAAGCCAGCAACCTGGTATTCTAAACACAACTGATATCCCTAGCAGAAGGAAACCTCCATTGTCCATTCACTACAAGTTATTTGAAGGAAGCCATGTCAATGATATTGTCATGAACTCTGCAAGGAAGGAGCCAACCTCTCAAGGTGGCTTGATTGCTCAATTGAAGGAAACTTGTAAGGAGCTGGAAACTGGGATTAGGGTTGCCAAGGCTAGGAAAGAGGCTTTAGAGGTTCTCATTAGTAGCTTGGAGCAAGAAGAGATGGATAAGGTTGGTGAAGCCAAGGAGTCAGATGCCCATGCCTCAAGTGAGAGGTCTAATTCTCAAGATCAATCTAGTGACAGTTCTGAATTTGAAGGTGAAGAAGATGCTACTTCCTTAGACTAAGTTGTGGTGATGGCCCCCCTGCTATGAAGACTGTGTGTTCTGGATGCTGCTCTGGATGCTGTTTTGGATGTTTTGGATGCTTGGATGATTTGTTGTTTTTCTGTTTGATGTTTGTAATTTTTGGCAGTGCTTTCTGATGCCATGATGTAATATTTGGGCTCTTTATGAGTTCCCTGGATTTCTGATTATCTCAGCTATTGCAGCTGTGTATAATTATGGTTTGTACCTCCTGACATTATGTTTTAACATTTTATATGTTATAACATCCCTTGTGACATTCTCTGCTAGACTAATTGACATTTATTTTGTCTAATTTGTCACTTTCGTCTATTTTGACTAAAAAGGGGGAGAAGTTATTATTATGTGGAGAGCTACAGTTAAATGTGTGGATATGGAGATCTACAGTGCTGATGTAGCTAGCTAGGCTAAACAAATGAACAACTGATGTTGAAGGAGGTGTTTGATGTGGAACAACTGATGTTGAAGGAGATGTTTAATGTTGAACAGAATGATGTTCTGTTCTGTGATGTTGGAGGAGATGTCTGATGTTTTGTGCGTGTTTTGTGTTGCACATGTGATGTTGAAGGAGATGTCAGAGGGTAACTCTGAATGTTATAGATGCTGAAGGAGATGTCTGTATTGAACAGACTTAGGGGGAGAAGAAGTACCCATGTGTTTTATGTGTGTTTTACTAGTTGCTATTATAACTAGTAATTCTGTTTGCTTCTGCTGCTGCTTAAACGTTGTTATGCTGTTTAACTGCTAATGTGTTTTTCTTGTGAACAAAATGGACTGATATATGTTTTAGCCAAAATTTGCCAAAGGGGGAGTTTGTTGGTTCTAAGTGTTGGCAGCAATTTTGGTAAAACAAAGAGTGTTCAGAAGATGTTACATGTGATGTCTTAACATAAGAAATCTTGTACCTGCTGGAGGTTTAAAATATAATTATGCAGGATTATTTCAGGATGTCATACCCGATGTCATGACATCTGATATAATGTACCTGCTGGATATTTAAAATGGAATTATGCAGGATTGTTCCAGGTTGTCAGACCCGATGTCATGACATTTGTACACAGAACATTCAGTCTGAATGTTATGTGTTATGTGATTGCGCTTTTAATGGTAATCTATGTTTGATTGATGAGTTAATTGCAAATGCTATCAATCAATGATTACAACGTGATGAACTTATTTTCCAAAGAGATCTAACCAACTATCATAAGAAGATTTGAATGGAAAATAGTTTTAGGATTTTATGATGTCCAAGCCCAGCTGAATGCTTCTATAAAAAGGACATGGAAAACCTGATTTGATACACAAGAGATACAGAGTGAAATATTGAGAGAGAATAAGGGTTTAAGTCTTGTGTGGTCGTGTGACTTGTAATCCATTCAATTCATCTATAGATGATTGAATTGGTCTGATTTTTGAGTTGTAATTTGTCACTCTAAGCTTTTAAGCATGAGTGTGTGTCTACTTGATTGAAGCTGCTAAGTAAGATCAAGTGTGTGTCTTTGAAGAGTGTCTTCTTTTCATAGTAATTCTTATTTAATATCACTGTTGTGATTGAGGGGGGGTGAGTGGGATCTCATATCTAAGAGTTCTTAGGTAGAAATCATACGGGTAGAGATTAGGTGAAAAAGACTGTAACTTGTGTAGTTTACTGAGAGTGTTTGAACTGATTCTATTTAGTGGATTTCCTTCCTGGCTTGGTAGCCCCCAGACGTAGGTGAGTTTGCACCGAACTGGGTTAACAATTGCTTGTGTCTCTTACATTACTGTTCTTTATCTTTATCCTATTTGTATTATTTAGATATTAGTGTCGTGACATTACCTTCGATATCTCATATCTGATACCAGAATTTCAATATTGATTAACAACTCCATCAAATACCATGCCCCAACGAGAACCAGGTTCTGGCCCTTCTTCAAGGAATGGTTCATCACAATCTTTCATTTTCAAGTACAAGATCTCTTCATCAGGAAAATCATACTGCACTGCTTGGTAATCTTTCATCGGTTGGTGAGCTAAATGGTCAGCCAAGACACTACCTTTGATCGCTTTCTGAGATTGGTATTCAATATCATACTCTGATAACAACATCTGCCAACGGGAAATCCTCCCAGTTAAAGCAGACTTCTCAAAAATATACTTGATTGGATCCATTTTGGATATCAACCAAGTGGTATGATTCAACATATATTGACGCAGACGCTTAGCAACCCAAGCCAATGTGCATCAAGTCTTCTCAAGCATAGAATACCGAGTCTCACAATCGGTGAACTTCTTACTGAGGTAGTAAATAGCATATTCTTTCTTTCCAGTCTCATCTTGCTGACCTAGAACATAACCCATACTCTCATCAAGAACAGACAAATACATGATCAACGGTCTTTCTTCAACAGGCGGAGACAGAATCAGAGGCTTAAGCAGATACTCTTTGGTACTATTAAAAGCTTTCTGGCAGTCTTCGGCCCAATCACAAGATTGACCTTTCCGAAGAAGCCTGAATAGAGGCGCATATGTGGCAGTCATATGTGAAATGAATCTTGAGATATAATTCAAGCGGCCGAGAAAACCTCTGACTTGCTTCTCAGTTTTGGGCCCAGGCATCTCTTGTATCGCTTTGACCTTGGCAGGATCAACTTCAATACCTTTCTCGCTGACAATAAAGCCCAACAACTTACCAGAATGAACACCAAAAGTACACTTATTGGGATTCAAGCGGAGTTTGTACTTCCTCAAACGCTGGAATAACTTCAACAAATGCTCAACATATTCCTCCTCATCAATGGATTTGGCAATCATATCATCGACGTAAACTTCAATCTCTTTATGGAGCATATCATGAAAAAGAGTAGTCATTTCTCTTTGGTAAGTTTCACTAGCATTATTTAAACCGAAAGGCATCACTCTATAATAGAATGTTCCCCAAGGTGTAATGAATGTGGTCTTCTCCATATCTTCGAGTGCCGTCTTGATCTTATTATATCTGGAAAATCCGTCCATAAACGAAAAGACTTTGAATTTAGCCGTATTATCTACCAACATATCAATGTGTGGCAGAGGGAAATCATCTTTCAAAGTGACTTTATTCGAATCTCTATAATCAACACACATACGGACTTTTCCATCCTTCTTCAGAACAGGTACAATATTGGCCACCCACTGCGGATACTCAGCAGTAACAAGGAAACCGACATCGATCTGCTTCTGCACTTATTCTTTGATCTTTACTGCCATATCAGGATGAGTTCTCCTCAACTTCTGTTTAACTGGCAAACTTTCTAGCTTCAACGACAATCTATGCTCCACAATCTCAGAATCCAAACCAGGCATGTCTTGATAAGACCAAGCAAACACACCTGAATACTCTCAGAGAAGATCAATCAACCCCTTCTTCACTTCTGGGCACAGTCGAGACCAAATCTTGACTTCCTTCACATCACCGTCGGAACCTAAGTTGACTAGTTCAATCTGCTCTTCAAATGGCTGAATGACTTTATCCTCGTGCTCAAGAAGACGAGAGAATTCATCTGATACTTCTTCATCACTTCCTTCCTCGGCCTCAGGCACAGGGAATTCAAAATTTGGAGAAGGAGAAGGATCATTGTATTCAATGGGTTTAGAAACCAACCTGCATAATAATTTGATATTTAATTTTAGAGAAGTGAATTGTGACCAAATACTATGCAGACGGACAAGTTATTATTTATTGATTTATGTTTTTTGTAATTACCATTTTTCAGAATAAAACAAAAAAGTAAAAATAAAACATCATAGATGTGGATGAATAGAATTACATTTTATTGATGATCAAATTTGAAATGCCAAACAATGTTCACTTCTCCCTTAGGCATGGGAGAAGGATTTTCAAAAACAAATAAAAGAAATTACTTAGATCGATGCATAATAACAGGAATATCAACAGCAGTCCAATTGTTGCAAGCTTTTCCATGCATCACAAAATTGGTGCAGTCTTCAACTTCATCACCCTCGATCACAACAGCTAAGTGTTGTTCATTACCATGAACGAACCCTCCGCTACGGAAACTAGGTTGTACATCTTCAACTCTAATCACAGATGATCCTCGTTGGAAACCTAAACCAACTCTGCTCTTGTTGTCGGCGACCTCTACCATCTGTCCCCACTGATCAGAATTACCATTTTCAACGATTCTCTGTGCATCTTTGAATGATGACATGGGTTCCCCAACTCTCTTTTCCTCAGCAATAGATAAGGCTTATAATGGGGTTCCAATCTTATCCTCAGCTTCTACATAAGAGAAAGATGACAGGTGTCTTACCAACAAATCCTTCTCCCCACCAACAATAACAAGCTTACCATTCTTAACAAATTTGAGCTTCTTGTGCAATGTTGAAGTAACTGCTCCTGCCTCATGTATCTATGGCCTTCCTAACAAATAACTATAGGCCAGGTGGATATCCATTACTTGGAAAGTAATATGGAAATCACTCGGACCTACCTTTACAGGAAGGTCCACTTCACCTATCACGGTCTTACGAGATCCATCAAATGCTTTGACGATCACGCCACTATATATCATCGGAGCTCCTTGATACGACAATTTTGACAAGGTTGATTTTGGGAGTACATTCAATAAAGAACCAGTGTCAACCATAACATTAGACAGAGCATCCTCCTTGTAGTTCATTGAAATGTGCAATGTCAAGTTGTGATTTCTACCCTCCTCGGGGAGTTCTTCATCACAGAAGCTAAGATTGTTGCAGGAAGTGATGTTAGCCACAATATGATCAAACTGAACCACCGTAACATCATGTTCCACAGAAGCTTGCTCTAATACCTTCTGCAGTGCTTCTCTATGCGCCTCAGAGTTCATAACCAGAGATAACACTGAAATCTTGGAGGGGGTTTGGAGCAGCTGCTCCACCATATTAAACTCACTCTTCTTTATTAATCGGAGTACCTCATCATCATCGTTAGGCTTCAAACTGCTGGACTCACCAGACTGACACTTTGGAGCGCTAACTGGATTTACTGCAAGCATTTCCACACTCTTACCAACTGAATAATCTTCTACTTTCTTAGGGAACACCGACCCAAAGACACAACCGATACGGGTCACCTTAGTAACATCAGTTATGCTCACAACAGAATTGGTCGTAGGTAAAGGAACCTCTTGACCATTCTCTAACATAGTTGTATTATACTGATATGGGACAACCTTATCGAATGCATACGGGACGGGACCCTCTAACCGCATAACCAACAGCGATACCGACCTACTGCTGACACTGTTACTGCTACTGCTATCAAAATGAATCACCACTCTTGCTGGTGTTTTAAATACTGGCACTATTACATTCACATCGTCATCCACATGATGAGACTAGAAAATCTGAATCATACCTTCATCCATCAACCTCTGGATGTCTCTTTTCACAACCATACAACCTCTAGGATTGACACTGCAGATTGCACAACCATCATGGTCATGCTCACAATCGCTAACCAAAAAAATATCCTAGTGCATCCTCACCAAGGATCTTCTAATAAAGCGTACATCAAATACCTTGAACTCCCCAAGACAGCCATCAACCATATTGACATAAGGGTTACCATGAGAAGGTAGTGGGTTAACTTTGACATTTGGCGCACGGTCCTCAAAGGACACCATTCCACTCTTGACCAGCTTTTGGACTTCATACTTCAGGGAGTAACAATTCTCAATATCATGACCAGGAGCTCCTTGGTGAAAGGCACAACGGAGTTCCGATTTGTACCACCATGGAAGTGGTTCAGGTATCTGTGGCAGATTTCTTGGTTGCAAAAGGTTCTTGAGAACCAATGATGGATAAAATTTGGCATAAGTCATAGGAGTTGGGTCAAAAGAGACCTTCTTCCTCTCAAAGTTTTGTTGTTGTTGATGATTATTGGTATTGTTGTTGTTGTAGATGTTTGTTCATTGCGGTGTCGGTTGTTGACGTTGTTATTAAATTGGTGTTGATTGATTGAAAATACTGGAATCACATATGATACCTGATGATGGTGTTGACAGGGTTATTGACTTCTTCTTACATGAGGCCTTCTCTGCCTCCCAACAGATATTGCATTGGTCTCGTTCTCTTTCTTCTTGCCAAACCCATTGTCATACTTCTTTCTAGACGAAACCTCCTTTTTAGATAATCGTCCCTCTTAGACACCTTCTTATAACCTCATCCCCATGTTTACCATCTCGGTAAAATCACTGGGGGCACTGGCAATCATGCGCTCATAGTAAAATGAGCTCAGGGTCTTGAGAAAAATCTTAGTCATCTCCTTTTCTTCTAAAGGAGGGGTAATCTGAGCGGCAAGCTCTCTCCATCGCTGAGCGTACTCTTTGAATGTCTCCGTATCCTTCTGAGACAGTGATCTCAACTGATCCCTATCCGACGCCATATCCATATTATATATGTACTACTTCACGAATGCTTCACCCAAATCATTGAACATGCGGATACTCACACTATCCAAACCCATGTACCACCTCAGAGCGGCACCACTCAGACTGTCTTGGAAATAATGAATCAATAACTGATCATTATCAGTTTGTGCTAACATATTTCTAGCATACATGACGAGATGACTGAGCGGACAGATATTCCCCTTGTACTTTTCAAATTCAGGGACTTTGAACTTCATCGAGATTTTAACATTTGGAACCAAGCAAAGTTCTGCGTCACTCTTACCAAATATATCATTACCCCTCAAGGTCTTTAACTCCTTTTGCAGCTCAAGGAATTGGTCTTTCATTTCATCCATCTTCTCATAAACATCCGTACCCTCAGACGGCTCGGAATGATAGATAGTATCTTAAACTCGGGGAAAAGTATGAACAACCGGTGGTGGCACAGACATGGTCGGGCTAGATGCCGACATGGAAGCAAAAGAAGGCGCAAAACCCTCGGGCACAAAATTGGGTGGAATTCCCCATGGGAATTCGGCAGGCATGGCAAGTGCAAAGTGAGCAACGGTAGCAGGAATGGTAGAGGTAGAAACCCCGGAAATGACAGTCCTCGGAGGAGGAGTTGTAGGTGTTGGAGAAGATTGGCTCTGAGCAGCCAACACTGACTCCATCATGGTAGTCAGGTAGGCGATCTCGTCCTTCAAATATATGTTCTCTTGCTCTAGATGTTCCATGATTCTTGAGTGATTGGCGCGGGTATTGTATCGATGAGTCAGCTTGGCTGAAGCACATAAGAAATACCAATAAGACATCTGGAGAAAGAGAAACCTGCTTATGCAAATGATGCATGAAATGCAATGCTTGATTGTTTTTATTTTTCAAGGAACTTACTATATTGTTTGCAAATATATATGTTTTATAACAACAATTGCAACAATTTGATATGACCATAAAAAATCTCTTTTATTCATATAATTTGAAGGATTACACTGAGTACAATTTCAGAAACCAAAATACAAGATACAAGAGAAAAGGAGACTACTCATCCTAAGGATCCCTAATAATAACATCAACCGATCTGGCTGTAGGCGCGTACTTCCTTCGGATGCGTCGAATCTCTGACTCAAAAGAAGTCTTCATCTGAGTCTTCTCAAGGACTAACTAATCAGCAATCTTCTTCCAAGCAACGGAAGACTAAGGCATACTAGAGAAAGATGGAACCTCTGGCTCTCTCTGTCTCTTCATTACTCGGTCTTCAAGAAGCTCAATAAGTGCATCTTTATCCTCAGACTCAAGCTGCAACTCCTCATGCTTTTGGCTCAAAGCATGGAATCACTCTTCCTACATGTTCTTCTCTTGCTTCATCTTGGTGAGTGCGTCTTCTAACTCCTCTATATCTTGGTTAGGGAAAATTAATGGCTCAACCACAACCATAGACATAGGTCTTTCTAAAGCATAAGGCATCTTCAATTTCAAAGCTCTCTTCTTCACCGAAAGAGTAAGCTTCCAAAGCTACACAATTGCACGGACCAAGCTCGGATCTTCCTTTCCTATGCACATTATGCCAAGCATGCACAATCTGGTGCTTCAAATGTTGGGGATCTTTACCCTCTTGATAGAAAAGACCTTCTAACAAATTGTTATTAGGTTTGTCTCTCAAGGGGAACCCAAGTTGACGACGAGCCAAAGAAGGGTTGTAATTGATTCCTCCTTGTGTACCAATGAGGGGCACATTAGAGAATTCACCACAACAATCAATAATCTCAAAGCTACTCAATGAAGAATCATACCAAACTATATCATCATTACTAAGAGACATAAGTCTCTGAGACCACCTTAGACATTGTTTGTTCTCCAAAAAAGCGGGCTTCTGAGGCAAGTACGAAATAAACCACTTGTACATAAGAGGCACACAACAGACGATAGTTCTACCACCCTTAGAATTCCTCAGATGCAAAGAGAAGTACATATCACCCAACACAGTAGACACAAGATTCCCAATCAAGAAAATTCTAATGGCGTTAACATCAACAAAATCGTCGATGTTAGGGAAGAAATCCAACCCATAGATGAGCAACACAAAGATAGCTTCAAAAGCATCCATACTACCGACTTGAGCAAAGGCTGTAGCTTCCTTGATGAGGAACTCAGAAGTCAATCCATACAATCCTCCTTTCTTCACCCAATGAGCCTTAATCTCGGACTTCTTCAAGTGAAGAGCTTCAGCAATAATGTGAGATCCGGGAATCTCTTCCAATCCACTAAAGGGCACTTTGTTGGAAACAGGTATTCCCAAGAGATGGGCATACTCCTCCAACGTAGGCACGAGCTGATAATCAGGAAAAGTGAAGCAACGGTAGAGAGGATCATAAAACTAAACCAACATGCTCAAGAGTCCTTCAACCACATCAGCAGACAGAATAGACAGAAGCTTCCCATGACATTACTTGAAGCCCAAGGGATCTAATACAAAATATGCTAGCTTACTTAACTCTTTCAAGTCGGGACATCTAAAATTGTACTTCTTAGTGTTCCTTCGTCCATAATCCATGGTCTGAAAATATTTGCAAATAAGACCTCAGTTCCTTGAAACTTTTGGTGTGATGAATGCTATGATGCACATGAATGCATGAATTCAAAAATCACAAATAAGGGATCACACACAAGTTTTACAAACAAAACTAATAAAAGAAAGTCAGAGATCTGGGTAAGGGGGTTGGTTATGCAATGGGAAGGTGTTAGACACCCAAAGCATCCTAGGTACTCCTAGGGAGCCCTTTTCACGCTTGTTGTAAAGGTTATTGTTTATGAAAATATTTTGTGCAAACATGATTGAAGAGATGAGAAAAGAATATACCAGTTTATTTACATTTTGTGTTTGGATGGATGAACCCAATGCCTACGTACCCTCTTATGAAAAGATTAGGATCAAAACCTCGTAGTTCGGGTAAAATATTTCAAAACAAATGAGTGGATTGATTGGTCCAAAAGCCTTAAGGTCTTTTGTTATCAAAGGGAGAAAACTCAACCTGAAAAACCACAAGTCCACCATGTGAGGATAGCTTCGACATGCTAGTGAGGGGTTAACCCTATAATAAGCATGGAAGACTTATTGTCCAATCACTAAGGACAAAGGTGAGTATTATATCTACCACAAAGATAACTCAAACCTAATAGCTAAAGGTTATGAAAAATTTGATTAAGAAGTGGACATGGAGCCACAAAAGAAATATATTTGAGTGGGTTATATTAACCAATTAGAAGTATGTACAAAAGTGGTCAAAGTTGACTTAAAGATTCAATTCACAATGAGTGTTATGAAAAAGAAAGTTTGGAAATCAAAAGCATAAGGCTTAGGTTTCTAATGTTGAAAACAAGTCAAATGTTTGCACAAAAGTTTTTTTGGTTTGGGTTAGGATGGAGAAATGAAGGAATAAAAAAGGTGAGGGTTAAGGAATGCAACCACACTAGGAGTTCCTTTCTTGAGATCATAGAGATGATCCAAGTAAGTTCCTTTGGAATAAGCAAGCACTAGGCAAAAGCGAACAACCAAGTCTCATAAGAGATCCACAATAAAAGGAAATAGAATGCCAATATATGGACTTAGATCCAACTCCAACTACAAAAAGGAAACAAAATGCCAATAAATGGACTTAGATCCAACTCCTAACAACAAACAGGAAACAGAATGCCAATATATGGACTTACATCCAACTCCTAATAAACAAGTAAATGTCAAAAGCAAACACATCAAAAGCAATTGAGCAAACAATGCATCACACACTATATACATACGAGAGGCTCAAACAAAATGGTAGGCTTTAGTCAGGAGGGGTCATATCAACCTCGACAAACAAGCCAAACTGTACAAGTGTAATTTGTAGCTCTTAACCACTAACATTGAGAGTTAGGGTGAAGCTGATCAAAGATGGAAATGAGGATGAGACCTCGTGCTCTTAACCCTGGTCGGGGTGAGCTTATGATAAAGAAAGCGTGGGGATCCAGAAAGTGAGATCCTATTCCACTTGACTGACACTGGACAAAGATCTTGGGTACATGTTCAAGAGCATCAGCACGTAGTGCGAGCATAATGAACGACTCACTGAATAACGGGGGATTGATTGCTAATCCCTTTTATCCGTCAATTGCCTCTTCACTTAGGAGGACTTATCAAGTAACACATGTCTCATCTTGGAGGTCTTTGGCACAATTGTAAACAATCACAAACAGAGCCTCTTAAGGAGGACTTCCAGCAAAACGCCTGCCAAAAAGGTGACAGGACTTCCAGACTACATGGAGTAAGAGAATAGCTACCTAAGTGGTGTATCAACCACAATCCAAAGCTCAAGCAAGAGCTAAATGCAAGCAACTAATGTACCTGTACAAAAGCTAAACAGTTAATATCTCAGACCACCAATCAGAAAACAAACAGTGAAATCATCCAACTGTTACACAACTCAATGTACAATGGTCAAGCAATCAAATGAGGCAATGAGCTCAACACATAAACTTAAATCCCTACAAAACACAAAGAAGTCAGAACACAATCCAATTTGCATCTCAAAAGGTGAGCAACTCAACCATTAATTCTAAGTGTCCAAACCTGAAACACAAGTCAAGGTTAGTTCATGTACAAAACACTAGTACAAAGACTAGATCCAAAACCAAATCAAATGATCAAAACAGAAGTCAATCTTTTGCATATTGCACATTCAAACAATCAATAAAATGTCCTCAAGAGGACCAACATCAATTCATAAGGCAAGTACCTCAAATGATCAATGTAAAGCAAAGGCAAGCAAATGAGCACAAAATGGACATCCAGATTAGAAAATCCAAATCAAAACAGAAATGCATCAAATGGCCTTGAGATTTTTTATGCAAGTTTCTCATGTTATGAGCATACAATGTGCAAAATATCAAATCCAGAAGAGTTCAAATGATAGATGAACAAAAATGCACAAATGCAATGCCCAAAATGTGACACAAATTGTCACATTATATCTTCATGTGTCAAAAACAGTGATAGCTTATGATAAAAATTCCAAACCAATGCTCAAAAAATCATATCACATGTGAAGATCAAGCATGCAAAAAATCAGATCAATTGGATTAACAATGAAGATTTCACAATGGAATGAACACAACATATCAAAATAGCACAAGGTTCAATCAAAAATTCCAAAATAAAAATCCAGAAACAAACAAATCATGGACTTAACACTATAAAAAACTAGAGATCAAAAAAAGATTATGAAAAAAAATTGGAGTTAATTTGGAGCATTTTACTATTTTTAATTATTTTTCAAAGATGAATGAAATATTATGAAATGTTAAAATGAAATGGAGGGAAAAATAAAATTCAAAATAAACTCAGAATATTCTCAGCCATAGGATAAGGCGCGAGAATCACATCAAACAGTCCTCATTTGAATGCTAAAATGCACAGTTTCATTAAAATGCGTGGCATGCATGGTCAGCAGGTCAAAGCACACGCAAGCAAGTCAAAACAACACAGGCCAATCAATTGCACACATAGGCGAACACATCAGCATACAGCGAGGCAAGATGAAACACAACGTTTCATTTATGAGTTGGCACGCCACTCAGCATTCTTCGCAACACATAAGCACGGTCAAAGCATCAACAGCCAATGAAAAGGCCATGCAAGCGCTCACGTGGAATACACCTGGACAAAACCCTAGGCAGTTGCAGACGGCAGAGCCGGTCGTTTCTCCGGCCGTCCACACGGCGGAGATCAACAAAAAATTTCCAGAATCGAGCAAATGATATACCATTCGAAAGATCTTTCAACATACAATCCAAATATCATGTTCATGTCATCTAATTCATGCTAGGTTTTAAGGATCGAGCAAAAACATTATTAACATCAAAACTTCCAATTCATATATCAGGCTCAATACTTGACCAAAATTGATTCTAAGCATATCAGCATTCTCTACACAACAAGATCTATCGTTCTATGTACATAAAATAGCAAAAGGAGAGGATCAATTTCAACCTACTTGGAAATGGCAGTTGCTGAATTCGTGTCCTCAGGCTCTCACAATCTCTAGATCTTCTTCCTTAACCTTGCCTTGAAGCTTTAAGCATAAATCACCGCTTGAAACCACCTAGATCTAGCTCAATTTCAGAAATCCATTTCCATGAAAGTGTTCTTGATCTGCTCGAAATCCAGTTCAATTGTCCAATCCAATGGTTGATTCTTGCTCAATGAAGCATGCTGAACAAGATTATGCAAGAATATTGAAGAATTATGTGGAGAAATTTGAGTTTCGAAGAGAGAGAAAAATGGAGGGAAATGGAGAATTTGAGATCTGAAATTCTGTTATGAGCAATTGAGATTAGGGTTTGGCTTTTATATGGCATGTTAATGATGCTGCTAATCCAATTAGGCAATGGCTAAACATGATTAGGGAAAAATAAGGCAATATGCAAAAAATGCAAATGTGAAGCTCATGCACATGCTACACGTGAACAATGCCCATGCAAGCTTGGAATTCACTTAAAATCAACCAACAATCAACATGGAATTGGTATTTTGCTTGGAGCTTAAGCCAATTTTGAATTGTAGAATTTCCCTCCAAAATGGACACTTGAGGAATGATGATCATACACACTTTTTCCATGCATGGCAAGGCTTGTTTTGAGAAGTATTGGTCATGAGGAGTATTTTGCAAAAAGAATGGACCAAGTTGGAGTTTTGCATCAAAAGTTATGTCACTTTGAACTTCCATGTACACCTTGTGATCATTTGGCCACAACTTCTCAACCATTCATCATATGATCATGAATTAGGACTTTTTAGAAAGGGGAGAGAAAGATCTTCAACTTTCATGTTCACCAAAAATTCATTTGAAACTTCTCTGATGTTGGAAAGTCAAGTTGAATGTGGACCAGAAACTTGCCATTTTTGGAAACTTGAAATTACAGGTCATTTGAACAGGATAGATGTTTGGAAACTTGGAAACTTGCCATTTTTGGAAACTTCTTTGATGTTGGAAACTTGAAACTTCAAGATAGATGTTTGAAATGACAAATGGACTTCATTTGAACATGATTGAGGTGTTTCAAATCATTTCCCCACCTCAAAGCCATCAGTTGAATGCACAGTTGACTTTTTTGGTCCTCAGATGACCTTGAAATGTATTGATGTACTTGAGCCTTTATCACTTGAGGAGATGGCTCCAAAATGGAACCCTAGCTCATGTAAGCTCAATATAATGATCATGTGGTCCTTATACCAAGAAAAAATCTCAGCTCTTTGCACAAAGGATGCTCTTGAAGTGCTTGACCTGTGATTACTTAATGCTGCAAAACAAAAATGTTAATGACATATTTTTGTGCTTTTGGTTAGTGATTAAAACAAGAAAAACAATGATATACAATGCAAACATGCCTGGTGATCTCAAACCACTCACAGGAGATCCCACCCAAAGGGAAAGGAAGCCAAGATGCTCAATGATCCTTGAGGCTATGCAATGCAATGCTATGATGCCATGAGGGATCTTAGGGACAAAAATTGGGGTCTTACAGATGCCCCTATTTAAGGTCATGCTAGTCGGAGAAGTGAAGGTTAAAATCTTCGTCTCGACGAGATAGAATGGGCTTAAATAATAACAAAGAGACAAATTTTGGTCCCTGAGAGACCTCATGATGCAAATGTATGTATGCAAAACAAACAAACTCTGTGGGGATATGTGTCCACAAAGAAGAAAAGACAGAATAAACAAAAAAACAATCCACAGGAGTAATACACTCATTAAGAATAGAGACTCTAACGGGGACTCTCATGGGGATAAGAAAAGAAATGCGTGAGCAGGACATAACTCGAAACTGGGAAGCAGAATTCCAAAGGGACAAATCCAATGGAAAGACTAAGCGGAAATTGACGACTCTCATGGATAATTCAATCCATGGAGCAGAGACCTTACTGGGGAGTGAAGGGATAAAAAAATGCATGAGCCAGGTCACGACTCAAAACCGGGGAAAAGAGTTCCAAAGGGAAATAAATCCAATGGAAAGACTCAAGCTGACTCAAAGATGCATGTATTGGGGAAAACGCCAACACAGCACAACTATCCGCAATGGACACATCGGATAAAAATCCGGACTCAGACTGGGGCAAGATTTGAACAAAACATCCCTGCCGGGAAAATGCATGTATTGGGGAAAACCAACACAGCAAAAGGGTATCCACAACAGAAACTCCACTGGGGAAATCTAAAAAAGACTTTCCAGGGGAAACAAATGGATGAGGTGTTACCGATTACTGGGTAACAATCTCGGGAAGAATGAATATCTAAGACCGGTATAAGGGTGAGAGATATCAATCAACCAAATCATCTGAGGAGGACCTAACAAAGGTATATCTCAACTCAGGAAAATCTGACTCCACAGGGGACCAAGGTCATAATAGGGAGCAAAAGTAAGGAACACCAGGGATACCGGTTACTGGGTATATAATAGGTGACCAACCAAGGCGTGAATTGGGGAACAAACCCAAAACACTCATCATCCTGAAGAAGGCTAGAAAAGCAATCTTGTTTATAGGATGGACATTCGATTCCACAAGGAATACGAATCTTACTCGATTGGGGAAGGACAGAAGGCTTCAACCAAGGAGCGCATGATATATACTATCTATTGCCGTCAAAACATAGATAATATACTTGAAAGAAAGATTATCCATAACCGGCTACTGGGTTAATAAAGGATAAATCGACCGAGGCGTGAATTGGGCTTTATGCCCAAGACACTCATCATCCTGAAGAGAGCAGAAACGCAAACTTGTTTATAGGATGGACATTCGATTCCGCAAAAGGAATACGAACCTACCCTACTAGGGAAGAACAACAGGCTTCGACCAAAGAGTGCATGAGATATATTATCTATTGCCGTCAAAACGTAGATAATACACTCGAAAGGAAGGAACACCAGGGATACCGGTTACTGGGCATATAATAGGTGACCAACCAAAAGGAGAAACAATCATTATCAACAAAGGATAAATGAGAGCAGACTCACTGGGGATACATTGACAAAGGCAACGATCCAGGAGACATATCACCGGTTACTGGGAGATATGCTCAAAAAAGGGGAGTAACAAACATTACCGGCAAACGGTAAATGAAAGAGGACCTGCTGGGGATAAAATTGCTTACTCAGAGCAATTATCTGAAAGAAGAAGGGAATATCAATACCGAAAATTGGATAATGATAACCGTCAAAGAGGGGATTAGATCTACCGGATACTGGGTAGAAAACCACAAAAAGGTAACCATCATCAATCTGGATGAACAACCAGGTTAACTCTGCAAAGGGGAAAAAACTTACTCAATTGGGGAAAAACAAAAGCTTTCGACCAGAGAGTGCATGAGATATACTATCTATTGCCGTCAAAACGTAGATAGTAAACTCTCATGGAAGATTATCCACAACCGGTTACCGGGTTAATGAAGGATAAATCAACCGAAAAGAGAAAAGGCATCGGGATACCAAAACTATGTATATAATGATGACCAATTCAGGAGAGAAATAATCGTTACCAACAACAACAGGGTAAACGAAAGATGACTCTCTGGAGATAAATTGCGAGCACACGGCAATTATCCAGGAAAAAGAGGGAAAATCAACATCGAATACTGGATGAAGATAACCACCAAGGAGGGGATTACACCTACCGAATATTGGGTAGGAAACCACGGAAGAGTAACCGTCATCAACTAGGATGAACAACAAAGGTTAACTCTGCGAGGGAAGAAACATAGGGTTTACAACTAACGACATAAGGATAGAAAACCACAAACTCCGCTGGGGATAAGATGAATGATTGCCGATTACTGAGCAATTATTCATTTATACCACGGGGAAGCACAAACTCCGATGGGGAGGGAAGAATAGGATTTACAACTACCAGATACTGGGTAGAAGACCGCAAAAATCCGCCATCAAACAGGATGAACCACAATGGTTACCTCTGCTAGGGGATGAATGTAGGATTTACAACTACCAGATACTGGGTAGAAAACCACAAAAATAGGACTTATAACTACCGGTTACTGGGTAGAAAGCCACAACAATTTGCTGAGGATAAGGTGAATAATCACTGACGACCTTACTGGGGATAAGGTGAAGGATTGCCGATAAATGAGCAATTATTCATTTACCACAGGTAAACACCAAAGACAGTCACAAGAAGCCAATTTAGGATCGAACCAAAAAGGCGGACTGAATCAAGACTCATCCTAATGAGGATATAACTCAATAGGGAAACCCATCGCAATATATGTGTTGGGAGGAAACGGAAACAACCGTCGTCCACGAGGATATGACCCAGTGGGGAATGGCAGGAAAGATAAACACTTTCTGCTTATGGGGCTGACTCTATATTGAAGGATCAGACACACCCATCAGCTTGGGGAGATATACCACCAAATAGCAGGAGACAACAAACAATGATATATGGCAAAGAATGCAACATGAATATCTGAATGTTATAATTATGCATGTATATGCGTGATTTATGTTTGATGAATGCTGACAAACAGACATATCTAACACAAACAGGTCCAGGAATCAACCACCCGATACTACATCTCAAGAGAGAAAGCCAGGATCACCGGAGAATAACCAATCTGCTGGAGATCCGAGAGCCAGGAAGCAAAGACCTTGCCGAGGAATCAGAGATAACAGGAAATCACAAGATCTCTGAGGAGGAATCAACAGTCTCATCTGAGGAAAAAGATTCATTGCACAGGCAGAAACTGCCACAACAGCAACTCTACAGGGGAATCATAGATATCAGGAACATCGTAAAAATATCTGCAGGGGAATGAACATCAACCATTCCGACTGTGAACCAGATCACGACGCAAATAAAATCTGCTGATGAGACCACTCCGCCGGGGAAGTCTAAAAGGGGGTGAAGAATCTTTGTGGGGATACAACCACCAACCAGAAGCTCTCAAAGGTCAAACAAACCAAGGATCTCCCACCTGCTGAGGAGGGAAGAGGCTAAAATACCTTTACCATACACTCTGCTTGGGAGGAAGAACACAAACGGCTCCGGAGGAAACATCGGTCACAGCCGGAGAAAAGAGTTTATTGTGCAGACAATAACTACCACAAAAGCAACTCTAACGGGAAATCCATCTGAGGGAGATAAAGGAAACTGGTGATCCAACACCAAGTACCAAACTCACCAAGGAAATCACACCTGTTGAGGAGAAAAGATCGCACAAGTAGAATCTGCCACACAAACAACTCTATTATGGATTAGATATGCCAGGAAACAGCAATATCTCCGCAGGGGATAACATCATCATAGATAAGATCCAACACACCATCAACTCCGCTGGGGATCTATCTGAGGAAGATAACATCATCATGGATAAGATCCAACACCAACAACTCCGCTGGGGATCTATCACAAATAAAATCCACCACACCAACAACTCCGCTGGGGATGAACTATAAATCTCAGCTGGGGAGAAGAGCTTAATGCACAAATAGAATCTGCCGTAAAAGCAACTCTGGTTGGGGAAATTGTTTTTACAGATAAAATCCACCATATCAACAACCCTGCTGGGGATCTACCTGAGGAAGCTGGGAGGAATTCTGGGGATCAACCACCAAATACCGGACCTTCCAAAGAGGATACAACTGCTGAGGAGGGAAAACCACTGCTCTCATGGCATCATATCATATCACATCATTGCCTCAAGGATCTTTGTGCACCTTTGCCTTCCCTTCTTGTGGGTGGGCTATCTTGTGAGTGTGGTTCTTGATCACCAAGCATGTTTAGCATTTGTATATCATTGCTTTTCATTTGTTTACTAACCAAAAGTACAAAAATATTGTCATCTAACCTTGTTACTTGCAGATGAAGCAATTAGGTCAAGACAGTCAAAACAATTCATTGAGCCATATATGGTGGCCATTCTTGAAGAATTTGGGCACCATGATCATTCATCAAGAGATTCATATGAGTTGTGATATCATTTGGAATCAAGATCTCAAGTGGTAGAAGCTTGGAATTCATCAAGGCATGGCTCAGTCAACCAAAACCCTAGTAAAGTCAACTGTGGTCAACTGTGCATTTAATCAGGGATTTGAAGGTGGGAGATGGTTACAAAGGTCTCATTCATGTCCATACAAGCCTCATATAACATGTCAAACATCAACATTGAGGAATTGGAGGTCAGACAAAAAGTTTCCCAAAATAGTAAGTAACCTGTAATTTCCAACTGCCAAAAATGGAAACGTCTTCTCCTCAACTTTACATCATCAAGAAAGCTTCAAATCAAAATTTGTCCAACATGAAAGTTAAAGATCTTTCTCTTACCTTTCCAAAAAGTCCAAGAACATCCATTTCTCATTTGTGGTTGGCAAGTTATGATCAAATCATTTTCAAGAAAAGTTGAACTTCAAGGAGGCATAACTTTTAAACCAAATGGCCAATTCATGTGATTCTTTTTTGAGAAAATCCCATTTGACACGCACTATCATAATCCATCATCACATTTCATCAAAAATCATCACATAAAAAGTCCATTTTTCAAGTGACTTCATTTAAATTTTGGTGGAAAAAAAGGTCATTTTGAAAAGTACACATGATTTTCACTCCAAACCAATTGCAATGGCCTTAAAACAGAAATTTGGACTTGCTGCAAGTGGAATTTCACTGTTCCATTGGTTACATTTGAAAAAGGGCATTTTTGCCAAATTGCATAACATGATCAATTCACTAATCCTTTGCATTTTTGCTAATCATGTTTAACAAGTTGGATTAACAGGTGGTATAAAGCACTAATCATAACAGAAAATCGAGATCAACAATCACAATCTCAGATCCAAACTCAAAATTCTCTCAAATTCTCTCAAACTTTTTTCTCTTTGTTCATCAAATTTCACCATTCTTTTTGCTCGTTCTTGTGTTGATCATCATCTGCAGGTATAATTGGAGATCTGTTGAAGCAAATCCTTGAAAATTCTTGAAGAATCACATCTGTTGAAGCTTGCATATTCACATGGCAGTTGGAGTTTTCTTCAAATCCGAGCTGTGCTGAGCTGAAGTCTTACTTCCATTCATCTTCCCTAGCATCATTGAATCTCTGTTTTCACAATCCAAGCCTTGAAACACACGAATCAGCTGCTGCATCATCATTAAGGTTGGAATTCGACCACTCCATTTCTTGCAATTATCATGTGGCTTTGGTAGATCTTTTGTTGCTGAGCATGTTGAACTTTGAATCGTGCGATTTCATTAAGATTCGAAGAAGTTATCTTGATTTGAACATTTGGATGTTAGAACTTAATTTGATCGATCCTATTGATACAAGTAAAATTAGAACAAATTGAAGCTGGATTAGTGTTGTGCATGATGAGATGATTCGAGTGATATAATTTTTATGCATTTCTGGGATGTTTTGTTCTTGATGGTTATGAACAATATGAAGATGATGATGAACTTCATGTTTTCGTTTCCAGAACTTCGTTAGATCTTGCCTTGCCCTGGTTTTGCATGGATTTCGTGTTTTTCCGCCATGAGCCAATCATACCACGCCACGCACTTAAGTGAAATGCAGCGTTTCACTTAAGTGGCGCTCCTTTTTGAATTAACCAGGGGATCGATTCCCCGCTCCATCAAATTCATTTGCCTTGCCTTATATTTTTTCACATATGCTTATCACATGTTCACATCACTCCATTTCACATTTTTTTATTTTTTCTTCCACATGAAAAATCCATAACTCTCTCAATATTTGTCCAATTCACATGAGGTTTTTTCTACCATGATCCTTATGATGTCCTTTATTTTTTGATGATTTTTAATAAATTTGTGCACGTGTAGAAAAAATAAATGCCTAGGGTTTGTTTTCACATGTCATTTCTTGCACAATGCTTGCTATTTCTTTCATGAAATCATGATGCTTAATTGGAAATTCTTGAAATTTCACATATGTGTTCTAGACTCACTCCTGGTCATTTTGGTATATGGTTTGTGATTTTTGCTTTTCTGAATTGTGAGTTATGATGTGATCTTTGAAGGTGTGACAATGTATGTCACACCATTTCTTGTTCATGTTCTTGATTTTATTTACCATGCTTATTGAACTTGAATTGAACTGGATTTTTGCATGTTGATACTTATGGATGTTAAGTCTTCTTGTGATTTTTCCTGGAATTTTTGAATGCATTTTCTATTTGTTTGAGAATTTTCCCTCTGTTTGACCAATTGTGAACATTTTGTGAGTCATGACATGTCTTGTGAAATTCTTGTGGCTTATTGGATGGACCTGAAATTTGGCATGTGCATTATAGACATCTTGAAGTTGGCCATGGCTTTGATCTCATTCATTTATCATGTTTGGTTCCTGTTTTATGCTTGCTTGAAGTTGATGCTTGATTTGGTGCCTTGTATGAGCTTGTTTGAATATGCTTTGACTTAGGGATTTTAATTTCCTTACTTCCACTTGTCCAATTACCATGATTTTTGGTATGTAGCTCATTGAATGTGTTCTGTTTAAGCATGATTTTTCTTGAAATTTATTGAGCCATTTTGGTATTGATATGCTTGTGTTCATTCTATTTACATCATTGAATTCTCAACTTGCCTAGGTTGACATGATTTGTTTATGAAATGCAATTGATGAATAGTTTTGATGTGAGACCAATTGGACTTTGTTCTTATTTGATTAATCTTGAATTTGGTCAACTTTCATGTTCTGTTTTGGTCTATTTCTCCTCCTTTGACCCTAGGCTTTGGCCTAAGGGTTTACTTCTCATGTTTGAGTTTGATTTTCAGGTTGAAGAAGCATTTGCTTTAAGGAGATTAATTCAAGTTGATTGAGTTTGGTTTATTGGATTGTCATGGACTAACTTGATTTGTTTTGTAGGATGCTAGCTCATTTCATTTGAGTGTGTGCTTTGCACATGTGATTGATTGTGTTGACTGTTGGTTCTTATCTTGTCTGTTTTGACTTTGTGATTGAGTACTAATTATATTTGATTGATTTCAGGTACCTTAGTTGCTATAGTTCCTTTGTGAACTTGCTATTGCTTTGCTTTGCTTAAGCATTGAGGTAGAATCTCTTGTCTCCATGTAGTCTGGAAGACCTGGCTTGTTACTTGGCCAGGCACCTGTCTAAAGTCCTCCTTAAGAGGCAATGTTTGTGATTGTTTAACTTTGTCCCCAAGCAGGAAAAGACCTCATATGAGGCAATTGGTAGATAGAAGAGATATGTAGCCTATCTCCTACTATTCTGTGTGTCTTCCCATTGCTCACATTACATGTTTGTAGCATTGTGGATCTTAACCCAAGATCTATCGAGTCATTAACTTGTGGAGAGAGTTCCAACTTTCTGAACTCCCACACCTTCTGATATTCAATGCTCTCCCTGACCAGGGATAAGAGTAATGAGGCACACCCCTCATATCCTTTCATCTGCTTCACCTTGGCTCTCAATGTCAAGGTTAAGAGCACCACTTACCCCATTCCAGTTGACTTTAAAAGTCTAACCCTTGCTTGAGCCTAATTGCTTGGTTATAGTGTGTGCTAAATGACTTTGTTTGATTGATTGTTTGGTTCATTTGTACATGTTTGTTTGCTTGCCTTTGTGCACTCATCATCATTGATTGTCCATTATTGCATGATCATCATTTCATATCTTTGTGATCCATCTTTGGTTTACCCATTGAGGACAACTGTAAGTCCATCCATTGGCCATTGTTCCTATGATTTGGAAGGGATAGAGTGTAAGACCATTTCGTTTGGCCACCTATGTCCATTGTCCATTGCTTGTTTGTTTGTTGTATGTGAGGATGCAATTGTAAGACCATGTTGTTGGCTTTTGTTATTCCTATGATCATCTGTTGGAGATTAGAGTAAGTCCAGATAGATTGGCATCTGACATCCAAGTTTTGTTTTACTTTGAGGAGATTAGAGTAAGCCCATATATTGGCATCTGATATCCAGGTTTTGTTTTGTTTTAGGAGGTTGGAATAAGTCCATTTATTGGCATCTGACATCCCTGTTTGTTTTAGGAGACTGGTGTAAATCCATCTATTGGTATCCGGTATCCACCTTTGTTGTGAGATTGGTATAAGCCCAGCAATTGGCCTCCGGTATCATTTGTTTTGCTTACTAGTTATTGCTCATTTGCCTATTCCTAAGGACACACTTGAATCATCTTCTATATGATCTCAAGAGGTGAACCTTTCTGAGAAGTTTTACACTCCATTATCCATTCACCCTCTTTGTCCTAAACCTTTTCACATGTTGCTTCAAAACTTTGACTATTGTGCAAACATTCTCATGTCTTTTCAAATTAGAAACCTGGACCCTAAGTCCTTGACTTTTCAAACTCCATTTCGTAACACTTCTTTGAATCAATCCTAATCATACCTTGACCATATTTTGTGAATACTCATAATCAATTAACTTCACCCATTCAATTGTTTTGTGGCTTTGTCCATTGTTAATATGCTTTCATGCATTAGCCATAGGTTTCAATTACCATAATGGTTGATGTAAATCTAACCTTATCCTTAGTGAGTTGATTGTAAGTCTTCCATACTTATTACAGGGTTAACCCCTCACTAGTATGTCGAAGCCGTCCTCGCATGGTGGATTGTTGATTCAGGTTGAGTTTTATCCCATTGGTAATGAAAAGCCTTAGAGCTTGTGTTTTAAAATGAAATCACTAATTTTTGGAAATCTTTTAGCCGAACTACGGCGTTTTGATCCTTACCTTTGATGGAAGGTACATAGGCAATGGTTCATCCGTTCAAACACAAAAATAATAAAATTGTACATTCTTTTCTCATCTTCCCATTCATGTTTGCACAATGTGTCATAAACAAATAAACATTTTTATACAACAAGTGTGAAAAGGGCTCCCTAGGAGTACCTAGGACGTGATGGGTGCCTAACACCTTCCCATTGCGTAATTTACCCCTTACCCAGATTCTCTGATCTTTTCATTAGTTTTCTACGTGTAAAACTTCTTAGGCTTTTGTTCGCTTTTTAGCCATTCCTTAGGATAAATAAAAATGCGGTGGCAACTCGATTTCTTTGTATGCTTTGCTTATGGTTTAATCAATAAATCATATAGCGACGAATACACCGCTACAGAAAAGTGGCGACTCTGCTGGGGATAACATTAGACCTTCCCTGGTGGTATTGTCTATTTTCACCCTTGTTGTATGATATTTGTTTATGTGTTATTTGACATATTTTTGTATAATTTGGGATAACTGTATTGATTGTAATGTTTGAATTGCTTGATATACAATTGCTGTTTGCTTTGGTGATCTCTGTGAGATGAGTTCTATACCCGAACTCGAGTGCACTCTAGGATAGGAGAATGGCGTAGTCTTGTTGACTGGTGTGGAGTATTCCTTAGCCAGTTGACTTGCGAGTCCATTCACTTGGTGGAGGTCATGTTGGATTGATAATGTCACACAAGTTATTTGTGGTTAGGCATTATTCTTTCAATCATGTGCCTTAGAAGCCAAGGACCGTAGTTTACCAAACCCATCTTGGCCTATTTTTAGGACGTAGTGCGGAGGTCGTTCAGATGTCAGATCTGATGCGATTGTTACGCGATACTACACTCATAAGAGTCTCTCTTGAGAATATTTTTGGAATACGAGTATTCGTTCCTCCGATAATATCCGAGAGATGGGACGATGATTATGGGAACCTCTGGTAGAACATGTCTGGCAGGTTTAAACCCTAGTACACTCCCTTTGGGTGGTTCTTAACCGAGACTCCATGCTCGTGACTCTCAACAAACCCGTGATTCATGGTTGAGTCGTTCAGACAACCTTAATATCAATGGAACTTGGGCGTTGATAAGGTGTAAACCATAATCCGCCAAAATGGATGGTTGATATTAAGGATGATTGAGCCGGTTCATGTACCGTTAATATCAATGGAACTTGGGTGTTGATAAGGTGAAAACCTAAATCCACCAAAATGGATGATTGATATTAGGGATACAATGAGCTTTCCCATGACCTTTGTTTGGTGTGACTTGCTTGATCCTTGAGTGTGATTGTTGCATTCATGCATTCATGCATTCATCTGCATCCATATCATCAGATAAAAAGAAAATTTTCAAGAAACTCAAAGGAGTTTATTTGCAAAAAAAATTCAAACATGGAAAAAACCGAATTTTTTTTTCACCTGATGTATCTGATGAGATATTCTCATATACGATCAAAATGCTTAAAAATTCAAAGTTTGCAAATAAAACCCTCGAGTTCCTTTGAAATAAAAAACAGAGCATATGCACAAACACTTCATGCATCATTTGCATAAGCGGGTGTTTTGTTCCGGTCTCCTGTCCTGCGGTCTGACCCTGCGATCTTCATTTATTTTGGAGACGCACTTCGCCGGTACTACACCAGAGCCAATCTCTGCCAGATTGATGGATCATCCTGAGCAAGAGAACCGTGAGCTCAGGGAGGAATTTTCCAGACTAAGTGCTTTTGATGGATTTATTCCTGGTTAGCCACCTGTCTTCTTTCTCGTATATTGATGCTGAGGATGAAGTTGGAACTCTGTTCCAAGCTTTATCTATTGATGAACCAATTGAGAAGAAGTCTCCTTCATTCACTTCCTATAAAGATGCGAAACTGGCCATTGAATGTGGTGCAGTTGCTGGTTTAGGGAAGGTGATTGAGCTTGAAGACAACAAATCCCGGGCTGGCATTGGCTACTGTTCTGGGGCATTTAATGAGCAAGGGCTGTTCAAGAGTGGAGGATTCGTCCATGACGATCAACCTGAGGAAGAGGCTGCTGCTATATTGGAAGAGGATGCAGAGGATCTAAACAATTTCGTCATACCTGGTGGAGTATGCCACAATTGGGTCGCTGTAGATGTTCCTACAGTCATCCATAGATCAGAGTAATTGTTCACTTTGTTCAAAACCCTTCTCCCATGCCAAAAGGAGAAGTGATGACATTGTTGGCAGCATTTAATACAATGATGTTTTCATTCAATTAATGCATTGTTAAACATTTGTTTTTCCATTTGTTTTCACTTTTTGCTTTTTTGGCATGAAATCAGTGATCACAAAAAACCCTGAAAAACAAGAAAATAATCTTTTCATCTGCATAATGATTTGCTTGTTTAAATTCTAAAGTTTTTCATTAACCAAAATCATTATGCAGGTTGATTCTAAAACCCATTGAACATAATGATCCAACGCCATCTCCCAATTTTGAATCCCCTGTATTCGAGGCAGAGGAAGATGATGTTGAGGGGATTCCTGATGAGATTACCCGACTTCTTGAGCACGAAAGGAGGCTCATTCAGCTGTGTCATGAGAATCAGCAAATCGGTCAAACTAGGGCATTACAAATGTAATGTAAAAAAAAAAAAAAAAAGAAGAGGGTAAAAAAAATCAAAAATCAGGAATTTTTTTTAATTTTTTCAAACGAAAAGAAAAAGTATACCCTCAAGCCAAGTTGACTGATGCTGAATGGATTCAAAGTCGTTATGACCAACTGAATTTGATTGAAGAGAAGAGATTGACTGCCATGTGCCATGGTCAGTTATATCAGCAGAGAATGAAGAAAGCATTCGATAAGAAGGTCAAACCTCGTGTGTTCCGAGAAGGTGACCTCGTGCTCAAGAAAGTCTTGTCTTTCGTGCCCGATTCCAGGGGCAAGTGGACTCCAAACTACGAGGGTCCATATGTTGTTAAGAGAGCCTTTTCAGGCGGAGCTTTGATGCTTACAACAATGGATGGGGAGGATTTCACTCGTCCTGTGAATTCAGATGCAGTCAAGAAATACTTTGCCTAAAAAAAAAAATATGCAAAAGAAAAACAGAATAGCTCGATAAGTTGAAAACCCGAAAGGGCGGCTTAGGCAAAAATGAGCGTCTCGGTGGAGAACCCGCGAGGGTAACCCAGGCAAAAGTTAGAGACTTGAAAAAAGAATATTTGCATCCCGCTAGATTGAGTACCTCACCCTGGGGCAATCTAGGCAAAAATTATGGATTCGGCAAGTAACTGCATCTTGACAAGACTTTCTGTTCTGCAGCCGTCTTTTCGTCAGAAATTCTCGATTCGTCGTCAGCTGAAGCTTCGAATACATCGAGATTCAAATTGGTAGAGAAAGGATCATTATGTTCAATGTAGCCCTCTTCCAATATATATCACTGATTTCAAATTTGTACAGATCTATGGAGTCTTGCCATTTGCAGGCTACCATTCCATCAAATCAATTTGCGCTTTTTATCCAATTATTTGCATTCTTATTTGTTTCAATTCAACAAATGTTTTGCATGTTTTAATTGATAAAATATCATTGTTTTAAAACAAAGAATTTTTCAAAATCTTTGTTTTAAACAAAGTGAACATTCACAATGATGAAAGGATACTCAAGAATTTCTCAGTGCTCTCCCGAGGGTGGCATGATTTCCAACAGGTAAGACATTTGTTCATATGCCTGGCTTGGTTGTATCCTCTTTCTCCTGCTTTGTTGTTGGGGTTGTTCCCCAAGCAGAGTTGTTGGTGGGGTTGTTCCCCAGTATAGTCGCAAGCAGAGATGTGGTTGAAGACTTCGTTTTCTTCTCCGACAGTAGTCTCTCCCCAGTGCAGTCGCTAGCGGAGTTGTTGTTTCTCTCCTCGGCATGGTTGCTTTCCATTTTTCCCAGCTTAGTCTGCAGAATGGTTGTTGTGGCAGTTTTTGCCTGTTGAAAACTCTCTCAATCCCCAGTAGGGTCGGTTGGTGGTTCTAGCATCCCAAAGATTGGAGTGGTTTCCTGATTTGCTTGTGATCCCAGTAGAGTGGCTTATTGCAGATTCTACTTGTGCGTCCGTCGGATGTATGTTCTTCCCGAGTAGAGTGGCGTGTTGCAGAATCTACTTGTGTGGTGCTTTCCCCTTCAATGGTTTGTTCCCTAGAAGGATAGCGGACAACTTTCCCCAGTAGAGTTGCTGGTGCAGTTACATTCTACTTGGATGATTCTCCTGCAGTGGGTTGTTCCCCGGAGTTGTTTGGAGTTGCTTTTGTGGTAGTTCTTGTTCGTGCCGTGAACTTTTATTTCTCAGTTGATACTGGGATCCCCTGCAGAATCTCGAGATTCTCTCGTTCCCCTACAGATTGGTCTTGGTGGCTGTTTTCCTGTTGCGACTTTCTGTACCCTGGTTGGGATTGCTAATCCATCACTCAGAGACTCTGTGATATCTCTTGTTTTCCCTCCCCGCAGATCTTTGCTTTTTAGCATGTGGATCTCAGCAGATTGGCTTTCCAGTTGGTTTTCCCCTGGAAGTATAGTACCGGGCGTGTGATTCCTGAGCCTGTTGTGTTAGATATGTCTGTTTTGTCAGCACTCATCAAACATAAATTACGCATATTCATGCGTATTCATAAAACATTCAGATATTCATGTTGCATTTTTTGCCATATATCTCTTGTTTGTTGTCTCCTGCTTTTGGGTGATATAGATCTCTTTATAGATCTTCCCAAGCAGATGTCGGGTGTCTAAATCTCTCTATATAGAGTCAGCCCATAGGCAGAAAATGTCTGTTTTTTCCTTCTGCAGTTCCCCACTGAGATTATCCTCGTGGATGACGGTTTCTTCCGTTTCCTCCCAACACATATATTGGGATGAATTGTTCCTTTTGAGTTATATCCTCAATGGGACGAGTCTTGATTCAGTCTGTCTTTTCGGATCAATCCTGAATCGGCATTTTGTCAACTATTCTTGTGCTTCCCTGTGGAATAAATGAATGAACTGCCCAGTAACCGACAATAATTCTTTTATCCCCAACGGAACCTTTTTGGGCCTCTACCCTTATACCGGTAGTTGTAAGTCTTATGTTTCTTGCTTCTTGATGGAATTTGTGGTTATATACCTTTTATTCCTCAGCAAGAGTCGTTGGTTGTCTACCCAGTAGTCGGTAGTCGTAAATCCTGTTTGCCTGCTCTCCGGCAGTTTGGTGGTTTGTTATAAACCCTATTATTGTTTCCCGTGCGGATTTGTGTTTTTTTTCCATTCCCCACGTGGAGTTGTTGGTTTTCTACCCAGTATTCGGTAGATGTAAACCCTAAATTGTGTTTATCCCCACCAGAGTATGGCTACTACCCCGTATTCGGTAGTTTGTAAGTCCTATCTCTTTTCCCTAGCAGAGGTAACCTTTGTGGTTCATTCTGGTTGGTGGTGGATGTTGTGTTGTTGTGGCTTTATCCCCAACAGAGTTGGTGTCTCCCTGTGGTATAAGTTGAATAAGTGCTCAGTATTTGGCCCTCATTCACCCTCTCCCCAGTGGAGTCTGTGGTCTTCTACCCCGTATTCGGTAGTTGTAAATCCCATGTGTTGGTTTTTCTCCCCCATCGGAGTTTTGTACCTTGTAGTACAGTTGGATAATTGTCGGATGCTTGCAATTTTATCCCAGCTGAGTCTTTGGTTGTCTACCCTGTAGTCGGTAGTGGTAAACCTCTTGTTTCCTCAGCCAGATTTTTGGTATTCTACCCCGTATTCGGTAGTTGTAAACCCTAATTTCTCCCTTTGCAGAGTTAACCTTGTTGTTCATCTTAACCGATGATGGTTACTCTTTGTGGTTATCTTCATTCAATATTTGATGTTGATATTCCTCCTTTTGGTTGTGGATAATTGCCGGTTGCTAGCAATTGTATCCCCAGCAAGTTGTCTTCTGGATAATTGCCGTATGCTTGCAATTTTATCCTTTGAAGTCGCCAGTGGGTCCTTTCACCGTTTGCTAGTGATTTGTTCCCCGGATTATTGATTGATTCTCAATATATCCCCAGCTAGTCTTTGTGGATAATTGCTGTTTATGCAATTCATCCCCGGATCATTGATTTTTGTACCAATGCATCCTCAGCAGATCGCCTTTCATTTACCCGTTTGCTTGGTGATGATTGTTGCTCCCTTTGATTGGTCATCATTATATACCTAGTTGGTATCCCGATGCCTTTCTTTTCGGTCGATTTATCCTTTATTGACCCTTATACCGGTTATGGATAATCTTCCATGCGAGTATACTATCCACAGTCTGCCGGTAATGGATAATATATCTCATGCACTCTTCAGTTGAAGCCTTTTGTGTTTCCCTAGTCGAGTAAGATTCGTTATTTCCCTTTTGCGGAGTCGAATATTTGTTGTTTCGGATAATTGCCGGATGCTTGCAATTTATCCTTGGAGTTGTCTTTCGTTTACCCGGATGCTTGGTATCGATTGTCTCTCTTTTTGGTTAGTCACCTATTATATACTTCGGTATCTCTGGTGTCTTTTCCTTTCGAGTGTATTATTCACGGTCTGCCGGTAATGAATAATATATCTCTTTCACTCTTTGGTGGCAATCCTTTGTTGATCTTCCCCAATAGAGTAAGATTCGTATTCTTTGGAGAATCGAATATCCATCCTTTAACCAGTTTGTGTTTCGGATGATGAGTGTTTTGGCATATATACCAATTCACGTTTTCGGTAGTTCACCTATTATATACCCAGTAACCGGTATCCTTGGTGTTTCTTACCATGCGAGTGTATTATCTACGTTCTGACGATAATAGATAATATATCTCATACGAGTATTCTATCCATGTTCTGACGGTAATGGATATTATATCTCATGCACTCTTTGGGTTTGTGTCCCCAGTTGAGTAAGATTCGTCTTCCCGTTGTGGATTCGAATGTCCATCCTGTAAGTTGATCTGCTTTTTCAAGCCCTCCTTTCGGATGATGAGTGTTTTGGCATATATACCAATTCACGCTTTGGTAGGTCACCTATCATGTACCCAGTAACCGGTATCTCTGGTGTCTCTTCCTTTTCGAGTATATTATTCACGTTCTGACGGTAATGAATAATATATCTCATGCGCTCTTTGGGTTTGTGTCCCCAGTTGAGTAAGATTCGTTTTCCCGTTGTGGATTCGAATGTCCATCCTGTAAGTCGATTTGCTTTTTCAAGCCCTCCTTTCGGATGATGAGTGTTTTGGCATATATACCAATTCACGTTTTCGGTCGGTCACCTATTATATACTTCGGTATCCCTGGTGTTCCTTCTTGTCTGCTCCCTATTATGACCTTGGTCCCCTGTGGAGTCAGATGTTCCTGAGTTTATGTACCTTTTTCAGGTCTTTCTCAGATGTTTGGTTGATGAATATCTCTCACCCTTATACCGGTCTTAGATATTCATTCTTCCTGAGTTTGTTACCCTTATACCGGTAACACCTCATATCCTTGTTGCTTTTCCCCGTGAGAGTCTTTTTGTTAGACATTCTCCAGTGGAGTTTCCCGTGGTGATTTTTTCCCTTTGCTGTATTGGCGTTTTCCCCAATATATGCAATTTTCCCCAGCAGGGAGGTTCTTTGTGAATCTTTTCCTGGTCCGAGTCCGGATTTTTATCCGAAGTATCCTTTGTGGATAGTTTGAGTCAGCTTGTGTCTTTCCAACGGACGTGTTTCCTTTGGAAATTTTCTTTTCCCCAGTGTGAGTCCTTTACTTCCCCAGTAAAGTCTCCAGTCTGTTTTCTATTTCCCCAAATCAAAGTCGTGTCCTGCTCACGCATTTCTTTTCCTTTTATCCCCATAAGAGTCCTATTAGAGTCTTTGTTCCTGGTGAGTGTATTACTCCGATGGATCGTCTTTTCTTCTGTGTGAACCATATCCCCACAGAGTTTGTGTCTTTTGCATGCATACATTTGCATCATGAGGTCTCTTAGGGACCAAAATTTGTCTCATTACTGTTATTTAAGCCCATTCTACCGCTTCGAGATGAAGATTTCTAAACTTCATTTCTCCGGCTAGAATGACCTTAAATAGGGGCATCTGTAAGACCCCAATTTTGACCCTAAGATCCCTCATGGCATCATATCATATCACATCATTGCCTCAAGGATCTTTGTGCACCTTTGCCTTCCCTTCTTGTGGGTGGGCTATCTTGTGAGTGTGGTTCTTGATCACCAAGCAGGTTTAGCATTTGTATATCATTGCTTTTCATTTGTTTACTAACCAAAAGTACAAAAATATTGTCATCTAACCTTGTTACTTGCAGATGAAGCAATTAGGTCAAGACAGTCAAAACAATTCATTGAGCCATATATGGTGGCCATTCTTGAAGAATTTGGGCACCATGATCATTCATCAAGAGATTCATATGAGTTGTGATATCATTTGGAATCAAGATCTCAAGTGGTAGAAGCTTGGAATTCATCAAGGCATGGCTCAATCAACCAAAACCCTAGTAAAGTCAACTGTGGTCAACTGTGCATTTAATCAGGGATTTGAAGGTGGGAGATGGTTACAAAGGTCTCATTCATGTCCATACAAGCCTCATATAACATGTCAAACATCAACATTGAGGAATTGGAGGTCAGACAAAAAGTTTCCCAAAATAGTAAGTAACCTGTAATTTCCAACTGCCAAAAATGGAAACGTCTTCTCCTCAACTTTACATCATCAAGAAAGCTTCAAATCAAAATTTGTCCAACATGAAAGTTGAAGATCTTTCTCTTACCTTTCCAAAAAGTCCAAGAACATCCATTTCTCATTTGTGGTTGGCAAGTTATGATCAAATCATTTTCAAGAAAAGTTGAACTTCAAGGAGGCATAACTTTTAAACCAAATGGCCAATTCATGTGATTCTTTTTTGAGCAAATCCCATTTGACACGCACTATCATAATCCATCATCACATTTCATCAAAAATCATCACATAAAAAGTCCATTTTTCAAGTGACTTCATTTAAATTTTGGTGGAAAAAAAGGTCATTTTGAAAAGTACACATGATTTTCACTCCAAACCAATTGCAATGGCCTTAAAACAGAAATTTGGACTTGCTGCAAGTGGAATTTCACTGTTCCATTGGTTACATTTGAAAAAGGGCATTTTTGCCTAATTGCATAACATGATCAATTCACTAATCCCTTGCATTTTTGCTAATCATGTTTAACAAGTTGGATTAACAGGTGGTATAAAGCACTAACCATAACAGAAAATCGAGATCAACAATCACAATCTCAGATCCAAACTCAAAATTCTCTCAAATTCTCTCAAACTTTTTTCTCTTTGTTCATCAAATTTCACCATTCTTTTTGCTCGTTCTTGTGTTGGTCATCATCTGCAGGTATAATTGGAGATCTGTTGAAGCAAATCCTTGAAAATTCTTGAAGAATCACATCTGTTGAAGCTTGCATATTCACATGGCAGTTGGAGTTTTCTTCAAATTCGAGTTGTGCTGAGCTGAAGTCTTACTTCCATTCATCTTCCCTAGCATCATTGAATATCTGTTTTCACAATCCAAGCCTTGAAACACACGAATCAGCTGCTGCATCATCATTAAGGTTGGAATTCGACCACTCCATTTCTTGCAATTATCATGTGGCTTTGGTAGATCTTTTGTTGCTGAGCATGTTGAACTTTGAATCGTGCGATTTCATTAAGATTCGAAGAAGTTATCTTGATTTGAGCATTTGGATGTTAGAACTTAATTTGATCGATCCTATTGATACAAGTAAAATTAGAACAAATTGAAGCTGGATTAGTGTTGTGCATGATGAGATGATTCGAGTGATATAATTTTTATGCATTTCTGGGATGTTTTGTTCTTGATGGTTATGAACAATATGAAGATGATGATGAACTTCATGTTTTCGTTTCCAGAACTTCGTTAGATCTTGCCTTGCCCTGGTTTTGCATGGATTTCGTGTTTTTCCGCCATGAGCCAATCATACCACGCCACGCACTTAAGCGAAATGCAGCGTTTTCACTTAAGTGGCGCTCCTTTTTGAATTAACCAGGGGATCGATTCCCCGCTCCATCAAATTCATTTGCCTTGCCTTATATTTTTTCACATATGCTTATCACATGTTCACATCACTCCATTTCACATTTTTTTATTTTTTCTTCCACATGAAAAATCCATAACTCTCTCAATATTTGTCCAATTCACATGAGGTTTTTTCTACCATGATCCTTATGATGTCCTTTATTTTTTGATGATTTTTAATAAATTTGTGCACGTGTAGAAAAAATAAATGCCTAGGGTTTGTTTTCACATGTCATTTCTTGCACAATGCTTGCTATTTCTTTCATGAAATCATGATGCTTAATTGGAAATTCTTGAAATTTCACATGTGTGTTCTAGACTCACTCCTGGTCATTTTGGTATATGGTTTGTGATTTTTGCTTTTCTGAATTGTGAGTTATGATGTGATCTTTGAAGGTGTGACAATGTATGTCACACCATTTCTTGTTCATGTTCTTGATTTTATTTACCATGCTTATTGAACTTGAATTGAACTGGATTTTTGCATGTTGATACTTATGGATGTTAAGTTTTCTTGTGATTTTTCCTGGAATTTTTGAATGCATTTTCTATTTGTTTGAGAATTTTCCCTCTGTTTGACCAATTGTGAACATTTTGTGAGTCATGACCTCATATGTCTTGTTAAATTCTTGTGGCTTATTGGATGGACCTGAAATTTGGCATGTGCATTATAGACATCTTGAAGTTGGCCATGGCTTTGATATCATTCATTTATCATGTTTGGTTCCTGTTTTATGCTTGCTTGAAGTTGATGCTTGATTTGGTGCCTTGTATGAGCTTGTTTGAATATGCTTTGACTTAGGGATTTTAATTTCCTTACTTCCACTTGTCCAATTACCATGATTTTTGGTATGTAGCTCATTGAATGTGTTCTGTTTAAGCATGATTTTTCTTGAAATTTATTGAGCCATTTTGGTATTGATATGCTTGTGTTCATTCTATTTACATCATTGAATTCTCAACTTGCCTAGGTTGACATGATTTGTTTATGAAATGCAATTGATGAATAGTTTTGATGTGAGACCAATTGGACTTTGTTCTTATTTGATTAATCTTGAATTTGGTCAACTTTCATGTTCTGTTTTGGTCTATTTCTCCTCCTTTGACCCTAGGCTTTGGCCTAAGGGTTTACTTCTCATGTTTGAGTTTGATTTTCAGGTTGAAGAAGCATTTGCTTTAAGGAGATTAATTCAAGTTGATTGAGTTTGGTTTATTGGATTATCATGGACTAACTTGATTTGTTTTGTAGGATGCTAGCTCATTTCATTTGAGTGTGTGCTTTGCACATGTGATTGATTGTGTTGACTGTTGGTTCTTATCTTGTCTGTTTTGACTTTGTGATTGAGTACTAATTATATCTGATTGATTTCAGGTACCTTAGTTGCTATAGTTCCTTTGTGAACTTGCTATTGCTTTGCTTTGCTTAAGCATTGAGGTAGAATCTCTTGTCTCCATGTAGTCTGGAAGACCTGGCTTGTTACTTGGCCAGGCACCTGTCTGAAGTCCTCCTTAAGAGGCAATGTTTGTGATTGTTTAACTTTGTCCCCAAGCAGGAAAAGACCTCATATGAGGCAATTGGTAGATAGAAGAGATATGTAGCCTATCTCCTACTATTCTGTGTGTCTTCCCATTGCTCACATTACATGTTTGTAGCATTGTGGATCTTAACCCAAGATCTATCGAGTCATTAACTTGTGGAGAGAGTTCCAACTTTCTGAACTCCCACACCTTCTGATATTCAATGCTCTCCCTGTCCAGGGATAAGAGTAATGAGGCACACCCCTCATATCCTTTCATCTGCTTCACCTTGGCTCTCAATGTCAAGGTTAAGAGCACCACTTACCCCATTCCAGTTGACTTTAAAAGTCTAACCCTTGCTTGAGCCTAATTGCTTGGTTATAGTGTGTGCTAAATGACTTTGTTTGATTGATTGCTTGGTTCATTTGTACATGTTTGTTTGCTTGCCTTTGTGCACTCATCATCATTGATTGTCCATTATTGCATGATCATCATTTCATATCTTTGTGATCCATCTTTGGTTTACCCATTGAGGACAACTGTAAGTCCATCCATTGGCCATTGTTCCTATGATTTGGAAGGGATAGAGTGTAAGACCATTTCGTTTGGCCACCTATGTCCATTGTCCATTGCTTGTTTGTTTGTTGTATGTGAGGATGCAATTGTAAGACCATGTTGTTGGCTTTTGTTATTCCTATGATCATCTATTGGAGATTAGAGTAAGTCCAGATAGATTGGCATCTGACATCCAAGTTTTGTTTTACTTTGAGGAGATTAGAGTAAGCCCATATATTGGCATCTGATATCCAGGTTTTGTTTTGTTCTAGGAGGTTGGAATAAGTCCATTTATTGGCATCTGACATCCCTGTTTGTTTTAGGAGACTGGTGTAAATCCATCTATTGGTATCCGGTATCCACCTTTGTTGTGAGATTGGTATAAGCCCAACAATTGGCCTCCGGTATCATTTGTTTTGCTTACTTGTTATTGCTCATTTGCCTATTCCTAAGGACACACTTGAATCATCTTCTATATGATCTCAACAGGTGAACCTTTCTGAGAAGTTTTACACTCCATTATCCATTCACCCTCTTTGTCCTAAACCTTTTCACATGTTGCTTCAAAACTTTGACTATTGTGCAAACATTCTCATGTCTTTTCAAATTAGAAACATGGACCCTAAGTCCTTGACTTTTCAAACTCCATTTCGTAACACTTCTTTGAATCAATCCTAATCATACCTTGACCATATTTTTTGAATACTCATAATCAATTCACTTCACCCATTCAATTGTTTTGTGGCTTTGTCCATTGTTAATATGCTTTCATGCATTAAACATAGGTTTCAATTACCATAATGGTTGATGTAAATCTAACCTTATCCTTAGTGAGTTGATTGTAAGTCTTCCATACTTATTATAGGGTTAACCCCTCACTAGTATGTCGAAGCCGTCCTCGCATGGTGGATTGTTGATTCAGGTTGAGTTTTCTCCCATTGGTAATGAAAAGCCTTAGAGCTTGTGTTTTAAAATGAACTCACTAATTTTTGGAAATCTTTTAGCCGAACTACGGCGTTTTGATCCTTACCTTTGATGGAAGGTACGTAGGCAACGGGTTCATCCGTTCAAACACAAAAATAATAAAATTGTACATTCTTTTCTCATCTTCCCATTCATGTTTGCACAATGTGTCATAAACAAATAAACATTTTTATACAACAAGTGTGAAAAGGGCTCCCTAGGAGTACCTAGGACGTGATGGGTGCCTAACACCTTCCCATTGTGTAATTTACCCCTTACCCAGATTCTCTGATCTTTTCATTAGTTTTCTACGTGTAAAACTTCTTAGGCTTTTGTTCGCTTTTTAGCCATTCCTTAGGATAAATAAAAGTGCGGTGGCGACTCGATTTCTTTGTATGCTTTGCTTATGGTTTAATCAATAAATCATATAGCGACGAATACACCGCTACAGCCAGGAATATGAACAAATGTCTTACCCTGTTGGAAATCATGCCACCCTTGGGAGAGCTTTGAGAATTCCTTAAGTATCCTTTCATCATTGTGAATGTTCACTTTGTTTAAAAACAATTTGTGAAAAATTTGTTTATTTAAAACAATGATGTTTTCTCAATTAAAACATGCAAAACATTTGTTGAAGAGAAACAAATAAGAGTGCAAATAATTGGATAAAAGCTCAAATTTATTTGATGGAATGGTAGCCTGTAAATGACAAGACTCCATAGATCTGTACAAGTTTGAAATTGGTGATATATATTGGAAAAGGGCTACATTGAACATAATGACCATTTCTCCACCAATTCTGAGTTCGATGTATTCGAAGCTTCAGTTGACGATGAATGAACAGGAATCTCTGATGGATGACAGATGTAGAACACAGTCTTGTCAGGATACAGTTACTTGCCAAATCCCTAATTTTTGCCTAGATTGCCACAGGGTGAGGTACTCAATCTAGCGGGATGCAAATATTCATTTTTCATGTCTCTAACTTTTGCCTGGATCGCCCTTTCGGGTTTTCAATCCACCGAGACGCTCATTTTTGCCTAAGCTGCCCTTTCGGGTTTTCAACTTAGTGAGCCATTCTGGTTTTATTTCTAGGCGAAGTATTTCTTGACTGCATCTGAATTCACAGGACGAGTGAAATCCTCCCCATCCATAGTTGTAAGTATCAAAGCACCACCTGAAAAGGCTCTCTTAACAACATATGGACCTTCATAGTTTGGAGTCCACTTGCCCCTGGAATCGGGCACGAAAGACAAGACTTTCTTGAGCACAAGGTCACCTTCTCGGAACACACGAGGCTTGACCTTCTTATCAAAAGCTTTCTTTATTCTCTGCTGATATAACTGACCATGACACATGGCAGTCAATCTCTTCTCTTCAATCAAATTTAGCTGGTCATAACGACTCTGAATCCATTCAGCATCAGTCAACTTGGCCTCCATCAAGACTCTCATTGATGGGATCTCCACCTCTACTGGGAGTACAGCCTCCATGCTATAAACAAGAGAGAAAGGGGTTGCCCCTGTTGAAGTGCGGACAGATGTACGATATCCATGCAAAGCAAATGGCAGTATCTCATGCCAATCTTTGTACGTAACAACCATCTTCTGGATAATCTTCTTGATATTCTTATTAGCAGCTTCAACAGCCCCATTCATCTTGGGTTTGTAAGGAGAAGAATTATGGTGTGCAATCTTGAATTCACTACACAGCTCTTCCATCATCTTGTTATTCAGATTAGATCCATTATCAGTAATGATCTTATCTGGCACACCATAACGGCATATGAGTTGATTCTTGATAAACTTCACAACCACCTTCCTGGTCACGCTTGCATATGATGCAGCTTCAACCCATTTGGTGAAGTAATCAATTGCTACGAGAATAAACCTGTGTCCATTGGACGCTTTCGGCTCAATCATGCCAATCATGTCAATTCCCCACATAGAGAAAGGCCATGGTGATGAAATCACATTCAGAAGTGTCGGGGGAATATGAATCTTATCCGCATAAATCTGACACTTGTGGCATCTCTTCACATATTTGCAGCAGTCAGACTCCATTGTCAGCCAATAGTAGCCTGCTCTCAACATCTTTCTAGCCATGGCATGTCCATTGGAATGAGTACCAAATGAACCCTCATGAACCTCAGTCATCAACAGGTCTGCTTCGTGTCTATCCACGCATCTGAGCAGGACCATGTCAAAATTTCTCTTGTAAAGCACTTCGCCATTGAGGTAGAAACTACCTGACAATCTTCTCAAAGTTTTCCTGTCTTTCACAGATGCCCCAGGCGGGTAAACCTGATTCTGGGGGAAACACTTGATGTCATAATACCATTGCTTATCATCTTTCACTTCTTCAACTGCAAACACGTGAGTTGGTCTATCCAAGCGCATCACGGTGATATTGGGAACTTCATTCCAATATTTAACCACAATCATGGAAGCAAGCGTAGCAAGAGCATCCGCCATTCGATTATCATCTCGAGGAAAATGGTGGAAGTCAACTTCAGTAAAGAACATTGAAATCCTCCTCGCATAATCTCTGTATGGAATAAGACCAGGCTGATTCGTTTCCCATTCACCCTTGATCTGATTAACAACGAGGGCCGAATCACCGTAAACATTGAGATGCTTGATCCTTAGATCAATGCATCCTTCCAATCCCATAATACAGGCCTCATACTCAGCCATATTATTCGTGCATTTGAAAGTTAACCTTGCTGTAAAAGGAATATGTGTGCCCTGAGGAGTAATGGTTACTGCCCCAATACCATTTCCATACTGATTTACAGCGCCATCAAATACCATACTCCATCTGGAACCAGGCTCTGGCCCTTCATCGAGTGTAGGCTCATCACAATCTTTCATCTTCAAATACAGAATTTCCTCGTCTGGGAAGTCGTACTGAACTGACTGATGATCTTCAATCGGCTGATGTGCCAAATGGTCAGCCAAGATACTACCTTTAATAGCCTTATGAGCTCGATACTCGATATCATACTCAGATAACAACATCTGCCAACGGGCAATCCTCCCGGTTAAAGCAGGCTTCTCAAAGATATACTTGATTGGATCCATTATGGATATCAACCAAGTTGTGTGATTTATCATATACTGGCGTAAACGCTTAGCAGACCAAGCCAAAGCACATCATGTCTTCTCAAGCATTGAGTATCGAGACTCACAATCAGTGAACTTCTTACTTAGGTAGTATATAGCATACTCTTTCTTTCCCGATTTGCCTTGCTGACCAAGGACACAACCCATCGAGTCTTCAAGAACTGTCAGATACATGATCAGAGGTCTTCCTTCTACAGGCGGAGACAGGATTGGAGGTTCAGACGGATATTCTTTGATACTATCGAAAGCTTTCTGGCAATCCTCGGTCCAATCATGAGACTGATCTTTCCGGAGGAGCTTGAATATCGACGCACATGTGGCAGTCATGTGGGATATAAATCTGGAAATATAGTTCAAGCGGCCAAGAAAACCTCGGACTTGCTTTTTAGTTTTGGGCGCAGGCATCTCTTGTATTGCTTTGACCTTTGCAGGATCAACCTCAATACCTCTTTCGCTGACTATAAAGCCCAATAACTTGCTAGAACGGACTCAAAATGTACACTTGTTGGGATTCAGACGAAGCTTGTACTTCCTCAAACGCTGAAAAAGCTTCACCAAGTGCTCTACATGTTCAACTTCCGTTCTTGACTTAGCAATCATATCATCAACATACACCTCAATCTCCTTGTGCATCATATCATGGAACAAGGTGGTCATAGCTCGTTGATACGTGGCTCCGGTATTCTTCAAACCGAAGGGCATCACTCGATAACAGAATGTTCCCCAAGGTGTGATGAATGTTGTCTTCTCCATATCCTCGGGTGCCATCTTAATCTGATTATATCCGGAAAATCCGTCCATAAATGAGAAGATATTGAATTTACCTGTATTGTCTACCAACATATCAATGTGTGGCAGAGGGAAATCATCTTTTGGACTAACTTTATTCAAATCACGGTAATCCATACACATCCGGACTTTTCCGTCTTTCTTGGGCACGAGCACAATATTGGCCACCCATTGAGGATATGTAGAAGTCACCAGAAACCCCGCGCCAATTTGCTTCTGAACTTCCTCTTTGATCTTCACTGCCATGTCAGGATGAGTTCTTCTGAGCTTCTGCTTCACAGGCACGCACTCAGGCTTCAAGGGCAGGAAATGTTGCACAATATCTGTATCTAGACCTGGCATGTCTTCATATGACCCAGCAAAGATATTGGCATATTCTCGTAGCAACTGAATCAACCCCTTCTTAACAGATTCTTCCAGGAGTGCCCCGATCTTCACTTCTCGAACACAATCTTCAGACCCCAAGTTGACTGTTTCCAGATTCTCAAGATGCGGCTGAATGATCTTCTTTTCATGCTCAAGTAGATGGGTAATCTCATCAGGAATCTCTTCAACATCATCTTCCTCTGCCTCAAATACAGGGAACTCAAAATTGGGAGATGACGTTGGATCATTATGTTCAATGGGTTTAGAAATCAACCTGCATAATGATTTTGGATATGAAAAGCTTTTTAGAAATCAAACAAGGCAAATCATTATGCAGATGAAAAGATTGTTTTTATTCTTTTTTAGGGTTTTATGTGATCACCAATTTCATGCAAAAAGCGAAAAGGGAAAATAATTGGAAAAACAAACATTTAACATGAATTTATTGAATGAAAATATCATTGTATTTATGTTGCCAACAATGTCATCACTTCTCCTTTTGGCATGGGAGAAGGGTTTTCAAACAAAGTGAACATTACGTTGACTTGTGGACAACTGTAGGAACATCCACAGCGACCCAATTGTTGCAGATCCCTCCAGGGATGACAAAATTGTCGGAGTCCTCTACATCCTCTTCCAAGATAGCAGCAGCTTCCTCATCACGACCGGTGTGGATGAAACCTCCACTCTTGAACAACCCTTTCTCATTGAAAACCCCAGAAGAAAAACCAATGCCAGCCCGAGACTTATTGTCTTCCAGCTCGATCATCTTTCCTAAACCAGCAATTGCACCACATTCAATGGACAATTTCGCATCTCTATAGGAAGCAAATGAAGAAGTTCTCTTCTCAACAGGCTCAGCTATAGATAAAGCTTGGAAAGGAGTTCCAACTTCATCGTCAGCATCTATGTATGAGAAGGAAGACAAGTGGCTATCAAAGCACTTAGTCTGGCGACTTCCTCCTTGAGTTCACAGTTCTCTTGCTCTAGATGATCCATCAATCTGGAAGAGCTGGCTCTGGTGTAGTATCGGTGAGTCAGCTTGTCTTCAAAATAAATGAAGAGCACAGAGTTAGACCACAAGACCAGAAGCTGAGAACAACACCTGCTTATGCATATGATGCATGCAATGTTTGTGCATATGATTTGTTTTTATTTCAAAGGAACTTTAGGGTTTTATTTGCAAATTTGGGAATATTAAGCATTTTATTGCATATGGAAATATCTCATCATATAACAAGGAAAAGAAGTACAACATTGTTAGTCGTATACAAGAGAAAAGGAAAATAATCATCCTTTGGATCCCTAGAAGCTCGGGACACAGGAAGATAAGCTGCACGAAGCCTCTTCACCTCTCTCTCGTAAGCTGCTTCCATATCCGCCTTTTCATTAGGATCATCAATGACCTGATGCTCGAGGAACTCGATCAAAGCATCTTTCTCCTTAATCTGCTGAAGCAACTCTTCCCTTTCACGGATCCAGGCACGTGATAGGTCTTCGTCTCTCAACTCCTCTACTCCTTGGTTAGGGAGGGTTTAAGGCCCAACCACAACCAAAGGTGTAGGTCTCGAATAATCGTAAGGCATGAGATACTCAGACGCTCTCTTCCTTACCCAAGCAGTGTAAGGCTCCAAAGCAATGCAATTCTTAGGACCCAACTCATTCCTTCCTTTCTTATGGACTTTGCGCCAAGCGTGAACCATCCTTCCCTTCAAGCCTTGGGGATCTTTACCCTCCTGAAAGAACACACCCTCTAACAGAATGTTATTAGGTTTATCCTTTAGGGGGAACCCAAGCTGACGACGTGCTAAAACGGGGTTGTAGTTAATCCCACCACATGTACCAAGAAGAGGCACATTGGAGAATTCACCACAAGAGTCGATAATCTGCACACCATCATAGACACAGTTATACCAAGAGATATCATCATTAGTGAGAGACATAAGTCTCGTGGACCACCATAGACATCCCTTGTTCTCCTTGAAGGCGACCGTCTGAGGTAAGTGAGAAATAAACCACTTATACAACAGAGGCAAAACGCACACAATAGCACCACCACCCTTTGCATTTCTCAGATGCAAAGAGAAATAGGTATCACCCAACAGAGTCGGAACGGGATTAAGAGAAGAGAAGATCCTAATAGCGCTCACATCCACAAACTTGTCGATGTTGGGGAACAATACCAATCCATAGATGAGAAGTACAAATATGGCCTCAAAGGCATCCTCACTCATGGCTTTCCCATAAAAAGTAGCTTGAGCAATGAGGAACTCAGAAAGGAGACCTTGAATTCCACCTTTGGTAGTCATATGAGCACCAATTAGGGATTCATCTATGTGCAACATGTCAGCTATCTCTCGAGAAGTAGGAATACTCTCCAAGCCACCGAACGACAACTGATCCAGAATAGGTATACCCACGAGATAAGCATACTCCTCAAGGGTAGGCAAAAGCTGGAAGTCCGGAAACGTGAAGCAACGGTACAGAGGATCATAAAACTGCACCAACATTCTCATCAACCCTTCATCCACCTGAGTAGTCAGAAGAGGAAGAAGCTTCCCAAAACGAGCTTTGAAACCCAAGGGATCTAGTACATAGGATGTCAGATTCCTTAACTCTTTCAGATCGGGCTGTCTGAAGCTGTACTTCTTTGTATTCCTTCTTTGTCTTTCCATGTCTGAAAATTTTGCAAATAAACCCCTTAAGTTCCTTGAAAATTTTCTTTTTATCTGATGATATGGATGCAGATGAATGCATGAATGCATGAATGCAACAATCACACTCAAGGATCAAGCAAAGCACACCAAACAAAGGTCATGGGATGGCTCATATTATCCTTAATATCAATCATCCATTTTGGTGGATTATGGTTTACACCTTATCAACACCCAAGTTCCATTGATATTAAGGCCATATGAACGGATCAACCATGAGTCAAGGGTTTGTTGCGAGTCACGAGCATGGAGTCTCGGTTAAGAACCACCCAAAGGGAGTGTACTAGGGTTTAAACCTGCCAAGCATGTTCTACCAGAGGTTCCCATAGTCATCATCCCATCTTTAGAATATTATCGGAGAAACGACTACTCGTATTCCAAAAATATTCTCAAGAGAGACTCTTATGAGTGTAGTATCGCATAACAATCGTATCAAATCTTACATTTGAACGACCTCCGCACTACGTCCTAAAAATAGGCCAAGATGGGTTTGGTAAACTAAGGTCCTTGGCTTCTAAGGTCTATAATGGAAAGAGTAATGTCGAACCACAACTTACTTGTGTGACATTATTGATCCCAACATGACCTCCACCAAGTGAATGGACTCGTAAGTCAACTTGCTAAGGAATAACTCCACACAAGTCGACGAGACTACGCCATTCTCCTATCCTAAGTGCACTCGAGTTCGGGTATAGAACTCATCTCACAAAGATCACCAAGCACACAAGCAATTGATATATCAAGCAATTCAATCATTACATACAATACAGTAATCCTAAATTGCACACAAATATGTCATAAACAATATAATACAACAAGTGTGAAAAGTTGGCAAAACCCACTAGGGAGAGTCTCCCCAGCAGAGTCGCCACTTTTCTGTAGCGGTGTATTCGTTACCATTGGAGATATTGACTAAATCCAAGGTAAATCATACAAAGTCGAGTTGCCACCACACTTCTATTTATCCAAAGGAAAGGTTAGAAAGCGAACAAAAACCTAAAAGTTTTACAAACAAAACTAATAAAAGAAAGTCAGAGATCGGGGTAAGGGGGTTGGTTATACAATGGGAAGGTGTTACGCACCCAAAGCATCCTAGGTACTCCTAGGGAGCCCTTTTCACGCTTGTTGTAAAGGTTATTGTTTATGAAAATATTTTGTGCAAACATGATTGAAGAGATGAGAAAAGAATATACCAGTTTATTTACATTTTGTGTTTGGATGGATGAACCCATTGCCTACGTACCCTCTTATGAAAAGATTAGGATCAAAACCTCGTAGTTCGGGTAAAAGATTTCAAAACAAATGAGTGGATTGATTGGTCCAAAAGCCTTAAGGTCTTTTGTTATCAAAGGGAGAAAACTCAACCTGAAAAACCACAAGTCCACCATGTGAGGATAGCTTCGACATGCTAGTGAGGGGTTAACCCTATAATAAGCATGGAAGACTTATTGTCCAATCACTAAGGACAAAGGTGAGTATTATATCTACCACAAAGATAACTCAAACCTAATAGCTAAAGGTTATGAAAAATTTGATTAAGAAGTGGACATGGAGCCACAAAAGAAATATATTTGAGTGGGTTATATTAACCAATTAGAAGTATGTACAAAAGTGGTCAAAGTTGACTTAAAGATTCAATTCACAATGAGTGTTATGAAAAAGAAAGTTTGGAAATCAAAAGCATAAGGCTTAGGTTTCTAATGTTGAAAACAAGTCAAATGTTTGCACAAAAGTTTTTTTGGTTTGGGTTAGGATGGAGAAATGAAGGAATAAAAAAGGTGAGGGTTAAGGAATGCAACCACACTAGGAGTTCCTTTCTTGAGATCATAGAGATAATCCAAGTAAGTTCCTTTGGAATAAGCAAGCACTAGGCAAAAGCGAACAACCAAGTCTCATAAGAGATCCACAATAAAAGGAAAGAGAATGCCAATAAATGGACTTAGATCCAACTCCTAACAACAAACAGGAAACAGAATGCCAATATATGGACTTACATCCAACTCCTAACAAACAAGCAAATGTCAAAAGCAAACACATCAAAAGAAATTGAGCAAACAATGCATCACACACTATATACATACAAGAGGCTCAAACAAAAGGGCAGGCTTTAGTCAGGAGGGGTTATATCAACCTCGACAAACAAGCCAAACTGTACAAGTGTAATTTGTAGCTCTTAACCACTAACATTGAGAGTTAGGGTGAAGCTGATCAAAGATGGAAATGAGGATGAGACCTCGTGCTCTTAACCCTGGCCGGGGTGAGCTTATGATAAAGAAAGCGTGGGGATCCAGAAAGTGAGATCCTATTCCACTTGACTGATAATGGACAAAGATCTTGGGTACATGTTCAAGAGCATCAACACGTAGTACGAGCATAATGAACGACTCACTGAATAATGGGGGATTGATTGCTAATCCCTTTTATCCGTCAATTGCCTCTTCACTTAGGAGGACTTATCAAGTAACACATGCCTCATCTTTGAGGTCTTTGGCACAATTGTAAACAATCACAAACAGAGCCTCTTAAGGAGGACTTCCAGCAAAACGCCTGCCAAAAAGGTGACAGGACTTCCATACTACATGGAGTAAGAGAATAGCTACATAAGTGGTGTATCAACCACAATCCAAATCTCAAGCAAGAGCTAAATGCAAGCAACTAATGTACCTGTACAAAAGCTAAACAGTTAATATCTCAGACCACCAATCAGAAAACAAACAGTGAAATCATCCAACTGTTACACAACTCAATGTACAATGGTCAAGCAATCAAATGAGGCAATGAGCTCAACACATAAACTTAAATCCCTACAAAACACAAAGAAGTCAGAACACAATCCAATTTTCATCTCAAAAGGTGAGCAACTCAACCATTAATGCTAAGTGTCCAAACCTGAAACACAAGTCAAGGTTAGTTCTGTACAAAACACTAGTACAAAGACTAGGTCCAAAACCAAATCAAATGATCAAAACAGAAGTCAATCTTTTGCATATTGCACATTCAAACAATCAATAAAATGTCCTCAAAAGGACCAACATCAATTCATAAGGCAAGTACCTCAAATGATCAATGTAAAGCAAAGGCAAGCAAATGAGCACAAAATGGACATCCAGATTAGAAAATCCAAATCAAAACAGAAATGCATCAAATGGCCTTGAGATTTTTTATGCAAGTTTCTCACGTTATGAACATACAATGTGCAAAATATCAAATCCAGAAGAGTTCAAATGATAGATGAACAAAAATGCACAAATGCAATGCCCAAAATGTGACACAAATTGTCACATTATATCTTCATGTGTCAAAAACAGTGATAGCTTATGATAAAAATTCCAAACCAATGCTAAAAAAAATCATATCACATGTGAAGATCAAGCATGCAAAAAATCAGATCAATTGGATTAACAATGAAGATTTCACAATGGAATGAACACAACATATCAAAATAGCACAAGGTTCAATCAAAAATTCCAAAATAAAAATCCAGAAACAAACAAATCATGGAATTCACACTATAAAAAACTAGAGATCAAAACAAGATTATGAAAAAAAATTGGAGTTAATTTGGAGCATTTTACTATTTTTAATTATTTTTCAAAGATGAATGAAATAATATGAAATATTAAAATGAAATGGAGGGAAAAATAAAATTCAAAATAAACTCAGAATATTCTCAGCCATAGGATAAGGCACGAGAATCATATCAAACGGTCCTCATTTGAATGCTAAAACGCACAGTTTCATTAAAATGTGTGGCATGCATGGTCAGCAGGTCAAAGCACACGCAAGCAAGTCAAAACAACACAGGCCAATCAATTGCACACATAGGCGAACACATCAGCATACAGTGAGGCAAGATGAAACACAACGTTTCATTTATGAGTTGGCACGCCACTCAGCATTCTTCGCAACACATAAGCACGGTCAAAGCATCAACAGCCAATGGAAAGGCCATGCAAGCGCTCATGTGGAATACACCTGGACAAAACCCTAGGCAGTTGCAGACGGCGGAGCCGGTCGTCTTCTCCGGCCGTCCACACGGCGGAGATCAACAAAAAATTTCCAGAATCGAGCAAATGATATACCATTCAAAAGATCTTTCAACATACAATCCAAATATCATGTTGATGTCATCTAATTCATGCTAGGTTTTAAGGATCGAGCAAAAACATTATTAACATAAAAACTTCCAATTCATATATCAGGTTCAATACTTGACCAAAATCGATTCTAAGCATATCAGCATTCTCTACACAACAGGATCTATCGTTCTATGTACATAAAATAGCAAAAGGAGAGGATCAATTTCAACCTACTTGGAAATGGCAGTTGCTGAATTCGTGTCCTCAGGCTCTCATAATCTCTAGATCTTCTTCCTTAACCTTTCCTTGAAGCTTTAAGCATAAATCACCGCTTGAAACCACCTAGATCTAGCTCAATTTCAGAAATCCATTTCCATGAAAGTGTTCTTGATCTGCTCAAAATCCAGTTCAATTGTCCAATCCAATGGTTGATTCTTGCTCAATGAAGCATGCTGAACAAGATTATGCAAGAATATTGAAGAATTCTGTGGAGAAATTTGAGTTTCGAAGAGAGAGAAAAATGGAGGGAAATGGAGAATTTGAGATCTGAAATTCTGTTATGAGCAATTGAGATTATGGTTTGGCTTTTATATGGCATGTTAATGATGCTGCTAATCCAATTAGGCAATGGCTAAACATGATTAGGGAAAAATAAGGCAATATGCAAAAAATGCAAATGTGAAGCTCATGCACATGCTACATGTGAACAGTTCCCATGCAAGCTTGGAATTCACTTAAAATCAACCAACAATCAACATGGAATTGGTATTTTGCTTGTAGCTTAAGCCAATTTTGAATTGTAGAATTTCCCTCCAAAATGGACACTTGAGGAATGATGATCATACACACTTTTTCCATGCATGGCAAGGCTTGTTTTGAGAAGTATTGGTCATGAGGAGTATTTTGCAAAAAGAATGGACCAAATTGGAGTTTTGCATCAAAAGTTATGTCACTTTGAACTTCCATGTACACCTTTTGATCATTTGGCCACAAATTCTCAACCATGCATCATATGATCATGAATTAGGACTTTTTAGAAAGGGGAGAGAAAGATCTTCAACTTTCATATTCACTAAAAATTCATTTGAAACTTCTTTGATGTTGGAAAGTCAAGTTGAATGTGGACCAGAAACTTGCCGTTTTTGGAAACTTGAAATTACAGGTCATTTTCCATTTTTGGAAACTTTTGCCATGACTTCAAAATCTTCAAGATAGATGTTTGAAATGACAAATGGACTTCATTTGAACATGATTGAGGTGTTTCAAATCATTTCCCCACCTCAAAGCCATCAGTTGACTGCACAGTTGACTTTTTTGGTCCTCAGATGACCTTGAAATGTATTGATGTACTTGAGCCTTTATCACTTGAGGAGATGGCTCCAAAATGGAACCCTAGATCATGTAAGCTCAATATAATGATCATGTGGTCCTTATACCAAGAAAAAATCTCAGCTTTTTGCACAAAGGATGCTCTTGAAGTGCTTGACCTGTGATTACTTAATGCTGCAAAACAAAAATGTTAATGACATATTTTTGTGCTTTTGGTTAGTGATTAAAACAAGAAAAGAAATGATATACAATGCAAACATGCCTGGTGATCTCAAACCACTCACAGGAGATCCCACCCAAAGGGAAAGGAAGCCAAGATGCTCAATGATCCTTTAGGCTATGCAATGCAATGCTATGATGCCATGAGGGATCTTAGGGACAAAAATTGGGGTCTTACAACTACGTTCTATGTAATACTCTGTATTTCCTTAAATGCCTAAATTCCTATTAATTAAGATCAATTGAGTTCCTATGTGCTCTAAAAGTTACCGATTGGGATAAATAGAGTAAAAAGTGAGTTCCGGTTGACTTAATTAATATTAATTGGGACTGACCTTTTATTAATTGGGATAGTTTGGTAACACTGATAATGAGTCAATAGCTCTGGTAGAACAAATTTTATGGTTAGTACCACTTGAGATATTTGTTTCTACCACTTATTAACCACACAAATGTTCATGGCTGCTTGCTAGTAACCTTGACTCACTCACCACCACATGTTACTACCTTATGTTACCTACCACGAGCCATTTGTTTCTCTATGTATCAGAAAGAATAGAAAGAAAGAGGAAAGCTCAAGATAAGAAGAGAAATCAAGGCTAGTGAAAAAGAAGAAGAAGAAGTAGAAAAGCTTGGAACCAACATCATCATCCTCATCCTCATCTCATCTTCAACAACTTCTCCTCTTCAATTTCTTGAGGTGGGTTCTAGTTAGAAATCCTAGGTTTCTAGAAGATTAGGGATATAGAATCATAGATAAATCATGAGAAATCCATGCTATGTGATGAATATTTCTCTTGATGTTGTTTTTATGAACATATGCTTGATATGTTCTTTATGATTATTGTGATAACATGTGTAGCGGGGTATTCGTTACCTTTAGATTTATTAACTAAATCAAAAGTAAATCATACAATTCGAGTCGCCATCGCACTTCTATTTATCCAAAGGAAAGGTTAGAAAGCGAACAAAAATCGAGAAGTTTTATCGAATCAAAAACTAATAAAAATGTCAGAGATCGGGGTAAGGGGGTTGGTTATGCAATGGGAAGGTTTTAAGCACCCAAAACATCCTAGGTACTCCTAGGGAACCCTTTTCACAATCGTTGTAAGGTAGGTTGGTATTTGTGAAAATTATTTGTGCAAACATGATTGGGGAGATGAGAGAAGAATGTACAAATTATTTATAATTTTTGTCTTTGAATGGATAAACCCATTGGTACATACCATCTTAAAAAAGATTAGGATCAAAACCTCGTAGTTCGGGGTAAAAAGTCTCAAAAAAGTTGGTGGATTGATTGGTCCAAAAGCCTTAAGGTCTTTTGCTATCAAAGGGAGAAAACTCAACCTAAAACCACAAATCCACCATTGAGGATAGCTTCAACATGCTAGTGAGGGGTTAACCCTATAATAAGCATGGAAGACTCATTGTCCATCACTAAGGATATAGGTGAGTATTATATTTACCTCAAGGATAACTCAAACCTAATAGCTAAAGGTTATGAATTTTTTTGACAAGAAGTGGCCATTGAAACCACAAAAACAATTGAGTGAGTTGTATTTACCAATGAGAAGTATTTACAAAGTACGGTCAAAGTTGACTTAAGGATTCAATTCAAAATAAGTGTTATGAAAAGAAAGTTTGAAAATCAAAAGCATAATTCTTAGGTTTCTAATGTTTGAAAACAAATGTTAGTGTTTGCACAATTTTTTTGGCTTGGGTTAGAGTGGAGGGAAGAAAAAGAATGGCTAAGTCCTAAACATACAAAGATCAAGGAAAAGAGATAAGACCACAAATGGAGTTCCATTCTTGAGATCATAATGATGATCCAAGTAGCTCCCATCCTTTGGAATAAACAAGCAAATAGGCAAATACTCAAGCAATCACTCCATCAAGCAAAGCCCTTAGGAATCTTCCAATGGCTCTTGTATCTCTCACTTTAGATGTACATGACAATGGTTCTTCAATTTGGGTCAAATAGGAATCCCTAACACAAGAACACACACATAAAAAAGTTCTATAATGCAAACAAAGAAGGGACAAGAGTGAGTTTAGAGATTAGGTCCTTCCAATTCATCTTCAACATTAAGTCCTTTTTACTCCATTTTTGCATAGGGAATGTCCTAGAATCTAAGTCCTTTTGTCCATTTGCATTTGGTTCACATCAAACAACACAAAATACAAGCACAATAGTATATACACAATTATGTGCTCAAGTGAGCAAAAGGCAAATTGAATTAACATAAACATGTGCTCAAATGAGCAAAGGGCAAAAATAAATGAATAATATGTACAAGAATATTAAATTGCATTAATGTAAAATGCAAGAATTAAATGTTAATGGTCAATTGTTAGTGTTAGTGTGCCATAAGGCAATTTAGCACTATGTTAAGCAATCGTAAGTGGACTAGTGTAGTAGTCACACCTATCTGAGGTCGGTCAATAAAAATATAGGCAACAAACACAAGTTAGAGATCTTGATTAGTGAATCAAGCTCCTACTACTTCCCATGCCAAAAGAAGATGAGAAATGATCTTGTATTGATTTAGGTTCTTTACTTGATTAGGAAGCAACCTATCCTTAATGCAAAGCCATTCACTTGATCCATGATTAAGATGAATTAGATTTGAATCAAGGAAGGTTAAACCTCCCATACATCAAGGCTAACCACCAATCTTTAACTCATTGATCAAAAAAGAAAAAGAAGGAGAAGATGAATAAGAAAGTGCATTAATGGAAATTCAAATGAAGTAATCAACATACATTGACCAAAGATAAAAGGAATCAAGGTCAAACACTAGTAAACAGAAGTAAAATGAAACTTAGAAGTCAAGAAACAAATAAAATATTTTTTGGTATTTTTCAAAATTAAAATAATACTTGAATTAAAATAAACAATTAAAGGTCAAACTTCAAATCCATTTCAAATCACCTTTGAAAAGTCCAAATGGATCATCCTAAGTTCAACAAGGTCAAACAAAGTTTGACAAAAAATTTCAGCATTTTTAGAAACCAGAAACTATTTTTAATCAATTAAAAATGCATAAAAGTAACCTAATTGAATTAAAATCTCAAATAAATCTCAAGTCAATTGATAAATTGATGAGAATATTTTTCACAGATCCATCATCATTCAAAGAGGTCGAGAAAATATTTTTGTATTTTTTGAATATCAAAAACTATTTAAAATGAATTAAAAATAACCAGAAAAGAGAAAATTCATAAAAAATATCAAATGATAAAATAAAAAATATTAAAAATCAATTTTAGAAACTAGAATTTAAAGAGAAATAATGCAATTGGTCTCATATTTTTTGAAATTAAAATGAGAGAGATATGATTTTTTGAAATGAAATGAAATAAAAGAAATAAAATGGAAATTAAATCAGAAATAGAAAATAGGTAAAAACGTGGTACGTTGGATCCAGGCTCATTAATTGAGCTGGCACTTCAGACGATTGACATGCGCGCGTCCATCAAACACCAAGGTCAATGAGAAACAGGTGGCATTAAAAAAAGTCATAAAAAGAGAAGGTCAATATTAGATCTGGAAACGAGATCTAAGGGTTGTGGTTTGATCTGGAGCTGGGACGGTGGTGTACACCACCGTCTTCTCTGGCGAACTCATCAGCGCCGGTGAGAGTTGCAGACATGGCAACCTCAACCAAATGCCACGATCTATACAGCAATGGAAAGCTCGGGTGATGTGCATCACCCCTGTACCATCTATTTTCACTCTAGACCTCCATGGAAAGAGAAATCAGAGGTGGAAAATGATGGTGTTCAACTTGAAATAAATGGATTTTCAAAATTCAAAGCATAAATCAATTGCCTCTGACGAGAGGACTTCAACCAAACCAATAAATGCAAGAAACAAGCTACAATTAGTGAGTTTCGAAGAAGGAAAGTTTGAACATCCACCTCTGAAATATGGATTTGGAAAGCACAAATCCTCTTAGTTATTGCTTGCAGTGTGATCTAGAGATGAAGATGAAGCAAGGTCAAGGAATTTTGAGTCTGAAAATCAACCAATGAAGTTGAAATTCAGATCTGAAATTTTGAAATGAAAGAGTGAATTCCTTTAGGTATGGATATGGAGGGAGTTTTGCAGCATAACAGGCGCCTTCAGGTTGTCCAATTATCAAGCCTAGAACTCTTATTTATAGCAATTGGCAAAGGATAGCATGAGCATTGTGTGTGCATGGATGTGTCGCAACATGCGAAAAAACAACCGGCAAAAAAAGAAATGACAGAAGAGTCGCCACCGTGCGTTATTTATCCCAAAGGAGGGAAAGGAAACGCTCGAAGAAAACCTGAAGAAAGGAAAGGAAAAGACAAGGTCTCGCAACCAAATCTTGGGTTCGGGAGTCGATTATGCGAAGGGAAGGTATTAGCACCCCTACGCATCCGTAGTACTCTACGGGATCCACTCTTGTTGTTCTTGTCTAAAGGGTGTAGGTGTATCTAATGTACTATTTACTAAAAGAGGGTCAAAAGAAAATGACTCGCACGGATGTCGCATCCATTGCATACGTATCTCATCTGAATATGAGAATCAGAGTCTTCGTAGCTCGGCTACCTATGGGTGAAAGAGAAGTGTGCTCGCTAAGACATCGCGTCTTATGCCTACGTATCTCATCTAGAATGAGAATCAGAGCAAAACGTAGTTCAGCTAACTATGGGAGCAAGAGGTCTCGATTGCAACTAGGGCAAGAGAAAGGGGAGGTCTCGATCGCAACGAGGGCGAGAGAAAAGAATCGCAACAAGGGCGAAAGCAAACAAGGATTAGTTGTTAGTTGTCAGTCAAAAACTCGGCAAGACATCGCATCTCGTGCCTACGTATCTCATCTGAACATGAGAATCAGAGTTGTTGTAGTTCGACTAACTAGGGGTTAAGGATTTCCATCTGAACATAGACTTACAGAAGAGGACACCAGTTGTGTCAAAGGAGAGTGGGCAATGTGTTCACGTCCTAGCAATAGGTGTCGCAGCTCGCTGAATCGAGTCTTAGGCGGTTACCTCTTTGCAATAGAACGGATTGACATGCCACAAGATCGGAGACGCACGGAAGGTCTAAAAAGTGGGGAAGCTCTACCCTAGAGTTGTCATGCAATGTGGACCTATGTGTTAGGATTTACAAATGGGAACATCTACCTAATGTTAGCATGCAAAGAATAAGGGAATACTACCTATGTTATCATACAAAGGATAAGGGAATCCTACCTATGTTATCATACAAAAGAATAAGGGAATACTACCTATGTTATCATACAAAGGGTTCTGCCTAATGGGTGCTACCTAAACGGAACAAGAGTCGACGGATGGAGCAAGGAGAGGAATGGGATAAAGGGTAGATGGTGATGCATGAAGCAATCGACTTACAGGTAGATGGCGATGCATGAAGCAATCGACTTACAAGAGAAATGGCGATGCATGAAGCGATCGACTTACAAAAGGATGGATGAATACGTGTTGGTTCTGTTAAGTTTTGAAAATGATTACTCGACGTTGGATCAAGCTTTGAAATGGTTATCGGGTGTTCGTTTTAATTCTTGTATTAACAGATGAATAAAGAATGAAAGAATAAACATTATACACTTTATGGGAGAGGGGTAGATTTGTTATGAATAGGGGATTGTTCATGGCAATCAAACAACAAAAATATATGCCTCATACATCATACAAGTAGGCCACAGTTATCAAACAATCAGATAAGCAATCAAGTGTATGATCAAATCAAAGAATTAAAGAATGAAATAATGAAGCATTAGACAATGCATTAAAAGTATAGACATGTTAAGCAATCAAACAATAGAAGCATGGATGAAAGAAACAAGTATAAAAAATATCAGATGAAACTATGCACACAAAGGATCACTGAATAATTTAATCGGGAAATGATGCAAGGATCAAATAAAATCAAGATGAGAGGCCTCTAATACATGGCATATGAGATGAACAAGGGAGGATCAAAAGATCTCTTCAATTTCCCTAAGCAATCCCTAAGTCAAACATCAATCATAGAAAAGTCAACTGAAAAGTCAAGTCAACTTAAAAAATATGGAATAAATACTAAATTAATCAATAAAATCATGAAAAATTAAACTAACTAAGGTGGGATCAAGACATCATCATCCCCCAAAAAGATTTTAAAAATAATGTGAATTAGTGTATAAATTAATTGGAATAAAACAGAAGTCAAATGAAAAGTCAACTAAACAAACTAGGTCAAAAATAAATCCAAAATAAATTAAAAAGGGGAAATAAAATTCCAATAAAAGGTCAGGTTGACCATGAGATATTGGTCAACCCTCATCCCAAAAATCAGAACCTAAAAATAATTCTAAGTCATGCAAATATAATTAATAAAAAAATGTGTATTAAAGTGAACCATTTGAAATAAATAATTGAAATAAAATATTAACATTAAATAAATATGAAAATAAAAATTATATAAAATTAAACATTAAGAAATGTGAAAAGTATTTTTTTGTATTTTTATGAATAAATAAAATATTTTTTAAGAATTAAAAACAAAACAGCAAAATAAAATAAGAATAAAAAATGAAAAATGAAAATGAATAGAATAATTAACGGGCCTGGCGTGTGGGAGGTGTGAATAGCGATTGCACAGGAATCCCGGTCCAAATAAAAACCAGCGTGTGACATTAAAAAAATAAGTAACATTTTATTTAAAAATAACTCATGTGACCCGTGCATCAATATGTCAAGTGGAGTTTTAAGTCACAAAAGACAAAACAGGAGCGGATGGTCGGGATTACAAGTGATGCGCATGATCCAACAACCTACGGCGTGACACGTCTGGTCTGCTTCATGCAACATAAAAAACCCTAACAACATGCATGCTGGGAACGTAAAAACGCAGGTGCTTTCTTCCATCTTCCACACAATAATGCAAGCTCGATGATGCATCAAATGACATGGTATAAAAAGCAAAGTTCAAGTATGCAATGAGAGGTTCATCATGGTATTTTATTTTTAAGGAAATGGTAACTTAAACATTGTGAAAAGTGAACAACAGGGGACCCTCATGAACACGGATACAACAAAAATTCCACAACACAAACTCAAGCTTAATGAACATGTCTCATGTTGAGGGCTTCATAACCAAACATGGCATAGTATTAACATGGAAAATAAGCATGAAACAAGCATGGCATAATGGAAAACAATATGAAGTAAGCATGGTAAGTATGAACAACATGATGAGCAAGCATGAATAAGGCCATGGGAGAGAGTAGTAAGCTTATCTAGTGGATGCAAGGTCCACTGCCTCTTGGTATTGGAGAGGAATGAAGGAAAATGAGGTGCTTTGAAACTTTCTGAACTTGTGAAAATGAAATGGATCTTTTGCTTTCCTTGCTTACTTTGAGAATAGAAGCCACCACCACCTCAGATTAAGGTTTAGAAGCTTTAAATATGTGGGTCTAATGTGTCTAAGTGGGCTGAAATGTTTGGTTTGGATTCATAAGCAAAAAGTGCAAAAAATGAGGTGGTGAAAGCAAGCTCTAATTGTGGCAAAACTTAAGTTAATGAACAACAAAAGTACATGGCCAAATGAGGTAAAGAGTGTGTTGGTCGATTTTGTGGTCTGACTTGGTTGTCTTGTGCAGCATAAAAACAATCCAAATGGGTGACTTTATGACTATGTATCTTGATGAATACATGACCAAATGGCAAGGCAATGCAAACCGTGGGAAGAGTGCATGGAGCTTAACATCTTTCATGTTGAACACAAGTTAAAATGATAAGTGGAAAGAGGTGAAAAATGGCCATGAAATTGCTTCTCATCATCTGCAAAATGGCTGGGCCAGTTTGGCCTAAATGCTGCCTAAAAATTCAGTCCATGATGCCAACTTTAGATGAGTGCATCTCCCAAACCAATGATCCAAATGGGATGATTCCAAAAAGGTGTGAAAGAGGACATGTCAAGGTACAATTGTAATGAAGAAAGTATTTTCAAAAGGTGCCTTGAAGTGCAAGAAATTTGGCCCATAAGTCTTGACAAATCTTGAAGATTTTGGACTTAGAAGATTTTCTAAGTGTCCTAAAATAGTGTCTCACTTTGACCAAGCATAACTTTCTCAATTTTGATCCAAATGGAGCAAACTTTATATCTCTAGAAAGCTTGGAACAAGGGGAACAACTTCCATGTTGGAGAAATTTTCAAATGGAGCTTGCATATTGATGGAAAATGGGCTTAAAGTGGGTGCAACAATCATGAAAACTTGCCCTAAATGGAAAGTCAACTATTTCCAAATTTAGTAACTTTTTCAACTCCTGATTAAATGATGAATCCATGATCCAACATTGATAAAATTTCACATGTAGGCTCCCTTAGGCATGAATTTTGAGATTCCACTTTCAAAATGTCAAGAGTTGACTTTTCTGACCCCACAGTTGACTTTTCCCAAACTATCTGATTCCCAATTCCATTGATCAATTGAAGCACATCTGGCTCAAATAAAGAGCTGATTTTTTGTATGTAGACCCTTGTGGACATACGGAGGGCCATGGAAAAGAGTTTTACCCAAGGAATCAAAAATAAACCGAATTTATACCAAACCCTAATTTAGGAAAAAAATGACTAGGAACTGATTGCACTGATTGCCAATGGATCTTTCTGAGATAATTGTGAATCTTCCTAGGCCAAGATGCCTCTCTAATCATGACATGAATGAGCCCCTATACTTCCCACCAAACATTTCCTGTTGCAGATAGCCATGAAACCCTAGTTTCCTGATTAAATCCATATGCACATTCTGAGAGCTCTGAATCCTCCACTGATGAACTGAGGACCATAATAAGACCTATGGAACCCCTTGAGACCTTTGAGACTTGTATACATAGAAAATGAAGTCCAATTCTCAGTCTTGCTTTGTGTGGGCTCCTTCTGTTAAGGAGTGATCAATCAAAACATGATTTCCATGTCACTAATGCAATATGTAATGAGTATGACTTAGTATGATGCTAATGCAATGTGAAACAAAATCCCATGCTTCCAAGAAAAATGAAGGGTAAATTTTGGGGTATTACAGCTGCCCCTATTCAATCAACTGGAGACCCGAAAGGAAGATAGCAATAGCTTTCGCACTTTCGAGGTATCAAGGGATTGAATACATTCAAAACCCAGAAATTTACACTGAAGTGAAAAATGAAGTAACAATGCCTGTCAGAATCGGCAAAGAGGTGGTTTTGATCTGAATATCAACAAAGAATCCGTCTGGTACGGTGAGAATCGGTCTCAACACAGAAAAAGAAAATGTTAGCCTGAATACCAAAATAAATGGTAACACACAAATAACCATGGCCTGAATGCCACTCATCAGTCTGACTACTGGAAACGACTTCGATCTGAGCATCGAAAGATACTGGATTATCAAACATCAGTCTGAACACCGGGAAACTGGCCTGAGTGCCACTTCGGTCTGAATACCGGAAACTGGCCTGAATGCCACAAGTCGCATCGACCTGAACGTCGGAAACTTCTTCGATCTGAACATCGGAAAATTGGCCTGAATGCCACTTCGGTCTGAATACCGGAAAACTGGCCTGAATGCCACAAGTTGCATCGACCTGAACGTCGGAAACTTCTTCGATCTGAATATCGGAAAACTGGCCTGAATGCCACAAGTTGCATCGACCTGAACGTCGGAAACTTCTTTGATCTGAATATCGGAAAATTGGCCTGAATGCCACTTCGATTTAAATACCGGAAAATTGGCCTGGATGCCACAAGTTGCATCGACCTGAACGTCGGAAACTTCTTCGATTTGAATATCGGAAAACTGGCCTGAATGCCACAAGTTGCATCGACCTGAACGTCGGAAACTTCTTCGATCTGAATATCGGAAAACTGGCCTGAATGCCACAAGTTGCATCGACCCGAACGTCGGAAACTTCTTCGATCTGAATATCGGAAAATTGGCCTGAATGCCACTTCGGTCTGAATACCGGAAAACTGGCCTGGATGCCACAAGTTGCAATGTCCTGAACGCGGAAACTTCTTCGATCTGAATATCGGAACACTTTCATGCCTGTCAGTATCGGCAGAAATAAGGAAAATGATAATTGAGGTGGCACGTGGGCCAACGACCTATGCTGGGGATAATAAGTCATGAACAACCTTCAGTCTGAGCACGAGAATGTCTTATGCTTTATGCGTATGTTTGAATTTTTCAATGGCGTAATGCTCCATGAAAATGGAAATGCTACACGATTTATGAGGATGCAATGCAATATGATTCTACATGCAGGGATACGAAATGCTGGGGAGAATGCCAAGCCGAGGCAATGAATTCTGCTGGGGAAATGATCACAATCTTCTTGACCCATGCGATGCTGTTGGAGATACACAACACAATGAACTCTGTGGGGAAATGACCGGCCATGCGGTGTTCTAGAAATAACAAAATACCGAGACTCTGACTGGGGAGATAATGGCACTGAAAACTTGCTGCTGAGGGAAGCGGCGGTGGTTCTGGCAACCATAATCTGCGAGAGAGACGACTCAGCAGGGGAAGCAAACACCAATACGGTACCGAGATTCTACTTCAAGGAAAGAGACCGTGGGTCTGGCGTCGAAATCATCGATCTGGCATCGAACTCTGAGGATCAGCTGCTTCTGCTGGGAAGATACAGTCTGGCACTATCAACTCCGCTGGGGATATACAGTCTGGCGCTGTCAACTCTACTGGGGAGTGAATAGTCTGAAACACATGCTTGGGGGAGTGCAGTAGTGAGAACCTGCTGGGGATTGAAGAATCCAATGCTTGGACCAACTCTGTAGGGATAAGATACCAGGTACCAATTGTTGAAGCAAAACAATCGCGACCGTCTGCTGGGAACCTTAAGGAAATGCCCCGAGTGTACCTGTTCTGAGTAGACGATCCAAAGCACTTAAAATTTACAGCAATTTTAAATGTTTATTAAGCATGTACCTGTAAAACTCTTATGTTTCATGATGTAATGCTTATCAAAAATTCGGACGTCATTTTTGCAAACAAAACAGTAAAATGAAAATGAACACAGAGGTATACTGAATAACATGATTTCATTGATTGAATGGCCTCTGAATAGGCATTTACATCAGGAAGCAATCCCTGGAAAGAGGTAATTGGACAGAAGATAAAAAACAGAAATTAATCTAATGGAAATGTGAAATGGATTTCTATCGGGTTCCAATTCCGCTATGACTCGCTCGTCTTCAAGATCCTCCAGATGATCAGCCTTCTGAAAAAGGTGATTGGACTGTTTCTTATCCTTCGAAAGTTTCCAGTTATCGGCACGAGATGATATTCAGAACTACTCAGAACGCAGTCATTCGCTTAATCCCTAACTTTTGCCTGGATCGCCCTTTCGGGTTTTCAATCCACCAGGATACCCATTTTTGCCTAAGTTGCCTTTTCAGGTTTTCAACTTACCGGGTGTACAATCTTTTCATTTTTAATCCCTAACTTTTGCCCGAACCTTTTTTTCATTTTCTTGGTTCGTCGGGATGCCCATTTTTGCCTGGACTATTCTTTTTTGTCCAGCCGGTCTATTTTATGCGAAGTATTTTTTAACTGTGTCTGAGTTCACAGGGGAAGTGAAGTCTTCACCATCCATAGTTGCAAGCATTAAGGCCCCACCATCAAATATCTTGGTGACAATATATGGTCCCTCATAGTTAGGAGTCCACTTGCCCCTGTGATCTGTCTGAGGAGGAAGGATCCTTTTCAACACTAAATCTCCGACAAGGAAGCAACGAGGACGCACTTTCTGATCAAAGGCTCTCTGACTCTGATACAACTGCCCATGACAAATGGCTGCCATTCGCTTCTCTTCGATAAGACTCAACTCATTGAACCTTGTCCGAATCCATTCAGCTTTGTCTAACTTGATATCCAACAGGACTCTTAGAGAAGGAATCTCCACTTCAACAGGTAGGACTGCTTCCATACCATACACAAGGGAGTAAGGGGTTGCCCTGGTCGATGTACGCACTGAAGTACGGTACCCATGCAAGGCGAAGGGTAGCATCTCATGCCAGTCTCTGTATGTAACGACCATCTTCTGCACAATCTTCTTTATATTCTTATTTGCTGCCTCAACAGCACCGTTTATCTTAGGCCGATAAGGGGAAGAATTATGATGTTGAATGTTGAAGTTCTGGCACAACTCCTTCATCATTTTGTTATTGAGATTAGAACCATTATCAGTAATGATTCTTTTGGGAATCCCATAACGACAAATGATTTCCTTCTTAATGAATCGGGCAACCACATGTCTGGTGACCTTCGCAAATGACGCTGCTTCGACCCACTTGGTGAAATAGTCGATGGCAACAAGGATGAAGCGATGCCCATTGGAAGCAGTCGGCTCAATCTTTTCAAACATATCAATGCCCCACATAGCCAACGGCCACGGCGAAGACATCACATTCAGAGGATTTGGCGGCACATGCACCTTATCTGCATAAATCTGGCATTTATGGCATTTTCGAGCATATTTGAAACAATAAGATTCCATGGTCATCCAGTAATAACCCGCTCTTAACAATTTCTTAGCCATTGCATGTCCGTTGGCATGAGTACCAAAGGAGCCTTCATGAACTTCGTGCATTAACATGTCCGCTTCGTGTCTGTCCACGCATCTGAGCAAGACCATGTCGAAGTTCCTCTTATACATCACATTGTCTTTGTTCAAGAAGAAACTGCCTGCCAATCTTCTCAAAGTCTTTCTATCATTGTTGGATGCCCCTGTAGGGTACTCTTGATTCTTCAGAAAGCACTAGATGTCGTGATACCAGGGCTTGTCATCAGCTATCACTTCAGCAGCAAACACATACGCAGCCCTATCAAGGCGCATCACATCGATCCTGGGAGCATGGTTCCACCGAATCACCTTGATCATGGAGGATAGAGTAGAAAGAGCATTTGCCATCTGGTTCTCATCACGAGGTGTATGATACAGCTTTACTATTGTGAAGAAAGTCAATAGTCTTCTCGTGTAATCTCTGTAGGGGACCAGATTAGGCTGGAGAGTATTCCAATCACCATTCACTTGATTGATCACCAGAGCTGAATCTCCGAAGATGTCCAGAGTATTGATTCTCAAATCAAAGGCTTGCTCAATTCCCAAGATGTAGGCCTCATACTCAACTTCATTATTGGTGCACTCGAAAGTCAAACGAGCGGTGAAAGGCATGTGGGCACCTTTCGGAGTGGTAATGACAACACCAATTCCACTTCCTTTGGCATTGACGGCCCCATCAAACATCAAAGTCCACTTTTCATCTGGATCAGGTCCCTCCTCAACAACTGGCTCTTCACAGTCTTTCATCTTGAGGAACATGATGTCTTCATCTGGAAAATCAAACTTCATCGGCTCATAATCATCAATCGGTTGCTGAGCAAGATAGTCTGACAGAATACTCCCCTTGATGGCTTTCTGGGATGTATACTGGATGTCGTACTCTGTCAGTACCATTTGCCAACGAGCAACCCTTCCGGTGAGAGCTGGCTTCTCAAATATGTACTTGACTGGATCCATTTTGGAGATCAGTAAGGTTGTGTGAGTCAGCATGTATTGTCTCAAACGCTTAGCAGCCCATGCAAGTGCACAACATGTCTTTTCAAGCATTGAGTATCTCGACTCACAATCTGTGAATTTTTTACTCAAGTAGTAGATGGCATGCTCTTTCCTACCTGTCTCGTCGTGTTGACCGAGAACACAACCCATGGAATTATCGATTATTGTCAAATACATAATCAGCGGTCTCCCTGGGACTGGAGGCATAAGGATAGGAGGATTCTGCAAATACTCTTTTATCTTCTCAAAAGCCCTTTGACAATCGTCATTCCACCTGATAGCCTGATCTTTTCTCAACAACTTGAAAATTGGCTCACACGTGGCTGTTAGGTGAGAGATGAACCTTGCAATATAGTTCAACCTTCCTAAGAAACCACAGACTTGCTTCTCTGTTCTTGGCTCAAGCATTTCTTGTATCGCTTTTACTTTGTCATGATCCACCTCAATCCCTTTTTTGCTAACAATAAAACCCAACAATTTTCCAGATCTCACCCCGAAAGTACACTTGTTCGGATTAAGCCTCAGCTTGAATTTCCACAAACGCTCAAACAGTTTCCGCAGATTCACCAAATGTTCTTCTTCCGTCTGAGATTTGGTAATCATATCATCAACATAAACCTCGATTTCATGATGAATCATATCATGGAAAATAGTTACCATAGCTCGTTGATATGTTGCCCCGGCATTTTTCAGACCAAACGGCATCACCTTGTAGCAGAAGGAGCCCCATGGGGTTATGAAAGTTGTCTTCTCCATGTCTTCTGGTGCCATCTTGATTTGATTATAGCCAGAAAAGCCATCCATGAGGGAGAATACCGAGAACTGAGCCGTGTTATCCACCAAAACATCGATGTGAGGTAATGGGAAGTCATCTTTAGGTCTAGCTCTGTTCAGATCCCGGTAGTTAACACACATCCGTATCTTTCCATCCTTCTTAGGTACCGGAACGATATTCGCAACCCATGGCGGATAATTTGTAACCGCTAGGAACCCTGCATCCAACTGCTTTTGCACTTCTTCCTTTATCTTGACAGCCATCTCTGGTCTCGTTCTTCTGAGCTTCTGCTTGACCGGAGGACAATCCTCTTTGAGAGGCAAACGGTGTACCACAATGTCAGTGTCAAGCCCTGGCATGTCCTGATAAGACCAAGCGAAGACGTCAACGTACTCTTGCAGCAATTCAATCAACCCCTTCTTCACATCGTCTTCCAAAGCAGCCCCTATCTTGATTTCTCTCTTGGCGTCCTCGGTGCCGAGATTAATCACTTCAGTAGACTCTAGATGTGGTTGAATGATCCTTTCCTCCTGTTTTAACAATCTGGCGAGTTCTTCAGGGAGTTCACAGTCTTCATCACCCTCTTCTTCAACTTGAAAGATTGGATTTTCGAAGTCGAAGCGAGCCATAACATAACTGTTATCAATACGATCCAGTGATGTGCATCTGCATGAGTGATGGTATGTGCTTATGAGTGTGAAAAAGAAGTGAAAACTAAAGAAAACATTGCCAAATATATTTTTTGATTTTTGAATTTTGAAAACTGCAAAAATGGAAAGACAGTGAACAAAATACTTGAATGCAAAAAGACGTCCTTTATTTATGATAAAAAATGCAGGTAATCACATAGATGAGCCCTACAATGAGTCATTACGCCCTGGGCGGAACGTAAGACTTGGACATGCATGAACAAACAAAGAAAAATTACTCCTCAAGAAGAGTGACTTGGACAATCTCTTCAGAAGACCAATTGTTGATGACTTCACCCGGGACCCTCAGACGCACCCAGTTGTCAATGTCGTAATCACTATCCCCATCTTCTTCGTTGATTGCAGAGATATGGCCATACTGAATGATGCCAGTGCTGGAGAAAGTAATCGGCCCCTGACGAGTCTGAGGCGCTGAAGCTGTAGAAGTCAATGTTGGCTGATACCCAATCCCAAACTTATCTTCCTTCATTGGTAACTCCAACAGACGTCCCCAACGGGGAACAACACCTGAATCTACCAAGGCTTGTGCCTGCTTGAAGGACGAGATAGAGGCACCCGCTTTAACCTCTTCCACCGGAGCTGCATCCTTGACCTGAACTGCCTCAAAAGCCTGACACAGGGTCTCCTGAATTTCACCTTCTACCTCTACATACTTGAATGTAGATAGGTTACTGACCAGAATGTCCTCCTCACCACAAACAGTGATAATTCGTCCGTTGACCGGGAATTTGATCTTCTGATGCAGAGTTGAGGAGACTGCCCCGGCGTTGTGGATCCAACGACGACCCAGCAGGAAGCTATACGAGGGACTGATATCCAGCACATAGAATACGGTGTTGAAGGTTTGTGATCCAATCAGAATTGGCAATTCTACCTCTCTGAACACCGACCTCTTAGAGCCATCGAAGGCTCTCACCACGAGATCAGAAGGTTTCAAGACCAAACCTTCTACTTCTAACCTTGACAGGGCTCTCTTGGGTAGCACATTGAGAGAGGAACCCGTATCCACCAGAACATGAGATAACACAGTGTCTTTGCATTCCATCGAAATGCGCAAAGCCTTGTTATGATTGCGTCCAGCTGGTGTTAAGTCAGAATCAGTAAATCCCAACCCGTTGCTTGCATGAACATTTGCAACGATCCCTTCTAGTTGGTTCACCGAAATCTCCTGAGGCACATATGAAGCATTAAGAACCTTCAGCAGTGCCTCCCTGTGTGTCCAAGAGCACAGCAGGAGTGAGAGAATGGATCTCTTGGACGACGTCTGAATCAGCTGATCGACTACCTTATAGTCGCTTTTCTTTATAATTCTCAAGAGCTCGTCCACATCCTTCGCAAAAGTAGGCTCAGAACCAGCCTGTGGTGCAGAGGTACCCTCATTCACAGCTTGCTTGCCTTTGGCTTTCGCCGCGGCGTCAGCATTATCAGCTTGGGTAACCGGTGGTGAGAACAGTCTACCACTTGTGGTGAATCGCCTGATTCTACCAACATTGTCCACTGCGGGATCTTCCACTTCAGATTCAGACTTCTGATCCTGCACCTCCTCTGTTTTCAGTGGCTGCTCCACTCCATGATCATGCGTGTATACACTCCCCCCATAATGCCAAGGAATGGCCCTTTCGCTGGTGAAAGGTAAAGGACCAGGGGTCGTGATGGTCATAGTGGATGGTCGCACTGGTGGCACCGGTTGCGCTTCTGGCACATTGATCTGAGTAGTTGGGTAGAAAATGGTGATAGTAGCAACATCACAGTCATACTCAGAAATCTCATTAATTGAAAAACAAGCATCCGAAATATCGGAATCAAGTTCAATAGGTACATCAGAATCAACCATAATGTTTGGGATATCAGCGACAACATCAGAAAAATTAAATACATCAACCGGAATTACAATATCATCAGAAACAACATTTGTGAATTCATCAGCAACATCTTCAAACACCTCTTCAGCAACCCCTTCAACAGACTCTTGGACAGACAAGTCTTCAGCATGGAGGACACCATTGTCAAGCAAGGCCTGGATACCCTACTGCAACTTCAAACAACCTCTGTTCTGCGCAGCACAACCCAAACAACCGTTCCCACAACCGGGGAAAACATCGGCCTTCAGCAAGTAGTCTTTAACCTCCAACAGCGGAGTCTTCAACTTCAACACATCCTTGATGGATCTGGCTTCTCCTTCCACCATATTAACATTTGCACCACCATGTTGCGGCATGGGATTGTTGACGACATTAGGAGTCGGCGCAAAGTTGATGGCCTTCGAATCAATGAGGTCCTGAACTACGTGCTTAAAAGCTTTGCAATTCTCAATATTGTGGCCAGGTGCCCCAGAGTGGAAATTACACCTAGCATTGCCGTCATAACCAAACGGAAGCCTGCCAACGGGAGGAGCCATAGTGCGTAACTGCACGAGTTATAGTTGTTGAAGGCTAGGAAGCAACTGAGCGTACGACATTGGAAGAGTTTCGAAACGCCTGTCCATCATCTTTTGCCTCTGCTGATAGGCGGGTCTGTTACCTTGTTGTTGTTGTTGTTGGTACTGAGTTTGTTGACGTTGTGGTTGTTGTTGTTGCACTGGTGCTGCCGCCGGAATAGTCACAGTTGCAACATACGGTTGTTGATGGTAGTTCTGAAAACTATTCCTTCTGATACCCCTGCTCTGATATGAAGACAAAGAATTGGCATCCCCCTCTCTCCGCTTCTGCCCTCCGATGAACGGCTTCTTCACCCCTGATGATGATCCAACCCCACTCTAGATCTTGCATGTCTTCAAGTAGTTCTCCACCCTTTCACCGGTAGAGACTACATCAGCAAAGTTGGAAGCGTTGCAACCCACCAGACGCTCCAAGTAAGACCCGGGCAGAGTGTTCATGAACATGTTGGCCATTTCCTTTTCCAACATCGGAGGCTGAACACAGGAAGCTGTCTCTCTCCAGCGTTGAGCATATTCTCTGAAGCATTCATTGCTCTTGACAGACAGATTTTGAAGTTGAGTTCTGTCAGGTGCCATGTTTGCATTGTACTGATATTGCTTTACGAAAGCCTCAGCCAAGTCCCTCCAGCAGCGGATGTGGGCTCTGTCTAGCCTCATATACCATTCCAAGGATGCCCCAGCTAGGCTGTCCTGGAAGAAGTATATAAGCAGCTTCTCATCATCGGAGTATGCAACCATCTTGCGGAAGTAGGCTTGCACATGAGTCTTCGGGTAAGAGTTGCCATTGTATTTGTCAAAGATTGGGACTCTGAATTTTGGTGGCACCCTCACACCTGGGACCAGCCCCAAGTCGGCAACATCTACTCCGAGAGTATTCTGTCCTTCTACAGCCTTCAGCCTCTCCTCCAATCTTCTGAACATGGGGTCCATGTCGTGGCCCATGCCAAAGTCCACCTGCATCAAGGTGAACTGATCCTCCTGATCATCATGAATGGGTTGTTGATCAGGGTTAGCACGTGGGATCGGGATAGGCCCCGGTCCACTGGGTCCGTTAACTTTTCCAACTAGAGGATCAGTTACCGTCTCTGGTTGAGTAGTGGCAAGATTCCTCTGCATCATCTGTCTAAGCTCCTGCTGTCCTTTAGCCACCCCCTGAACCACATCCATAAACTGAGTCATGCAGATCCTCATCTCGGCGAGTTCTGCTTGTAGGCCATCCATAGCTCTTTGTTGATTTCTGCGGGTAACGTACCGGTGAATGCCTGAATCAGCTATCCTGCTAGTGGAACACCAAACAACTGAGAACACTATGGCGGTACCTGTTATGTAAGACATGCTGATGGATATGCAAATGCAATGACATGTTTATCAATTCCAAAGGGTATCCTACCCCTTGATTGCAATCTCACATTAGATAAACAGTGTAAGAAGAAAACCCCGACTAGAATCAAGAAGAAGATATGAACCCCTGGGAATAGATAAACATGGGTTAAATGATGTGAATGCAAAATGATGTGATGCAATGCAGTGACATGGAAATCAGGGTTGCTGTATCCGCTTGAACATCTGTCAGGTTGCACTGTCTGAAGAGAAACTCACTGAAGAATATAATACGAGATCAAAGCTCTGCTCCAGAAAACCGGGTTGGTTGCAGGTTAAGGTTTCCTGAATTTAGCCCGTCCCTCACTAGTAGGTTCTAAGAACAGAAGTTCGTCAGCCTCAGCCCTTCAGTCGAGAATAATACGTTTACCACTGAAGGTTTGACATTATTACGGGATAAAAAACCTCCACTGACTCCCCTCAACAAGACATCCTAAAGCAAGTTCCCAGCCTCGGGGTCCTCGGATTGAGCACCGAGAATGCGCCCACCAGAGCTAACATAAACGTGTCTCGGAGGAGAGGCCTTGGCTGAGTCCTCGGGAAATGGTCACCAGAGTCGACGATTTCTAGAGGAACATCTGTCGTTATGGAACACCCATAGGAAAGAATATATCCAAAAGAAACCTCGTCTGGATGTGGGTCTCATGAACGACTTAACGTAGCAACATGCCATGCAAGCCTCATGATTATCCACTCTAAAACCTATGTGTACGCTCAAGCCTGGGTAGTGGGCTTATCTCTCATAAAACATCCCACCCCAACAAACAACCAACCCATAGAACCCACAGATACAGCAAACGTATGTACATGAATGCAATAAGGTAAAACAGGTAAATGCTGGAAAATAAATAATTGTACAAAAGAATAAACACCCAACAAACAAGAAACCTACAAAAGCTAGGAGGAACTCGCTTAAGGAAACCGAGTCCCCAGCAGAGTCGCCAGCTGTCGCAACCTAAAAAATAGAGATGCGAAAAAAACAACCGGCGAGAAAAAGAATGACAGAAGAGTCGTCACCGTGCGTTATTTATACCGAAGGAGGGAAAGGAAACGCTCGAAGAAAACCTGAAGAAAGGAAATGAAAAGATAAGGTCTCGCAACCAAATCTTGGATTCGGGAGTCGATTATGCGAAGGGAAGATATTAGCACCCCTACGCATCCGTAGTACTCTATGGGATCGACTCTTGTTGTTCTTGTCTAAAGGGTGTAGGTGTATCTAATGTACTATTTACTAAAAGAGGGTCAAAAGAAAATGACTCGCACGGATGTCGCATCCACTGCATACGTATCTCATCTGAATATGAGAATCAGAGTCTTCGTAGCTCGGCTACCTATGGGTGAAAGAGAAGTGTGCTCGTTAATACATCGCGTCTTATGCCTACGTATCTCATCTGGAATGAGAATCAGAGCAAAACATAGTTCAGCTAACTATGGGAACAAGGGGTCTCGATTGCAACTAGGGCAAGAGAAAGGGGAGGTCTCGATCGCAACGAGGGCGAGAGAAAAGAATCGCAACAAGGGCGAAAGCAAACAAGGATTAGTTGTTAGTTGTCAGTCAAAAACTCGGCAAGACATCGCATCTCGTGCCTACGTATCTCATCTGAACATGAGAATCAGAGTTGTCGTAGTTCGACTAACTAGGGGTTAAGGATTGCCATCTGAACATGGACTTACAGAAGAGAACACCAGTTATGTCAAAGGAGAGTGGGCAATGTGTTCACGTCCTAGCAATAGGTGTCGCAGCTCGCTGAATCGAGTCTTAGGCGGTTACCTCTTTGCAATAGAATGGATTGACATGCCACAAGATCGGAGACGCACGGAAGGTCTAAAAAGTGGGGAAGCTTTACCCTAGAGTTGTCATGCAATGTGGACCTATGTGTTAGGATTTACAAATGGGAACATCTACCTAATGTTAGCATGCAAAGAATAAGGGAATACTACCTATGTTATCATACAAAGGATAAAGGAATCCTACCTATGTTATCATACAAAAGAATAAGGGAATACTACCTATGTTATCATACAAAGGGTTCTACCTAATGGGTGCTACCTAAACGGAACAAGAGTCGACGGATGGAGCAAGGAGAGGAATGGGATAAAGGGTAGATGGCGATGCATGAAGCAATCGACTTACAAGAGAAATGACGATGCATGAAGCGATCGACTTACAAAAGGATGGATGAATATGTGCTGGTTCTGTTAAGTTTTGAAAATGATTACTCGACGTTGGATCGAGCATTTGATCTTGTTTTGAAATGGTTATCGGGTGTTCGTTTTAATTCTTGTATTAACAGATGAATAAAGAATGAAAGAATAAACATTATACACTTTATGGGAGAGGGGTACATTTGTTATGAATAGGGGATTGTTCATGGCAATCAAACAACAAAAATATATGCCTCATACATCATACAAGTAGACCACAGTTATCAAACAATCAGATAAGCAATCAAGTGTATGATCAAATCAAAGAATTAAAGAATGAAATAATGAAGCATTAGACAATGCATTAAAAGTATAGACATGTTAAGCAATCAAACAATAGAAGCATGGATGAAAGAAACAAGTATAAAAAATATCAGATGAATCAAATAGATGAAACTATGCACACAAAGGATCACTGAATAATTTAATCGGGAAATGATGCAAGGATCAAATAAAATCAAGATGAGAGGCCTCTAATACATGGCATATGAGATGAACAAGGGAGGATCAAAAGATCTCTTCAATTTCCCTAAGCAATCCCTAAGTCAAACATCAATCATAGAAAAGTCAACTGAAAAGTCAAGTCAACTTAAAAAATATGGAATAAATAGTAAATTAATCAAGAAAATTATGAAAAATTAAACTAAGTAAGGTGGGGTCAGGACATCCTCATCCTCCAAAAAGATTTTAAAAATAATGTGAATTAGTATATAAATTAATTGGAATAAAACAGAAGTCAAATGAAAAGTCAACTAAACAAACTAGGTCAAAAATAAATCCAAAATAAATTAAAAAGGGGAAATAAAATTCCAAGAAAAGGTCAGGTTGACCATGAGACATTGGCCAACCCTCATCCCAAAAATCAGAACCTAAAAATAATTCTAAGTCATGAAAATAAAATTAATAAAAAAATGTGTATTAAAATGAACCATTTGAAATAAATAATTGAAATAAAATATTAACATTAAATAAATATGAAAATAAAAATTAAATAAAATTAAACATTAAGAAATGTGAAAAGTATTTTTTTGTATTTTTATGAATAAATAAAATATTTTTTAAGAATTAAAAACAAAACAGCAAAATAAAATAAGAATAAAAAATGAAAAATGAAAATGAATAGAATAATTAACGGGCCTGGCGTGTGGGAGGTGTGAATAGCGATTGCACAGGAAGCCCGGTCCAAATAAAAACCAGCGTGTGACATTAAAAAAATAAGTAACATTTTATTTAAAAATAACTCATGTGACCCGTGCATCAATAGGTCAAGTGGAGTTTTAAGTCACAAAAGACAAAACAGGAGCGGATGGCCGGGATTACAAGTGATGCGCACGATCCAACAACCTACGGCGTGACACGTCTGATCTGCTTCATGCAACATAAAAAAACCCTAACAACATGCATGCTGGGAACGTAAAAACGCATGTGCTTTCTTCCATCTTCCACACAATAATGCAAGCTCGATAATGCATTAAATGACATGGTATAAAAAGCAAAGTTCAAGTATGCAATGAGAGGTTCATCATGGTATTTTATTTTGAAGGAAATGGTAACTTAAACATGGTGAAAAGTGAACAACAAAGGACCCTCATGAACATGGATACAACAAAAATTCCACAACACAAACTCAAGCTTAATGAACATGCCTCATGTTGAGGGCTTCGTAACCAAACATGGCATAGTATTAACATGGAAAATAAGCATGAAACAAGCATGGCATAATGGAAAACAATATGAAGTAAGCATGGTAAGCATGAACAACATGATGAGCAAGCATGAATATGGCCAGGGGAGAGAGTAGTAAGCTTACCTAGTGGATGCAAGGTCCACTGCCTCTTGGTATTGGAGAGGATGGAAGGAAAATGAGGTGCTTTGAAACTTCAAGAACTTGTGAAAATGAAATGGATCTTTTGCTTGCCTTGCTTACTTTGAGAATAGCAGCCACCACCACCTCAGATTAGGGTTTAGAAGCTTTAAATATGTGGGTCTAATGTGTCTAAGTTGGCTGAAATGTTTGGTTTGGATTCATGAGCAAAAAGTGCAAAAAGTGAGGTGGTGAAAGCAAGCTCTAATTGTGGCAAAACTTAAGTTAATGAACAACAAAAGTACATGGCCAAATGAGGTAAAGAGTGTGTTGGTCGATTTTGAGGTCTGGCTTGGCTGTCTTGTGCAGCATAAAAACAATCCAAATGGGTGACTTTATGACTATGTATCTTGATGAATACATGACCAAATGGCAAGGCAATGCAAACAGTAGGAAGAGTGCATGGAGCTTAACATCTTTCATGTTGAACAAAAGTTGAAATGATGAGTGGAAAGAGGTGAAAAATGGCCATGAAATCGTGTCTCATCATCTGCAAAATGGCTGGGCCAGTTTGGCCTAAATGCTGCCTAAAAATTCAGTCCATGATGCCATCTTTAGATGAGTGCATCTCCTAAACCAATGATCCAAATGGGATGATTCCAAAAAGGTGTGAAAGAGGACATGGCAAGGTACAATTGTCATGAAGAAAGTATTTTCAAAAGGTGCCTTGAAGTGCAATAAAACTGACCTATAAGTCTTGACAAATCTTGAAGACTTTGGACTTAGAAAATTTTCTAAGTGTCCTAAAATAATGTCTCACTTTGACCAAGCATAACTTTCTCAATTTTGATCCAAATGGAGCAAACTTTATATCTCTAGAAATCTTGGAACAAGAGGAACAACTTTCATGTTGGAGAAAGTTTCAAATGGAGCTTGCATGTTGATGGAAAATGGGCTTAAAGTGGGTGCAACAATCATGAAAACTTGCCCTAAATGGAAAGTCAACTATATCCAAATTTAGTAACTTTTTCAGCTCCTGATTAAATGATGAATCCATGATCCAACCTTGATCAAATTTCACATGTAGGCTCCCCTAGGCGTGAATTTTGAGATTCCACTTTCAAAATGTCAGGAGTTGACTTTTCTGACCCCACAGTTGACTTTTCCCAAACATTCTGATTCCCGATTCCATTGATCAATTGAAGCACCTCTGGCTCAAATAAAGAGCTTATTTTTTGTATGTAGACCCTTGTGGACATATGGAGGGCCATGGAAAAGAGTTTTACCCAAGGAATCAGAAATAAACTGATTTTATACCAAACCCTAATTTAGGGCAAAAATGATTAGGAACTGATTGCACTGATTGCCAATGGATCTTTTTGAGATAATTGTGAATCTTCCTAGGCCAAGATGCCTCTCTAATCATGACATGAATGAGCCCCTCTACTTCCTACCAAACATTGCCTGTTGCAGATAGCCATGAAACCCTAATTTCTTGATTAAATCCATATGCATATTGTAAGAGCTCTGAATCCTCCACTGATGAACTGAGGACCATAATAATACCTATGGAACCCCTTGAGACCTTTGAGACTTTTATACATAGAAAAGGAAGTCCAATTCTCAGTCTTGCTTTGTGTGGGCTCCTTCTGTTAAGGAGTGATGAATCAAAGCATGATTTCCATGTCACTAATGCAATATGTAATGAGTATGACTTAGTATGATGCTAATGCAATGTGAAACAAAATCCCATGCTTCCAAGAAAAATGAAGGGTAAATTTTGAAGTATTATAGGATGAAGAGGGCCTCCATGCATGGGCCTGTACAGGCGCATGGAGGGCCTAATTCTTATTGCAAATGAGTGCTGATATCACCTTAAATTGAAATGGACGTGCAGAATTGATGCAAATGGCTTGTGCATGAAGTTTGAATTAAGTTTCCAAAAATGTACCAAAACTTTCTCCCCTTCGAAAATACCCTTTCCAAAAATAAAATATGGCCTTGTCGGTAATGGTTGGAAAGCTCTTGACATGATGATCAACTGTTACGTTGAGAAAAACTTCATTTGTAATTGGGAATTAGTGAAAATTGTCCATAAAGTTCAAGGTGCAAAATGTGTGTATGTGAAAATTCCCAAAATGGGCCTACTTCAAGCCCTTATGTTTCAATGATGAAAGCTCCAAATGACAAAACCTTCAACATTAGAGTTGTAGATATTTTTAGGAAAATCAATTTTGACTCAAATTTTGCATCATTTGGATTTTTGATGAGAAAGTTATGGGCACTTGAAGTTGGACTTTTTTCACATTTCAATGCCTTTGGTCCAAAGTGACCTATAATGTTTTGCATTATCACATGTATTTATTTTAGGATTATGAAAATTTGTCCAACATAACAAATTAAGCAGACATATTAAAATTTCCAATTCATGTGACCCCACCTCAAAATCATGACAAATGAATGAGTTATGTTCTTGGGAAGTTGACCCAAAATTAGGATTTCAGTCAAAATGACCTATAATGTTTTGAAATAGATGATGACGTTCCAAGCTTCAAATAAATTTTTGATGAACATGAAAGTTGTTCATATGGTTCTTAAGAACATTTTTTCTCTTGGGGTCATATCCATTTGACAAACAAATTAAATGTTAGGTGTCAGTGTACTTCAGATGAATTAACTGATCAACTTCCCAAGTCTATACCTCAAATCTTGATGAATTGATGATTGAGGACACTCAAGTAAGTTCAAATATGCATGAATTGATGAATGGAAGAACTTACCTTGATTGTATTTGATCATGGGTTGAGGTTGCTTCATGAGCAAGGCACAGTTGATGCACAGATGAATTAGGGTTTCCTTGGGAAACAATCCTTAAGCCCTTTGGTTTGCTTTGATCAAATTGATAAATTGAGATAATTGGGAGGCATATATGATAATTGAGAGCTTTGTGAACCATTTTCATGCTTGCTTTCACCTTCGTCTGGCGATATCAATGAGCATAGGGTCTTCTAGGAGCCTTGGATCTTATGATTGCTCAAGCTACAAAACAAAAGATGTTAGTGACATATTTTTGTGCTTTTGGCCAGTAGACAAAAGAAGAAAAACAATAATATACAATTCAAACATGCTTGGTGGTCTCAAACCAACTCACACAAGTTCCCACCCTAGGGTTAAGGAGCCAAGATGCTATGATCCTTGAGGCAAATGCAAATGCAATGATATGATGCCATGAGGGATCTTAGGGTCAAAATTAGAGCCTTACAGATGCCCCTATTTAAGGTCATTATAACCGGAGAAGTGAAGGTTAAAATCTTCATCTCGACAAGGTAGAATGGGCTTAAATAATAACAAAGAGATGAATTTTGGTCCCTAAGAGACCTCATGCTGCAAATGTATGTATGCAAAAGTTAATATTCTGTGGGGATATATGTCCACAAAGGAAAAAGGAATCAGGATAAACTGAAAATTCATATGAGTAATACACTCATAAATGGAGCAGAGACTCTGGGGACTCTAATGGGGAGGGAAAGGGAATAAAATGCGTGAGCAGGTCATGACTTAAAACTTGCTGAGAGACACGAAGGAATTCCATGAAAATAAATCAATGGAAAGACTTGAGCTGGCGCAAAAGATGTGTGTATTAAGGAATATGCCAATACAGTAGAACTATCCACAAAGGATACCTCGGATAAAAGTCCGGACTCAGGCTGAGAAAAATCTACTAAGGGACTCCAATGGGGAATGTCCAAAGAGGACTCAACTGAGGAAACAACAAAATGAGGTATTACCGGCTACTGGGTAATAAGCTCAAAGAGACACGTGATCAATACACCGGTATAAGGGTGAGAAAACAACATGCTCGGGGAGAATGAATATCTAAGACCGGTATAAGGCTGAGAGATATCAATCATCCAAAATCATCTGAGGAAGACCTAAAAGGTATATTTCAACTCAAGAAACTCTGACTCCACAGGGGACAACAAGTCATAATAAAGAGCAAAAAGGAAGGAGCATCAGGGATATCGGCTATTGGGCATATAAAAGGTGACCAACCGGGCGTGAATTGTGGAATATTTCCAAAACACTCATCATCCGAAAGGAGGGCTGAAAAAGCAAACTCGATTACAGGATGGGCATTCGATTCCATAAGGAAATACGAATCTTACTCGACTGGGGAAGAAGAGACTTCGACCGAAGAGCGCATGAGATATATTATCTATTACCGTCAGAAAGTAGATAACATACTCGCATGGAAGATTATCCACAACCAACTACTGGGTTAATAAAGGATAAATCGACCGAGAAGAAAGGACATCGGGATGCCGAATACTGGGTATAAAATGATGACCGATCAAAGAGAGACCATCATTACCACACAAGGGTAAATAAAAGATGACTCGCTAGGGATACATTGCTTTATCAGAGAAATTATCCAAGAGATATATCACCGGTTACTGGAAGATATATCCAAAAGGGAGGGATATCGATGCCGAATATTGGATAAAGATAACTGTCAAAGAGGGGATTACATCTACCGGTATGAGGGTAGAAAACCACATAAGAGAGTAACCGCCATCGGTTAGGATGAACAAAAATTAAGGTTAACTCTGCAAGGGGATAAAAATGGGGTTTACAACTGCCGATATGAGGGTAGAAAACCACAAAGATAGGACTTATAACTACCGGCTACTGGGTAGAAGTCCACAGACTCTGCCAGGGAAAAAGATGGACAATTACTGGTTACTGAGCAATCATTCATCTAAACTGCGGGGAAGTGCAAGGGAATAGCAAGAGAAAATCAATCTAGGAACAAACTAGAGAGACACAATGAAACAAGACTCATTCCTATGAGGATATAGCTCAGGGGAGAAATTCCATCCCAGTACATATTTTAGGAGGAAACTGAAATAATAATCATCCACGAGGATATAGCTCAGTAGGGAATATGGAAGAAAAGGGTAGACGCTTTCTGCCTATGGGGCTGACTCTATAATGAGAGACCATACACAAACCTCTGCTTGGGGAAATATATGTCGCCAAATAGCAGGAGAGAACAAACAAAGATATATGGCAAAGAATGCAACATGAATATCTGAATGTTAATAATATGTATGTATATGTGTGGTTTATGTATGATGAATGCTGACAAACAGACATTTCTAACACAACCAGGTCCAGGGATCAAAGGGACAAACATCTGGTACTACATCTCAAAAGGGAAAGCCAGGCCCACTGGGGAAACTCCCACTCTGATGGGGCAACAGATACCGGGAAACAAAGATCTTCGCAGGGGAAGGAAAACCAGTCACTCCGCTGGGGGGTAAATCAGCACATCTTCCTCAGAAATTCCAACGCCAACTGAAATCAAGTCAAGGTCTAGGCTGGGGAGCTAAGCACGGATAAGATCCATCGTAGAAACACCTCTACTAGGGAAATTATCCAGGGGGAGAATGAAACTCTGTGGGGAACAACCACCGATCAAAAAGTTTCAAAACCAACACATTTCCTTGCGCTACTGGATAAATCATCTCTGCGGAGGAGAAGAGAAACACTACTCCACTTGGGATGGAAAGATAAACATTTATCGCCCACTCTGCTCAGGAGGAGACAACAGACATGCTCTGATCAGATAATTCCACTAGGAAAACACTACTGAGGACTGAACCGGGAACCACCTGTAGGTGATCAACTGGAAATATCCTGCTTGGTGACCATATTGGGAAGTTAAAATGGGATCAACCCTTCTGAGGATGAATAAAATGCAACTTGCTGGAAATTAATGTAGGCGAGTCCATAGGGGACAAGCTACCAACCAAATGTTGAGAATTCCACTCATACTGGGGATTTCCTGTTCACTCTACAGGAGAATTCCAAACTGAATGAGGGAATACCATTTTCCTTGAAAAGATAGCATATCAATTTACCAATTCATAAGGGATTTTAGGTCAATCCACACAAGGGATGACAACCATATAATTGATAACACAAATGCTAAATCCAACCTCGACTAGGGAGTTGGAGGAAAGAGACCAAACTCCAGACTCTCTGGGGATTCGGTGATGTATACTATCCTTTTTTGGAGATCATATTATCCTTGAGAGAACACTGAAGACGTCCCAACTATCTTTTTCGATTATGAATGTTCACTTTGTTTAAAAATAATTTTATGAAGATTTGTTGAACAGAAACAAATAAGAGTGCAAAGAATTGGATAACAGCTCAAATTTATTTGATGGAATGGTAGTCTGCAAATGGCGAGACTCCATGGATCTTTACAAATTTGAAATTGGTGATATATATTGGAAAAGGGCTACATTGAACATAATGACCATTTCTCCACCAATTCTGAATCCGATGTATTTGAAGCTTCAGTTGACGGTGACTGACCGAAATTCTTTGACAGAAGACAGCTTGTAGAACAGAGTCTTGTCAGGATGCAGTTACTTGCCAAATCCCTAATTTTTGCCTAGATTACCCCAGGGTGAGGTGCTCAATCTAGCGGGATATACATTCATTTTTTTTATGTCTCTAACTTTTGCCTGGATCGCCCTTTCGGGTTTTCAATCCACTGAGACGCTCATTTTTGCCTAAGTCGCGCCTTTCGGGTTTTCAACTTTGCAAGCTATTTTGTTTTTATTTTTAGGCAAAGTATTTCTTGACTGCATCTGAATTCACAGGACGAGTGAAATCCTCCCCATCCATAGTTGTAAGTATCAATGTGCCGCCTGAAAAGGCTCTCTTGACAACATACAGACCTTCATAGTTTGGAGTCCACTTGCCCCTGGAATCGGGCGCGAAAGACAAGACTTTCTTGAGCACAAGGTCACCTTCTCGGAACACACGAGGCTTGACCTTCTTATCAAAGGCTTTCTTCACCCTTTGTTGATATAACTGACCATGGCACATGGCAGTCAATCTCTTCTCTTCAATTAAGTTCAACTGGTCATAACGACTTTGAACCCATTTAGCCTCAGTCAACTTGGCTTCTATCAAGACTCTCATTGATGGGATCTCCACCTCTACTAGGAGCACAACCTCCATGCCATATACAAGAGAGAGAGGGGTTGCCCCCGTTGAAGTGCGGACAGATGTACGATAGCCATGCAAGGCAAATGGCAGCATCTCATGCCAATCTTTGTACGTAACAACCATCTTCTGGACAATATTCTTTATATTATTATTAGCAGCTTCAACAACCCCATTCATCTTAGGTCTATAAGGAGAAGAATTACAATGTGCAATCTTGAACTCGCTACACAACTCTTTCGTCATCTTGTTGTTCAAGTTAGATCCATTATCAGTAATGATCTTGTCTGGCACACCATAACGGCATATGAGTTGATTCTTGATAAACTTCATAACCAGCTGTCTGGTCACATTAGCATACAACGCTGCTTCAACCCATTTGGTGAAGTAATCAATTGCTACGAGAATAAACCTGTGACCGTTGGACGCTTTTGGCTCTATCATACCAATCATGTCAATTCCCCACATGGAGAAAGGCCATGGTGATGAAATCACATTCAGAAGTGTCGGGGTAATATGAATCTTATCCGCATAAATCTGACACTTATGGCATTTATTCATATATTTGTAGCAGTCAGACTCCATTGTCAGCCAATAGTAGCCTGCTCTCAACATCTTCTTTGCCATGGCATGTCCATTGGAATGAGTACCAAATGAACCCTCATGGACTTCAGTCATCAACAGGTCTGCTTCGTGTCTATCCACGCATCTGAGCAGCACCATGTCAAAATTCCTCTTATAAAGCACATCGCCATTGAGGTAGAAACTGCCAGATAATCTCCTCAAAGTCTTCTTATCTTTAGTAGATGCCCCAGGCGGGTAAACCTGAGTCTGAAGAAAACATTTGATGTCATAATACCATGGCTTGTTATCTTTCACTTCTTCTACTTCAAATATATGAGCTGGTGTATCCAAGCGTATCATAGTGATATTGGGGACTTCATTCCAGAATTTCACCACGATCATAGAAGCAAGTGTAGCAAGAGCATCTGTCATCTGATTCTCATCTCGAGGAATATGATGGAAGTCAACCTCAGTAAAGAACGTTGAAATCCTCCTCGCATAATCTCTATATGGGATGAGGCCAGGCTGATTCGTCTCTCATTCACCCTTAATCTGATTAACAACAAGGGCCGAATCACCATAAACATCAAGATGTTTGATCCTAAGATCAATACATTCTTCCAAACCCATAATACAAGCCTCATACTCCGCCATGTTATTCGTGCATTTGAAAGTTAGCCTTGCTGTAAAAGGAAAATGTGTGCCCTGAGGAGTAATAATCACTGCCCCAATACCATTTCCATATTGATTTACAGCGCCATCAAACACCATGCTCCATCGGGAACCAGGCTCTGGCCCTTCATCGAGCGTAGGCTCATCACAATATTTCATTTTCAAATACATAATCTCCTCATCTGGGAAGTCATACTGAACTGACTGATAATCCTCAATTGGTTGATGTGCCAAGTGGTCAGCCAAGATACTACCTTTAATAGCCTTCTGAGCTCGATACTTGATATCATACTCAGACAACAACATCTGCCAACGGGCAATCCTCCCAGTTAAAGCAGGCTTTTCAAAGATATACTTGATTGGATCCATTTTGGATATCAACCAAGTCGTATGATTCAACATATACTGGCGTAAGCGCTTAGCAGCCCAAGCCAAAGCAAAGCATGTTTTCTCAAGCATTGAGTATCGAGACTCACAATCAGTGAACTTCTTACTCAGGTAGTAGATAGCATATTCTTTCTTCCCTGTTTCATCTTGTTGACCTAGGACACAATCCATTGAGTCTTCAAGAACTATCATATACATAATCAAGGGTCTCCCCTCTACAGGCGAAGACAGAATAGGCGGCTCAAACAAATACTCTTTAATACTGTCGAAAACTTTCTGGAAATCCTCGGTCCAATCATGACGTTGATCTTTCCGGAGGAGCTTGAATATTGGCGCACATGTGGCAGTCATGTGGGATATAAATCTGGAAATATAATTCAAGTGGCCAAGAAAACCTCGGACTTGCTTCTCAGTTTTGGGCGCATGCATCTCTTGTATTGCTTTGACCTTGGCAGGATCAACCTCAATACCTCTCTCACTGACAATAAAGCCCAATAACTTGCCGGAACGGACTCCAAATGTACACTTGTTAGGATTCAGACGAAGCTTATACTTCCTCATACGCTGAAAAAGCTTCAACAAGTGCTCAACATATTCAACTTCCGTTCTTGACTTTGCAATCATATCATCAACATATACCTCGATCTCCTTGTGCATCATATCATGAAACAAGGTAGTCATAGCGCGTTGATACGTGGCTCCGGTGTTCTTCAATCCGAAGGGCATCACTCGATAACAAAATGTTCCCCAAGGTGTGATGAATGTTGTCTTCTCCATATCCTCGGGTGCCATTTTGATCTGATTATATCCGGAAAATACGTCCATAAATGAGAAGACATTGAATTTAGCTGTATTGTCTACCAACATATCAATATGTGGTAAAGGAAAATCATCTTTCGGACTAGCTTTATTCAAGTCTCTATAGTCCATACACATTCGGACTTTTCCATTTTCTTAGGCACGGGCACAATATTGGCCACCCATTAAGGATATGTAGAAGTCACCAGAAACCCTGCATTAATTTGCTTCTGAACTTCTTCTTTGATCTTCACTGCCATATCAGGATGAGTTCTTCTGAGCTTTTGCTTCACATGCACACATTCAGGCTTCAAAGGCAGGAAATGTTGCACGATATCAGTATCTAGACCAGGCATGTCTTCATATGACCAAGCAAAGACGTCTACGTATTCTCGTAGCAACTCAATCAACCCCTTCTTCACAGATTCTTCAAGGAGTGCCCCAATCTTCACTTCTCGCATACAATCCTTAGACCCCAAGTTAACTGTTTCCAGATTCTCAAGATGCGGCTGAATGATCTTCTCTTCATGCTCAAGTAGACGGGTAATCTCGTCAGGAATCTCTTCAACATCATCTTCCTCTGCCTCAAATACAGGGAACTCAAAATTGGGAGATGGTGTTGGATCATTATGTTCAATGGGTTTGATCAACCTGCATAATGATTTTGGATATAAAAGAGATTTTAGAATTCACACAAAGCAAATCATTATGCAGATGAAAAGATTGATTTTATTTTATTTTTTAGGGTTTTATGTGATCACCAATTTCATGCAAAAAGCAAAAAGTAAAAATAAATCGGAAAACAAACATTTAACATGAATTTATTGAATGAAATATCATCGTATTTATGGGCCAACAATGTCATCACTTCTCCTTTTGGCATGGGAGAAGGGTTTTTAAACAAAAGGTGAACATTACGTTGACTTATGGACAACTGTTGGAATGTCAACAGCGACCCAATTATTGCATACCCCTCCAGGGATGACAAAGTTGCCAGAATCCTCCTATGCATCCTTTTCCACAATAGCAGCAGCCTCTTGATCTTCAATAGTGTGGATGAACCCACCACTCTGAAACAGCCCATGCTTGTTGGAAGTGCCCGAAGAGTACCATATGCCAGCCCGGGATTTATTGTCTTCCATCTTGATCATTTGTCCTAAACCAGTAGTCGTGCCATGCTCAATGGCCAACTTAGCATCATTGTAGGATGCAAATGAAGAAGTTCCTTTCTTAGAAGGTTCAGCAATAGACAAAGCTTAGAACAGCGTTCCAACTTCATCGTCATCATCTATATAAGAAAAGGAAGACAGATGGCTAACCAGGAGAGCCTTCTCTCCCCTTACCACCACCAGCTTTTTGTTCTTGACAAACTTCAATTTCTGGTGTAGGATAAATGTCACGGCGCCTGCCTCGTGAATCCATGGTCTGCCTAGCAAGCAGCTATATGAGGGGTGGATATCCATGACCTGAAAAGTGATCTGGAAATCACTTGGTCCAATATTGACTGGGAGTTCAACCTCACCAATCACAATCTTGCGTGATCCATCAAAAGCTTTGACGACCACTCCACTCTGCCTCATGGGAGGCCCCTGGTATGACAATCTAGCCAGAGTGGATTTTGGCAACACATTCAGTGATGATCCAGTGTCTACCAGCACATTAGACATGGCATCATCCTTACAGCTCATATATATGTGAAGTGCCAAATTGTGGTCTCTTCCCTCCTCAGGGAGATCAGCATCACAAAAACTCAAATTGTTACAAGCAGTAATATTTGCAACAATACTATCGAATTGTTCTATTGTGACGTCATGATCTACATACGCCACATCCAACACCTTCTGCAAAGCTTCACGGTGTGGTTCTGAATTCATTAACAAAGATAGCACAGAGATCTTTGATGGTGTTTGTAGAAGCTGATCTACGATGTTGTATTCACTCCTTTTGATGAGCCTCAGTATCTCATCACAACCCTCTTTCATCATGCCATCCTGGCCAGCAGGGACAGAAGTTTTAACAGCGGCGGCAGGTCTATTGGCAACAAGTGTCGAATTCGTAGAAATAGCATAATTTCCAATCGGACAAACAACACAATCAGCAACATCAGCCCTTCTGGTGTCAGCCTGAGGTTTCGGCGGTGCTGAGAATACACGACCACTACGGGTGAGGCCATGACGTCAGTGATGTTAACAACAGAGGTAGAGGGCAGTGGCACCTCCTTCCCATCTTCCACTGCCACATCATTGTAACGATAGGGGACAATTTTATCGGAAGAATATGGTACAGGACCAGTCGGTTTAATTATCAGAGAGGGAGAAGCCTTCTGCTTGCTGCCATCATATCGGATGACAACAGGCTCTGGGATCCTGAATACTGGTGATATCACATTGACTTCATCATCCCCATTGCGATTTTGAAGTATTTCAATTACACCTTCATCCAGCATTTCTTGGATGTCTTTTCAGACCTGACGACATCCCCTCTGATTGACAGTGCAGACACGACATTTGTCATGGTCATGCTCATAGTGACTGTATTCACACAACAGTCTGTGCATCTCGACCAAAGACAGTGCAGACACGACATTTGTCAAAGGTGAACATCTTCCTCTCATAGCTTGTACTAGTCTGATTATTATTTCGAGGATGGTAGGCCTGTTGTTGAGGGAGGTGTTGTTGTTGTTGATATTGTTGGTGTTGCTGTTGTTGGTTCTGATTATTGTGATGGTAGTGCTGGTTTTTCTGAAAACGGGTGCTATGTGAGCCCCCTGATGCTGATTACCGGCGGAACGCACGGTCTTCCTCTTCACAGAGGGTCTTCGAGATTTTATATGGGAGGTCACAACATGTGCCTCACCATCTTTCTTCTTTCCAAACGCCCCATATCGTTTGGCAGAAGAGCCTTCTTCTCTAGTTAGGTGCCCTTCCCTGACTCCTTCCTCCAAACATATCCCCATATTCACCATCTCGGTGAAGTCAGAAGGAGCGCTGACAATCATCCGCTCATAATAAAATGAGCTCAATGTCTTCAGAAAGATCTTGGTTATTTCTTTCTCTTCCAGCGGAGGCACAATTTGTGCAGCTACTTCTCGCCACCTCTGGGCATACTCCTTAAAAGTTTCTTTGTCCTTCTAGGACATGACCCTGAATTGATCCCTATCGGGAGCCATATCCACATTATACTTGTATTGCTTGACGAAAGCTTCGCCAAGGTCATTGAAGGATCGGATGTTGGCACTGCCCAAGCCCATGTACCATCTCAGGACGGCACCAGACAGGTTTTCCTGGAAATAATGAATGAGGAGTTGATCATTGTCGGTCTGAGTCGACATCTTCCTTGCATACATAACCAAGTGGCTGAGCGGGCAAGTATTTCCCTTGTACTTTTCAAAGTCAGATACCTTGAACTTTACAGGGATTTTGACATTCGGAACCAGGAAGAGCTCAGCAGCAGACTTGCCAAAGAGGTCCTTCCCTCTGAGAGTTTTGAGTTCCTTGCGAAGCTCAAGAAACTGATCGTTCATAGCATCCATCTTTTCATACACATTTGGGCCCTCAGACGACTCAGAGTGGTAAATGGTGTCGTCTACTCTTGGCATAGTATGCACGACCGGAGGTGGAACAACGAGGACCGGGCTAGATACCGACAGAGAAGCAAACGTTGGGGAGAGACCCTCATGAACAAAATTCGCGGGCATCCCCCATGGAAACCCGGCTGGCATAGCAGTAGGCGCAAAGTGGGCGCTAGCAGCAGGCACCGTTGAAGAGGCAATCTCAGAGATGACTGTCCTTTGGGGAGGAGTTGAAGGCGTTGGAGACGACTGACTTTGGGCGGCCATGAAAGACTCCGTCAGGGCAGTCAATCTGGCCACTTCCTCCTTGAGTTCTCTGTTTTCTTGCTCTAAGTGATCCACCAGTCTTGAAGTGTTGGCTCTAGTGTAGTACCGGTGAGTCAGCTTGTCTTCAAAATAAATGAAGAACATAGAGTTAGACCATTGAACAAGAAGCCTGGAGCAAAACCTGCTTATGCACATGATGCATGCAATGCTTATGCATATTATTATTTTTTAATCAGAGGAACTTTAGAGTTCTATTTGCAAATATTGGAAAATATCAATCATTTAGACATATATGGAAATATCATATCAATAATATCTCGAAAATATTTTTACACCAAAGAAGTACAGTTTTGGTAACCAAATACAATACAAGAGAGGAGGAAAATGAACATCTTATGTAACCCTAGAAACAATCGTCTAAAGCTCTGGAGACCGGAAGATAAGCTGCGCGAAGCCTCTTCACCTCTCGCTCATAGGCTGCCTCCATATCTGCCTTCTCTTTGGCGAGTCAATCGTACTTCCTCTTCCAAAATCTGGAAGACTGAGGAAGAAGAGAAGTCACCACATCATCAGGCTCGTCAATAACCTGATGCTCAATAAACTCTATCAATGCATCCTTATCTCTAAGCTGCTGAAGTAGCTCTTCTCGCTCACGGATCCAGGCACGTGAATGGTCTTCGTCTCTTAACTCCTCTACTCCTTGGTCGGGGAGGGGTGAAGGTCCAGCCATAACCAAAGGTGTAGGTCTCGGATACTCATAAGGCATAAGGTACTCAGAAGCTCTCCTCCTAACCCACGAGGTGTAGGGTTCCAAAGCAATACAATTCTTTGAACCAAGCTCTTTCCTTCCCTTCCTATGAATCTTGCGCGAAGCACGGACCATCCTCCCCTTCAAGCCTTGGGGATCTTTACCCTCTTGAAAGAACACACCCTCTAACAAAATGTTCTTAGGTTTATCCTTTAAGGGGAACCCAAGCTGACGACGTGCCAAAATAGGGTTGTAGTTAATTCCACCACATGTACCAAGAAGAGGCACATTGGAGAATTCACCACAAGAGTCGATAATCTGCACACCATCATATACACGGTTGTACCAAAAGATATCATCATTAGTGAGAGACATAAGTCTCGTGGAACACCGTAGACATCCTTTGTTCTCCTTGAAGGCGACCGTCTGTGGCAAGTGCGAAATAAACCACCTGTACAACAGAGGCAAACATAACACAATGGTACCACCACCCTTTGCATTCCTCATATGCAAAGAGAAATAAGTGTCACCCAACAGGGTCGAAATGGGATTAAGAGTAGAGAAAACTCTAATAGCGTTCACATCCGCAAACTTGTCGATGTTGGGGAATAACACTATCCCATAGACGAGAAGTACATATATGGCCTCAAAGACGTCCTCACTCATGGCCTTCCCATACAAAATAGCTTGAGCAATGAGGAAATCAGACGGGAGACCTTGAATTCTACCTTTGGTAGTCATATGAGCACCAACCAGAGATTCATCTATATGCAACAGATCAGCAATCTCTTGAGAAGTAGGAATCCTCTCTAAGCCACTGAACGACAACTGATCTAGAATAGGTATACCCACAAGATAGCCATACTCTTCAAGCGTGGGCAAAAGCTGAAAATCCGGAAATGTGAAGCATCGGTATAAGGGATCATAGGACTGCACCAACACACTCATCAGACCTTCATCCACTTGAGTAGCAAGAATAGACAGAAGCTTCCCATGGCAAACTTTGAACTCCAAGGGATCTAATACATATGATGTCAAACTCCTTAACTCTTCCGAGTCGGGTTGTCTAAAACTGTACTTCTTTGTATTCCTTCTTTGTCTATCCATGTCTGAAAATTTGTAAATAGACCTCTTAAGTTCCTTGAAAATTTTCTCATTGTTGATGATATGGATGCAAATGAGTGCATGAATGCATGGATGCAACAATCACACTCAAGGATCAAGCAAAGCACACCACACAAAGGTCATGGGATGGATCCAGTCATCCTCAATATCAATCATCCATTTTGGTGGATTATGGTTTACACCTTATCAACACCCAAGTTCCATTGATATTAAGGATATACCAGAACGGATCAACCATGAATCAAGGGTTTGTTGCAAGTCACGAGTGTGGAGTCTCGGTTAAGAACCACCCAAAGGGAGTGTACTAGGGTTTAAACCTGCCAAACATGTTCTATAAGAGGTTCCCACAGTCATCATCCCATCTTTCGGATATTATCGGATAAACGACTACTCGTATTCAAAAAATATTCTCAAGAGAGACTCTTATGAGTGTAGTATCGCGTAACAATCGTATTAAATCTTACACTTGAACGACCTTCGCACTATGTCCTAAAAAATAGGCCAAGATGGGCTTGGTAAACTAAGGTCATTGGCTTCTAAGGCATATATTGGAAAGAGTAATGCCTAACCACGACTACTCGTGTGACATTATTGATCCCAACATAACCTCCACCAAGTGAATGGGCTTGCAAGTCAACTTGCTAAGGAATAACTCCACACAAGTCAACATGACTATGCCATTCTCCTATCCTAAGTGCACTCGAGTTCGGGTATAAAACTCATCTCACAAAAGACCACCAAGCACACAAGCAATTAATATATCAAGCAATTCATACATTACATACAATACAGTAATCCCAAATTTGCACAAAAATATGTCACAAAAAATAATATGCAATACAATACAACAAATGTGAAAAGTAGGCAATACCCACTAGGCAAATGTCCCCAGCAGAGTCGCCACTTTTCTGTAGCAGGGTATTCGTTACCTTTAGATTTATTAACTAAATCAAAAGTAAATCATACAATTCGAGTCGCCACCGCACTTCTATTTATCCAAAGGAAAGGTTAGAAAGCGAACAAAAACTGAGAAGTTTTATCGAATCAAAAACTAATAAAAATGTCAAAGATCGGGGTAAGGGGGTTGGTTATGCAATGGGAAGGTTTTAAGCACCCAAAACATCCTAGGTACTCCTAGGGAGCCCTTTTCACAATTGTTGTAAGGTAGGTTGGTATTTGTGAAAATTATTTGTGCAAACATGATTGGGGAGATGAGAGAAGAATGTACAAATTATTTACAATTTTTGTGTTTGAATGGATAAACACATTGCCTACGTACCATCTTAAAAAAGATTAGGATCAAAACCTTGTAGTTCGGGGTAAAAAATCTTTAAAAAGTTGGTGGATTGATTGGTCCAAAAGCCTTAAGGTCTTTTGCTATCCAAGGGAGAAAACTCAACCTAAAACCACAAATCCACCATGTGAGGATAACTTCAACATGCTAGTGAGGGGTTAACCCTATAGTAAGCATGGAAGACTCATTGTCCATCACTAAGGATATAGGTGAGTATTATATCTACCTCAAGGATAACTCAAACCTAATAGCTAAAGGTTATGAATTTTTTTGACAAGAAGTAGCCATTGAAACCACAAAAACAATTGACTGAGTTGTATTTACCAATGAGAAGTATTTACAAAGTATGGTCAAAGATGACTTAAGGATTCAATTCAAAGTAAGTGTTATGAAAAGAAAGTTTGAAAATTAAAAGCATAATGCTTAGGTTTCTAATGTTTGAAAACAAATGTTAATGTTTGCACAAAAGTTTTGGCTTGGGTTAGAGTGGAGGGAAGAAAAAGAATGGCTAAGTCCTAAACATACAAAGATGAAGGAAAAGAGATAAGACCACAAATGGAGTTCCCTTCTTGAGACCATAATGATGATCCAAGTAGCTCCCATCCTTTGGAATAAGCAAGCAAATAGGGAAATACTCAAGCAATCACTCCATCAAGCAAAGCTCTTAGGAATCTTCCAATGGCTCTTGTATCTCTCACTTTAGATGCACATGATAATGGTTCTTCAATTTGGCTCAAATAGGAATCCCCAGCACAAGAACACACACATCAAAAAGTTCTATAATGCAAACAAAGAAGGGACAAGAGTGAGTTTAGAGATTAGGTCCTTCCAATTCATCTTCAACATTAAGTCCTTTTTACTCCATTTTTGCATAGGGAATGTCCTAGAATCTAAGTCCTTTTGTCCATTTGCATTTGGTTCACATCAAACAACACAAAATACAAGCACAATAGTATATACACAATTATGTGTTCAAGTGAGCAAAAGGCAAATTGCATTAACATAAACATGTGCTCAAATGAGCAAAGGGCAAAAACAAATGAATAATATGTACAAGAATATTAAATTGCATAAATGTAAAGTGCAAGAATTAAATGTTAATGGTCAATTGTTAGTGTTAGTGTGCCATAAGGCAATTTAGCGCTATGTTAAGCAATCATAAGTGGACTAATGTAGTAGTCGCACCTATCTGAGGTCGGTCAATAATAATATAGGCAGCAAACACAAGTTAGAGATCTTGATTAGTGAATCAAGCTCCTACAACTTGCCATGCCAAAAGAAGATGAGAAATGATCTTGTATTGATTTAGGTTCTTTGCTTGATTAGGAAGAAACCTATCCTTAATGCAAAGCCATTCACTTGATCCATGATCAAGATGAATTAGATTTGAATCAAGGAAGATTAAACCTTCCACACTTCAAGGCTAACCACCAATCTTTAACTCATTGATCAAAAAAGAAAAAGAAGAAGGAGAAGATGAATAAGAAAGTGCATTAATGGAAATTAAAATGAAGTAATCAACATACATTGACCAAAGATAGAAGGAATCAAGGTCAAACACTAGTAAACAAAAGTAAAATGAAACTTAGAAGTCAAGAAACAAATAAAATATTTTTGGTATTTTTCAAAATTAAAATAATACTTGAAATAAAATAAACAATTAAAGGTCAAACTTCAAATCCATTTCAAATCAACTTTGAAAAGTCCAAATGGATCATCCTAAGTTCAACAAGGTCAAACAAAGTTTGACAAAAAATTTCAGCATTTTTAGAAACCAGAAACTATTTTTAATCAATTAAAAATGCATAAAAATAACCTAATTGAATTAAAATCTCAAATAAATTGATAAATTGATGAGAATATTTTTCACAGATCCATCATCATTCAAAGAGGTTGAGAAAATATTTTTGTATTTTTTGAATATCAAAAACTATTTAAAATGAATTAAAAATAACCAGAAAAGAGAAAATTCATAAAAAATATCAAATGATAAAATAAAAAATATTAATAATCAATTTTAGAAACTAGAATTTAAAAGAGAAATAATGCAATTGGTCTCATATTTTTTGGAATTAAAATGAGAGAGATATGATTTTTTGAAATGAAATGAAATAAAAGAAATAAAATGGAAATTAAATCAGAAATAGAAAATAGGAAAAAACATGGTACGTTGGATCCAGGCTCATTAGTTGAGCTGGCACATCAGACGATTCACATGCGCGCGTCCACCAAACACCAAGGTCAATGAGAAACAAGTGGCATTAAAAAAAGTCATAAAAAGAGAAGGTCCAAATTAGATCTGGAAACGAGATCTAAGGGTTGTGGTTTGATCTGGAGCTGGGACGGTGGTGTACACCACCGTCTTCTCCGGCGAGTTCATCAGCGCCGGTGAGAGTTGCAGACATGGCAACCTCAACCAAATGCCACGATCTATACAGCAATGGAAAGCTTGGGTGATGTACATCACCCCTGTACCATCTATTTTCACTCTAGACCTCCATGGAAAGAGAAATCAAAGGTGGAAAATGATGGTGTTCAACTTGAACTCAATGGATTTTCAAAATTCACAGCATAAATCAATTGCCTCTGACGAGAGGACTTCAGTCAAACCAATAAATGCAAGAAACAAGCTACAATTAGTGAGTTTCGAAGAAGGAAAGTTTGAACATCCACCTCTAAAATGTGGATCTGGAAAGCACAAATCCTCTTAGCTATTGCTTGCAGTGTGATCTAGAGATGAAGATGAAGCAAGGTCAAGGAATTTTGAGTCTGAAAATCAACCAATGAAGTTGAAATTCAGATCTGAAATTTTGAAATGAAAGAGTGAATTCCTTTAGGTATGGCTATGGAGGGAGTTTTGCAGCATAACAGGCGTCTTTAGGGTGTCCAATTATGAAGCCTAGCACTCTTATTTATAGCAATTGACAAAGGATAGCATGAGCATTATGTGTGCATGGATGAAGAGGGCCTCCATGCATGGGCCTGTATAGGCGCATGGAGGGCCCAATTCTTATTGCAAATGAGTACTGATATCACCTTAAATTGAAATAGACGTGCAGAATTGATGCAAATGGCTTGTGCATGAAGTTTGAATTAAGTTTCCAAAAATGTACCAAAACTTTCTCCCCTTCGAAAATACCCTTTCCAAAAATAAAACATGGCCTTGTCGGTAATGTTTGGAAAGCTCTTGACATGAAGATAAATTTTTATGTTGAGCAAAACTTCATTTGGAATTGGGAAATTAGTGAAAATTGGCCATAAAGTTCAAGGTGCAAAATGTGTGTATGTGAAAATTCCCAAAATGGGCCTACTTCAAGCCCTTTTGTTTCAATGATGCAAGCTCCAAATGACAAAACCTTAAACATCAAAGTTGTATATCGTTTCAAGAAAATAAATTTGGACTCAAATTTTGCATCATTTGGATTTTTGATGAGAAAGTTATGGGCACTTGAAGTTGGACTTTTTTCACATTTCAATGCCTTTGGTCCAAAGTGACCTATAATGTTTTGCATTATCACATGTATTTCTTTTAGGATTATGAAAATTTGTCCAACATAACAAATTAATTATACATCTTAAAATTTCCAATGCATTTGACCCCACCTCAAAATCATGACAAATGAATGAGTTATGTTCTTGGGAAGTTGACCCAAAATTAGGGTTTCAGTCAAAATGACCTATAATATTTTGAAATGGATGATGACTTTCCAAGCTTCAAATAAATTTTTGATGAACATGAAAGTTGTTCATACGGTTATTAAGAAAATGGTTTTTCTTGGGGTCATCTCCATTTGACAAACACATTAAAAGTTAGGTCTCAGTGTACTTCAAATGAATTGACTGATCAACTTCTCAAGTCTATACCTCAAATCTTGATGAATTGATGATTGAGGACACTCAAATAAGTTCAAATATGCATGAAGTGATGAATGGAAGAACTTAACTTGATTGTATTTGATCATGGGTTAAGGTTGCTTCATGAGCAAGGCACAGTTGATGCACAAATGAATTAGGGTTTCCTTGAGAAACAATCCTCAAGCCCTTTGGTGTGCTTTGATCAAATTCAAAAACTGAGATACTTGGGAGGCATATATGATGATTGAGAGCTTTGTGAACCATTGTCATGCTTGCTTTCACCTTCATCTGGCCATATCAATGAGCATAAGGTCTCCTAGGAGCCTTGGATCTTATGATTGCTCAAGCTACAAAACAAAAGATGTTAGTGACATATTTTTGTGTTTTTGGTCAATAGACAAAAGAAGAAAAACAATAATATACAATTCAAACATGCTTGGTTGTCTCAAACTAACTCACACAAGTTCCCATCCTAGGGTTAAGGAGCCAAGATGCTATGATCCTTGAGGCAAATGCAAATCCAATGATATGATGCCATGAGGGATCTTAGGGTCTTTATTAGAGTCTTACAACATGATTTGTTATGGTTGTGGTAAAATGATTGGTTGTGATTATGACCTTGAAATCTTGGTGATTGTGAGCTTGGAATCCTTGATTTATATGTGTATAAGAACATGTAGCATGATGGGTTTTGTTGAAAGAAGAAGTGGTATTTTGGTTAGAGATGGAATAACAGAGGAAAAATGGTGTCTGTGAAGTGGAAATTTGAAAATGTGAGTGGACCAATCGATTGGTCCCTGTCTTCAATCGATTGTACAACCCTTTATTTTGCAGAAAAATGTAATTTTAGCAGGACCAATCGATTGACATTGCATTACAATAGATTGCACAAACTTTTTGTATATGAATAGTAGAATTTTTTTAGTTAGCCAATCGATTGACACTCAGGATCAATCGATTGATCCTCAACAAACTTTGAAAAACAAAAATGTGAGAGGAACCAATCGATTGGGCCTCCCTAACCAATCGATTGAATTATGCTAAAAACTTCAAAATCCATTTTTAAGTGTTTCTAAATGCATTCTTCCAACCATTAATCATTTGTGGTTCTATGCTTATATTGAATACATGCGAATGGTGAAAATTACATGATGAATCTAGTGAGTTGACCTAGGATTGAAATTAGGTCATGAGTTAGGTTTATAACCTAGATAATATGAGAATACGATATTCATTTCGTACAACACTTATGTGGAGGTCGCGGACGAATGGTTGTTGTGTTTGAGAATGAGACGCATTATATGGAAGATGTTATGTTATTGTTTATGTATTATGGTGAATGAAGTCTCTGTGATTGATGGATCTTGTTATGGTTCGTGGAACCGATGATTTGTGGAACCGATCATGTATTCAGAATGTGTGTTTTCTGTGATGGTACACATCTCTATTTAGTATGCTTAGATGAGTAAGCTTTGGGATGTGGGACCGATGATTCGAGCCTCAATTGGGTTTGAGTCCCAACCATGGTGGACATGGGGGAAAGGTGGACACCTAAGTGGGTTAGAGCCCCATACAGTGAAAGAGACTCAAAGTGGGTTCGAGTCCCATACGAGTGACGGTTCTCAAAAGTGGGTTCGAGTCCCATAGGGGAACCTGATATCCACCGTGAAAGTCGAATCATACGAGCATGCATGAACCGAACCTGGCTTAGACGTAAGTCCGTTCGGGAATTGATGCGTCGTGATCTGAATAATGATTGTGGTTGAGTTGTGAGAACTCAGGTGCATGTTGCCATACATTGCGAGTTAGTTTCCCCATCGCTCAAGTCTTCGTTCCCTTATTGACTTGAGTTGAACATGAGTTGAATATTGATAAGAACACCCTGTAGAGCCGGGTGGACCCATAAGATAGGGAACCCACTGAGATTATTATCTCACCCCATGTTGTTGAATATTTTTCAGGTGGTTCTGAGCAGGTGAAGAGTAAGGGCAAGATGAAATGATGTCTTGCTTACCTGATGACTGGATGGATTTTCCATTGTGTAGATATTTTTAGGATAATGCTTTAATGATCTAGCTCCTAGTTGTTTTATTTTGGGCACTTTTGTGTACATTCTGTGCCATGATATGTTTCTTTTGGGCATGTATATGTATATGTACACTGTGCTGCTAGGTGCTTATGTATTTCAGTACCAGTTTTACATTATGTAAAATATGTATTATATACATATATTATATGTGGGTGTTACATCCTAAATAAGCCAAGAGGGTTTAAATGTTCTACGGTCCTCAACTTCTCGGACCCCAAATCAGAGAAAGTGATGCCTAACCACAAATAACTTGTGTGACATCAATAGCTCCAAACGAGTCTCCACTGAGTAGATGGGTCTCAAGCCAACTTGTTAAGGACTACTCCACACAAGTCGAACATGACTATACCATCCTCTTATCTTAATTGCACTCAAGTTCGGGTTAGAACTTATCTTACCACTCAGAGATCACCAAGCACAACAAGCAGATTATATCATACAAACAAATATACAAACATCAAATATACAATTATATACACACAAAAAAGTAGGCTAAACCCATTGGAGACTACTCCCCAGCAGAGTCTCCACTTAATTTCTGTAACTGTAAATTCATGACCATTAAGCTGTGGATAAGCTAGATGTCAATTAAACCAGAGTCGCCACCGTGCTTTTATTGTTTCCAAAGGAAAAAGGAAAAGTACGAATAAAACCCAAGATGTAAGAAGTTTTCAAATCAAAACTAATAAAATGCCAGATATAACAGGTAAGGGGGTTGGTTACACAAAGGGAAGGTGTTAGCACCAAAAGTGTCCTAGGTACTCCTAGGGAGCCCTTTCTTGTGTGCATATGTATTTTTTGTACAAAATGATGTTTGCAATAAGTAGAGTGGAGGGATGGGAAAAGAATTCATTTAATTATATTTTTTGTGTTTAACAAGACCTTCGGACTTATGCCTACGTACCAACATAAAATGAGGGATCAAAACCTCGTAGTTCGTGGTAACAATTTCAAAGTGAATGAGTTGCTTTTAACAAAATTTGAAGTTTAATAAAGGCACGAAAGGCTTAAAAAGTTTTGAATGAGTGTTAGTTATTTTTGTCTTTTGAAAATTTAATTCAAGTATAGCTAAGTTCATTTACAAATTTGATTAAGAAAAGAGTTTAAAAATTCAATGGCATAAGACCAAAGTTTCTAATTTGCAATATGGTCTAAGTTTAGAAATCACAAACAAAGAAGATTTTGAAGCAGGGGAGAGATTTGAAATTAAAGAAGTGGGGAAGATATGAAGAGACTAATCCTAAGCAAAAATTTAAAAGTTAAGAGTTGAAAAGATCTGACCAATGGGCTGCAATCCAATAGACAAGAATGTCATATAGAAACCCAAATTTCCCTTGGACTTTAGAATCAAGCAATATCAATACACAAATAGCATGATAAAGAGCAAGGCATCAAATAAAGATAGGCACATCGAAGCTTAGCAACTTCATGATCTCCTTCATGATTCCCCATGTACTGGATGACTTTAAAGGGAGCATTAGACACAGGTTCAAAATAACAGCTACAATATGATCATGTTACAGATGAACTCAAATGGATATTCAATATTGGACCAGATGAAAGTTCACTTCACAAGCACTTGGTTTCTGAAAAGTTGGCATTGGCCAAATCCTTTGCATAGGGAGTGTTTCCTAATTCTAAGTCCAATGTCTCAGATCAATCCAACAATCCACACAAAAATGTTTTTAGGGTTTTTGTTCTTATCATGTACATTAAGGTCAAAAGACCACAAACACAAACAAGTATATACAAACACAATATAATCACAAGATAAGGCTCAAATGAGCAAAGTGAAAATGACATTAAAGTAAACAAATTGAATGGTATGAAAAATGGAATGAATAAAGGCTTGAAATTAAACTACATAAAAGTAAATGGCTTGAAATTAAATGTTAAATGTTAGTTGATTAGAAGTTAGTATTGCTTTTGCTTTGGTTTTATTTAAGTCATTCTTTGGAGAACACTCAACCCACTTGTCACAAGCATGGATTCTTGAACCAAGACATCTTCCAAAGGAAGGAAAAAAGGCCAAGTTTCCACACAATACCATGAAATAAGGGAGACTTACAATCTCACTTACTAGAATTCTATGCCTTTTTGTGTCACAAATTTAGCGCTATGTTAAGCAATTGTAATTGGACTTATGTAGAAGTCATAACTATTTGAGACCGGGCAATAGAATTTTGGTGTTAATGCATGTTAGAGACATAGTATAATGGACTATGTTCATAAAACATACCACAAACAAAAGAATATGCCAAAAGGTGGACCTAATCTCATCCATACTCATGTTGATTTTGTAATCAATTAGTCTTAGGATCTAGACATATAATAGGCCCATGACATGAATGAATAAATAAAGGGAATGAGATGAAGAGGTAAGGGGAAATGGAATCAACACAAATTGGTCAAAGGAAGACTTTTACCAAATTAAGATCATTCATTCATTTTGGGAGATGAAATGTACATTTCATCAATCCCTTAAATCCAATGATCTTAACTTAACAAAGTCAAATCAACATTGACCAAGGGCCAACAACACAAGTCAAACTCAACAATTCAAAATAGAAGCTCAACACAATTTATTTTGCATTTAAATAATTAAAATCAACTAAAATATGCATTAAATTAAATTATGGTTTATCAAATTCCTAAAACCTCATCCAAACACCAAAGAAGTGACCATGAGATTTATGATAGGTCAAACAAGGTCCAAGGACCTTGGAGAAAAAATTTCATAATTTTTGGAAACTTAAAACTATTTTTAAACAATTAAAATTATTCATAAAATCAATTAAATCATGAAAAATATTAATAATGATCCAAAAAATAATTTTAATTCAGAAAATGAAAGAGGAAATTATTTAAATTTTTTTGGTGAAACTCTCATATTTTTTGGATCAATATTAAATTTAATATGAATTAATGAAAATAAAACTAATAAAATGAAAATCAAATAATCAGAAAAAACGTGGACCACTTGACCTCCCCTATTAATTGAGGTGGCAGATCAAGTGGTCACAAGCGTGCAATCCACGATGGACTCTAGTCAGCGCGCCACAAACTTGGTAATTCAAACCAACACATGAGATTATTTCATTTCAAAAGGATCATGTGGCTCTGAACACGCCAACTCACCACCGGAGCTACAGCTCTGGTCTCCTTCTCAGGCGAGCCTCGCCGGACTGGTTCCGTTATAACCATCACCAAAATTAAAGAGAAGGACATGATTTCAAAGTGAAAATGGCACTGAGCTCGAATTGGCCTCAATTCATCCTAACTCCAAGTATATTAAGAGATACAAGGAGTTGAAATTTGAGGTGTACGATCTGAGTTGCTTCGATTTGACCTCAAAGCAACTCAATCTTGTTGCCTACATTGGTAGGACTTCGGACAACCAAGGATCCAAGATAATTATGGAGAATTGAGTGAGATTCAAACAGATGAAATTTTCTGGAAAATACCTTCAAGAGAATTGATTTGTGCTTGATCTTACTCAGAATGCTTGCAGAAGTAGATTAGAATGATCAAAAGGTCTTGGATCCCTGGAGATTTGAATCTCAAAATAGTGAGACTCAAACTCAATTTCCAATGGAAATTTGGAAGTGTCAAGCCATATGTTCACTTATTCCACCTTGGCTAACTTTTTATGTGAGCTTCAAATGAGAAACGTTCCTTCAACAAAGTTGTATCTCTCTCAAAGTCCTTCAAAATTTCCATAAATTTAACCTCATTTGGATTTAATATGAAGGAGGTATGCATTTTTGAAGTTGAGGAATATCACTTGTTCAATGGTATTGGTCCAAAATGACCTATAATGTAGCCTCATATCACATGCTCATAAAAGTTGAATTAGATCTTCCTCCAAACATAAAAGTTTAAGTAGACATATTTAATTTGATTGTGCAACTTGAAAATATTTCATCTCAAAAAAATTGAGCAAGTTATGGTCTTAGGAAGTTGACCTCCAAATTAGGTTTTAGACAAAATGACCTATAATCTTTCACCATAAAAATGACTTTCAAAGCAAAAATAGCTCTAGACCTCAACGTGAAAGTTGTTTGGAATGTCATTTAGAGTAACTTTTCTCTTGGAATAATTTTCATATGAGAAAAATTGTAGGAGATAGGGTCTAGGGGACCCCATATTTGATCAAATGAATTCCTCTAATCAACCACCATGGACCAACTTGCTAGCTTGCAATTCTCTTGACTTTTGGGACTCATGGGAGATAATATATGCATAATATGATGGAATTTTAAGTATCCCTTGAAATATTTGATCAATTCTTGAAGAAGCTTGTTGAAGAAGTTACACAAGATACCCATATGAACTAGGGTTTCCAAGGCAAACCAATTCCAAACTCTTGATGAATTATTGATCAAAATAACATGTGGAGATCATGGGGATCCATATATGATACCTATAGCCATAGTGAACCAATTCTTGATTGAACTCCTTGCATTGAGGGCCTTAAACCCTAGATATGGGCTTGATAAATCAAAGGTGAGCATGTGCACTACCTACAAAAGAGTTAAGCTATAAAATGACATGTTTTTGGTACTTTGGTTAGTAAGTAATGAAATACGAAGTATGATACAATCAAATGATGCTTGGTGATCTCTCCCAATGCAAACCCAATGAGTGAGGGGTAAGGAGGATACCAAGATGTGATCCCAACGCCAATGCATATGATGAGATAGCATGAGGAATCTTAGGGTCAAAATCGGGGTCTTACAAGGTCAAACAAGGTCAAAGGACATTGGAGAAAAAAATTCATAATTTTTGGAAACTTAAAAGTATTTTTAAACCATTAAAAATATTCACAAAATCAATTAAATCATGAAAACTATTAATAATGATCCAAAAAATAATTTTAATTCAGAAAATGAAAGAGAAATTTATTTAAATTTTTTGGTGAAACTCTCATATTTTTTGGATCAATATTAAAATTAATATGAATTAATGAAAATAAACTAAATAAAAGGAAAAATCAGAAAATAGAAAAAACGTGGACCACTTGATCTCCCTCATTAATTGAGGTGGCAGATCAAGTGGGTGCTATCGCACTTTCCACCATAGTCACGAGTCAATGCGTAACACAAGTGGTAATCCAAACCAACGCGCGAGATTAGGTCAATTCAAATGGATCATGTGGCTCTGATGACTGCCAACTCACCACCGGTGCCAAAGCTCCGGTCTCCTTTTCCGGTGAGCTTCACCGGACTCGTTCAGTCAAAACCATCACCAAAATTAAAAATGAGGACATGAATTTAAAGTAAAAATGCCACTGAGCTCGAATCTGGCCTCAATTTATCCTAACTCCAGGTGGATTGAGAGATACAAGGATTTGAAATTTGAGATGCACGATCTGAGTTGCTTCGATTTGACCTCAAAGCAACTCAATCTTGTTGCCTACATTGGTAGGACTTTAGACAACCAAAGATCCAAGAGAATTATGGAGAATTTTGTGAGAATCGAAGAGATGAAAATTTCTGGAAAAATACCTTCAATAGGTCTAAATTCGATTGATCTAGCTCTTGCTTGTGCTTGATCTTGCTCAGGATACTTGGAGGAGTAGAATTGAATGATCAAAAGGTTCAGGATCCTTGGAGATTTGAATCTCAAAATAGTGAGATTCAAACTCAATCTCCAATGGAAATTATCAAGATTATCCTCTAAAATGAAAGGGTTTGAAGGTTTAGAAGCAAAGTTGGCGCGTAGGGTCCTCATTTCTGATGCATAGGGCCTCTATTTATAGCCAAATGGTTTGATATTTGCATACTTGAAATGGAATCCAAAAATAGCAATGTGTAATGCATGAGTGCATGGGCGTGTACAGGCCCATGAAATCACTTCTTCTAATCCATAATTGAGTACAAGCAATGCTGAGATCATGTTGGAATGCAAGGCAAAGGTGTATGGAATGTTCAAGTTCAATCTTGCCAAATGATGATCCAATGTTCAAGCCATGCGCAACCCATTCATGTCTTGTCCAAAATGGATGAAATTGGACTTTTTGGAAAGGTTAGATCCAGAGGAACAACTTTCATGTTGGGAATGTTTTCATTTGAATCATGTATCATGATGAATTTTGAGGTGGAAGTTAGGAAAATCAAACATGTCAAAAAAAATCGAAGTGTCAAGCCATATGTTCACTTATTCCACCTTGGCTAACTTTTTGTGTGAGATTCAAATGAAAAAGGTTCCTTCATCCAAGTTGTATCTCTATAAAAGTCCTTTAAAATGGTCACACATTTGACATGATTTGGATTTAATATGAAGGAATCATGCATTTTTGAAGTTGAGGAAAATCACTTGTTCAATGGCATTGGTCCAAAATGACCTATAATGTATCCTCATATCACATGCACATAAAAGTTGAATTAGCTCTTCCTCCAAACATAAAAGTTGAAGTAGACATCTTGAATTGGATTTTTAAACTTGGAAATATTTCATCTCATGAAAATTGAGCAAGTTATGGCCTTGGGAAGTTGACCTCCAAATTAGGGTTTAGAAGAAATGACCTATAATCATTCACCTTAAAAAATAACTTTACAAGCAAAAATAGATCTAGACCTCAACATGAAATTTGTTTGGAATGTTATTTAAAGTAACTTTGCTCTTGGAATCATTTTCATATGACAAACATTGTAGGAGATAGGGTCTAGGGAACCTAGTTTTGATCAGATGAAATCTTCTGGTCAACCACTATCAACCAACTTGCTAACTTACAATTATCTTGACTTTGGGGACCCATGAAAGATAATATATGCATAAGATAATGAAACTGAAGTATCCCTTGAATTATTTGGTCAATTTTTGAAGAAGCTTGTTGAAGAAGTTACACAAGATACCCATATGAACTAGGGTTTCCAAGGCAAACCAATTCCAAACTCTTGATGAATTCTTGATCAAAATAACATGTGAAGCTCATGGGGATTCATATATGATGTCTAGAGCCATAGTAAACCACTTCTTGATTGATATCCTTGCAATGAGGGTCTTAAACCCTAGATGTGAGCTTGATGAATCAAAGGTGATCACATGCCCTACCTACAAAAGAGTTAGTGCATACAAAGACATATTTTTAGTATTTTGATTAGTAAAGATGATAAAATACAAAGTATGATATAATCAAATGATGCTTGGTGATCTCTCCCAATGCAAATCCAATGAATGGGGGGTAAGGAGGATTCCAAGATGTGATCCCAATGCCAATGCATATGATGAGATAGCATGAGGGATCTTATGGTCAAAATTGGGGTCTTACAGTTGCCCCTATTTAAGGATGTTCTAACTGAGGAGATGAAGGTTAAAATCTTTGCATCCACTAAGTAGAATGGACTTAAATAACAACATATAGAAACAAATTTTGGTCCCTAAGAGACCTCATGATGCATACGTTATGAAATGTTTAAATAAATCTCTGTGGGGAAATGTTTCCACAAAGGAAAAGGATTCGGAGAGACTAAGAGTCCGCAGGAGTGTAATACATCCCGTATGCAAAACTCACTGGGGAGACAGAGACTCTAGGAGGGATAACAAGGTTGTGCGTAAGACAGGCTACGACTTGAAAATTGCTGGGGACACAAGAGATTCCATGAAAATAAATCAATGGAAAGACTCAGCCAAGGAAAAGGACATCCGCAGGGGAAACGAGTAAACTAGAACAAAGCTAAAATACTCGAGCCAAACAGGAAACAACGATTTCACTAAGGAAGTGTGCACTCAAACTCAACTGGGGAAGAAAAGATCTTCAACACAGGAGGAGTAGAAATGTATTATCTGTTACCGGTTACTGGGTAAGGGGATAACAAAAAATATGACAGGGAGTACATCCGTTACCGGTTAGGGTAAACATATTAAGGATGACTCGCTGAAGGCAATCCATGAGGTGTATTCGTTACCGGCTACTGGGTAAGAATAAACTACTGGGGAAAAGCCAAAAATAGGGTTTACAACTACCGGTTACTGGGCAGAAAACCAAAGAGAGAGAATATCCGTCACTGGTTAAAGTTAACATATCAAGGATAGACTCAAAGGAAAGAAAATTCGTCATCGGTTAGGATGAACATATCAAGGATAGACTTGCCTGGGGAAATCAAGGAGGATATCCGTCATCGGTTAAGATGAACATATCAAGGATAAACTTCCTGAAAAAGTAGGAATTACATCTATCAAATGCTGGATAGAATACAGAAAAGAGAATATCTGTCATCGGTTATGATGAACATATCAAGGATAGACTCACAGGGGAGAAATAGGAATTATATCTATCAGTTACTGGATAGAATACCAAAAAGAGAATATCCATCATCAGTTAGGATGAACATATCAAGGATAAACTCTGCAAAGGGGAGAAGAAGCAGGATTTACAACTACCAGTTACTGGGCAGAAAACTGCAAAGAGAAGGAAACCCGTCACCGGTTAGGATGAACATATCAAGGATTAAATCTCTAGGGGATGAAATAGGGATTATAACTACCTATTTACTGGGTAGAATACCACAAAGAGAATATCTGTCACCGATTAAGATGAACATATCAAGGATAAACTTAAAGAAGGGGAAGAAAATATTCGTCATCGGTTAGGATGAACATATCAAGGATATACTTCTTGGGAAACGTGGAACTGAATCCTCTAGGGAAACAAGGGGTACTCTTGCCGGGTATTGGGAAGAAGTAACAAACATGAGAAGAATATTACCAATTATTGGGTAATAGGCTCTCAGGGGACCAAAAGCTTCTATCTAGGTAATATCTAGTAAGAAAAAGTCAATCAAAGGACTCAACCCAATGGGGATATAACCCAAGGGGAGTGGTTCCATCCAGATAATCAACTGGGGAGGAGACTGAAATAATAATCGTCCACGAGGAAATAACTCAGTGGGGATAAGAGAAAGGTTAAAGTTTTTTTATTTATTGGGCTGACACTCTACGATTGAAAAAGGACAGGTACACCAAATCTGCATGGGGAAAAAGATATATTGCCATAACAGAGGATCGAAAGGCAATGAATCACAAAGTAAAATGATACAACAATGAAATTTTATGAATATGTATATGTATATGTATATATGATAATTATGCTGACAAAACAATCACAAAGGATACAACTGTCGCTGATTTGAATCATCGATATAATTCTCGGCCAATCCACACAAGGGGGGGGGGGGCAACTGCTGGAGAAAAGATCAAACATCTTGAAATATCAACCCTGGCCGGGGAAGAAAGGAAAGGATCTGCTGAGGAAGCTGCTACAAAGTCTGCGGGGAATTTTAGGTCAACATCGTATCGAATGGGAGACAAGCTTGCAGAGGATAACACAATAGCTGCTCAGAATCAAGGAGAAACTCTGACTGGGGGTGAATCTGGTGGTGATTTACAGAGAAGCCAAAATTCTGCAAAAACCAAAAAAACTGTTGAAATAGCGCGCCTACAACTCAAGGGAGGCCAACAAACTCGGCTAGGAATGTCAACAAAACTTAGTTGGGGAAACCACCAAACATTGGATGTTGATATGCTGCCGGGGATGAAAGACAGGGGTCACGCCGATTGCTTGGGGGAGAACCAACAATGCTCCACACTTAGGGCTTACCGCTTTTCAAACCACTATTGATATTCTTTTAAATGAAATCGATTGCTTAAAAATAACTACTTTTATATATTTAAGAAACATGATTTTGAGTTAAAATTTATTTTTAAAAATGATCACAATAAAATTTAAATCTATTTGGCTGAATAATAAATAAGAGTAGAAACAATTGGATAAAAGCTCAACTTTATTTAATAGAATGGTAGTCTGTAAATGATAAGACTCCATAGATCTTTACAAAAGTTGAAAAGTGGTAATTTACATGGAAAAGGGCTACACTGAATACGATGATCACTAATCCTTCTACCAACTTTTGATGTCCACTGTGCTCTTGGCGACGACGGGAGATGATGAATCAGAATTGACCGACTTGCTCAAGAATGTCTCCTGAACTGAAGATCAGTCGAATGGAGTTACTTCCCATAATCCCTAATTTTTGCATAAATTACCCCAAGGTAGGGTACTCAATTTATCGGGATAATTCTTTTCCAGTTGTATGTCTCTAACTTTTGCCCGGATCGCCCTTCCGGGTTCAATCCACTGAGACACTCATTTTGGCCTAAGCCTCCCTTTTAAGTTTTCAACTTAGCGAGTTATTCTTTTCTTTTTAGGCGAAGTATTTCTTGACTGCATCTGCGTTCACAGGACGTGTGAACTCTTCACCATCCATAGTTGTAAGAATTAAAGCGCCGCCTGTAAAGGCTCTCTTAACAACATATGGGCCTTCATAATTAGGAGTCTATTTGCCCCTAGAATCTGGTTTGAAAGATAAAACCTTCTTGAGCATAAGGTCACCTTCTCTGAACACACGAGGCCTGACCTTCTTATCGAAAGATTTATTCATTCTCTGCTGGTACAACTAGCCATGACACATGGTAGTCAACCTCTTCTCTTCGATTAAATTTAGCTGATCATACCTAGTTTGACACCATTCAGCCTCAGTCAACTTGGCTTCTTGTAAGACCCAAATTTTGACCCTAAGATCCCTCATGCAATTCACATCATATGCATTAGCATTGGGATCACACCTTGGCATCCTCCTCACCCTTTATTCATTGGGTTTGTTATGGGAGAGGTCACCAAGCACCATGTGATTGTATCATACTTTGTATTTTCTCACCTTTACTAACCAAAAATATGTCTTTGCATTTGTCTAACTCTTTTATAGGTAGGGCACTTGATCATCTTTGATATATCAAGCGCACATCTAGCGTTAAGACCCTCATTGCTAAGAGCTCAACCAAGAAATGATCCACAATGGCTCTAGGCATAATATATGAGTCCCCGTGATCTTTGCATGTTTTTGATCAAGAATTCTTCAAGAGTTTGGAATTGGTTTTCCTTGGAAACCCTAGTTCATTTAGGTATCTTGTGTAACTTTTTGAACAAGCTTCTTCACCAATTCATCAAATATTTCAAGGGGAACTTCAAATTTCATCATATTATGCATATATGATCCCCCATGAGTCCAAAAAGTCAAGAGAATTGCAAGTTTGCAAGGTGGTTGATGGAGGTTGACCAAAGGATTTTATCTGATTAAAACTGGGTTCCCCTAGACCCTATCTCCTACAATTTTCATCATATGAAAATTATTCTAAGATCAAAGTTACTCTAAATGACATTCCAAACAACTTTCATGTTGAGGTCTAGAGCTAGTTTTGCTTGGAAAGTCATTTTTTATATTGAAAGATTATAGGTCATTTTATCTAAACCCTTATTTGAAAGTCAAATCCCCAAGGCCATATATTCCTCAATTTTTATGATATGAAAGATTTCCAAGTTGCACAATAAAATACAAGGTGTCTACTTCAACCTTTATTTTTGTAGGAAGAGCTAATTCAACTTTTATGAGTATGTGATATGAGGATACATTATAGGTCATTTTGGACCAATACCATTGAACAAGTGATTTTCCTCAACTTTAAAAATGCATAACTCATTCATCCTAAATCCAAATGAGGTCAAATTTTTGACTATTTGATTTTTTTTTGAAATAGCTACAACTTTGTGAAGACACGTTTCTCATTTGAAGCTCACATAAAAAGTTAGCCAAGGTGGAATAATTGAGCATATGGTTTAACACTTAGAAACATTTTTGACATGTTGAATTTTCCAAACTTCCACCTCAAAATTCATCATGATACATGCTCCAAATGTAAAAATGTTCAACATAAGAGTTGCTCCTCTTGATCTAACCTTTCCAAATAGTCCATATTCATTCATTTTGGACAAGGGTTGAGGGGTTTGTGTATAGTCTGAACATGGCTGCATCAATTGGCAAGGATCAATCTTCAAACATCAATACATTTTTGCCTTGCATTAAAATCCTTATTCAGACTCAATTACACTTGCATATGGACTGAATTGAGTAACTTCATGGGCATGTACATGCCCATGCAAGCATGCACTTCACTTTGCCAAATTTGGAAATATTTTGAAAGGTGCAAATAACACTTGCTTGAGCTATAAATAAGAGACCCTTGCGCGCCAGCTTTGCCTCCCACACTTGAAACCCTCTCATTTGAAAGGAAAACCTGAGAAATTTCATTTGAAATTTGAGTTTGAATCTCACTGTTTGGAGATTCAAAAACTCCAGGATCCAAAGCCTTGTCTCAATCCTAACCTACTTCTGCAAGCTTCTTGAGCAAGTTCAAACACGAATTGAAGCAAGAGAGATCAAGTTCTGCACAACGTTGAAGGTATTCTTCCATATTTTTCTTCTCTTCGATTCTCTCTCAATTCTCTCTCAATTCTCATCAATTCTCTTGGATCCTTGGTTGTCTGAAGTCCTATCAATGTAGGAAAGAAGATTGAGTTTCTTTGAGGTTAACTCGAAGCAACTCAGTTCATAAACCTCAAAATTCAACTCCATGTATCTCTCAATATACTTGGAGTTAGTTTGAATTGAGGTCATATTCGTGATCAGTGTCATTTTCTCTTTAAGATCATGTCCTTCTTTTTTCATTTTTGTGATGGTAATGAAAGAACCAATCCGACCAAGGTCATCGGAGAAGATGATTGGTGGTTTGCTCCGGCGATGTGCTGGACGTGTTCTGAGCCACATGATCAAGCCTTGGCGTTTTAATCTTGAGCGTTGCTTTTGAATACCATTGGTGTGGCGTGCTGACTCGTGTGTTTGGTGGAACGCGTGTTTTAGACCACTTGATATGCCACCTCAATTAATGAGGGAGATCAGATGGTCCACGTTTTTCTGATTAATTGAATTTTCACTTTATTTGTCTTATTTTTATTAATTCATATTAAATTTAATATTGATCCAAAAAATATGAGAGTTTCACCAAAAAAATTTAAATAATTTCCTCTTTCATTTTCTGAATTAAAATCATTTTTTGGATCATTATTAATATTTTTTATGATTTAACTGATTTTGTGAATATCTTTAATTGTTTAAAAATAATTTTAAGTTTCCAAAAATTCTGAAATTTTTTCTCCAAGGTCCATTGACCTTGTTTGACCTATGATAAATCTCATGGCCATTTCTTTGGTGTTTTGATGAGGTTTTAGGAAATTGACCACCCATAATTTAATTTAATGTATATTTTTATTATTTAATTGTTTAAATGTCAAATTAATTGTGTAGAGCCATTTTAATTGGCGTTGTGAGTTTGACTTGTGTTGTTGGGCCTTGGTCAAGGTGGATTTGACTTTGCTAGGTTAAGATCATTGGATTTAGGGGATTGATGGAATGTATATTCCATCTCCCAAAATGAATGAATGATCTTAATTTGGTAAAAGTCCTCCTTTGACCAATTTGTGTTTGATCCATTTCCCCTCCCTCTTCATCTTATTCTCCCTCTTTATCCATTCATGTCATGGACCTATGATATCTCTATATCCTAAGGTTAGTTGATTGCAAAACTAACATAAGTATGGATGAGATTAGGTCCCCCACTTTGCATATTCTTTTTGTGTGTGGTATGTTTCATGAGCATAGTCCATTATACTATGTCTCTAACATGCATTAACACCAAAATTCTATTTCTCGACCTAAAATAGTTGTGACTTCTACATAAGTCCAATTACAATTGCTTAATATAACGCTAAATTTTGACACAAAAGGCATAATATTCTAGTTAGTGAGATTGTAAGTCTCCCCTCGTTCATGGTATTGTGTGGAAACTTGGCCTTTTTTCCTTCCTTTGGAAGATGTCTTGGTTCAAGGATCCATGCTTGTGATAAGTGCGTTGAGTGTTCTCCAAAGAATGACTTAAACAAAAGCAAAGCAAAAGCAATACTAACTTCTAATTCACTAACAACTAACATTTAGTTTCAAGTCATTTACTTTTAATACACTTTAATTTTTAAGCGTTATTCATTTGCCATTATTCATACCATTCAAGTTGTTTACTTTTATGTCATTCTCATTTTGTCCACTTGGACCATATTTTGTGATATATTGTGTTTGTATATACTTGTTTGATTGTGTGATCTTTTGACCTTGATGTACATAATAAGAACAAAAAACCCTAAAAAAAACATTTTGTGTGTACTGTTGGTTTGATCTGAGACTATTGGACTAAGAATTTAGGCAACACTCCTTATGCAAAGGACTTGGCCAATGCCAACTTTCATTAAACCAAGTGCTTGTGAAGTGAATATTCAACTGATACAATATTGGAGATCCATTTGAGTTCATCTGCAACATGATCATTGGGAAGCTGTTATTTTGAACCTGTGTCTCATACCCTCTCTGAAGTCATTTGATACATGGGAAAATTTGAAGAAGATCATGGAGTTGCTAAGCTTGGATGTGGGTATTTTTATTTGATGCCTTGCTCTTCAAATTGCTATTTGTGTATTGTTTGTTGCTTGATTCAAAAGTCCAAGGGAAATTTGGGTTTCTATATGACATTCTTATCTATTGGATTGTAGCCCATTGGTCAGATCTTTTCAACTCTCAACTTTTAAATTTATGCATAGGATTAGTCTCTTTATCTCCTCCCCAATTCTTTAATTTAAAAATATCTCCCCCTTTTTAAAAATCTTCTTTGCTTGTGCTTGTGTTTTCTGAACTTAGACCATATTGCAAATTAGAAACTTTTGCCTTATGCCATTGCATTTTAAACTCCTTTTCTTAATCAAACTTGTAAATGAACTTAACTATACTAGAATTAAAATTTTCAAAAGACAAAAAGAACTTACACTCATGCAAACTCTTTTAGGCCTTTTATGCCTCTTTTAAATTTAAATTTTTGTTAAAAGCAATCCACTCATTTTGAAATTGATACCACGAACTACGAGGTTTTGATCCCTCATTTTTATGTTGGTACGTAGGCACAAGTCCGAAGGTCTTGTCAAACACAAAAATATAATTAATGAATTCTTTTCTCATCCCCACACTCTTTTTTCATTTGCAAACACGATTTATACAAAAATACATATGCACACAAAAAAAGGATCCCTAGGAGTACCTAGGACACTTTGGGTGCTAACACCTTCCCTCTATATAACCAACCCCCTTACCTGTAATCTCTGACATTTTATTAGTTTTGATTTGAAAACTTCTTATTTTTTGGGTTTTGTTTGTACTTTTCCCTTTTCCCTTGGAAACAATAAAAGCGCGGTGGCGACTCTGGTTTTATTGACGTCTAAGTTATATATAGCTTGGTGATCATGAATTTATCGCTACAGAAATTAAGTGGCGACTCTGCTAGGGAGTAGTCTCTAGTGGGTTTAGCCTACTTTTTGGTGTGTATATATTAGTGTATTTGATGTATGTATATTTGTTTATGTGATATAATCTGCTTGTTGTGCTTGGTGATCTCTGAGTGGTGAGATAAGTTCTAACCTGAACTTGAGTGCAATTAAGATAGGAGGATGGTATAGTCATGTTCGACTTGTGTGGAGTAGTCCTTAACAAGTTGGCTTGAGACCCATCTACTCAGTAGAGACCCTTTTGGAGTTGGGAATGTCACACAAGTTATTTGTGGTTAGGCATTAGTATCTCTGATTTGGGGTCCGAGAAGCTGAGGACCATAGAACATTTTACCCCTTTTGGCCTATTTAGGATGTAGTGCGAGACTGTTCAAGTGTAGAATTGATAACAGTTGTTACGCGATACTACACTCAGACGAGTTTCTCTTGAGAATATTATGGGTTGATGAGTCAGTCATCCTAACCTGCAATATCCGATAGATGGAATTAAGACTCTGGGAACTTTTTAGAACATGATCTATAGGTTTTATCCTTAGTCCAGTCCTTTGGGATGGTTCTTACCCAGACTCCATGCTCGTGACTTACAACAAACCCTCGATTCTTAGTTGATCCAATCAAGTCTTGTCAATACCAATGGAACTTGGGTATTGATAAGGTGTAAACCATAATCCACCAAAATGGATGATTGATCTTGACAATGGCTCGATTCATCCCTTGACCTTTGTTTGATTGCCTTGTGTGTGATCCCTTATTTGTGATTGTTGCATTCATGCATTCATGCGCATCATGACATTCATCACACGAAAATTTCAAGGAACTAAGGTGTTATTTGCAAAAAATTTCAGACTACGGATTATGGACGAAGGAACACTAAGAAGTACAGTTTCAGATGTTCCGACTTGAAAGAGTTAAGGAAGCTAGCATATTTTGTATTAGATCCCTTGGACTTAAACGATATCATGGGAAGCTTCTGTTTATCTTATCTGCTGATGTGGTTGAAGGACTTCTGAGTGTGTTGGTTCAGTTTTATGACCCTCTCTACCGTTGCTTCACTTTTCCGGATTATCAGCTTGTGCCTATGTTGGAGGAGTATGCCCATCTCTTGGGAATACCTGTTTCTAGCAAAGTGTCTTTTAAGGGATTGGAAGAGATTCCTATATCTCATCTTATTGCTGAAGCTCTTCACTTAAAGAAGTCTGAGATAAAAGTTCATTGGATGAAGAAAGGAGGATTATTTGGGTTGACTTCTGAGTTCCTTATCAAGGAAGCTACTTCCTTTGCTCAAACCGGTAGTGTGGATGCTTTTGAAGCTATCTTTGTGCTACTCATCTATGGTTTGGCTTTGTTTACTAACATTGACGATTTTGTTGATGTTAACGCTATTAGAATTTTCTTGATTGGGAATCATGTGCCTACTCTGTTAGGAGATATGTATTTCTCTCTGCATCTAAGGAATTCTAAGGGTGGTGGAACTATTGTCTGTTGCATTCCTCTTCTGTACAAGTGGTTTATTTCGCACTTGCCTCAGATGCTTGCTTTTATGGAGAACAGACAATGTCTACGGTGGTCTCAGAGACTTATGTCTCTCACTAATGATGACATATTTTAGTATGATTCTTCATTGAGTAGCTTGGAGGTTATTGATTGTTGTGGTGAATTCTCTAATGTTCCTCTCATTGGTACACAAGGAGGAATCAACTACAACCCTGCTTTGCCTCGTCGTCAACTTGGGTTCCCCTTAAGAGACAAACCTAATAACACTTTGTTAGAAGGTCATTTCTATCAAGAGGGTAAAGATCCCCAAAATTTGAAGCAGAAGATGGTGCATGCTTGGCATAATGTGCATAGGAAAGGAAGATCCGAGCTTGGCCCGTGCAATTGTGTAGCTTTGGAAGCTTACACTCTTTGGGTGAAGAAGAGAGATTTGGAGTTAAAAATGCCATATGCTTGTGAAAGACCTATGTCTATGGTTTTGGTTGAGCCATTAACTCTCCCTAACCAAGATGTAGAGGAGTTGGAAGACGCATTCCTCAAGATGAAGCGAGAGAAGGATATGTGGGAAGAGCGTTTCCATGCTTTGCGCCGAAAGCATGAGGAGTTGCGGCTTGAGTCTAAGGACAAAGATACACTTATTGAGCTACTTGAAGACCGAGTGACAAAGAGACAGAGAGAGCCGGAGGTTTCATCTTCCTCTAGTATGCCTCAGTCTTCTGTCGCTTGGAAGAGGATTGTTGATCAGCTTGTCCTCGAGAAGACTCAAATGAAGGCTTCTTTTGAGACCGAGATCCGACGCATTCGAAGGAATTACGTGCCTACGACCAGATCTTCTGACATTGTTGTTAGGGATCCTTAGGATGACTAGTCTCCTTTTCTCTTGTATTTTCATTTGGTTTCTAAAATTGTACTCAATGTAATCCTTCCAATTACATATATAAAAGAGGTTTTTATGGTCATATCAAATTGTTACAATTATTGTTAAATATACATGTATTTGCAAATAATATAGTAAGTTCCTCGAAAATGAAAATAATAATCAAGCATTGCAATTCATGCATCATTCGCATAAGCAGGTTTCTCTTTCGCCAGATGTCTCATTGGTGTTTCTTATGTGCTTCATCCAAGTTGAATCATCGATACAATACCCGTGCCAATCACTCAAGGATTATGGAGCATCTTGAACAAGAGAACAAAGACCTGAATGATGAGATTGCCCGTCTGACTACCATGATGGAGTCAGTCCTAGCTGCTCAGAGCCAGTCTTCTCCAACGCCTACAACTCCTCCTCCTCAGAGGACTGTCATTTCAGAGGTGGCTACCTCTACCAGTCCTGCAACCGCTGCTCACTTTGTACCTAACATGCCTGCCGGATTCCCATGGGGAATGCCTCCGAATTTTGTGCCTGAAGGCTTTGCACCTACCTTTGCTTCCATGCTGACATCTAGCCCGATTATGTCTATGCCGCCACCAGTTGTGCATACTCTACCTCGTGTAGAATACACCATCTGTCATTCTTAGCCGTCTGAGGGCCCTGATATGTATGAGAAGATGGACAAGATGAAGGATCAATTCCTTGAGCTACTAAAGGAGTTGAAAACTTTGAGGGGTAAGGATCTGTTTGGAAAGAGTGTTGCAGAACTTTGTTTGGTTCCAAATGTGAAGATCCCGGTGAAGTTCAAAGTACCTGACTTTGAAAAATACAAGGGGAATACATGTCCACTCAGTCATTTGGTGATGTAGGCCAGAAAGATGTCTACTCAAATGGATAATGATCAGCTGTGGATCCATTATTTTCAAGACAGTTTGACCGGTGCCGCTCTGAGGTGGTACATGGGATTGGATAGTGCGAGCATCCACACGTTCAATGATTTGGGCGAAGCCTTAGTGAAGCAGTACAAGTATAATGTTGATATGGCTCCAGATAGAGACTAGTTGAGATCATTGTCTCAGAAGGATAAGGAGACATTCAAGGAGTATGCGTAAAGATGGAGAGAGCTTGCCGCTCAGATTACCCATCCTTTGGAAGAAAAGGAGATGACCAAAAAATTTCTCAAGACCCTGAGCTCATTTTACTATGAGCGGATGATCGTCAGTGCCTCCAGTGATTTTACCGAGATGGTGAACATGGGGATGAGGCTTGAAGAAGGTGTCTGAGAGGGACGGTTATCTAGAGAGGAAGTGTCATCTAGTAAGAGATATGGTAACAATTTCAGCAAGAAGAAAGAGAGTGAAGCTAATGCGGTTTCCGTGGGGAGGCAAAAGAGGCCTCACGTAAGAAGAAATCAACCAATATTATACCTGTTCCGAAGAAGGATGGAAAAGTTTGTATATGCGTTGATAGTAGAGATTTGAACAAAGCTAGTCCAAAAGATGATTTCCCTCTACCACACATTGATATGTTGGTAGATAATACAGCTAAATTCAAAGTCTTTTCATTTATGGACGGATTTTCTGGTTATAATCAGATCAAGATGGCACCCGAATATATGGAGAATACCACATTCATTACACCCTGGGGAACATTCTATTATAGAGTGATGCCTTTCGTTTTAAAGAATTCTTGTGCAACTTACCAAAGAGTAATGATTACTCTTTTTCATGATATGCTGTATAAAGAGATTGAAGTCTATGTTGATGATATGATTGCTAAACCTATTGATGAAGAGGAACATGTTAAGCATTTGTTGAAGTTATTCCAGCATTTGAGGAAGTATAAACTCCGCTAGAATCCCAATAAGTGCACTTTTGATGTTCGTTCTGGTAAGTTGTTGGGCTTTATTGTCAGCAATAATGGTATTGAAGTTGATCCTGCCAAGGTCAAAGCAATACAAGAAATGCATGCGCCCAAAACTGAGAAGCAAGTCAGAGGTTTTCTCGGCCGCTTGAATTATATCTCAAGTTTCATTTCACACATGACTGCCACATGTGCGCCTATATTCAAGCTTCTTCGGAAAGATCAATCTTGTGATTGGACCGAAGATTTCCAGAAAGCTTTTGACAGTATCAAAGAGTATTTGCTTGAGCCTCCAATTCTGTCTATGCCTGTTAAAGGAAGACCATTGATCATGTATTTGACTGTACTTGAAGAGAGTATGGGTTATGTTCTAGGTCAGCAAGATGAGACTGGAAAGAAAGAGTTTGTTATTTACTACCTCAGTAAGAAGTTCACTGACTGTGAGACTCAGTACTATATGCTTGAAAAAACTTGTTGCGCATTGGCTTGGGCTGCTAAGCGTTTGCGTCAGTATATGTTGAATCATACCACTTGGTTGAAATCCAAAATGGATCCAATCAAGTATATATTTGAGAAGCCTGCTTTAACTGGGAGGATGCCCGTTGGCAGATGTTGTTATCAGAGTATGATATTGAATATCGATCTCAGAAAGCAATCAAAGGTAGTGTCTTGGCTGACCATTTGGCTCACCAACCGATTGAACATTACTAGTCAGTGTAGTATGATTTTCCTGATGAAGAGGTCTTGTACTTGAAAATGAAAGATTGTGATGAACCATTGCTTGAAGAAGGGCCAGAACCTGGTTCCCGTTGGGGCATGGTATTTGATGGAGCTGTTAATCAGTATGGTAATGGCATTGGGGCAGTGGTTATTACTCCTCATGGCATGTATTTTCCGTTTACAGCGAGATTGACTTTCAAGTGTACAAATAACATGGCAGAATATGAAGCTTGCATAAAGGGGCTTGAAGAGGCCATTGATCTCAGAATCAAGTATTTAGACGTCTATGGAGATTAAGCTTTGGTCGTGAATCAAATCAAAGGTGAATGGGAGACGAATCAACCTGGTTTGATACCATATAGAGATTATGTGAGTAGGATTTCGACTTTCTTTTCAAAGGTTATGTTTCATCACATCCCTCGAGTTGAGAACCAAATGGCAGATGCTCTTGTAACATTGGCTTCAATGATTATGGTAAAATATTGGAATGAGGTTCCCAATTTGAATGTGATGCATCTTGATAGCTCAGCTCAAGTGTTCGTTGTTGAAGGGATCAAAGGCGAAAAGTCGTGGTATTACGACATCAAGTGTTTCCTCCAAAGTCAGATCTACCCGTCTGGGGCATCTCTGAAAGATAAGAAGACTTTGAGAAGATTAGCCGACAATTTCTACCTGAATGGTGATGTGTTATACAAGAGAAACTTAGATATGGTTTTGCTCAGATGCGTGGATAGACACGAAGCAGACCTATTGATGACTGAAGTCCATGAAGGTTCCTTTGGTACTCATTCTAATGGACATGCAATGGCAAAGAAGATGTTGCGAGCAGGTTACTATTGGATGACAATGGAATCTGACTATTGCAAGTTTGTGAAGAAATGCCATAAGTGTCAAATATATGCATATAAGATGTGTGTTCCTCCGAAACTATTAAACGTCATTTCCTCCCCATGGCCCTTCTCCATGTGGGGAATTGACATGATTAGTATGATTGAGCCCAAAGCGTCGAATGGACATCGTTTCATTTTGGTGGCAATTGATTACTTCACGAAATGGGTTGAAGCGGCATCGTATGAGAATGTAACCAAGGAAGTTGTTGTGAGGTTTATCAAAAATCAGATCATATGTCGTTATGGTGTGCCAAGTAAGATCATTACTGATAATGGATTGAACTTGAATAACAATATGGTGGAAGCTCTTTGCAAGGACTTCAAGATTGCACATCATAATTCTTCTCCCTACAGACCTAAGATGAATGGGGATGTTGAAGCTGCAAATAAGAACATCAAGAGGATTATTCAGAAGATGGTTGTGACGTACAAGGATTGGCATGAGATGCTCCCATTTGCTTTGCACGGGTATCGTACATCCATCCGCACTTCAACAGGGGCAACCCCTTTCTCACTTGTTTATGGCATGGAAGTTTTGCTCCCCGTAGAGGTTGAGATCCCATCATTGCGTGTTTTGATGGAAGCCAAGTTGACTGAGGTTGGATGGTGTCAAACCATATATGATCAGCTAAATTTGATCGAAGAGAAGAGGTTGACTGCCATGTGTCATGGTCAGTTATACCAGCAGAGAATGAAGAAAGCTTTTGATAAGAAGGTCAGACCTCGTGTTTTCCGAGAAGGTGACCTCGTGCTCAAGAAAATTTTATCTTTCAAACCTGATACTAGTTGCAAATGGACTCCTAATTATGAAGGCCCATACGTTGTTATAAGAGACTTTTCGAGCGGTGCTTTAATACTTACAACTATGGATGGTGAAGAGTTCACGCGTTCTGTGATCGCCGATGCAGTCAAGAAATACTTCGCCTAAAAAGAAAAGAACAACTCGCTAAGTTGAAAACCCGAAAGGGCGGCTTAGGCAAAAATGAGCATCTTGATGGATTGAAAACCCGAAAGGGCAGTCCAGGAAAAAATAAGAGACATAAAACAAAAGGAATTATCCCGATAAATTGAGTACCCCACCTTGGGGAAATTTATGCAAAATTTAGGGATTATGGCAAGTAACTGCATCTTGCTGATCTTCCGTTTTGAAGGCGTTCTCGGGCACAACGGTCAGTTTTGATTATTTCGTCCCCAGTAGCGGTCAAGAGAATAGTGGATATCAGAAGTTGGTAGAAGGATTAGTGATCATTGTATTCAATGTAACCCTTTTCCATGTACATTACCATTTTCAACTTTGTAAAGATCTATGGAGTCTTGTCATTCACGGACTACCATTCTATTAAATAAAGTTGAGTTTTTATCCAATTGTTTCTACTCTTATTTAATTCAGCCAAATAGTTTTAAATTTTATTATGATCATTTTGAATTTTTTAATCAAAATCATATTTTCTTAAACATATAAAAGCATTAACTTTAAGCAATCGATTTCATTTAAAAGGAATATCAACAGTGGTTCGAAAGCAGTAAAGCCCTAAGTGTGGAACAATATTGGTTCTCCCCAAGCAGTAAGCGCGATTTCTCTTTCATCCCCGGCAGCATTGTTCAGCACCCGGTGTTTGTTGATTTCTCCAGGCGGTTAATTCTCCGTTGTCCCCAGCTGAGTTTGTGTTTATTCCCCAGTCGAGTTTATATTTGTTCTCTAGCAGAATGCAGACATTTCGTTACAGCAGTTCGCATGGTTCCGGCAGGACTCTGGTTTCCCCGCTAGTCGCAATCAGATTCGCTCCCAGTCAAAGTTTCCTCCTGGTTTCTGAGCATTTATTTGTGTTTATCCCCTGCAGGGTTGTCTCCCATTTGATGTGGTGTTGACCTAAAATTCCCCGCAGAATTGGTAACATTTTCCTCAGCAGATCTCTTCTTTCCCCAGCTAAGGTTAAGCCTTTTGGGATATTGATCTCTCTTTTCTCCAGCAGTTGTTTCCATCTTTTGTGGATTGGCTGAGAATTGTATCGATGATTCAAATCTGCGATATCTTTATATCCTTTGAGATCGTTTTGTCAGCATAATCACCATATATACATATACATACACATATATGCATTCATATAACTTCATTTTTTTGTACTTGTTAATTCATTCTTGTAATTCTTATTCTCTGTTATGGTGGTATTTTATCCCCGTACAGATTTGGTGTGTTTGTCCTCCTTCAATTGTAGAGTGTCAACCCCCTTAAGCAGAAAGATTTTAACCTTTCTTCTTTCCCCACTGAGTTATTTCCTCATGGATGATTATTATTTCAGCTTCCTCCCCAGTTGATTATTTGGATGGAACCACTCCCCTTGAGTTATACCCTCATTGGGATGAGTCTTGTTTGACCGTTTCTTTCTAGATCTTACCTAGATAGATACTTTTGGTCCCATAAGAGTTTATTACCCAATGACTGGTAGTATTCTTCTTAGTTGGCAATTTGTTACTTCTTACCCAATACCCGACAAAAGTAACTCTTTTTTCTCCCCAGCGAATTCGTTTTTACGTTTCCCCAGGAAGTATATCCTTGATATGTTCATCCTAACCGGTGACAGATATTTTCTTCCTCTTCTTTGAGTCTATCCTTGATATGTTCATCCTAACCGATGACGGATATTCTCATCTTTGGTATTCTACCCAGTAAAAAGGTAGTTGTAATCCCTATTTTGTTTCCTAGAGAGTTGATCCTTGATATGTTCATCCTAACCGATGACGGGTTTTCTCCTCTTTGCGGTCTTCTGCCCAGTAACCGGTAGTTGTAAATCCTGATTTTCTCCCCTCGGAGTCTATCCTTGATATGTTCATCCTAACCGGTGATGGATATTCTCTTTGATGGTATTCTATCCAGCATCTGATATATGTAATTCCTACTTTTGTTGTTCAAGTGGTTTATCCTTGATATGTTCATCTTAACCGGTGACAGATATGCTCCTTAACATCCTTAGGCAAGTCTATCCTTTATATGTTCATCTTAACCGGTGACAGATTTTCTTTCCTTTGAGTCTATCCTTGATATGTTCACTTTAACCAATGACGGATATTCTCTCCCTTTGGTCTTCTGCCCAGTAACCGGTAGTTGTAAATCCTATTTTCAGCTTTTCCCCAACAAGTATATTCTTATCCAGTAATCGGTAATGAATTCACCTCCTGGCGACCCTCAGTGAGTCATCCTTAATATGTTTACCCTAACCGGTAACGGATGTCCTCTCTGTCAGATTTTTATTATCCCCTTACCCTATAATAGGTAGTGGATAATAGATTTCTGATCCTCCTGTGTTGAGGTTTATTCCTTCCCCAGTTGAGTTGAGTGCGTATTTCCTTAGTGAAATCGTTTTTCCTGCATGGTTCAAGTATTTCAGTTTTATTCTGATCTACCTGTTCCTCTACAGACGTTCCTTTTGTTTCACGGCTGAGTCTTTCCATTTTCATGGAATTACTCTAGTCCCCCAGCAGTTTTTAAGTCGTAGTCTGACCTACGATAACCCTTTATCCCCCTAGAGTCTTTATTCCCCTAGTGAGCTTTTCCTTACGGAATGCATTACACTCCTACGGACTTTCGGTCTCTCTGATTTCTTTTCCTTTGTGGCAATATTTCCCCATAGAGATTTATTTTTACATTCATATCATATGCATCATGAGGTCTCTTAGGGACCAAAATTTGTTTCTATATGTTGTTATTTAAGCCCATTCTATTGAGTCGATACAAAGATTTTAACCTTCTCCTCCTCAATTAGAATGTCCTTAAATAGGGGCAGCTGTAATACCCCAATTTTGACCCTAAGATCCCTTATGATATTCACATCATATGCATTAACATTGGGATCACACCTTGGCGTCCTCCTCACCCTTCATTCATTGGGTTTTTTATGGGAGAGGTCGCCAAGCACCATCTGATTGTATCATACTTTGTATTTTATCATCTTTACTAACCAAAAATACCAAAAATATGTCTTTGCATTTGTCTAACTCTTTTGTAGGTAGGGCACTTGATCACCTTTGATCTATCAAGTACACATTTAGGGTTAAGACCCTCATTGCTAAGAGCTCAACCAAGAAATGATCCACAATTTCGCTAGGCATCATATATGAGTCCCCATGATCTTTGCATGTTTTTGATCAAGAATTCGTCAAGAGTTTGGAATTGGTTTACCTTGGAAACCCTAGTTCATCTGGGTATCTTGTGTAACTTCTTCAACAAGCTTCTTCACCAATTGATTAAATATTTCAAGGGGAACTTCAAATTTCATCATCTTATGCATATATGATTTCCCATGAGTCCAAAAAGTCAAGAGAATTGCAATTTTGCGAGTTGGTTGATGGAGGTTGACCAAAGGATTTCATCTGATTAAAACTGGGTTCCCCTAGACCCTATCTCCTACAATTTTCATCATATTAAAATGATCCCAAGAGAAACGTTACTCTAAATGACATTACAAACAACTTTCATGTTGAGGTCTATAGCTATTTTTGCTTGGAAAGTCATTTTTTATGTTGAAAGATTATAGTTCATTTTGTCTAAACCTTAATTTGAAAGTCAACTTCCCAAGTCCATAACTTGCTCAATTTTTATGAGATGAAATATTTCCAAGTTGCAAAATAAAATTCAAGGTGTATACTTCAACTTTGATGTTTGGAGGAAGAGATAATTCAACTTTTATGAGCATGTGATATGAGGATACATTATAGGTCATTTTGGACCAATACCATTGAACAAGTGATTTTCCTTAACTTCAAAAACGCATAACTCATTCATCCCAAATCCAAATGAGGTCAATTCTATTACTATTTTGAAGGTTTTTGAAATAGATACAACTTTGATGAAGACACTTTTCTCATTTGAAGCTCACATAAAAAGTTAGCCAAGGTGGAATAATTGAACATATGGTTTAACACTTAGAAACTTTTTTGACATGTTGAAATTTCCAAACTTCCACCTCAGAATTCATCATGATACAAGCTCCAAATGAAAAACAAATCAACATAAGAGTTATTCCTCTTGACCTAAACTTTCGAAAGAGTCCAAATTCGTTCATTTTGGATAAGGTTTGAGGGGTTTGCGCATGGTCTGAACATGGCTGCATCAATTTGCATGGATCAATCTTCAAACATCAATACACTTTTGCCTTGCATTACAATCCTCAGTCAGACTCAATTACACTTGCATATGGACTGAATTGAGTAGTTTCATGGGCCTGTACACGCCTATGCAAGCATGCACTTCACTTTGCCAAATTTGGAAATATTTTTAAAGGGGAAAATAACACTTGCTTGAGCTATAAATAAGAGACCCTTGTGCGCCAGCTTTGCCTCCCACACTTGAAACCCTCACGTTTGAAAGGAAAACCTGAGAAAATTCATTTGAAATTTGAGTTTGAATCTCACTGTTTGGAGATTCAAAAACTCCAGGATCCAAAGCCTTGTACCAATCCTAAGCTACTTCTGCAAGCTTCCTGAGCAAGGTCTAACACGAATTGAAGCAAGAGAGATCAAGTTCTGCACAGCATTGAAGGTATTCTTCCAGATTTTTCTTCTCTTCGATTCTCTCTTAATTCTCATCAATTCTCTTGGATCCTTGGTTGTCTGAAGTCCTATCAATGTAGGCAAGAAGATTGAGTTGCTTTGAGGTCAAATCAAAGCAACTCAGTTCATACACCTTAAAATTCAACTCTATGTATCTCTCAATATACTTGGAGTTATTTTGAATTGAGGTCAGATTCGTGATCAGTGGCATTTTCTCTTTAAGATCATGTCTTTATTTTTCATTTTTGTGATGGTAATGAAAGAACCAGTCCGGCCAAGGTCATCAGAGAAGATGACCGGTGGTTTGCTCCGGCGATGTGATGGACGTGTTATGAGCCACATGATCAAGCCTTGGCGTTTTAATCTTGAGTGTTGCTTTTGAATACCATAGGTGTGGCGCGCTGACTCGTGTGTTTGGTGGAACGTGCATTTTAGACCACTTGATCTGCCACCTCAATTAATGAGGGAGATCAAGTGGTCCACGTTTTTCTGATTAATTAAATTTTCACTTTATTTGTCTTATTTTCATTAACTCATATTAAATTTAATATTGATCCAAAAAATATGAGAGTTTCACCAAAAAAATTTAAATAATTTCCTCTTTCATTTTCTGAATTAAAATTATTTTTTGGATCATCATTAATATTTTTCATGATTTAATTGATTTTGTGAATATTCTTAATTGTTTAAAAATACTTTTAAGTTTCAAAAAATTCTCCAAGGTCCTTTGACCTTATTTGACCTATGATAAATCTCATGGCCATTTATTTGGTGTTTTGATGAGGTTTTAGGAAATTGACCAACCATTATTTAATTTAATGCATATTTTTATTATTTTTAATTGTTTAAATGCCAAATTAATTATGTTGAGCCATTTTAATTGGCTTTGTGAGTTTGACTTATGTTGTTGAGCCTTGGTCAAGGTTGATTTGACTTTTCTAGGTTAGGATCATTGGATTTTGGGGATTGATGGAATGTACATTCCATCTCCCCAAATGAATGAATGATCTTAATTTAGTAAAAATCCTCCTTTGACCAATTTGTGTTTGATCCATTTCCCCTCCCTTTTCAGCTCATTCCCCTTCTTTATCCATTCACGTGATGGACCTATGATATCTTTATATCCTAAGGCTAGTTGATTGCAAAACCAACGTAAGTATGGATGAGATTAGGTCCCCCACTTTGCATATTCTTTTTATGTGTGGTATGTTTCATGAGCATGGTCCATTATACTATGTCTCTAACATGCATTAACACCAAAATTCTATTGCTCGGCCTCAAATAGTTGTGACTTCTACATAAGTCCAATTATGATTGCTTAAGATAGCACTAAATTTTGACACAAAAGGCATAGATTCTAGTTAGTGAGATTGTAAGTCTCCCCTCTTTCATGGTATTGTGTGGAAACTTGGCATTTTTTCCTTCCTTTGGAAGATGTCTTGGTTTAAGGACCCATGCTTGTGATAAGTGGGTTGAGTGTTCTCCAAAGAATGACTTAAACACAAGCAAAGTAAAAGCAATACTAACTTCTAATTCACTAACAACTAACATTTAATTTCAAGTCATTTACTTTTAATGCACTTTAATATTTAAGCCTTATTCATTTGCCATTATTCATAACATTCAAGTTATTTACTTTTATGTCATTCTCATTTTGTCCATTTGGACCATATTTTGTGATATATTGTGTTTGTATATACTTGTTTGATTGTGTGGTCTTTTGACCTAAATTTACATAATAAGAACAAAACACCCTAAAAAAACATTTTATGTGGACTGTTGCTTTGATCTGAGACTATTGGACTTAGAATTCAGGCAACACTCCTTATGCAAAGGACTTGGCCAATGCCAACTTTCATGAAACCAAGTGCTTGTGAAGTGAACATTCAACTGATACAATATTGGAGATCCATTTGAGTTCATCTGCAACATGATCATTGGGAAGCTGTTATTTTGAACCTCTGTTCATGCCCTCTCTGAAGTCATCTGAAACATGGGAAATTTTGAAGAAGATCATGGAGTTGCTAAGCTTGGATGTGGCTATCTATATTTGATGTCTTGCTCTTCAACTTGCTATTTGTGTATTGTTTGTTTCTTAATTCAAAAGTCCAAGGGAAATTTGGGTTTCTATATGACATTCTTGTCTATTAGATTGAAGCCCATTGGTAAGATCTTTTCAACTCTCAACTTTTAAATTTATGCTTAGGATTAGTCTCTTCATCTTCTCCCCACTTCTTTAATTTCAAAATCTCTCCCCCTTTTTAAAAATCTTCTTTGCTTGTGCTTGTGTTTTTTGAACTTAGACCATATTGCAAATTAGAAACTTTGGCCTTATGCCATTGCATTTTAAACTCCTTTTCTTAATCAAACTTGTAAATAAATTTAACTATACTTGACTTGAAATTTTCAAAAGACAAAAAGAACTAACACTCATGCAAACTCTTTTAGGACATTTATGCCTCTTTTAAATTTAATTTTTTGTTAAAAGCAATCCACTCGTTTTAAAATTGATACCACGAACTACGAGGTTTTGATCCCTCATTTTTATGTTGGTACGAAGGCACAAGTCTGAAGGTCTTTTCAAACACAAAAATATAATTAATGAATTCTTTTCTCATCCCCACACTCTTTTTTATTTGCAAACATCATTTGTACAAAAATACATATGCACACAAAAAAGGGCTCCCTATGAGTACCTAGGACACTTTGGGTGCTCACACCTTCCCTCTTTGTAACCAACCCCCTTACCTGTAATCTCTGACATTTTATTAGTCTTGATTTGAAAACTTCTTACTTTTTTGGGTTTTGTTCGTACTTTTCCCTTTTCCCTTGGAAATAATAAAAGCGCGGTGGCGACTCTAGTTTTATTGACGTCTAGCTTATCTATAGCTTGATGATCATGAATTTACCGCTACACTTCCATCAAAACACACAATGATGGGATCTCAACCTCTACTGGGAGCACAACTTCCATGCCATAAACAAGTGAGAAAGGGATTGCCCCTGCTGAAGTGCGGATGGAAGTATGATACCCATGCAAAGCAAATGAGAGCATCTCATGCCAATCCTTGTAAGTCACAACCATCTTCTGGATGATCTTCTTGATGTTCTTATTTTCAGCTTCAACGGCCCCATTCATCTTAGGTCTGTAGGGAGAAGAATTATGATGTGCAATCTTGAAGTCTTTGCAAAGAGCCTCCACCATATTGTTATTCAAGTTCGATCCATTATCAGTAACGATCTTACTTGGCACACCATAACGGTATATGATCTGATTTTTGATAGACCTCACAACAACTTGCTTGGTTACATTTGCATACGATGCCGCTTCGACCCACTTTGTGAAGTAGTCAATTGCCACTAAAATGAAACGATGTCCATTCGATTTCTTGGGCTCAATCATGCCAATCTTATCAATTTCCCATATGGAGAAGGGCCTTGGGGAGGAAATGATGTTTAATAGTCTCGAAGGAACGTGAATCTTATCTACATAGATTTGACACTTGTGGCATTTCTTCACAAACTTGCAACAGTCGGATTCCATTGTCAGCCAATAGTAACCTGCTCGCAACATCTTCTTTGCCATAGCATGTCCATTGGAGTGAGTACCAAAGGAACCTTCATGGACTTCAGTCATCAGTAGGTCTGCTTCGTGTCTGTAAGACCCCAATTTTGTCCCTAAGATCCCTCATGGCATCATATCATTTCATTACATAGCCTCAAGGATCTTTGAGCATCTTGCCTTCCTTTCCTTTGGGTTGGGATCTCCTTGTGAGTGGATTGAGATCACCAAGCATTGCTTGCATTGTATATCATTGCTTTTCTTGTTTTCATCACTAACTAAAAGCACCAAAAATATGTCATCTAACATTTGTTTTGCAGTCTAAGCAATCACATGTCAATCACTTCAAGGATTTCCTTTGTATAAAAGCTGATGGTATTTTCTTGGTATGAGGACCACATAATCTTTATTTTGAGCTTATGTGAGCTAGAGGTTCATTTTGAAACAAATTTCCCAAGTGGTAAAGGCTCAAATTCATCAAGGCATGTCAAGGTCATCTGAGGACCAAATGATCAATTGTGCAGTCAATTGAAGGCTTTGAGATGTGGGAAATGATTTGAAACACTCCATTCATGTTCAAACAAGGCCTATTCATCATGTCAAACATCTATCTTGAAGGTTTTGAAGTCAAAGCAAAAGTTTCCAAAAATGGAAAGTGACCTATAATTTCAAGTTTCCAAAAATGGCAAGTTTTTGGTCCACATTCAACTTGACTTTCCAACATCAAAGAAGCTTCAAATGGATTTTTGGTCAACATGAAAGTTGAATATCTGTCTCTCCTCTTTTCAAAAAGTCCTATATCATGTCCATATGATAATTGGTTGAGAAGTTATGAACAAATGATTGCAAAGTATACTTGGAAGTTCAAAATGCCATAACTTTTGATCCAAAACTCCAATTTGGTCCACTCTTTTTGCAAAATGCTCCTTATGACCAAGAGATTACAAATCAATCATTGCCTTGCATGAAATAAGCTCACATGATCACGTGTCCATACATGAGCATTTTGGAGGGAAAATGGAGATTTCAAAATTAGTGAATCATACAAGCCAAATACCAATTCCATCTTGCTTATTGAATGATTTTGAGTGAAAATGAAGCTTGCATGGCACTGTTCACGTGCACATTTATCATGCTACCTCACACTTGCATTTTTTGCATCACACCTCATTTCTCCTTAATTTTCAATTAGCCATTGCCTAATCTTGATTACAACATCATTAACACATCATATATAAGCTTAAGCATAACTGTTTTTCAGATAACAACAATTCTAGATCTGAGATTTTTTATTTCCCTCCCAAATTTCTCTCTCTTCGAATCTCTCTATTCTTCACACAAACCTTCATTTTCTTCACACATTCATGATCATGGAAGAGTTTTGAGCAAGAATCAAGCATTACTTTGGTCAATTCAGTGCAGATTCAAGCTACACAAGTGCATGAACATGAAGATGGATTTCTGAAATTGGAGTGAATTGAGGTGGTTTCAGCTGCTATTTCTTGCATCAAGCTTCAAGTTGAGGTTATAGGAGAAGATCTGGAAAGTATAGAAGCTTGAGGACACGAATTTGAACACTGCAAGTTCCAAGTAAGTGAAATTCGATCTTCACCATTTGTTGTTTCATGTACATGATTAGATAGATCGTGCTTGGCTGAGAATTCTGATAGCTTTAGATTTCGATTTGGTTGAGAAATGAGTTAGATACAGGAACTTGAAGTTTGGATGTTCAATTTGTTTTTGCTCGATCCGCTCTTGTTAGGAAGAATTAGTTTGAATTAAATATGGATTTGGACTGCGCATTGTGAGAGCTTTCGAATGGTATGCTTTTTGTGTGATTCTGAAAATTTTTGGATGCGTGTTCACCGGAGTACAACCGGAGAAGACGACCGGAATCACTATTCCGACCGTCTGGTTCAGTTCCTTAGGGTTTTGGCTTGATGCGCCTTGAGTCGTCCAGACCTGTGTTCGAACCTTCGCTTTGCATTTTATTTTTAATTTCGTTTGAGCGCTTCTTGGACCGTGCGTACCTGTGTTCGAATCCTGGCGCGAGCGTTTTGAAATTTCCATTTGATTCCTCATTTGGATTGGAACGCTGCGTTTTGATCCAGCGCCTTTGAGCCTTAGAGCGTTGGTTGGATCCTCCGCTCAGGCATTTTCTGAATTGCATTTGTGTTTCTCTTATTAACCTGGCTTGCATGTGTTCGAGACTTGATGATGTACATTCTGATTTTCATTCACATTTCATTTTCCACATGATTTTCATTTTATTTCATTTTTGTTCATTCAATTTCAAAAAATCATAAAAAAATAGAAAACATGTCCAAATTGATCCAATTTTTTTTTCACATGCTTGTGTTGATGTCTATTATTTTTTGATGTTATTTTCATGATTTGTTTGTTGCTGGATTTTAAATTGTGATTGTTTGATTGAACATGATACCATATTGATATGTTGCATTGATCTGTTTGTGAAGTGCTCATAGTTTATCCAATGGATTTTAAATTTGACATGCTTGATCCTAACATGTGACATGATTTTTGAGAATTAGTTTGGCATTTTTATCATTTGCTATCATTGTTTTTGACACATGAACATATGGTGTGACAATTTGTGTCACATATTTGATGTTGCATTTATGCATTTTCATTTGCATATCATTTGAGCTCTTCTAGACTTAATTTTTTGCATGATGCTTGTTCATAACATGTTGAATTCACATAAAAAAAATTCATGATCATTGGATGCTTTTCTGTTTTGATTTGGATTTTCTATTTTTGATGTCCAATTTTGATCATTTTGCTTGCCTTAGCTTTACCTTGATCATTTGATGGCTTTGCCTTATGATTTGATTTTGGTACTTTTGAGGACTCTTTCTTGTCTGATTGAATGTGCTTCATGTGAAATATTGACTTCTGTTTTGGTCATTTGACTTGCCTTTGACCCTAGTCTTTGTACTAGTGGTTTGTACTCACCAATTGTGTTTTGTGTTTCAGGTATTTAGCACTAATGGTTGGTGTGGTCTCATTACTTGAGATGCCTATTGCTTTGATCACTAACTCTTGTTGTGTTGTAGGTTCATTGATTGGATGAACTCACTTGAGTGCTTGCACTTGTGACTTACATTGTGTAGATATTGAAAAGTGCCACTGTGTTGACTGTTTGGTTTTCTGAATACAATATTAACTGTTTGGCTTTTGTACAGGTGCATTAGTAGCTTTTAGCTCTTGCTTGAGCTTTGCTTTGGAGTGTGGTTGATACACCACTGAGGTAGCTTAGCCTTCTTACTCCATGTAGTCTGGAAGTCCTGTCGCCTTTTTGGCAGGCATTTGGCTGAAGTCCTCCTTAAGAGGCAATGATTGTGATTGTTTACGTTTGTGCCAAAGACCTCTAAATGAGGCATGTTACTTGTTAAGTCCTCCTAAGTGAAGAGGCAATTGACAGATAGAAGGGATTAGCAATCAATCCCCTGTTATTCAGTGAGTCGTTCATTATGCTCGCACTACGTGCTGATGCTCTTGAACATAACCCAAGATCTTTGTATCGAGTCAGTCAAGTGGAATAGGATCCCACATTCTAGATCCCCACACTTTATTTTATCATAAGCTCACCCAGGCCAGGGTTAAGAGCATGAGGTCTTATCCTCATTTTCCATCTTTCATCAGCTTCACCCTAACTCTCAATGTTAGTGGTTAAGAGCTTCAGAACACCCCTATAGTTTTGGCTTGTTTGTCGAGGTTGATATGACCCCTCTTGACTAAAGCCCAACCATTTGTCTGAGCCTCTTGTTTGTATATAGAGTGTGATGATTGATTGATGTGATTGCTTTTGACGTATTTGCTCATGTGTGTTTGCTTTTTGCTCATCTGTTTGTTTTGAGGAGTTAGATGTAAGTCCATCTATTGCCATTCTGTTTCCTGTTTGTTTTGAGGAGTTAGATGTAAGTCCATCTATTGGCATTCTGTTTCCTGTTTGTTGTGAGGAGTTAGATATAAGTCCATCTATTGGCATTCTGTTTCCTGTTTTGTTTTTGGAGTTGGATGTAAGTCCATTAATTGGCATTCTGTTTCCTCTTTCTGTGGTTCTCTTATGAGACTTGCTTATTGCTTTTGCCTTGTGTTGCCTTATTCCAAAGGAACTTACTTGGATCATCTCTATGATCTTGAGAAAGCAACCATATTTGTGGCTTTGTCCCTTAACCCTCACCCTTACATGCTTAACCTTGATCCATATTTTCATCCTTAACTCAAACCAGAAAACTTTTGTGCAAACATATGACTTGTTTTCAACATTAGAAACCTAGGCCTTATGCCATTGATTTTCAAACTTTCTTTTCATAATACTCATTTTGAATTGAACTGTAAGTCAACTTTGACCATGTTTGTGAATACTTCTAATTGGTTAATTCAACCCACTCAAATTGCTTTTGTGGCCCTTGTCCACTTCTTAATCAAATTTTCATGCATTAGCCATAGATCTGAATTATCTTAGTGGTTGATGTAAATCTCACCGCATCCTTAGTGATCGAATTGTAATCCTTCCATGCTTATTATAGGGTTAACCCCTCACTAGCATGTCGAAGCTATTCTCACATGGTGGATTGTTGGTTCAGGTCGAGTTTTCTCCCTTTGATAATGAAAGACCTTAAGGCTTTTGTTTAAAATCAATCCACTCATTTGTTTTGAAATTTGTTACCCGAACTACGGGGTTTTGATCCTTATCTTTCATGAGAGGGTACGTAGGCAATGGGTTCATCCATCCAAACACAAAATGTAAATAAACTTGTATATTCTTCTCTCATCTCTTCAATCATGTTTGCACAAAATAATTTCATAAACAATAACCAATACAACAAGTTGTGAAAAGGGCTCCCTAGGAGTACCTAGGATGTTGTGGGTGCCTAACACCTTCCCATGACATAACCAACCCCCTTACCCAGATCTCTGTCTTTTACTAGTTTTGTTTATAAAACTTTATAGGTTTTTGTTCGCTTTCTAACCATTCCTTTGGATAAATAGAAGTGCGGTGGCGACTCGACTTTGTATGATTTACCTTGGATCTAGTTAATATTTCCAATGGTGACGAATACACCGCTACAGTGTCTATCCACGCATCTGAGCAGAACCATATCGAAGTTTCTCTTGTACAATACATCACCATTTAGGTAGAAATTGCCGGCTAATCTTCTCAAAGTCTTCTTATCTTTCAAAGATGCCCCAAGCGGGTAAATATGACTTTGGAGGAAACACTTGATATCAAAATACCCCGGCTTCTCATCTTTTGCCTCTTCAACAGCAAACACATGAGTTAGCCTATCAAGACGCATCGCAATTAAATTGGGAACCTCATTCCAATACTTTGCATCGCATCCGGTTTTCATATCGAGGGATATGATGAAACTCAACCTTTGTAAAGAAATTTGAAATCCTCCTCGCATAATGTAAGACCCCACTTTTGACCCTAAGATCCCTAATGCAATTTCATCATATGGATTAACAATGAGATCATACCTTGGCATCCTCCTTACCCCTCTTTCATTGGGTTTGTTTTGGCAGAGATCACCAAGCACCATGTGATTGTATCATACTTGTATCTTATCACTTTACTAACCAAAATACCAAAAATATGTCTTTGTATTTGCCTAACTCTTTTGTAGATAGGGCATGATCACCATTGATCTATCAAGTTCATATCTAGGGTTTGAGACCCTCATGACAGGGAGCACAACCATAAGTTGGTCTAAGAATGGTTATGAGCATCATATATGAGTTCCATTAATCTCTACATGTCATATTGATCAAGTTTTCTTCAAGATTTTGAGGGTGATTTGCCTTGGAAACTGATCACATTGAATTACACCTTGTGTTTTGACTCGGATTTCACATGTTTATTAGGACTTTATTATCATTTTGTTTGTATTATGCCCTCTTTTCTCTTGTTTTCAGATATTTAGCACTTTCGGACTCTTTTGGAAGAAACGAAGCAAAAAGACCTAAAATTGGGGTTTTTCGCCGAAATTACACACATGGCGTTGCACATGGCGGCCGCTATAGGAGAAGCCATGAGTCATCAGCCCTCAACTAGGAGGTAACAACCACGTTCCCATGATCCACCCCATTTACATACATGGCAGGCGCCATGAAGGGATGGCGGGCACCACCTTTGGTAATCAAGTTCCCACTAAGGAGAAATTGGAGGGCACCATGGTCTTTGCAAGCTGTTGAAATCCTCTATAAATAGTTCGTTCCATTTCATTTTCTAATCATCCAACTTAGTTTTACAACACTAAGCATATATTTATCATTTGTAATAGCGGTAATCCATCACATCGGGGGGTTATCGCACCTTAGTGAGATTGAGTTGGGTCACTTCAAGTTGTTGTCGTCTTTAGCTTCAGGAGTCGGAGGTTTATTTTTGTACCAGATTTAAAGCCCTCCATTTGGAGCAAGTTCTTATTTATCGCATTATTTATTTATTTCTCGCATCGCTTTTACTTTATTTATTTCCCGCACTCGCTTTACTTTATTTATTTTCCGCACTCGCTTTTACTTTATTTATTTCCCGCACTCGCTTTACTTTATTTATTTTCCGCACTCGCTTTACTTTATTTATTTTCTGCACTCGCTTTACTTTATTTATTTTCCGCACTCTCTTTACTTTATTTATTTTACGCACTTTACTCGCTCTTTACGCCTCACATTCTAAAATAAAATTTTCATCATGATTAACACCGTTGTGTTTGTTTGTGTTACCATGTCTGGCTAAATCTTTTAAAGGTTAGAATGTAAGGATCGCGATTAAAGTAATGTTTCACATATTGAATCTGTAGAAATACTTTAAAGGCTGTTTTGATTTTTAACTTGAGTTTTCTAAAACAAACTTGGTTAGTTTTAATTATTCGAGGAGTGCGAAAGCACCCTGGCTTAGTAACTAGGAATTTTTATCACTTTAAGGAAAAACTATTTTTGAAACTATTCTCGGACGCGTTGATAGATTTAAAATCAGGAAACTCCTTGCGTAAACTTCCCAATCAAAATCACTTTTCAACTAAGTTTACAAGTCTCATTTCTTAAAAATAAGTTTACTACTTTAGCATTCTGCGCACCTTTTATAAGTGACAATAAGAGGCCTTAATTTAAGGGTAAACTCGGTTCTGAATACGCGAAAGCGACAATTCCTGTTCAATGGATTCTTTTCAAGAGTAGAAAATATTGCCTCATAAGTAGTTCTATTTAGACAATCGAAACATCACTTAACTGACGTGAAATACATTCAACCTGTCTTTACCTGCATTTATTATTTACCGTTATTTTACAAACCCAATATCTCTTTTACACCGCCTTAGATAAACACCGTAACGATAGTAATCGATATATTGACGATTTGGTCTCTGTGGGATCGATATTCTTTTATATTACTTTGACGTTATTCGTGCACTTGTGAATCGACACAACCAAGTTTTTGGCGCCGTTGCCGGGGACCAACTTCGTCAAATTTCGTACCCTGTTGTTACACCGTAGAGAGTAAAGCATTATTAACCCGTAAATGCGAAGAACCCTTAGTACCGGAAATTTAGTAGATCCTTTAGCGGAACCCAAACGTTACATTCGTACACGCCTCTTACTCATCCGAATTAAGAAAGCTATGGTCGAGAATCACGATAGGAGACCTCTTAAGGAATTTGCCCAACCCTATGACGAGGAACCTAGTTCGAGTATATTAAACCCCCTTATTCCTGCTAACAATTTCGAACTAAAATCGTCTTTGTTGCAATTAGTGCAACAAAACCAATACGCGGGTCTCGCTACTGAGAACCCGAATCAACATTTAAAAGGTTTTATCCAACTAGCCGACACCTTTAAATCTAATGGCGCTTCACCTGATGCGATCCGTTTAAGATTATTTCCTTTCTACCTCAGGGATAGAGCATGTTCATGGTTAGATTCACTTCCAGCTAATTCCATAACTGTCTGGGAAGACCTTAGGAGAGTATTCCTTGCTAGATATTTCCCCCTAGTAAGACTGTTGTTCTTCGAAACCACATAATTAGATTTGCTCAAAACCAAGGAGAATCGCTTTTCGAAGCTTGGGAGAGATATAAAGAGCTATTAAGAGTTTGCCCACACCATGGCCTAGAACAATGGCTGATCGTTCATACCTTCTACAATGGAATCCATTATAACACCAAGATGAGCATCGACGCTGCCGCAGGTGGCGCGCTGATGAACAAACCTTATCCCAAAGCTTGTGACCTAATTGAGGATATGGCCCAAAACCATAACCAATGGGGAACTGAACGAGCATCAATAGAGAAAAAGGACACCCAAGGTGGAATACATGAGATAAGCTCTCTAGACATGATGCAGGCGAAAATGGACGCTTTAGCCCTTAGGATCGAACATATGTCTACAAACACTAACACCGCAGCAGTAGTCCACACAGAGTGCGAACTTTGTGGATCTAAAGGACACAAATCAGTGGAGTGTAACCTTTTGAATGACCTGAACACCGACCAAGTGAATTACGCCCAAGGTAACCCATTTTCAAACACTTACAACCCTGGATGGAAGAATCATCTGAATTTCTCCTATAAAAACCAGAACCCTATCCAAAATCATGCACCTCAGAGACCGCAAGGTTATCAAGCCCAAAAACCAAACCAACCTATGCAAGTTGTGCCCCAGAAGTCTAACCTTGAGAAAATCATGGAGAGCTTTATATCGGGCCAGACTCAGCAAAATAAAGAATTCATAAACCAGAACATTCACATAAACGAACTTATAATACAATTAGGAACCAAGGTTGATCAGATAATCACTCACAACAAGATGCTTGAAACCCAAATCTCACAAGTAGCACAAAACCAAGCCCCACAAACTACACCTAGGGGCCAATTCCCTGGACAACCTCAACCAAACCCTCGAGGGCAAGCTAACGCTATCTCGTTACAAAGTGGGACCGCTTACGAAGGGCCTCATAAACCAGCAATGGGCGAGTCTAAAACTTCCATACCTACCAACCAAGAAGAGGAACCGGAGGAACCGTAGAAACAAACCAACCAAGAAGGTGAAGCCAAAGATAAAACTTACAAACCACAACCCCCGTACAAACCACCAATCCCATATCCGCAAAGACTTAAACAAACCAAAGTCAATAACCAATACCAAAGCTTCATGTAGAGATCCCTTTCACCGAAGCTATCACCCAAATTTCGTCTTACGCCAAATTTCTCAAAGACATCTTAACCAACAAGCGTAGGCTTTACGACCCAAAACCCTTGGAATGCAATTTTATTTCCGAGGATAAACTTTCTAAGAAGGAGAAAGACCCTGGTAGTTTTTCTATACCTTGCATTTTAGGGAGTCATGTGATCGACAAAGCTTTCCTAGACTTAGGCACTAGTGTGAGTTTAATGCCCTTAGCTGTTTGTAAAAGGTTAAACTTAGGAGAGTTGCAACCAACTAAGATGTCCCTCCAATTAGCCGATAGGTCTGTTAAGTATCCTGTAGGCATTTTAGAAGACATCCCAGTTAGGATCGGTCAACTTTATATCCCAACAGACTTTGTGGTCATGGATATCAAAGAAGACGAAGATACCCCTATCCTTTTAGGCAGACCATTCTTATCAACAGTCGGAGCTATAATAGATCTTAAAAGAGGGAAATTAACCTTCGAAGTAGGGGACGAAAAGATTGAGTTCATTCTTTCAAAATTCCTAATGGCACCAATTCTAGGAGACGTATGTTATGCGATCGATATCATAGATGAGTGCATACGAGAATTTGATCAAGGAGAGCCTAAGATCGAAGCATTTTCAAACCCAAATGAAAAGGATGACGAGCTAGAGGAAACAAAACCTCACACTAACGAATGTCTGGATCTTACTCCAGACCCTTCGCCTAATTCTCAAAAACCAGCTCAAGAACTTAAGGAACTACCCAAGAACCTAATATATGAGTTTTTGGATGAAGAAATGAACCACCCAGTAATAGTTAGTGCCACCTTAAACCAAGATGAGACGAATCGACTCTTAAACATTTTAAGAAGATACCCCTCCGCCTTAGGGTACAACATCTCTGATTTAAAAGGTATTAGCCCATCCGTGTGTATGCACAGGATCTCACTAGAGGAGGATTCAAAACCTTCCAGAGAACATCAGAGACGAATCAACCCTGTAATGAGAGAGGTGGTGAAGAAGGAAGTCTTTAAACTACTGGAAGCTGGTATAATCTATCAGATCTCTGATAGTAAATGGGTAAGTCTTGTACATGTGGTACCCAAGAAAGGAGGCATCACAGTCGTGCAGAACGAGAAGGGAGAGCATGTCGCTAAACGCATAGAAGGCGGATGGCGTATGTGCATAGATTATAGGAAGCTCAATAAGGCAACTAGGAAAGACCATTTCCCCCTTCCATTCATAGATCAAATGTTGGAGCGTCTTGCCAGACACTTTTACTTTTTTTATCTTGATGGATATTTTGGATTTTTCCAAATACCCATTCACCCCGAGGATCAAGAGAAAACAACCTTTACCTGTCCTTACGGAACTTTTGCTTACAGATGAATGTTGTTTGGACTCTGTAATGCGCCAACTACTTTCCAATGTTGTATGATGTCAATCTTCGCAGATTATCTCAATGGAATCATGGAAGTATTTATGGACGACTTCTCGGTGTATGGATTAGACTTTGAAGACTGCCTTATTAGCCTTGAGAAAATCCTAGAGAGATGCGTAGAAGTTAACCTTGTGTTAAATTGGGAGAAGTGCCACTTTATGGTTAAATAAGGCATAGTGTTAGGACATATAATATCTGAAAGAGGCATTGAGGTCAATAAAGCAAAAATAGAAGTTATAGAAAACCTTAACCCTCCTAAGACAGTTAGAGAAGTCTGTAGTTTCCTTGGACACGTCGATTTCTACCGACGCTTCATAAAAGACTTCGCTAAAATAACAAAACCCCTGACCGGCCTTCTGATGAAAGACATTGAATTCATTTTCGATGAAAAATGCATCAAAGCCTTTAATCAGTTAAAACAAGCATTAATTTCAGCACCCATTCTACAAACCCCAGATTGGACTAAACCCTTCAAAATAATGTGTGATGCTAGCGATTTCGCTATAGGAGCTATTTTAGGGCAAAGAAAAGATAAGAAGCTACACGTAATATATTACGCCAGTAGAACCCTAGATGCCTCTCAATTAAATTATACAACAACAGAGAAGGAACTCCTAGCTGCAGTTTTCGCAACCGATAAATTTAGGTCTTATCTTGTAGGATCTGAGATTATAGTTTATATAGACCATGCAACTATCTGTTACCTTTTGAGCAAAAAGGATGCAAAACCTAGATTACTCAGGTGGATCCTTTTGCTACAAGAATTCGACTTAGACATTAGAGACAAAAAAGGAACAGAAAACATAGTTGCTGACCATCTTTCCAGATTAGAGCATTTAAAGTCGGATCATTTACCTATAAATGATGACTTCACCTATGACAGACTGATAGCTAAGATAGATACCGCTCCCCTTGAACCTGATAGAGACAACCTTGGGACCATTTCAGAAATTAGCAGAGTACCATGGTACGCTGATTTTGTGAACTATCTAGCTGCTGATATCATACCACCTGACCTCAACTATCAACAGAAGAAGAAGTTCTTTAAAGATATAAGACACTTCTATTGGGACGAACCACTCTTTTTCAAAAGAGGAACTGATAACATATTTCGATGTTGCGTCCCGGAAGAAGAAGTCAGAAACATTATAGAACATTGTCACTCTTCACCCTATGGTGGACATTCAAGCACATCCAAGACATACGCTAAGATCCTTCAAGATGGTCTTTATTGACCAACATTATGGCGTGATGTCCATGCTTATATTGTCCGATGTGACCAGTGCCAGCACGCTGGAAACATCTCAAGACGTGACGAAATGCCTTTCAAGAACATCCAAGAAGTAGAACTATTTGACGTTTGGGGTATCGATTTCATGGGACCTTTTCCATCTTCATTGGGAAACAAGTACATTTTGGTAGCAGCTGACTATGTGTCCAAGTGGATAGAAGCTATCGTCGTACCCACCAACGACACAAGAGTAGTCATCAAGATGTTCAAGAATAATATCTTTCCCAGATTTGGAGTGCCACGACTTGTCATAAGTGATGGTGGATCACATTTTATATCCAGGATATTTAATAAACTCTTACGGAAATATGGAGTAAAACACAGAGTAGCAACACCATATCACCCCCAGACTAATGGTCAAGTGGAAGTATCTAACAGAGAGATTAATCAGATCTTGGAGAAAACTGTATCAATATCTAGAAAAGATTGGTCTGAAAAGCTAACAGAAGCACTGTGGGCTTACAGAACTTCTTACAAAACCCCTATTGGAACTACACCGTACCAGTTGGTCTACGGGAAGTCATGCCACTTACCTTTTGAACTCAAGCACAAGGCATACTGGGCCATCAAGATCCTAAATTTGGATTATCTGGCGTCTGGCAAGAAGCGAATCCTTGATATTCACAAATTGGAGGAACTCCGCCAGAACGCTTACGAGAATGTCGTTATATACAAAGAGAGAACCAAAGCTTGGCAAGAAATAAGGATCGTGAAAAAGGAATTTAATATAGGCGACTCTGTTCTCCTTTTTAATTCGAGATTACGTCTTTTTCCAGGTGTCCAAAATCCTAAAATCTGGAGCAATTGAAATCCCGAACAACTCCTGTAATCCATTCGTGGTAAATGGACAAAGACTGAAGCAATACCAAGGAGGTGACATCCCCATAGAATGTCATGACCAAACTTTGATCGACCCTCCAGTTCCTACCTCTAACATATAAAGTTTGAATCGTCAAGCTAACGACGTTAAACAAGTGCTGCATGGAAGGCAACCCATGATTTCTTTTCCTTTACTTTTACTATTTTCAATTTTTATTTTTATTTGTTATATATATATATATATATATATATATATATATATATATATATATATATATATATATATATATATATATATATATATATATATATATATATATATATATATATATATATATATATGTATATCTATGTGGAGACTAACAGTTATAATATTTGTGATTTCAAGTGTCCTCTGTTTCTAATCTAACTTTTCAGGAATGGAGAATATCGACACTATGCCAATAATTTTTCGTGACCCAGTTCAGGAGCAGCGCTACGCCATGCTTTCACAGCGCCCAATGTTGCCCACCAGATATCCCGACTCGAGCTGCATGAAGGCATTAGGCATTGAGCCTAGTGTCAGGCATTTGTGCAATCGGTTGCAGTGAGATGAATACACTGATGCTATGCACGTGACTTACAGGAACCTGACTTTGGAGTTCCTGAGCTCGCTTATCTACGAGCCCTATGTTGGTCACGTCAGTGATTGAGGATACATTAATTTCAGGTTGTTTGGGGCAGAATACACCTTCAACCACAAGCGTTTCAGCGACTTGCTTGGTTTTCATACTGCCTATGATGCTTCATCTGAGCTTCCCATGAGCTACTTTTTAAGCCGAGACGTCGAGAAGTTTTGGAGCGATATTACGTGTGGAGGTAGTCCTGACCCTTCCACCCAAATCTCCAACAAGATTCACAACCCTGCTTTCCGATACTTCCAGATGATCATTGCCCACACCTTCCTAGGGAAGAGTGACCCTGATATGCATGTGAGTGTTAAAGAGATCTTCTTCATGTATTGTACCACTCAGTCACGCCCGGTAGATTGTGGAGCTTTCTTGATCGAGAATATATCTTAATGCTCGCTCTGCTGCGAGCCCTATACATGTTGGAAGCACGGTGACTCATATAACCTCAGCCCTGGGCCTCGATAGAAGACTATCTCACCGGATGTCTTATTGCAGCTACACCTTGATGGATATTGATTTTTGTCTGGACCGTGGCCTCATGAGGAGATCTTCTTTCCATCTGGATCAATACAGGCTATTAATCGAGGGTGAGACTATTCACTACTTCACTTTACCTGACCCTCAGGTGACTTGTGGGATTGATCAGGCCAACTGGGCATACGCCATAGAAGGGCAGGGAGAGACAGTAGACGCGCCGAATATCGCACCGGTCAGAATCAAAGTCCGCACCAACAATCCGAATCTCTAGACTCCGAGCATGCAGTCCGAATTGGTAAAGCTTCGCATGAAGATAGCTCAGCTTCGCCAGGAGCTTGCTGATGTTGCTTTGCAGGTTGAAATATCAGTTGCCTCACATGACACCGAGACTGATATGTTGCATGATGAGATCGCCGACCTCCGACGCCAGATCGCAGAGCTTCGAGGATACGAAGACAAAGAGACTCCACCATACCCCGAGCATTGATGCCATCATGAACCGAGAAATACCGTTTGAATTTCCCTATTTTTCCCGTTACTTATTATTCATGCCTTTTTTTTATTGTTTCCTCTGACATTATGCTTGCTTTATTTTTCCTAAGATCTCTGGACTCGTGAATTATTATTGACTATTCATAGACATACATACATATATATATATATATATATATATATATATATATATATATATATATATATATATATATATATATATATATATATATATATATATATATATATATATATATATATATATATATATATATATACATACATATATATATATATATATATACATACATATATATATATATATATATATATATATATATATATATATACATATATATATATATATATATATATATATATATATATATATATATATATATATATATATATATATATATATATATATATATATATATATATACATATATATACATATATATATATATATATATATATATATATATATATATATATATATATATATATATTATTTTAATTATTTCCATTTTGTTTTATTTTGTTTTATTTTATTTTACTATTTTATTTTGTTTTACTTTGTTTTATTTTATTTCGTTTTATTTTGTTTTATCAAGCTTAAATCAAAAACAAAAAAACAACATTCATGGATACCTATATGCACCTCCCCTTTCCAAAAAATGAAGACAAAAGGACAAAACCCCAAGTAGCAATGAGCATAGCCGGCCCAACCAAATCCGAAGACATGGCGGGCGCCATAGGCTTCATGGCGGGCGCCATGACGTAACGAGCATATTTCCCTTTTTCACCATTTATACCTTCTTCAACCTCTCCAAACCCATTTTCTTCTTCTCCCAACTCCACCAAATTTCATAAAATATTCACAACCTTCTCATTTTCACTACAAGCCATTACCATTTCCCAACTTCACTTCTCCATTTGTCCACCAAAAACCCATTAAACTCCATTTTTTCATTTCTTTTTTATAAATACTCGTTTTTCTCTACAATCACCATTAATGGTCGGAATGGAGTTTAACAACATCATTCTTCGTGGAGGAAAGCCCGATGAGCGACAAAACAAGATTTTGCAAATATTGCAAACTCGGGAGATCCTTGCTACCAGGTATGTCGACGAAGACTGTTTGTACACTCTAGGCACGTACCATAGTGTTTTCCACATGCTTGATAATGTAGGATTACACGATATTTTTGCTAGTAAATCACCCACCTACGATAGGCTCACTAGGGAATTTTTGAGTTCCCTAATTTACACTATTTACCCCGGCACTTCTAGCACGGTAGGTACCGTCTGTTTTAGAATGTTTAATGTAGAATACGAGTACACTACCGATGCTTTAGTGGGTTTGCTCGGAATGCCTTATGGTGAGGGTGCTATCTGTGAGACGCCCTTGGATACTGAATGGGCACTCGAGGCATTTACTTTTTGGAACAGATTATCTGATGTGAATGTCACTTCCTTTGAAGGAATTTTGGCTTCTAATATCCATAACCCGACCATACGTATTTTTCGATACCTCTTGGCATGTACTATATTTGGCCAGGAAAATTCTAACAAAGTATATGCCCGAGAATTGTTGTTTTTATAGGGTTGCCTCACCAATCACAGGATCAATCATGTTCCTTTCATGTTGGCCCATATGTCTGCGATCCTTAAAAAAGGAGGAACCATCTCTTTCGGTGGTTTGATTACCTCCATTGCTAGAGCGTTGAATCTATACGTCGAGTTAGCCACCTTGGAACCACTCCCTCACCACACCATTAACTTGAAGTTTTTGAAAGATATGAAATTATGCAAGGTGCGGCGAGAAGGTGGTTTCTACCTCATGATACATGGTGCAGCTATACCCAGTGTTGTCCTACCTTGATCTCAGCGTACATATGTGCGACATGCGAGGAACTGGACATACGATCTTGATGCTCCACCCTTTACCGGTCCTCTTCCACCTAACGTTCCTATGGACGATGGGCAAGGGACCGATGATGAGTATGACAGGCGCGACCAATCACCTGCTCATGATATTCCTGCTACATCACATGCACACACCGTACCTTTTTCCTCTAACCCTTTTGCAGGTACCACTCCCGGTTTCTACATCACCGAGGAGATGTGGTGCGAGCACCTGGCTCGTGAGGAAAGGCGTGACACCCTCCTGAATACCATAAACCAACAACTATCAGATAATATGAGTTTTATGGTAGCTTCCCAGCAGCGTAGTGAGCAAGCACATCAGACTGTCATTGAGTCCTTGCTTGCGATCACTAATGAGAAGCAACACCAGCGACAGGCTAATGAGCGTCACTTCACTCTCATCGAGGCCACCCAAGGATCTCTCATAGGTCGCTCTCAGCAGCTGCAGGAAGGACTTAGTACTCGAACCAGATGTTGTCGACCCAGGCATCCTGACTAGGGCGGTGACGGTGACAGTACCGGTGCTCACCCCTAGCTCTCTCTCTCTCTCTCTCTCTCTCTCTCTCTCTCTCTCTTCCAAGTTACTCCTACCCTATCTTATATCAAAACATTGAGGACAATGTTCAGTTTAAATGTGGGAGGAGATTTTATCGCTTTTTATCTTTCCTTTATTATCGTTTTTTATCGCTTTCCTTTACTTTTATCGCTTTTTACCTTATTTCCTTTAATTTTAGTATGTTTTATGTTTTATTTGCTTGTTTTTCCTTTCAATAAAATAACATGTGTCTGACGAGTCATCTGTGTAGTGTATGCTTATTTCCCCCATTTCTTTAACCTTACCAAAAAAAAATTTAGCCAAGAAAACAGTACATCTTGAACATTCAGGCTATAAGATAGGTTTATAACAGGATGTAAAAGACTTGGGAAAACTTTTTCTAAAAATCTGTATTGTCTTAACACCTTAGGCTTCATGATTATAAGAGTCGATCCCGATACCCCATATGATGTAACCCTAATTTTTGTTCTAAATAAGTCCTTAAGTAGTTTATCCTAGCAGTCAGCTCCGGCTTAAGCATGCTCTACGTAGGGGACCGATGAAAATAAGTGAATGATCACAAAAATTCCTGCTTTGTTCTCAAATTGCATGAAAATCCGGGCTAGGTGACTCTCACACGGTCATTTAACCCAACAAAATAAAGACATATGTGAAACATGCAGAAGAAAAATAAAAATTATATACAAATACACCTATTTGTTTGTTGGTTCAGAGGTATCTGGTGCGGAACTTGGTAGGGTGGATTACGATCCAATCCCCCACAACTGCAAATTGGGTTAAATAAAGGGGTTACACTAACTTATGTACCAGAGCCCCATGCTTAGAAAAAATAAAATAATAAGCCTATTTGCTTGTTGGTTCAGAGGTATCTGGTGCTGAACATGGTAGGGTGGATTACGATCCAATCCCCAACAATTGCAAATTGGGTTGAATAAAAGGGTTACACCAACTTATGTACCAGAGCCTCATGCTTAAGATCATAATCACTAACCAATCACTTTACTATGAGTATGTATGGATAACGGGCTTAATGTGATTGCACCTGAATGAAAAGGACTTTAAGAAAACGAAAAAAAGGCTTAGGTATGGTGGGGTGATGTGGATTGATTTGTATAGGAACGAAGGCTACGACCGCAATTGCGGGGAGTTTCACTACAATACCCTTAGTTCGATTCGTTAGTACCTATCGATACATTTCTTGAATGAACTCATAAGTCTTTTTTCCTTGAATTAACTCTAGTTGATATTGATTTTCTTGCATAAACGATAAAGAGTTTTGCTTGAGGACAAGCAAAGGTTTAAGCGTGGGAGAATTTGATCACACTGAATTACACTGTGTTTTTTACTCGGACTTCACATGTTTATTAGGACTTTATTATCATTTTGTTTGTATTATGTTCTCTTTTCTCTTGTTTTCAGATATTTAGCACTTTCGGACTCTTGATCCAAGCTTTCTAAAGAACCCAAGGTCATGCATTTTGGATGAGGTTTGGCTTTAACAGAGTTGCATCATTGGAGGAAATAAAATGTACAAACTTCATTTCACATTGCCTTGCCAATCAACCTTCATTCAGACTTCAACATGATTGATTTTGGACCTTAATGCATTGCCTCATGGGCTTGTACATGCCCATGCACTCGTGCCATTGACATTGCTAAATTTGGGCAAAATTTCAAGTGTGCAAATATCACTCCTTCATGCTATAAATACATGACCTTTGTGCTCAATTCAAGCACACCTTGCGCGCCAGCTTTACCCCCCAATTCAAACCCTCTCATTCTAAAGTAAAACCTAAGAATTTTCAATTTGAAAATTGAGTTTGAATCTCAACTGTTGGAGATTCAAAAACTCCAGGATCCAAAGCCTTGTACCCTTTCTAATCACTTCCTCCAAGCTTCTCAAGTGTGATCAGATCGTGTTTGAAGCAAGCAATATTAAGTTCTGCACAACATTGAAGGTCATTTTCAGAAAACTTCATCTCTTTGATTCTCACTCAATTCTCATCAATTCTCTTGGATCTTTGGTTGTCTGAAGTCCTACCAATGTAGGCAAGAAGATTGAGTTGCTTAGAGGTCAAATCGAAGCAACTCAGTTGATACACCTCAAAATTCAACTCCTCATATCTTTCTATATATGTGGAGTTAGTTAAAATTGAGGTGACATTCGTGAGCTACACCATTTTATCTTTCAGATCATGTCCTCTTTTGTCATTTATGATATGGTGACGACTGAACCAGTCCGGCCAGGGTCATCGGAGAAGATGATCGGCCTTTGGCTTCGGCGATGAGCTAGAAGTGTTCAGAGCCATTAGATGAGTTTGAAATGTTTTAATCTTGTGTGTTGCTTTTAAATACCAAGCCTATGTCGCGTTGACTGCAGTGCACCATGGAACGCGGGCATCTCACCACTTGATTTGCCGCCTCAATTAATGAGGCAGATCAAGTAGTCCACGTTTTTTTATATTTTTTGATTTTTCTTTTATTCCTTTTATTTTCATTAATTCATATTAATTTTAATATTGATCCAAAAAATATGAGAGTTTCACCAAAAATTTCAAAAAATTTCCTCTTTCATATTTTGAATTAAAATTATTTTTTTGATGATTATTAATATTTTTCATGATTTAATTGATTTTGTGATTATTTTTAATTGTTTAAAAATACTTTTAAGTCTTTAAAAATTCTGAAATTTTTTCTCCAAGGTCCTTTGACCTTGTTTGACCTATGATAAATCTCATGGCTATTTCTTTGGTGTTTTGATGAGGTTTTAGGAATTTGACAAACCATATTTAATTTAAATGTATTATTTTAGTATTTTTAATATGAATAAATGCCAATTAATTATGTTGACCTATTGTGATGACTTGTATAAGTTTGACTCTTGTTGTTGGGCCTTGGTCAAGGTTGATTTGACTTTGTCAAGTTAATATCATTGAATTTAGGGGATTGATGGAATGTACATTCCATCTCCCAAAATGAATCGATGGTTATAATTTGGTAAAAGTCCTCCTTTGACCAATTTGATTTTTGATCCATTCCCCTCCCTCTTCATCTCATTCCCATTCTTTATGCATTAATCTCATTTGGCCTATGATATCTCTAAGTCCTAAGGCTAGTTGATTGCAAAAGCAACATAAGTATGGATGAGATTAGGCCACCTCTTTTGCATATTCTTTTTGTGTGTGGTATGTTTCATGAGGATAGTCCATTATACTATGTCTCTAACATGCATTAACACCAAAATTCTATTGCCCAACCTCAAATAGTTGTGACTTCTACATAAGTCCAATTACGATTGCTTAACATAGCGCTAAATTTGTGACACAAAAAGGCATAGCATTCTAGTTAGTGAGATTGTAAGTCTCCCCTCTTTCATGGTATTGTGTGGAAACTTGGCCTTTTTTCCTTCCTTTGGAAGATGTCTTGGTTCAAGGATCCATGCTTGTGATAAGTGGGTTGAGTATTCTCCAAAGAATGATTTAATCAATTGAAAAGCAAAAACAAAACAATACTAACTTCTAACTTATTAACAACTAACATTTAATTTTAAGTCCTTTATTTTTAATGTACTTTAATTTTTTAAGTTCTATTCATTTGCCATTATTCATACCATTCTAATTGTTTATGTTAATGCAATTTTTACTTTGTCCACTTGGACCATATTGTGTGATATATCTTGGTTGTGTATATTTTGTTTGTTTGTGTCGTCTTTGACCATTAATGTACATAATAAGAACAAAAACCCTAAAAGACTTTTGTGTGGACTGTTGACTTGATCTTGGACAAATTGGACTTAGAATTTAGGCAACCTTCCTATGCTAAAGAACTTTGCCAATGTCAACCTTTTGTGAAACCAAGTGATTGCAATTTGAAACTTCATCTGATACATCATTCAAGATCCCTTTGAGTTCATCTACAGCATGATTATTGTGAAGTTGTTATTTTGAGCCTGTGACTTATGACATTGTAGAATTCATCTGATACATGGGCTAATTTTGAAGAAGATCATGGAGTGGGTAAAGCTTCGATGTGACTATCTTTATTTGATGCCTTGCTCTTCAAGTTATAACTGTATGCATTGTTTGTTGCTTGATTCTAATATCCAAGGGAATTTTGGGTTTCTATATGGCATTCTTGCCTATTGGATTGCTACCCATCGGTCAGATCTTTTCAACTCTTAACTTTTCATTTTGTACATAGGATTAGTCTCTTCATATCCTCTCCATCTATTTAATTTCAAAATGTCTCCCTCCTTTTAAAAAACTTCTTTGTTTGAACTTGTTATTTTTCTAAATTTTGACTACTTTGCAAACTAGAAACTTTGGCCTTATGCCATTGCATTTTCAAACTTCTTTTCTTAATCAAACTTGTAAATGAACTTAATGATACTTGACTTAAACTTTCAAAAATCCAAAAAATAACTGTAGCGGTGTATTCGTCGCTATATGATTTATTGATTAAACCATAAGCAAAGTATACAATGAATCGAGTCGCCACCGCACTTTTATTTATCCTAAGGACTGGTTAAAAAGCGAACAAAAACCTAAGAAGTTTTACACGTAGAAAACCAATAAAAGATCAGAGAATCTGGGTAAGGGGTAAATTACGCAATGGGAAGGTGTTAGGCACCCATCACGTCCTAGGTACTCCTAGGGAGCCCTTTTCACACTTGTTGTATAAAAAATGTTTATTTGTTTATGACATATTGTGCAAACATGAATGGGATGATGAGAAAAGAATGTACAAGTTAGTTATATTTGTGTTCGAACGGATGAACCCGTTGCCTACGTACCTTCCATCAAAGGTAAGGATCAAAACGCCGTAGTTCGGCTAAAAGATTTCCAAAAATTAGTGAGTTCATTTTAAGACACAAGCACTAAGGCTTTTCATTACCAATGGGAGAAAACTCAACCAACATCAACAATCCACCATGCGAGGACGGCTTCAACATACTAGTGAGGGGTTAACCCTATAATAAGTATGGAAGACTTACAATCAACTCACTAAGGATAAGGTAAGATTTACATCAACCACTATGGTAATTAAAACCTATGGCTAATGTATGAAAACATGTTAACAATGGGCAAAGCCAAAACAATTGAATGGGTGAAGTTAATTGATTATGATTATTCACAAAATATGGTCAAGGTATGATTAAGATTGATTCAAAGAAGTGTTATGAAAAGTGAAGTTTGAAAAGTCAAGGACTTATGGTCCAGGTTTCTAATTTGAAAAGACATGAAGATGTTTGCACAATAAGTCAAAGTTTTTGAAAGCAAAGTGTGAAAAGGTTTAGGACAAAGAGAGTATGGATGATGGAATGTAAAACTTCTTAGAAAGGTTCACCTCTTGAAATCATATAGAAGATGATTCAAGTGTGTCCTTAGGAATGGGGCAACAAAGCAATTAAAAATAAAGGCAAGGTGATACCGGATGCCATCAATGGTCTTATACCAATCTCACAAACAAAAGCGGATACCGGATACCAATAAATGGATTTACACCAATCTCCTAAAGTAAAACAATGATACCGGATGCCATCAATGGTCTTATACCAATCTCGCAAAGCAAAAGCGGATATCGGATACCAATAAATTGATTTACACCAATCTCCTAAATTAAAACAAAACTTGGATGTCAGATGCCAATCTATCTGGACTTATACCAACCTCCAAAGGATGATCATAGGAATACAAGGGCCAACAACATGGTCTTACACTTGCATCCTCACATACAACAAACAAACAAAGCATTTAAGCAATGGACATGAGTGACCAAATGAGATGGTCTTACACTCTGTCCCTTCCAAATCACAGGAACAATGGCCAAAGAACATGGTCTTACAATTGTCCTCAATGGGTAAACCAAACATGGATCACAAAGATATGCAATGATGATCATGCAATAATGAGCAATCAATGATGATAAGTGCACAAAGGTAAGCAAACATGTACAAATGCAACAAGCAATCAAACAAACATTTAGCACACTCTATAACCAAACAATTAGGCTCAATCAAAGGGTTAGACTTAAAAGTCAACTGGAATAGGGTCAATGGTGCTCTTAACCTTGACATTGAGAGCCAAGGTGAAGCAGATGAAAGGATATGAGGGGTGTGCCTCATCACTCTTATCCCTGGTCAGGGAGAGCATTGAATATCAGAAGGTGTGGGAGTTCAGAAAGATGGAACTCTCTCCACAAGTTAGACTCGATAGATCTTGGGTTTTTACTCACTATGCATCAACACCTGTGGTGTGAGCAAGGTGACTGACTCACAGAATAGTAGGAGATAGGCTACATATCTCTTTTGTCTACCAATTGCCTCACATGAGGTCTTTACCTGCTTGGGGACAAATTTAAACAATCACAAACATTGCCTCTTAAGGAGGACTTCAGACAGTTGCCTGGCTAAATAACAAGCCAGGTCTTCCAGACTACATGGAGACAAGAGAGTCTACCTCAATGCTTAAGCAAAGCAAAGCAATATCAAGTTCTCAAAGGAACTAAAGCGACTATGGTACCTGAAATCAATCAAATATAATCAGTATCCCAATCACAAAGTCAAAACAAACAAGTTATGAACCAACAGACAACACAATCAATCACATGTGCAAAGCACAAACTCAAAGCAAATGAGTTAGCATCCTACAAAACAAAACAAGTTAATTCATGATAATCAAATAAACCAAAATCAATCAACTTGAATTAATCTCCTTAAAGCATTTGCTTCTTTATCCTGAAAAGTCAAACTCAAATGTGAGAAACAAGACCACTAGGGCAAGCCTAGGGTCAAAAGGAGGTAAAAAAATCAAAACAGCAAGTGAAAATTGATCAAAATCAAGATTTATCCAACAAGAACAAAGTCTAATTGGTCTCATGTCAAAACTATACACCAAATCAATTTTATACACATAACATGTCAAACTATGCATTTTGGAATCACAATGGAGCTAACAGAATGATCACACTCAAACCAATATCAAAACAGCTCAATAAATTCCACAAAAATTTCAGCTCAAACAGAACATATTCAATGAGCCACATATCAAATTTCATGCTATTTGGACCAGAGGAAGTATGGGAATTAAAACATGAAGTCATGGTATGCAAAAATGAGCTCAAACTAGGCCACAAATGATGTATCAACTTTAGGCAAGTGTAAAACAGAAATGACATAAGATAAATGAGTCACTCTAAAGCCAAAATGCAGTTAGACATGCTAAGGATCAATCCACAAAATTTCAGCTTCATATGATAAGGCATGAGAATTTCACAAGCTATGGAAAATGATCACTCAAGAAAAGTTCACAAAATGGTAAACAGCAAACAAAAATACCAATCAAATAGGAAATTGATCAACAAATCCTACAAAAAATCATGGTTAAACTAGACATATAGATGTAATCACATGAAAAATCCAGAACAAATGGCATTCAATAAGCATGGGAACAAAATTCATGAAGTTGGCATAACATAGTGTGACACACATTGTCACACTCAAAAAGATCACATCATATCTCCTTAACCAGAAACTCAAAAATAGCAAACTATACATCAAAATCACCAGGAAAGAGTCTAGATCATGCCTATAAAATTTCATGCATTTTGGATAAGGCATCATTATTTTATGAATGAAATGGCAAAATATATACACAAAACATACATGATCAAAGCCATTAGGCAAAATCAAAAATCAATCAGGCACAACTTTTATTATCATGCCTGAAAAAAACTAGAGAGAATTTGGAGATGAACACAAAAATCCTCACTCAAATTGGATCATCCATGAATTAATTATGAATTTTTGAAGTTTAATCAAGAAATGAAATAATTATTTAGTGATTAAAATTAATTAACATGGCGCCAGTGGCAATCTTGTAATTATGCCAAGCCACGATGAAACGCGGCGTTTCATTAAAACGCCATGGCGCTGCGTGATTGGTCAATGCACGCGGGAAACAAGTTTTCAAATCCAAAGCCAGGCGATGAAGATCTAACGCGAAATCTGGAAAGAAATTTTGAGGTGCTGGACGCGTTCGTCATCATTGCAAACTGTTCATCATCAACATGACTTTTTCTCACGAAAACCAGCAAATGATATACCAATCGAAACGTCATGTCATGTAGATCATTATTCTAACAAGAAATTAACCTAAATCTACTCATGCTTTACGGATCGAGCCAAGAAAGTTTCACACTCAAATGTTCAGATCAAGATATCTTCATCAATACCTAATGAAAACCTAGGATCTAAGTTGCAGTGTAACCTACGTTGTGAGATCTACAAGACGCATATCAAGACTTCAAGAATCGTGTCAATCGAGTTCTGACCTTATGAAGATGCAGGTCCTGATTCAGCTTGTTTCGAGGCTCCAATGGCAGAAACAGATACTCTATGATGATGTAGAAGGTGAATGCAAGTGGTCTTGTAGCTCAATTATGCTCCAGCTTTCAAGAATGTTCAAACAGCCATGGATGAGCTTGATTTCAACAGATGCGGATTTGCCTATGTTCTTCACCAATTGCCTTCAACAGATCCTCCAATCCACCTGCAGATGAAGATTCACACAAAGAACTAGCAAAGCAATGGTGAATTTCAAAAGAAAAGTCAAAAAAAGTTGGAAGAGAATTGAGAGAATTTGTGAAATTTGTGAGTTTGATCTGAAATTGTGAATGTGTATCTAAACATTCTGTTAGGATTAGGCTTTTATAGTACCCCTTAATCCAATGCCTTAATCATGTTTAGCTCAAATTGGAGTGATTAGCAAATGAAGCTCATGTTATGCACTTTGGCCAATTTGCCCTTTCTCATTTAGAACCAATGGAATAGTGAATTTCTGCTTGCAGCAAGTCACAAATTGCATTTGGAAGTGAACTGAATTGGTTTGGCATGGAAATCCTTTGTATTTTGAAATTGGCCTTTTTCCCCACCAAAATTAAATGGTTCACTTGAAAAATGACCTTTTTATGTGAAGGTTTTTGATGAAATGTGATGATGGATTTGGATAGTACATATCAAATGTGGCTTGCTCAAAAAAGAATCAACCAAATTGGCCTTTCCATTCAAAAGTTATGGCACTTTGAATTTCAACTTTTTCTGAAAATGATTTGATCATAACTTTCCAACCACATATGAGAAATGAGTGTTCTTGGACTTTTTGGAAAGGCAAGAGCAAGATCTTCAACTTTCATGTTGGACAAATTTTGATTTGAAGCTTGGTTCATGATGTAATTTTGAGGAGAATGACTTTCCATTTTGGGCAGCTGAAAATTACAGGTCATTACTATTTTGGGAAACTTTTTGTCTGACCTCAAATCCTTCAACCTTGATCTTTGAAATGTTAATTGGGACCTATATGGACATGAATGAGACCTTTCCAACCATCTCACACCCTCAAATCCCTGATTAAATGCACAGTTGACCACAGTTGACTTTTCTAGGGTTTTGGTTGACCGAGCCATGTTCTGATGAATTTCAAGCCTTTTTCTCTTGAGATCTTGATACCAAATGATTTCACAACTCATATGAACCTCTTATGAATGATCATGGTGCCCAAATTCTTCAAGAATGGTCACCATCCATTGCCCAATGGCTTGCTTGACTGATTGACTGATGATTGCTTCAGCTGCAAGTAATCATGGTTAGATGGCAATATTTTTGTACTTTTGGTTAGTAAACAAATGAAAAGCAATGACAGACAAATGCAATACATGCTTGGTGATCAAGAACCACACTCACAAGATACCCACCCACTAGGAGGGAAGCTAAGGTGCACAATGATCCTTAAGGCAATGACATGATCTGATATGATGCCATGAGGGATCTTAGGGCAAAAATTGGGGTCTTACAGATGCCCCTATTTAAGGTCATTCTAGCCGGAGAAGTGAAGTTTAGAAATCTTCATCTCGACGCGGTAGAATGGGCTTAAATAACAGTAATGAGACAAATTTTGGTCCCTAAGAGACCTCATGATGCAAATGTATGCATGCAAAAGACACAAACTCTGTGGGGATAATGGTTCACACAGAAGAAAAGACGATCCATCGGAGTAATACACTCACCAGGAACAGAGACTCTAACAGGACTCTTATTGGGGATAATAAAAGAAAAAGAATGCGTGAGCAGGACACGACTCCGAGTTGGGGGAAACAAAACTGACGCAACGTGTGCAAGACACGACTCTGATTAGGGGATACCAGAAATCAGACTGGAGACCTCACTGGGGAAGTGAAGGACTCACACTGGGGATAAGAATTGATTCCAAAGGAAACACAATCCATTGGAAAGACTCAAGCTGACCCACAAAATGCATGTACTGGGGATAACACCAATACAGCAACACAAATAGCAACACAAATTCGCTGAGGAAATCTAGAAAAGACTTTCCAGGGGAAGCCAAGGATGAAATGTTACCGGTATAAGGGCAACAAACTCAGGAAGAATGAATATCTAAGACCGGTATAAGGGTGAGAGATATCAATCAATCCAAACATCTGAGAAAGACCTGAAAAAGGTACACCAACTCAGGGAAATCTGACTCCACAGGGGACCAAGGTCATAATAGGGAGCAGAAAGGAAGGAACACCAGGGATACCGAGGTATATAATAGGTGACCGACCGAAACGTGAATTGGTATATATGCCAAGACACTCATCATCCTGAAGAAAGCTAGAAAAGCAGACTTGTTTATAGGACGGATATTCGAGTCCACAAGGAATATGAATCTTACTCTGCGGAGAAAACAATCAAAAGATTGACCCAAGAGTGCATGAGACATATTATTCATTACCGGCAGACCGTGAATAATATACTCGAAAAGGAAGAGACACCAGAGATACCGGAGTATATAATAGGCGACTAACCAAAGACGTGAATTGGTATATATGCCAAAACACTCATCATCCGAAAGGAGGGCTTGAAAAAAAGCAAATCGACTTACAGGATGGACATTCGAATCCGCAACAGGAAAACGAATCTTACTCAACTGGGGACACAAACCCAAAGAGTGCATGAGATATAATATCCATTACCGTCAGAACGTGGATAGAATACTCGCATGAGATATATTATCCATTACCGGCAGACCGTAGATAATACACTCGCATGGTAAGAAACACCAGGGATACCGAAGTATATAATAGGTGATCTACCGAAAACGTGGATTGGTATATATGCCAAAACACTCATCATCCAAAACATAAACTGGTTAAAGGATGGGTATTCGATTCTACAAAGAACACGAATCTTACTCTACTGGGGAAGATCAACAAAGGATTCCAACCAAAGAGTGAAAGAGATATATTATTCATTACCAGCAGACCGTGAATAATACACTCGAAGGGAAAAGGCACCAGAGATACCGAAGTATATAATAGGTGACTAACCAAAGGAGAGCCAATCGATACCAAGCATTCGGGTAAACGAAAGACAACTCAAAGAGGATAAATTGCAAGCATCCGGCAATTATCCAACCAACAAATATTCGACTCCGCAAAGGGAATAACGAATCTTACTCGACTAGGGAAACACAAAAGGCTTCGACTGAAGAGTGCATGAGATATATTATCCATTACCGTCAGAACGTGGATAACATACTCGCATGGAAGATTATCCACAACCGGTTACTGGGTTAACAAAGGATAAATCGACCGAAAAGAAAGGCATCGGGGTACCAAAACTAGGTATATAATGATGACCAATCAAAGGGAGCAACAATCATTACCGAGCAAACGGGTAAATGAAAGGCGATCCGCTGAGAATGAATTGCAAGCATCCGGCAATTATCCACAGGGACTAGCTGGGGATACATTGATAAACAATCAATGATCCGGGGAACAAATCACTAGCAAACGGTGAAAAGACCCACTGGCAACTTCAAAAGGGATAACATTGCGAGCATACGGCAATGATCCAGAAGACAACTTGCTGGGGATAAATTGCTAGCATCCGACAATTATCCACAAGCAAAGGGGAATATCAACATCAAATATCGAATGAAGATAACCACAAAGAGTAACCGTCATCGGTTAGGATGAACAACAAGGTTAACTCTGCAAAGGGGGGAGAAATTAGGGTTTATAACTACCGACTACTGGGTAGAATACCAAAAATCTGGCTGAGGGAACAAGAGGTTAACACTACCGACTACCGGGTAGAAACCACAGACTCAGCTGGGATAAAATTGCAAGCATCCGGCAATTATCCAACGGTACCACAAGGCACAAACTCCGATGGGGAGAACAATCACAACATGGGATTTATAACTACCGAATACGGGGTAGAAGACCACAAACTCCACTGGGGATAGGATGAATGAAGGCCAAATACTGAGCACTTATTCAACTTATACCACCGGGAAACACAAATTCTATTGGGGGTAAAAACCACAACAACAGAAAATCCGCCATCAACCAGATCGAACCACAAAGGTTACCTCTGCTAGGGGAAAAAGATAGGACTTACAACTACCGAATACGGGGTAGTAGCCATACTCTGGTGGGAATAACCACAAATTAGGGTTTACATCTACCGAATACTGGGTAGAAAACCAACAACTTCACGTGGGGATGGAACGAATCAAAAATCCGCCAGGGAAACAAAATAGGGTTTATAACAAACCACAAACTGCTGGAGAGCAGGCAAATAGGTTTTACGACTACCGACTACTGGGTAGCGAACCAATAACTCTTGCTTGAGGAATAAAAGGTATATAACCACAAATTCCGCCAAGAAGCAAGAACATAGGACTTACAACTACCGGTTACTGGGTAGAGGCCCACAAAAACTCCGCTGGGGATAAATGAAATGATGCCGGTTACTGGGCAAACCATTCATTTCTTCCACAGGGAAGCACAGGAAACAACTGACACAACGCCGATTCGGGATTGATCCGAAAAGACAGACTGAATCAAAACACGTCCTATGAGGATATAACTCAATAGGAAAATCCATCCCAATATATGTGTTGGGAGGAAACGGAAGAAACCGCCATCCACGAGGGTAATCTCAGTGGTGAACTGCAGAAGGAAAAACAGACACTTTCTGCTTACGGGCTGACTCTATATGAAGAGATTTAAACACCCGACATCTGCTTGGGAAGATCTATAAGGAGATCTATATCACCCAAAGCAGTAGACAACAAACAAAAGATATATGGCAAAAAATGCACTATGAATATCTGAATGTTTCATGAATATGCATGAATATGCGTGATTTATGTTTGATGAATGCTGACAAAACAGACATATCTAACACAAACAGGCCCAGGAATCAAACGCCCGGTACTATACTTCCAGGGGAAAAACCAACTGGAAAGCCAATCTGCTAGAGATCCACATGCTGTAAAGCACAGATCTGCGGGTACTGCAGGGGATCAGGAGAATCCTGAGGATATCTCCAGGGGATCCGTATCAACTGAGAAACAAGAGTTCATGACTCGACCAAGAACTGCTGCAAAAGCAACTCCAAACAACTCCGGGGAACAACCCACTGCAGGAGAATCATCCGAGTAGAATCTAACTGCACAAGCAACTCTACTGGGGAAAACTGTCAGCTATCCTTTCAGAGCACAAACCACTGAAGGAGAAAGCACCACACAAGTAGATTCTGCAACAAGCCACTCTACTCGGGGAGAACATACATCTGACGGATCACACAAGTAGATTTTGCAAATAGCCACTCTACTGAGGATCAAAAGTAATCAGGAAATCATTCCAATATTTGGGATGCTAGAGCCACCAACCGACCCTACTGGGGATTGAGATAGCTTTCAACAGGCAGAAACTGCCACAACAACCATTCTGCAGACTAAGCTGGGAAAAATGGAAAGCAACCATGCTGAGGAGAGACATAACAACTCCGCTGGCAACTGCACTGAGGAGAGATTACTGCTGGAGAAGAAAACGAAGTCTTCAACAACATCTCTGCTCGCGACTATATTGGGGAACAACCCCACCAACAGCTCTGCTTGCGACAATGCTGGGGGGAAAGCGGTAAAGTACCGGGATATCAATCCACCAACCACTGAATCTACCACAAGGAGAACATCCAGTGCTGGGGAGATTACTGCTGGAGAAGAAACTGAGTCTTCAACAACCTCTCTGCTTGGGGAACAACCCTAACAGCAAAGCGGGAGAAAGATGATACAATCAAATGCCAGGAATATGAACAACTGTCTTACCTGTTGGGAATCATACCACCCTCGGGAGAGCACTGAGACATCCCTGAGTATCCTTTCATCATTGTGAATATTCACTTTGTTTAAAACAATGATTTGAAAAAAATTATTTGTTTAAAACAATGACATTTCATCAATTAAAACATGCAAAACATTTGTTGAATTGAAACAAATAAGAGTGCAAATAATTGGATAAAGCTCAAATTTATTTGATGGAATGGTAGCCTGCAAATGGCAAGACTCCATAGATCTATACAAATTTGAAATCAGTGATATATATTGGAAGAGGGCTACATTGAACATAATGATCCTTTCTCTACCAATTTGAATCTCGATGTATGCGAAGCTTCAGTTGACGACGAATCGAGAATCTTCTGACGAAAAGACGGCTGCGGAACAGAAAGTCTTGTCAGGATGCGGTTACTTGCCAAATCCCTAATTTTTGCCTAGATTGCCCCAGGGTGAGGTACTTAATCTAGCGGGATGCAAATATACTCATTTTTTCAAGTCTCTAATTTTTGCCTGGATTACCCTTGTGGGTTCTCCACCGAGACGCTCATTTTTGCCTAAGCCGCCCTTTCGGGTTTTCAACTTAGCGAGCTATTTTGTTTTTCGTTTGCATATACCCTTTTTTTTTAGGCAAAGTATTTCTTGACTGCATCTGAATTCACAGGACGAGTGAAATCCTCCCCATCCATTGTTGTAAGCATCAAAGCTCTGCCTGAAAAGGCTCTCTTAACAACATATGGACCCTCGTAGTTTGGAGTCCACTTGCCCCTGGAATCGGGCACGAAAGACAAAACTTTCTTGAGCACGAGGTCACCTTCTTGGAACACACGAGGCTTGACCTTCTTATCGAATGCTTTCTTCATTCTCTGCTGATATAACTGACCATGGCACATGGCAGTCAATCGCTTCTCTTCAATCAAATTCGGTTGGTCATAACGACTCTGAATCCATTCAGCATCAATCAACTTGGCTTCCATCAAGACTCTCATTGATGGGATCTCCACCTCTACTGGGAGAACAACTTCCATGCCGTAAACAAGAGAAAAAGGGGTTGCCCCTGTTGAAGTGCGTACAGATGTACGATAACCATGCAAAGCAAATGGCAGCATCTCATGCCAATCTTTGTATGTAACTGTCATCTTCTGGATGATCTTCTTGATATTCTTATTAGCAGCTTCAACAGCCCCATTCATCTTAGGTCTGTAGGGAGAGGAATTATGGTGTGCAATCTTGAATTCAGCGCACAACTCATCCATCATCTTGTTATTCAGATTAGATCCATTATCAGTAATGATCTTATCTGGCACACCATAACGGCAAATCAGATGGTTCTTGATAAACTTCACAACCACCTGTCTGGTCACGTTCGCATACGAAGCGGCTTCAACCCATTTGGTGAAGTAGTCAATTGCTACGAGAATAAACCTGTGTCCGTTGGACGCTTTCGGTTCAATCATGCCGATCATGTCAATTCCCCACATAGAGAAAGGCCATGGTGATGAAATCACATTCAGAAGTGTCGGAGGAATATGGATCTTATCCGCGTAAATCTGACACTTGTGGCATTTCTTCACATATTTGCAGCAGTCAGACTCCATTGTCAGCCAATAGTAGCCTGCTCTCAGCATCTTCCTAGCCATGGCATGTCCATTGGAATGAGTACCAAATGAACCCTCATGGACCTCAGTCATCAACAGGTTTGCTTCGTGTCTATCCACGCATCTGAGCAAAACCATGTCAAAATTTCTTTTATACAACACTTCACCACTGAGGTAGAAACTGCCTGACAACCTTCTCAAAGTTTTCCTATCTTTCACAGATGCCCCAGGCGGGTAGACCTGGTTCTGGAGGAAATTCTTGATATCAAAATACCAAGGCTTGTCATCATTTACTTCTTCGACTGCAAATACGTGAGCTGGTCTATCCAAGCGCATCACAGAGATGTTGGGGACTTCATTCCACCACTTCACTACAATCATTGAAGCAAGCGTAGCAAGAGCATCTGCCATCCGATTATCCTCTCGAGGGATATGATGAAAGTCAACTTCTGTAAAGAAAGTCGAAATCCTTCTTGCATAATCTCTGTACGGAATGAGACTTGGCTGATTCGTTTCCCATTCACCCTTGATCTGATTGACAACCAGGGCCGAATCACCATACACATCAAGATGTTTGACTCTCAAATCAATGCATTCTTCCAGTCCCATAATACAGGCCTCATACTCAGCCATATTATTCGTGCATTTGAAAGTTAGCCTTGCTGTAAGCGGAATATGTGTGCCATGAGGAGTAATGATTACTGCCCCAATTCCATTTCCGTACTGATTTACAGCGCCATCAAACACCATCGTCCATCTGGAACCAGGTTCTGGACCTTCATCAAGTGTAGGCTCATCACAATCTTTCATTTTCAAATATAGAATCTCCTCATCAGGGAAGTCATACTGAACAGACTGATGATCTTCAATCGGCTGGTGCGCCAAATGGTCAGCCAAGATACTACCTTTGATAGCTTTCTGAGCTCGATACTCAATATCATACTCAGACAACAGCATCTGCCAACGGGCAATCCTCCCCGTTAAAGGAGGCTTCTCGGAGATATACTTGATCGGATCCATTCGGGATATCAACCAAGTGGTATGATTTATCATGTACTGGCGCAAACGCTTAGCAGCCCAAGCTAAAGCACAGCACGTCTTCTCAAGCGTAGAGTACCGAGACTCACAATCAGTAAACTTCTTCCTGAGGTAGTAGATAGCAGATTCTTTCTTCCCTGATTCATCTTGCTGACCGAGGACACAACCCATCGAGTCTTCAAGCACGGTCAAATACATAATCAGAGGTCTTCCTTCCACAGGAGGAGACAAAATCAGAGGTTCAGACAGATATTCCTTGATACTGTCGAAAGCTTTCTGGCAATCCTCGGTCCAATCATGAGACTGATCTTTCCGGAGGAGCTTGAATATCGGCGCACATGTGGCAGTCATGTGGGATATAAATCTGGAAATATAGTTCAAGCGGCCAAGAAAACCTCGGACTTGCTTCTCAGTTTTGGGTGCAGGCATCTCTTGTATTGCTTTGACCTTTGCAGGATCAACTTCAATACCTCTTTCGCTAACAACGAAACCCAACAACTTGCTGGAACGGACTCCAAACGTACATTTGTTCGGATTCAGGCGAAGTTTAAACTTCCTCAAACGCTGAAAAAGCTTCAACAAATGCTCAATATGCTCAACTTCCGTTCGGGACTTAGCAATCATATCATCGACATAGACCTCTATCTCCTTGTGCATCATATCATGAAACAAGGTAGTCATAGCTCGTTGATACGTGGCTCCGGCGTTCTTCAGACCGAAGGGCATCACTCGATAACAGAATGTTCCCCAAGGTGTGATGAATGTTGTCTTCTCCATATCTTCGGGTGCCATTTTGATTTGATTATATCCGGAAAATCCGTCCATAAAGGAAAAGACTTTGAATTTAGCTGTATTGTCTACCAACATGTCAATGTGTGGTAGAGGAAAATCATCTTTCGGACTAGCTTTATTCAAATCTCTGTAATCAACGCACATACGGACTTTTCCGTCCTTCTTAGGAACAGGCACAATATTGGCCACCCATTGAGGATATGTAGAAGTCACCAGAAACCCCGCATCAATTTGCTTCTGAACTTCCTCTTTGATCTTCACTGCCATATCTGGATGAGTTCTTCTGAGCTTCTGCTTCACTGGCACGCACTCAGGCTTCAAAGGCAGGAAATGTTGCACAATATCTGTATCTAAACCCGGCATGTCTTCATATGACCAAGCAAAGATATCTGAATACTCTCGTAGCAAGTTGATCAAATCCTTCTTGACAGACTCTTCAAGAAGTGCCCCAATCTTCACCAAACGAACACAATCCTCAGACCCCAAGTTGACTGTTTCCAGATCTTCAAGGTGCGGCTGAATGATCTTCTTCTCGTGCTCAAGGAGACGGGTAATTTCATCAGGAATTCCTTCAACATCATCTTCCTCTGCCTCGAATACAGGGGATTCAAAATTGGGAGATGGCGTTGGATCATTATGTTCAATGGATTTTAAGATCAACCTGCATAATGATTTTGGTTAATGAAAAACTTTAGAATTTAAACAAGCAAACCATTATGCAGATGAAAAATGTTTGCTTTTATTCTTGTTTTTATGGGTTTTTTGTGATCACTGATTTCATGCAAAAGCAAAAAGTGAAAACAAATGGAAAAACAAATGTTTAACAATGCATTAATTGAATGAAAACATCATTGTATATATGCTGCCAACAATCTCATCACTTCTCATTATGGCATGGGAGAAGGGTTTTAAACAAAGTGAACAATTACTCTGATCTATGGATGACTGTAGGAACATCTACAGTGACCCAATTGTGGCAGACACCACCAGGAATAACGAAATTGTTCAGCTCTTCTGCGTCCTCTTCCAAGATAGCAGCAACTTCTTCCTCAGGTTGGTCATCATGGATGAATCCTCCACTTGTGAACAGCCCTTGCTCATTATATGCCCCAGAACAGTAGCCAATGCCAGCCCGGGATCTGTTGTCTTCCAGCTCAATCACCTTCCCTAAACCAGCAACTACACCACATTCAATGGCCAGTTTTGCATCTCGGTAGGAAGCAAATGAAGGAGACTTCTTCTCGATTGGTTCATCAATAGATAAAGCTTGGAACGGAGTTCCAACTTCATCCTCGGCATCAATATATGAGAAAGAAGACAAGTGGCTAACCAGGAGAGCCCTTTCTCCCCCTACCACAACCAGTTTCTTGTTCTTGACAAATTTCAGCTTCTAGTGTAGGGTGGATGTCACGGCGCTAGCCTCGTGAATCCATGGTCTGCCTAAGAGACAGCTATAAGATGGGTGGATGTCCATTACCTGAAAGGTAACTTGGAAACCACTTGGTCCGATCTTGATAGGGAGATCAACTTCCCCAATCACAGTCTTGCGCGACCCATCAAATGCCTTCACAACAACCCCACTCTGCCTCATAGGAGGACCCTGATATGACAATCTAGAGAGTGTGGATTTTGGCAATACATTTAATGATGATCCAGTGTCCACCAGCACGTTGGACATAGCATCAGATTTGCAGTTTAGAGATATGTGTAAAGCCATGTTGTGGTCTCTTCCCTCCTCAGGGAGATCAACGTCACTAAAACTCAAAGTGTTGCAAGCAGTGATGTTTGCAACTATACTATCGAACTGCTCGATCGTGACGTCGTGATCAACATACGCCAAATCCAATACTTTTTGCAGAGCCTCCCTATGGGGTTCTGAATGCAACAGCAAGGATAGTATGGAGATTTTGGATGGCGTTTGTAGAAGCTGGTCTACAACATTATACTCGCTCTTCTTGATGAGCTTCAGCATCTCATCAGATTCTTCATTCGCAATGCCACTCGGGCCAACAGAAGAAGTGGGAGTCTTTTGTATGGAAGAGGGTCTGGCAACATCAAGTGCCGGATTCTGAATATTAACAGCGGTCCCAACCGGACGCTCAGCAGATTCAGAAGCAACAGGGGCTTTGGCAGGTGCAGAGAAAACACGACCACTCCGGGTCAGCCCACTTACATCAGCGATGTTGGTTACAGCAGTTGAGGGCAAAGGCACTTCTACCCCATCTTGTACAGCAACAGGGTTATATCTGAACGACACAGCTCGGTCAGACGAATAAGGCACGGGGCCTGCAGGTTTAATCACCAAGGAGGGAGAAGCCTTTGGCTTGCTGCTATCATAGCGAATAACAACAGGCTCGGGTAACTTGAACACGGGGGATATAACATTAACCTCCGGTTCGTCCTCATCGACATTGCGATTCTGCAGAATCTCAATGGTTCCTTCGTCTAATAACTCTTGCAATTCTCTGCGGACCTGGTTGCAACCCAGACGGTTGACTGAACAGATGCGGCATTTGTCGTGGTCATGCTCCATGTGGCTGTACTGACACAGCAAACGATGTAATTCCACCAACGACTGTCGAATATGACTTACATATTTGACCTTATACTTCCCAGGGCATCCCTGGACCATATTCACAGACTTCCCATGCGAAGGCAAAGGGTTCTTAGTGACATTTGGGCCTGAATCTTCGAAGCTCAAAATCCCACATCTCATAAGGTCTTGAACCTTAGTCTTGAGTGGATAACAGTTTTCAATATTATGGCCCGGAGCTCCGGAGTGATACACACAATGCTGATCTGATTTATACCACCATTGTGGGTTTGCAGGAATAACAGGAGGATCCCTAGGAGTAACCAATTTCCTTTCCAACAAGGAGGGATATAGCTCTGCATATGACATCGGGATCGGATCGAAGCTGATCTTCTTCCTATCATAATTCGTGTTGGCCTGATTGGTTGTGCTTCCACGAGGCTGGTAAGCCTGTTGCTGTGGGCGTTGCTGTTGCTGATATTGAGGTTGTTGATATTGTTGCTGATGCTGAGCCTGCTGATTATCTCTGAATACAGGTGCTATATGAGCCACCTGGTGCTGATGACCGGCACGGCGTGCGGGTTTCCTCTGAACAGGAGGTTTCCTTGATTTGCCATGGGATTGCACAGCATGTGCTTCCCCATCCTTCTTCTTAGCAAATACTCCATACCGTTTGCTAGAAGAGCCTTCATCTTTCGCCAGACGTCCTTCACGGACACCTTCTTCCAACCTCATCCCCAAATTCACCATCTCGGTGAAATCAGAGGGAGCACTAGCGACCATCCGCTCGTAATAAAAAGAACTAAGAGTCTTCAAGAAGATCTTAGTCATCTCTTTCTCTTCCAGCGGAGGAGTAATTTGAGCAGCCAGCTCTCGCCACCTCTGGGCGTACTCCTTGAAGGTTTCCTTATCCTTCTGCGACATGGACCTGAGTTGATCTCGGTCAGGCGCCATATCGACATTATACTTGTACTGCTTGACGAAGGCTTCGCCAAGATCGTTGAAGGATCTGATATTAGCACTGTCCAAGCTCATATACCATCTGAGCGCAGCGCCAGACAGGTTGTCTTGAAAATAATGAATCAACAGCTGATCATTATCCGTTTGGGTTGACATCTTCCTTGCGTACATGACCAGGTGAGCTAGTGGACAAATTTTCCCCTTGTATTTTTCAAAGTCAGGCACTTTGAATTTAATCGGTATCTTCACACCGGGAACTAAGCACAACTCGGCAGCAGACTTGCCGAACAGATCTTTACCTTTGAGGGTCTTCAATTCCTTCCTCAGCTCAAGGAATTGGTCATTCATGGCGTCCATCTTCTCATTAACGTCCGGGCCCTCAGACGGCTCGGAATGATAGATGGTATCTTCAACCCTCGGCATAGTATGCACGACAGGAGGAGCAGCAACAGGGACCGGGCTAGATGTCGGCATGTGAGCAAAAGTTGGAGCAGGAATATCCGGCATGAAACCCGGAGGCATACCCCAATGGAACCCGGCTGGCATTGCGTGAGACGCAAAATGAGCACTGGCGGCTGGCACAGACGGAGCTACAATTTCAGAGACGACAGTCCTCTGAACAGGAGTTGCAGGCGGTTGAGCAGGTTGATTCTGAGCAGCAAGAAGTTGCTCCATCAAAGCGCCAAGTCTGGCGACCTCTTCCTTCAGTTCTCTGTTCTCTTGCTCTAGCTGATCCATAACTCTGGCAGAACTTGCTCGAGTATAGTACCGGTGAGTCAGCTTGTCTTCAAAATAAATGAAGAACACAGAGTCAGCACAAGAAGACCAGAAACAAGGTACCTGCTTATGCAAAATGATGCATGAAGTGCTTGTGTAGATGCTTTGTTTTATTTTCAAGGAACCCTTAGGGTATTATTTGCAATTTTTGAATTTTTCAAAGCATTTATTATCATTATGGAAAATATCTCATTCAATATATCGAGACAAAGAAGTACAACATTTTAATTCAATTACAAGGAGAAAAGGAAAATAACATCCTATGGATCCCTATTAGCTCGGGATGCTGGAAGACGGGAAACACACAGCTTCTTGATCTCTCTCTCATAGGCTGCTTCCATATCCGCTTTCTCCTTAGCCAGCTGATCATACTTCCTCTTCCAGAATTTGGAAGACTGAGGAAGCAAGGAAGTCCAAGTGTCGTTCGGATCGTCGATCACTCGATGCTCGAGAAACTCGATCAGAGCATCTTTCTCCTTAAGCTGCTGCAGCAATTCCTCTCTTTCACGGATCCAAGCACGTGAAAGGTCTTTCTCTCTCAACTCTTCTACACGTTGGGTAGGGAGGGTTGAAGGCTCAGCCACATCCAACGGTGTAGGTCTCGGATGGTCGTACAGCATCAAGTACACAGCGGCTCTCTGTCTAACCCAAGAGGTATAAGGTTCCAAAGCAATGCAATTCTTCGGACCTAGCTCATTCCTACTCTTCTTGCAGATCTTGCGCCAAGCGCGGACGAATCTGGCTTTCAGGCCTTGGGGATCTTTACCCTCCTGAAAGAATACGCCTTCTAACAAAATGTTATGAGGTTTATCCTTTAGGGGGAACCCAAGCTGACGACGTGCGAGAATGGGATTGTAGTTGATCCCACCACATGTACCAAGAAGAGGCACATTAGGGAATTCACCACAATAGTCAATGATCTGGACGGTATCATACACGCGATCATACCAAGAGATATCATCATTGGTGACAGACATAAGTCTCTGAGACCACCGTAGACATCCCTTGTTCTCCTTGAAGGCAAGAGTCTGCGGCAAGTGCGAAATAAACCACTTGTACAGCAAAGGCAGACAGCATACAATAACTCCCCCACCCTTTGCATTTCTCAGATGCAAAGAGACATAGGCATCACCCAACAAAGTCGGGACGGGATTAAGAACCGAGAAGATCCTAATGGCGTTCATGTCCACAAATTTGTCGAATTTGGGGAATAAGACCAACCCATAGATGAGCAATACAAACAAAGCCTCAAAGGCATCCTCACTCATGGCCTTCCCATAGATGGTAGCTTGAGCGATGAGGAAATCAGAAGGAAAACCTTGAATTCCACCTTTGGTAGTCAGATTAGCTTTAATCAAAGCTTCATCTATGTGCAACAAATCAGCAATCTCTCGAGCGGCCAGAATACTCTCTAAGCCGTTGAACGGCACCTGATCCAGAATCGGGATCCCAATGAGGTGAGAATACTCCTCCAAAGTAGGCAATAACTGGAAGTCCGGGAAAGAGAAGCAGTGGTACAAAGGATCATAAAACTGAGCTAGAGTATTCATCAGTCCCTCATCAACCTGAATAGTCAACAGAGGCAGAAGCTTCCCATAGCGAGCTTTGAAACCCAAGGGATCTAATACATAAGATGTCAGATTCCTTAACTCTTTCACATCGGGCTGCTTAAAGCTGTACTTCTTTGTATGCCTTTTTGGTCTTTCCATGTCTGAAAATTTTGCAAATAAACCCTTTAAGTTCCTTGAAAATTTTCTCTTTTTTTTTTGATGACATGAGGTGTAGATGAATGCATGAATGCATGAATGCAACAATCACACTCAAGGATCAAGCAAGTCACACCAAACAAAGGTCGTGGGAAAGCTCATTGTATCCCTAATATCAATCATCCATTTTGGTGGATTTAGGTTTTCACCTTATCAACACCCAAGTTCCATTGATATTAACGGTACATGAACCGGCTCTAACGTCCTTAATATCAATCATCCATTTTGGTAGATTTAGGTTTTACACCTTATCAATACCCAAGTTCCATTGATATTAACGATGTTTGAACGACTCAACCACGAATCACGGGTTTGCTGAGAGTCACGAGCATGGAGTCTCGGTTAAGAACCACCCAAAGGGAGTGTACTAGGGTTTAAACCTGCCAGACATGTTCTACCAGAGGTTCCCATAATCATCGTCTCATCTCTCGGATATTATCGGAGGAACGAATACTCGTATTCCAAAAATATTCTCAAGAGAGACTCTTATGAGTGTAGTATCGCGTAACAATCGCATCAGAACTGACATCTGAACGACCTCCGCACTACGTCCTAAAATAGGCCAAGATGGGTTTGGTAAACTAAGGTCCTTGGCTTCTAAGGCACATGATTGAACGAATAATGCCTAACCACAAATGACTTGTGTGACATTATTAATCCAACATGACCTCCACCAAGTGAATGGACTCGCAAGTCAACTGGCTAAGGAATACTCCACACCAGCCAACAAGACTATGCCATTCTCCTATCCTAGAACTCATCTCACAGAGATCACCAAAGCAAACAGCAATTGTATATCAAGCAATTCAAACATTACAATCATTACAGTTATCCCAAATTGTACAAAAATATGTCAAATAACACATAAACAAATATCATACAACAAGGGTGAAAAGTAGGCAATACCACTAGGGAAGGTCTAATGTTATCCCCAGCAAAGTCGCCACTTTTCTGTAGCGGTGTATTCTTCGCTATATGATTTATTGATTAAACCATAAGCAAAGTATACAATGAATCGAGTCGCCACCGCACTTTTATTTATCCTAAGGACTGGTTAAAAAGCGAACAAAAACCTAAGAAGTTTTACACGTAGAAAACCAATAAAAGATCAGAGAATCTGGGTAAGGGGTAAATTACGCAATGGGAAGGTGTTAGGCACCCATCACGTCCTAGGTACTCCTAGGGAGCCCTTTTCACACTTGTTGTATAAAAAATGTTTATTTGTTTATGACATATTGTGCAAACATGAATGGGATGATGAGAAAAGAATGTACAAGTTAGTTATCTTTGTGTTCGAACGGATGAACCCATTGCCTACGTACCTTCCATCAAAGGTAAGGATCAAAACGCCGTAGTTCGGCTAAAAGATTTCCAAAAATTAGTGAGTTCATTTTAAGACACAAGCACTAAGGCTTTTCATTACCAATGGGAGAAAACTCAACCAACATCAACAATCCACCATGCGAGGACGACTTCAACATACTAGTGAGGGGTTAACCCTATAATAAGTATGGAAGACTTACAATCAACTCACTAAGGATAAGGTAAGATTTACATCAACCACTATGGTAATTAAAACCTATGGCTAATGTATGAAATCATGTTAACAATGGGCAAAGCCAAAACAATTGAATGGGTGAAGTTAATTGATTATGATTATTCACAAAATATGGTCAAGGTATGATTAAGATTGATTCAAAGAAGTGTTATGAAAAGTGAAGTTTGAAAAGTCAAGGACTTATGGTCCAGGTTTCTAATTTGAAAAGACATGAAGATGTTTGCACAACAAGTCAAAGTTTTTGAAAGCAAAGTGTGAAAAGGTTTAGGACAAAGAGAGTATGGATGATGGAATGTAAAACTTCTTAGAAAGGTTCACCTCTTGAAATCATATAGAAGATGATTCAAGTGTGTCCTTAGGAATGGGGCAACAAAGCAAGTAAAAATTAAGGCAAGGTGATACCGGATGCCATCAATGGTCTTATACCAATCTCACAAACAAAAGCGGATACCGGATATCAATAAATGGATTTACACCAATCTCCTAAAGTAAAACAATGATACCGGATGCCATCAATGGTCTTATACCAATCTCGCAAAGCAAAAGCGGATATCGGATACCAATAAATGGATTTACACCAATCTCCTAAAGTAAAACAAAACTTGGATGTCAGATGCCAATCTATCTGGACTTATACCAACCTCCAAAGGATGATCATAGGAATACAAGGGCCAACAACATGGTCTTACACTTGCATCCTCACATACAACAAACAAACAAAGCATTTAAGCAATGGACATGAGTGACCAAATGAGATGGTCTTACACTCTGTCCCTTCCAAATCACAGGAACAATGGCCAAAGAACATGGTCTTACAATTGTCCTCAATGGGTAAACCAAACATGGATCACAAAGATATGCAATGATGATCATGCAATAATGAGCAATCAATGATGATAAGTGCACAAAGGTAAGCAAACATGTACAAATGCAACAAGCAATCAAACAAACATTTAGCACACTCTATAACCAAACAATTAGGCTCAATCAAAGGGTTAGACTTAAAAGTCAACTGGAATAGGGTCAATGGTGCTCTTAACCTTGACATTGAGAGCCAAGGTGAAGCAGATGAAAGGATATGAGGGGTGTGCCTCATCACTCTTATCCCTGGTCAGGGAGAGCATTAAATATCAGAAGGTGTGGGAGTTCAGAAAGATGGAACTCTCTCCACAAGTTAGACTCGATAGATCTTGGGTTTTTACTCACTATGCATCAACACCTGTGGTGTGAGCAACGTGAGTGACTCACAGAATAGTAGGAGATAGGCTACATATCTCTTTTGTCTACCAATTGCCTCACATGAGGTCTTTACCTGCTTGGGGACAAATTTAAACAATCACAAACATTGCCTCTTAAGGAGGACTTCAGACAGTTGCCTGGCTAAATAACAAGCCAGGTCTTCCAGACTACATGGAGACAAGAGAGTCTACCTCAATGCTTAAGCAAAGCAAAGCAATATCAAGTTCTCAAAGGAACTAAAGCGACTATGGTACCTGAAAACAAACAAGTTATGAACCAACAGACAACACAATCAATCACATGTGCAAAGCACAAACTCAAAGCAAATGAGTTAGCATCCTACAAAACAAAACAAGTTAATTCATGATAATCAAATAAACCAAAATCAATCAACTTGAATTAATCTCCTTAAAGCATTTGCTTCTTTATCCTGAAAAGTCAAACTCAAATGTGAGAAACAAGACCACTAGGGCAAGCCTAGGGTCAAAAGGAGGTAAAAAAATCAAAACAGCAAGTGAAAATTGATCAAAATCAAGATTTATCCAACAAGAACAAAGTCTAATTGGTCTCATGTCAAAACTATACACCAAATCAATTTTATACACATAACATGTCAAACTATGCATTTTGGAATCACAATGGAGCTAACAGAATGATCACACTCAAACCAATATCAAAACAGCTCAATAAATTCCACAAAAATTTCAGCTCAAACAGAACATATTCAATGAGCCACATATCAAATTTCATGCTATTTGGACCAGAGGAAGTATGGGAATTAAAACATGAAGTCATGGTATGCAAAAATGAGCTCAAACTAGGCCACAAATGATGTATCAACTTTAGGCAAGTGTAAAACAGAAATGACATAAGATAAATGAGTCACTCCAAAGCCAAAATGCAGTTAGACATGCTAAGGATCAATCCACAAAATTTCAGCTTCATATGATAAGGCATGAGAATTTCACAAGCTATGGAAAATGATCACTCAAGAAAAGTTCACAAAATGGTAAACAGCAAACAAAAATACCAATCAAATAGGAAATTGATCAACAAATCCTACAAAAAATCATGGTTAAACTAGACATATAGATGTAATCACATGAAAAATCCAGAGCAAATGGCATTCAATAAGCATGGGAACAAAATTCATGAAGTTGGCATAACATAGTGTGACACACATTGTCACACTCAAAAAGATCACATCATATCTCCTTAACCAGAAACTCAAAAATAGCAAACTATACATCAAAATCACCAGGAAAGAGTCTAGATCATGCCTATAAAATTTCATGCATTTTGGATAAGGCATCATTATTTTATGAATGAAATGGCAAAACATATACACAAAACATACATGATCAAAGCCATTAGGCAAAATCAAAAATCAATCAGGCACAACTTTTATTATCATGCCTGAAAAAAACTAGAGAGAATTTGGAGATGAACACAAAAATCCTCACTCAAATTGGATCATCCATGAATTAATTATGAATTTTTGAAGTTTAATCAAGAAATGAAATAATTATTTAGTGATTAAAATTAATTAACATGGCGCCAGTGGCAATCTTGTAATTATGCCAAGCCACGATGAAACGCGGCGTTTCATTAAAACGCCATGGCGCTGCGTGATTGGTCAATGCACGCGGGAAACAAGTTTTCAAATCCAAAGCCAGGCGATGAAGATCTAACGCGAAATCTGGAAAGAAATTTTGAGGTGCTGGACGCGTTCGTCATCATTGCAAACTGTTCATCATCAACATGACTTTTTCTCACGAAAACCAGCAAATGATATACCAATCGAAACGTCATGTCATGTAGATCATTATTCTAACAAGAAATTAACCTAAATCTACTCATGCTTTACGGATCGAGCCAAGAAAGTTTCACACTCAAATGTTCAGATCAAGATATCTTCATCAATACCTAATGAAAACCTAGGATCTAAGTTGCAGTGTAACCTACGTTGTGAGATCTACAAGACGCATATCAAGACTTCAAGAATCGTGTCAATCGAGTTCTGACCTTATGAAGATGCAGGTCCTGATTCAGCTTGTTTCGAGGCTCCAATGGCAGAAACAGATACTCTATGATGATGTAGAAGGTGAATGCAAGTGGTCTTGTAGCTCAATTACGCTCCAGCTTTCAAGAATGTTCAAACAGCCATGGATGAGCTTGATTTCAACAGATGCGGATTTGCCTATGTTCTTCACCAATTGCCTTCAACAGATCCTCCAATCCACCTGCAGATGAAGATTCACACAAAGAACTAGCAAAGCAATGGTGAATTTCAAAAGAAAAGTCAAAAAAAGTTGGAAGAGAATTGAGAGAATTTGTGAAATTTGTGAGTTTGATCTGAAATTGTGAATGTGTATCTGAACATTCTGTTAGGATTAGGCTTTTATAGTACCCCTTAATCCAATGCCTTAATCATGTTTAGCTCAAATTGGAGTGATTAGCAAATGAAGCTCATGTTATGCACTTTGGCCAATTTGCCCTTTCTCATTTAGAACCAATGGAATAGTGAATTTCTGCTTGCAGCAAGTCACAAATTGCATTTGGAAGTGAACTGAATTGGTTTGGCATGGAAATCCTTTGTATTTTGAAATTGGCCTTTTTCCCCACCAAAATTAAATGGTTCACTTGAAAAATGACCTTTTTATGTGAAGGTTTTTGATGAAATGTGATGATGGATTTGGATAGTACATATCAAATGTGGTTTGCTCAAAAAAGAATCAACCAAATTGGCCTTTCCATTCAAAAGTTATGGCACTTTGAATTTCAACTTTTTCTGAAAATGATTTGATCATAACTTGCCAACCACACATGAGAAATGAGTGTTCTTGGACTTTTTGGAAAGGCAAGAGCAAGATCTTTAACTTTCATGTTGGACAAATTTTGATTTGAAGCTTGGTTCATGATGTAATTTTGAGGAGAATGACTTTCCATTTTGGGCAGCTGAAAATTACAGGTCATTACTATTTTGGGAAACTTTTTGTCTGACCTCAAATCCTTCAACCTTGATCTTTGAAATGTTAATTGGGACCTATATGGACATGAATGAGACCTTTCCAACCATCTCACACCCTCAAATCCCTGATTAAATGCACAGTTGACCATAATTGACTTTTCTAGGGTTTTGGTTGACCGAGCCATGTTCTGATGAATTTCAAGCCTTTTTCTCTTGAGATCTTGATACCAAATGATGTCACAACTTATATGAACCTCTTATGAATGATCATGGTGCCCAAATTCTTCAAGAATGGTCACCATCCATTGCCCAATGACTTGCTTGACTGATTGACTGATGATTGCTTCAGCTGCAAGTAATCATGGTTAGATGACAATATTTTTGTACTTTTGGTTAGTAAACAAATGAAAAGCAATGACATACAAATGCAATACATGCTTGGTGATCAAGAACCACACTCACAAGATACCCACCCACTAGGAGGGAAGCTAAGGTGCACAATGATCCTTGAGGCAATGACATGATATGATATGATGCCATGAGGGATCTTAGGGAAAAATTGGGGTCTTACAATAACTAACTCATTCAAACCATTTTTAGGCCTTTGTGCCTTTCAAACTTAAATTTTGTTAAAAGCAATGCATCCACTTTGAAATTTGTATCGCGAACTACGAGTTTTTGATCCCTCATTTTTATGTTGGTACGTAGGCACAAGTCCGAAAGTCTTGTCAAACACAAAAATATAATTAATGAATTCTTTTCTCATCCCCTCACTCTATTTGTTTGTAAACATCATTTTGTACAAAACACATATGCACACAAAAAAGGGCTCCCTAGGAGTACCTAGGACACTTTGGGTGCTAACACCTTCCCACTGTGTGACAAACCCCCTTACCTGTAATCTCTAACATTTTATTAGTTTTGATTTGAAAACTTCTTACTTTTTGGGTTTTGTTCGTACTTTTTCCCTCTTTCCTTGGAAACAATAAAAGCGCGGTGGCGACTCTTGTTATTTGATGTCTTGCTTATCCATAGCTTGATGATCATGAATTTACCGCTACACATAATCTTTATATGGTATCAAACCGGGTTGATTTGTCTCCCATTCACCTTTGATCTGATTCACAACTAAAGCTGAATCTCAATAGACATCCAAATACTTGATTCTGAGATCAATGGCCTCTTCAAGCCCCATACTGCAAGCTTCATACTCAGCCATATTATTTGTACACTTGAAAGTCAATCTAGTTGTAAATGGAAAATGCGTGCCTTGAGGAGTAATGATCACTACTCCAATGACATTACCATACTGATTAACAACTCCACCAAATACCATGCCCCAACATGAACCAGGTTCTAGCCCTTCTTCAAGCAATGGTTCATCACAATCTTTCATTTTCAAGTACAAAATCTCTTCATCAGGAAAATCATACTATTTTGACTGGTAATCTTCAATCGGTTGGTGAGCCAAATGGTCAGCCAAGACACTACCTTTGATTGCTTTCTGAGATCGGTATTCAATATCATACTCGGATAACAACATCTGCCAACGGGAATCCTCCCAGTTAAAGCAGGCTTCTCAAAAATATACTTGATAGGATCCATTCTGGATATCAACCAAGTGATATGATTCAACATATACTAGCGCAAACGCTTAGCAGCCCAAGCCAATGCTCAACAAGTCTTTTCTAGAATAGAATATCGAGTCTCACAATCGGTGAATTTCTTACTAAGGTAGTAAAAATTGCAAATTCTTTCTTTCCAGTCTCATCTTGCTGACCAAGAAGACAAGACATACTCTCTTCAAGCACAGTCAAATACATGATCAACGGTCGTCCTTCAACAGGCGGAGACAAAATTGGAGGCTCAAGCAGATATTCTTTGATACTGTCAAAAGCTTCCTGGCAATCTTCGGTCCAGTCACAAGACTGATCTTTCCGAAGAAGCTTGAATATAGGCGCACATGTGGCAGTCATGTGTGAAATGAATCTTGAGATATAATTCAAGCGGCCGAGAAAACCTCTGACTTGCTTCTCAGTTTTGGGTGCAGACATCTCTTATATTGCTTTGACCTTGGTAGGATCAACTTCAATACCCTTCTCGCTGATAATAAAGCCCAACAACTTACCAGAACGAATACCAAAAGTCCATTTATTGGGATTCAAGTTGTGTATACTTCCTCAAATGCTGGAATAGCTTCAATAAATGCTCAACATGTTCCTCTTCATCAATGGATTTGGCAATCATATCATCAACATAGACTTCGATCTCTTTATGCATCATATCATGAAAAAGAGTATTCATTGCCCTCTGGTAAGCCGCACCAGCATTCTTTAGACCGAAAGGCATCACTCTATAATAGAATGTTCCCCAGGGTGTAATGAGCATGGTCTTCTCCATATCTTCGGGTGCCATCTTGATCTAATTATAACCGGAAAATCCGTCCATAAATGAAAAGACTTTGAAACCCAATCATCTTGCTCTTCGAACGACTGGATGAATTTTTCCTCTTGCTCAAGTAGACGAGACAAATCATCAGATACATCTTCATCACTTTCCTCCTCAGCCTCAAACACAGGAAATTCAAATTTTGGAGAAGGAGTAGGATCATTGTATTCAATGGTTTTAGAAACCAACCTGCATAATGATTTGATATTTTGATTTTAGAGAAGTGAATTATGACCAAATATTATGCAGATGGACAATTATTATTTATTGATTTATATTTTTTGTGATTACCATTTTCCAGAAAAAGCAAAACGTAAAAATAAAGCATCATAGATGTGGATGAATAGAATTGAATTTTATTGATGATCAAATTTGAAATGCCTAACAATGTTCACTTCTCCCATAGGCATAGGAGAAGGATTTTCAAAAACAAATAAAATCAATTACTTAGATCGATGCATAATAATTGGAACATCAACAGCTGACCAATTGTTGCAAGCTTTTCAATGCGTCACAAAATTGGTGCAATCTTCATCTTCATCACCCTTGATCACGGCAGCTAAGTGTTGTTCATTACCATGAATAAACCCTTCCCTACAGAAACTGGGTTGCACATCTTCATCTTTAACCATAAATGAACCTCGTTGGAAACCCAAACCAGCTCTGCTCTTGTAGTCAGTGACCTCTACCATCTGGCCCCACTGATCAGAATTACCATCTTCGACGATCTTTTGCGCATCCTTGAATGAGGACATAGGTGCCCCGACTCTCTTTTCCTTGGCAATAGATAAGGCTTGGAACAGAGTTCCAATCTCATCCTTAGCTTCTACGTAAGAGAAAGACGACAGGTGGTTTACCAATAAAGCCTTCTCCCCACCGACAATAACCAGCTTACCATTCTTGACAAACTTCAATTTCTGATGCAGCGTTGAAGTAACGGCTCCTACCTCGTGTATCCATGGTCTTCCTAACAAGCAGCTATAGGCCAGGTGGATATCCATTACTTGGAAAGTAATTTGGAAATCACTCGGATCTATCTTCACAGGAAGGTCCACTTCACCAATCACAGTTTTGCGAGAACCATCAAAAGCCTTGACGATCACGCCACTATATCTCATTGGAGCACCTTGATACGACAATCTTGACAAGGTTGATTTGGGAAGTACATTCAATGAAGATCCAGTGTTGACCAACACATTCAACAGAGCATCCTCCTTGCAATTCATTGAAATGTGCAACGCTAGATTGTGATTTCTACCTTCCTCAGGAAGTTTCTCATCACAGAAGCTCAAATTGTTGCAGGAAGTGATGTTAGCCACAATATGATCAAACTGATCTACCGTAACATCATGGTCTACATACGCTTGCTCCAATACATTTTTCAATGCTTCTTTGTGCGCTTCAGAGTTCATAAGCAGAGACAACACTGAAATCTTAGAAGGAGTTTGGAGCAACTGCTACACCACATTGAATTCACTTTTCTTAATCAATCGGGGTACCTCATCATCATCACTAGGCTTCAAACCGCTGGATTCACCAGACTGACGCTTTGGAGCACTAGTTGGATCTACTGCAGGCACTTCCATCTTCTTACCAACTAAACAATCTTCCACATTCTTTTGGAACACCGGCCCAAAAACTCGACCGCTACGGGTCACCTTTGTAACATCAACTATGCTCACAACAAAACTACTCGTAGGTAAAGGGACCTCTTGACCATTCTCTAACATGGTTGCATTGTACTGATACGAAATAGCTTTATCGGATGCATACGGGACTGGACTCGATAACCGTATAACCAACGGTGATACCGATCTATTGCTGACATTATTACTGCTACTGCTGTCAAATTGAATCACCACTCTCTCTGGTGTCTTGAACACATGAATTATTGCATTCACATCGTCATCCACGTGATGGGACTTGAGAGTTTGAATCATACCTTCATCCATCAACCTCTAGATGTCTCTCTTCACAACCATATAACCTCGGGGGTTAACACTGCAGATTGCACAACCATCATGGTCATGCTCACAATCACTCACCAAACAGATATCCTTGTGCATCATCACCAAGGACCTTCTAATAAAACATACATCAAATACCTTGAACTCCCCAGGACAGCCATCCACCATATTGACAGAAGGGTTACCATGAGCAGGTAATGGATTAGCTTTGACATTTGGCGCACGGTCCTCAAAGGACACCGTCCCACTCTTTACTAGCTTTTGGACTTCGTACTTCAGAGGGTAACAGTTCTCGATATCATGGCCATGAGCTCCTTAGTGAAAGGCACAACGAAGCTCTGGCTTGTACCACCATGGAAGTGGTTCAGGAATCTGTGGCGGATTTCTCGGTTGCAAAAGGTTCTTGATAACCAATGATGGATACAGTTCAACATAGGTCACAGGAATTGGGTCAAATGAGACCTTCTTCCTCTCAAAAATTTGTGGTTGTTGATGATTGTTGGTATTGTTGTTGTTGTAGGTGTTTGTTCTTTACGGTGGCTGTTGTTGACGTTGTTGTTGAGTTCGTGTTGACTGGTTGTTAGAAAATACCGAAATTATAGATGATACTTGATGATGATGTTGACGGGGTTGTGTACTCCTTCTAACATGAGGCCTCATCTGCCTCCCAACAGATATTGCATTGGTCTCGTTCTCTTTCTTTTTGGAAAACCCACTGCCATACTTCTTGCTGGACGAAACCTCCTCTTTAGACAACCGTCCCTCTCAGACACCTTCTTCTAACCTCATCCCCATGTTTATCATTTTGGTAAAATCACTAGGGGCACTGGAAATCATGTGCTCATAGTAAAATGAGCTCAGGGTCTTGAGAAAAATCTTAGTCATCTCCTTTTCTTCCAAAGGAGGGTTGATTTGAGCGGCAACTTCTCTGCATCGCTGAGCATACTCCTTAAATGTCTCTTTGTCCTTCTAAGATAATGATCTCAACTGGTCCCTATCCGGCGCCATATGCATATTATATTTGTACTATTTTATGAATGCTTCACCTAAATCATTGAACGTGCGGACACTCGCACTATCCAAACCCATGTACCACCTCAGAGCGGCACCAATCAGACTGTCTTGAAAATAATGAATCAATAACTGATCATTATCTGTTTGCGTCGACATCTTTCTAGCATACATGACGAGATAACAAAATGGACAGGTATTCCCCTTATACTTTTCAAAGTCAGGTACTTTAAACTTCATCGGGATTTTCACATTAGGAACCAAGCAAAGTTCTGCAGCACTCTTACCGAATAAATCCTTTCTCCTTAAGGTCTTCAACTCCTTTCACAACTCAAGGAATTGGTATTTCATTTCGTCCATCTTCTCATAAAAATCAAGGCACTCAGACGACTCAGAATGATAGATGGTGTCCTCAACACAAGGTAGAGTGTGAACAACCGGTGGTGGCATAGACATGACCGGGCTAGATGCCGGCATGGAAGCGAAAGTAGGCGCAAAAACTTCAGGCATGAAATTGAGCGGCATTCCCCACGGGAATCCGGAAGGCATGGCAGGCGCGAAGTGAGCAGCAGTAGCAGGAATGGTAGAGGTAGCAACCTCTGAAATGATTGTTCTCTGAGGAGGAGGAGTTGTAGGTGTTGGAGACGATTGACTCTGAGCAGCTAACACTGACTCCATCATGTCAGTCAGATGGGCAATCTCGTCCTTCAAGTCTCTATTCTCTTGCTCTAGATGTTCCATAATTCTTGATTGATTTGCGCGGGTATTGTATAAATGAGTCAGCTTGGATGAAGCACAGAAGAAATACCAATAAGACATCTGGAGAAAGAGAAACTTGTATACAAATGATGCATGAAATGTAATGCTTGATTGTTTTTATTTTCAAGGAACTTACTATTTTATTTACAAATATATATATTTATAACAACAATTGCAACAATTTGAAATGACCATAAAAAAATCTCTTTTGTTTATATAATTGGAAGGATTACATTGAGTACAATTTCAGAAACCAAATTACAAAAAATACAAGAGAAAAGGAGACTAGTCATCCTAAGGATCCCTAACAACAACGTCGGAAGATCTAGCTGCAGGCGCGTACTTCCTTCGGATGCGTCGAATCTCGGACTCAAAAAAAGTCTTCATCTGCGTCTTCTCGAGAACAAGCTGATCAACAATCTTCTTCTAAGCAATGGAAAACTGAGGCATACTAGAGGAAGATGAGACCTCTGTCTCTCTCTGTCTCTTCATTACTCGGTCTTCAAGAAGCTCAATAAGTGCATCTTTGTCCTTAGACTCAAGCTGCAACTCCTCATGCTTTCTACTCAAAGCATGGAAACGCTCTTCCCACGCATCCTTTTCTTGCTTCATATTGGCGAGCGCGTCTTCCAACTCCTCTACATCTGGTTAGGGAGAGTTAATGGCTCAACCACAACCATATACATAGGTCTCTTACAAGCATAAGGCATTTTCAACTCCAAATCTCTCTTCTTCACCCAAATAGTGTATGCTTCCAAAGCTACACAATTGCACGGACCAAGCTCGGATCTTTCTTTCCTTTGCACATTATGCCAAGCATGTACAATCTTCTGCTTTAAATGTTGGGGATCTTTACCCTCTTGATAGAAAATACCTTCTAACAAAGTGTTATTAGGTTTGTCTCTCAAGGGGAACCTAAGTTGACGACGAGCCAAAACAGGGTTGTAGTTGATTCCTCCTTGTGTACCAACGAGAGGTACATTAGAGAATTCACCACAACAATCAATAATCTCCAAAATACTTAATGAAGAATCATACCAAACTATATCATCACTAGTGAGAGACATAAGTCTCTGAGACCACCTTAGACATTGTTTGTTCTCCACAAAAGTAGGCGTCTGAGGCAAGTGCAAAATAAACCACTTGTACAGAAGAGGAACGCATCATACAATAGTTCCACCATCTTTAGAATTCCTTAGATGCAAAGATAAGTGCATATCACCCAACGGAGTAGGCACAGGATTCCCAATCAAGAAAATTCAATGGCGTTAACATCAACAAAACCGTCAATGTTAGGGAACAAGGCTAAACCATAGATGAGCAACACAAAGATAGCTTCAAAAGCATCCACACTACCTGCTTGAGCAAAGGCAGTAGCTTCCTTGATGAGGAACTCAGAAGTCAACCCAAACAATCCTCCTTTCTTCACCCAATAAGCCTCAATCTCAGACTTCTTCAAGTGAAGAGCTTCAGCTATAATATGAGATTTGGGAATCTCTTCCAATCCACTAAAAGGCACTCTGTTAGAAACAGGTATTACCAATAGATGGGCATACTCATCAAACATAGGCACAAGCTGATAATCAGGAAAAGTGAAGCAACGGTAGAGAGGGTCATAAAACTGAACCAACACACTCAAGAGTCCTTCAACCACATCAGCAAACAAGATAGACAAAAGCTTCCCATGAGGTTGCTTGAAGTCCAAGGGATCTAATACAAAAGATGATAACTTCTACAACTCTTTCAAATCCGAACATCTGAAACTGCACTTCTAAGTGTTCCTTCGTCCACAATCCATGGTGTGAAAATATTTGCAAACAAGACCTCAGTTCCTTGAAATTATTTTTCTGGTGTGATGAATGTTATGATGCGCATGAGTGCATGAATGCAACAATCACAAATAAGGGATCACACACAAGGCAAACACACAAAGGTCAAGGGATGAATCAAGTCATTGTCAAGATCAATAATCCATTTTGGTGGATTATGGTTTACACCTTATCAACACCTAAGTTCCATTGATATTGTCAAGACTTGATCGGATCAACCAAGAATCAAGGTTTTGTTGTGAGTCACGAGCATGGAGTCTGGGTAAGAACCATCCCAAAGGAGTGAACTAAGGATAAAAACTTATAGATCATGCTCTAAAAAGTTCCCAGAGTCTTAATTCCATCTATCAGAGATTACAGGTTAGGATGGCTGACTCATCAACCCATAATATTCTCAAGAGAAACTCGTATGAGTGTAGTATCGTGTAACAACTGGTATCAAGTCTACACTTGCACAGTCTCCGCACTACGTCCTAAATAGGCCAAGAGGAGTTAAATGTTCTATGGTCCTCAGCTTCTCGGACCCCAAATCAGAGAAAGTAATGCCTAACCATAAATAACTTGCGTGACATCAATAGCTCCAAAAGGGTCTCCACTGAGTTAATGGGTCTCAAGCCAACTTGTTAAGTACTACTCCACACAAGTCGAACATGACTATACCATCTTCCTATCTTAATTGCACTCAAGTTCGGGTTAGAACTTATCTCACCACTCAGAGATCACCAAGCACAACAAGCAAATTATATCATACAAACAAATATACATACATAAAATATAAAAATATATACACACAAAAAGGTAGGCTAAGCCCACTGGATACTACTCCCCAGCAGAGTCGCCTCTTAATTTCTGTAGCGGTAAATTCATGATCATCAAGCTATGGATAACCTAGACGTCAATTAAACCAGAGTCGCCACCACGCTTTTATTATTTCTAAGGGAAAATAGAAAAAGTACGAATAAAACCCAAAAGATAAGAAGTTTTCAAATCAAAACTAATAAAATGCCAGAGATTACAGGTACGGGGGTTGGTTATACAGAGGGAAGGTGTTAGGCACCCAAAGTGTCCTAGGTACTCCTAGGGAGCCCTTTTTTGTGTGCATATGTATTTTTGTACAAAATGATGTATGCAATAAATGGAGTGGAGAGATGAGAAAATAATTCATTAATTATATTTTTTATTTGACAAGACCTTCGGACTTGTGCCTACATACCAACGTAAAATGAGGGATTAAAACCTCGTAGTTCGTGGTAACAATTTCAAAATGAGTACATTTCTTTTAACAAAAAATTAAGTTTAACAAAGGCACAAGAGGCCTACAAATGGTTTGAATGAGTGTTAGTTCTTTTTGGCTTTTGAAATTTTAAGTCAAGTATGATTAAGTTCGTTTACAAGTTTGATTAAGAAAAGAGTTTAAAATGCAAAGGCATAAGACCAAAGTTTCTAATTTTCAAAAATGGTATAAGTTTAGAAAAAAAAAACACTATCAAAGAATATTTTAAAAGGAGGGAGATATTTAAAATTAAAGAAATGGGGGAGGAGATGAAGAGACTAATCCTAAGCACAAATTTAAAAGTTAAGAGTTGAAAAGATCTGACCAATGGGCTGCAATCCTATAGACAAGAATGTCATATAGAAACCCGAATTTCCCTTGGACTTTAGAATCAAGCAATATAAATCCACAAATAGAAAGATAAAGAGCAAGGCATCGAATAATGATAGCCACATACATGCTTAGCAACTTCATGATCTTCTTCATAATTTCCCATGCATCAGATGAACTCAAAGATAGGCACTAGGCACAAGTTCAAAGTAACAGCTCCAAAAGACCATGTAGTAGATGAATTCATATGGGATCACAATACTTGCTTCAGATGAAGTTTCAATTCACAAGCACTTTGTTCCATGAAAGTTGGCATTGGCCAAGTCCTTTTTTCATAGGGAATGTTGCCTAATTCTAAGTCCAATGTATCAGAGCAAACCAACAGTCCACACAAAATGTCTTTTAGGGTTTTTGTTGTTATTATGTACATTAAGGTCAAAAGACCACAAACACATATAAGTATATACAAACACAATATAATCACAAGATAAGGCTCAAATGAGCAAAGTAAAAATGGCATTAAATTAAACAAGTTAAATGGTATGCATAATCGCAAATGAATAAAGGCTCAAAATTAAAGTGCATAAAAGTAAATGGCTTGAAATTAAATGTTAGTTGTTAGTTGATTAGAAGTTAGTATTGGTTTTGCTTTTGTTTTTTTTAAGTCATTCTTTGGAGAACACTTAACCCACTTGTCACAATCATGGATCCTTGAACCAAGACATCTTCCAAAGGAAGGAAAAAAGGCCAAGTTTCCACAAAATACCATGAAAGAGTGGAGACTTACAATCTCACTTACTAGAATGTTATGCCTTTTATGTCAACAATTTAGCGCTATGTTAAGCAATCATAATTGGACTTATAAAGAAGTCACAACTATTTGAGGTCGGACAATAGAAATTTTAGTGTTAATGCATGTTAGAGACATGGTATTATGAACCATGCTCCTAAAACATACCACACTTAAAAAGAATATGCAAAAGGGTGGACCTAATCTCATCCACACTCATGTTGATTTACAATCAACTAGCCTTAGGATGTAGAGATATCATAGGTCTATGACATGAATGAAGAGAGAATGGGATCAAAATGAAGAGGGAGGGAAAATGGAATCAACACAAATTAATCAAAGGAGGACTTTTATCAAATTAAAATTATTCATTCATTTTGGGAGATGAAATGTACATTTCATCAATCCCCTAAATCCAATGATTTTTACTTTAAAAAGTCAAATCAACCTTGACTAAGGCCCAACAACAAAAGTCAAACTCAACAAGTCAATATCAAATTCTCAACATAATTTATTTTGCAATTAAACAATTAAAATCAATTAAGTAATGCATTAAATTAAGTTATGGTTTGTCAAATTTCTAAAACCTCATTAACACACCAAAGAAATGGCCATGAGATTTATTATAGGTTGGCCAGAGGACCTTGGAGAAAAAATTTCGTAATTTTTAGGAACTTAAAATTATTTTTAAACCATGAAAAATATTCATAAAATCAATTAAATCATGAAAAATATTAATAATGATCCAAAAAATAATTTTAATTCAGAAAATGAAAGAGGAATTTATTTAAATTTTTTGGTGAAACTCTCATATTTTTTGGATCAATATTAAAATTAATATGAATTAATGAAAATAAACTAAATAAAAGGAAAAATCAGAAAATAGAAAAAACGTGGACCACTTGATCTCCCTCATTAATTGAGGTGGCAGATCAAGTGGGTGCTATCGCACTTTCCACCATAGTCACGAGTCAATGCGTAACACAAGTGGTAATCCAAACCAACACGCGAGATTAGGTCAATTCAAATGGATCATGTGGCTCTGATGACTGCCAGCTCACCACCGGTGCCAAAGCTCCGGTCTTCTTCTCCGGTGAGCTTCACCGGACTGGTTCAGTCACAACCATCACCGAAATTAAAAATGAGGGCATGAATTTAAAATAAAAATGCCACTGAGCTCGAATCTGGCATGTTCTATATTCCTTACTAATATAGAACATGCACCTCACGTAGGCGAAACCTACATTATCTGATACTAGTCTTGATGAGTGTTAAAACTTTGAAAACATAAACTTAATATTTAATTTGAGGGAATTTGCAATTATTCTGATCTCACCGGCTTATTTATCATATAAATCGTCTCTCACATGCATCAACATACATTCACATGCATCAACATACATATATAATGAAACAGTTATGGCCCCTAGCGCAATTGTTCTCCCAAGCCAATGAGAGAACCTAAGCTAACCTAATAACGATCTAAGCTTCTCCAAGCAAGATATTCAAGGTTGTCCTCCTTTGATATTGACTTCTTCTCTTTCTTCATAACATTACATTACATAAAAGAAACTCGTTTTACATACGAGGGAGTGAGATGAGAAAAGAAGTTACATTGAGAGATTAAAAGAGAGGCATGACACGTAGGTCGTATTTTAAAACCCAAAACAAAATAAAGGAAAACTAAGGCCATAACCGATCACCACAAGACAATAATAAACACATTATTATTATTAATTTTAATTCTTTTAATTAATGAAAACCAAATTAAATTTCGACGACCGATCACACTACGCAGAGTTAGCCGGGGTCCGCTGCCCGGTCAGCGGGAACGGGTGTATTTTGTCTTGCGTTAACTGATTAACCAAATGCGTTAACCGGTTAACACTGTTGAAAATCTGTTCGTAATTTGCATTCTGTTTTGCGTTAACCGGTTAACCAAATACGTAAACCGGTTAACACTATTGAAAATTTGTTAGAAGGTTGTATTCCGTCTTGCGTTAACCGGTTAACCAAATACGTTAACCGGTTAACACTGTTTAAAAATCTGTTAGAAAGCACAACTCTTGTGCAGTCACAACCCTAATCGCATAACTCTTTGACAACACAACCCTTGTGCCGTCACTAACCCTAATGCACCAATTTCAGACCGTCAAACACATCTCGATTGTTGATTCAGTATGATTGATCAACACGTCATTGCTTCACCATACTAATGTCGGATCAAGAAGCAAACGACCATTGATCGCTCAAAGGAAAACAACCATTAAGTGTTTGAATGAATGAAACAGAAACAGTATATCATATATACCGTATTTTGCATCAGGATTACTTATATCATATATATGACTCGATCGATCTCGATTTAATTTCTCGTTTATTCTTTGATTCATTCTGTCTTGAATTGTATTAATACAGAAAATAAACAGTTATCAGATTCATGGTTTCGTAAGTGGCTCTGATACCACTGAAGGAGAATGGTGATCCAAAACGCAGCGGAATTTAAAATTTCTCCTCTAATGATCCTTACGAATGGGCATGATCAGTGATAGAATCGTTACCTCTTGTGGCGATCACGAACGTTGAACGATGACAACGCCTCTACTCAGTCCACACGAACGGATTCCTTCAATCTCAGTGCTAGCTGCTATGAATGAAGGCTTTGAGTGAGAGAGAGAGAGAGAGAAACGAAATTGCAAGTGTTACAATGCTTCTACACAAGGGTTCTATTTATAGAACCACTTGTGTGGGCTGCAAGCTAAAAAGCCCACTCAAGTGTATATGACCCATATCTTATAATATGCCAAAATCACTTAAGCTCGTGGTACCTTACCATATTTCGTATTCTACTTAAGTACACCGTACCTTACGATGTTCTATAATTCACTTAAGGGCACCGTACATTACGATATTCCTTAATTACTCTATCTCTCATCAATCAGTCCTTTGTGTGTGACCCTATAGGTTTTCGCGGCATTGGTAATTATATTAAATCATGTATTTAACACAATAAACAGTGAGTGGTATCTAGCAACACATCACTGCTACCCAAGACACGAAAATGTCATGTGATCTGACAAATCATTCTGTGATAATAATTATGTGTATAATTACCCTTTTGCCCTTATGTCTATATTGAACACAAGGCATAGACCGTGTCATCCTTGTCCAGTTCAATATTGGGCCCATAGACATTTATCCTGTTACGCAGGATGTGAAAATTCCATCTAGGTCACTCATGCCCCTTAGCATGTGTCGTGGAGTACCCATCAACTGTCTTTATGGTCATCCAGTTACGGACAATGTTTGATCAGCAATAAGGCACTCGACTCTACATCTAGGGTCCATAGTGGTTTCAGGTCGAAGGGTGGTATACACCACTATCACCATGAGAATAACTTATGACACTATGCATAACATTCTATATAGTATTCTCATAGCGGGTCAATCCAGTATAAATATTACTCTTAATATTCATACCTATGTTTGAGACTTGATAACTCCTTATCCATGATCCATGAGATGTGATCATCAGTCTATAAACATAATAGTCTTCATGCTTTAATGTTATCCCACTTCACAATAAAGCTCGACTACGGATACTTTAAGAATAGTGTCCTTATGTTTAATGTGCTCTCATGATTAAGTCACACTTGATACATTAAACGGACTATCTATTCCAGGGACTTTATTAAACAAACATAATAAAGAAAAAGCCTTTTATTATTAATAAACAATTCGATACAAGTACCAAAAGTATTGGCCTCTAGGGCTTACACCAACACTTCAGACAACCAAGGATCCAAGAGAATTATGGAGAATTTAGTGAGAATCGAAGAGATGAAAATTTCTGGAAAAATACCTTCAATGCAGGTCTGAATTCGATTGATCTTGCTCTTGTTTGTGCTTAATCTTGCTCAGGATACTTTGAGGAGTAGAATTGAATGATCAAAAGGTTCAGGATCCTTGGAGATTTGAATCTAAAAACAGTGAGATTCAAACTCAATTTCCAATGGAAATTATCAAGATTATCCTCTGAAATGAAAGGGTTTGAAGGTTTGGAAGCAAAGCTGGCGTGCAGGGTCCTTATTTCTGATGCATAGGGCCTCTATTTATAGCCAAATGGTTTGATATTTGCACACTTGAAATGGAATCCAAAAATATAAATGTGTAATGCATGAGTTCATGGGCGTGTACAGGCCTATGAAATCACTTCTTCTGATCCATAATTGAGTACAAGCAATGTTGAGATCATGTTGGAATGCAAGGCAAAGGTGTATGGAATGTTCAAGTTCAATCTTTCCAAATGATGATCCAATGTTCAAAATGGATGAAATTGGACTTTTTCAAAAGGTTAGATCAAGAGGAACAACTTTCGTGTTGGGAACTTTTTCATTTGAAGCTTGGATCATGATGAATTTTGAGGTGGAAGTTGGGGAAATCAAACATATCAAAAAAGTTTCTAAGTGTCAAGCCATATGTTCACTTATTCCACATGGCTAACTTTTTGTGTGAGCTTCAAATGAAAAAGGTTCCTTCATAAAAGTTGTAGCTATATCAAAGTCCTTCAAAATTGTCACAAATTTGACCTCATTTGTATTTAATATGAAGGAGTTATGGATTTTTGAAGTTGAGGAAAATCACTTGTTCAATGGCATTGGTCCAAAATGACCTATAATGTATCCTCATATCACATGCACATAAAAGTTGAATTAGCTCTTCCTCCAAACATAAAAGTTGAGGTAGACATATTGAATTTGGTTGTGAAACTTGTATATCTTTCATCTCAGAAAAATTGAGCAAGTTATGGCCTTGGGAAGTTGACCGCCAAATTATGGTTTAGACAAAATGACCTATAATCTTTCACCATAAAAAATGACTTTCCAAGCACAACTATCTCTAGACCTAAACATCAAAGTTGTTTGGAATGTCATTTAGAGTGACTTTTACCTTGGAATCGTTTTCATATGACAACAATTGTAGCAGATAGGGTATAAGGAACCCAGTTTTGATCAGATGAATTCCTTTGGTCAACCACTATCAACCAACTTTCTAACTTGCAATTCTCTTGACTTTTGGGACCCATGGAAGATAATATATGCATAAGATAATAAAATTGAAGTATATCTTTAATTATATGATCAATTGTTGAAGAAGCTTGTTGAAGAAGTTACACAAGATACCTATATGAACTAGGGTTTCCAAGGCAAACCAATTCCAAACTCTTGATGAATTCTTGATCAAAATAACATGTGAAGCTCATGGGGATTCATATATGATTTCTCTAGCCATAGTAAACCACTTCTTGATTGAGCTCCTTACAATGAGGGTCTTAAACCCTAGATGTGAGCTTGATGAATCAAAGGTGAGCACATGCCCTACCTACAAAAGAGTTAGTGCATACAAAGACATATTTTTGGTATTTTGGTTAGTAAAGATGATAAAATACAAAGTATGATATAATCAAATGATGCTTGGTGATCTCTCCCAATGCAAACCCAATGAATGAGGGGTAAGAAGGATGCCAAGATGTGATCCCAATGCCAATGCATATGATGAGATATTATGAGGGATCTTAGGGTCAAAATTGGGGTCTTACACTAACCACATTTTGTATTCTACTTAAGTGCATTGTACCTTACGATGTTCCATAATTCACTTAAGTGCACTGTACCTTATGGTGTTCCTTATTTACTCTATCTCTCATCAATCCGTCCTTTTGTGTGTGACCCTGTAGGTTTTTGCGACACTGGCAATTATATTAAATCACGTATTTAACATAATAAACATTGAGCGGTATCTAGCAACACATCATTGCTATCCAAGGCACAAAAATGTCATGTGATCTGACAAATCCCTTTTTGTGATAATACTTGTGTGTACAATTACCCTTTTTCCCTTATGTCTATATTGAACACAAGGCATAGACCGTGTCATCCTTGTCCAGTTCAATATTGGGCCCTTAGACATTTATCCTGTTACGCAGGATGGGCAAATTCCATCTAGGTCACTCATGCCCCTCAACATGCTTCATGGAGTACCCATCAACTGTCTTTATGGTCATCCAGTTACAGACAATGTTTGATCAGAAATAAAGCACTCGACTTTACATTTAGGGTTCATATTGGTTTCAGGGTGGTATACACCACTATCACCATGAGAATAACTTATGACACTTTGCATAACATTCTATATAGTATTCTCATAGCGGGTCAATCCAGTATAAATATTACTCCTAATATTCATACCTATGTTTAAGACTTGATAACTCCTTATCCATGACCCATGAGATGTGATCATGAGTCTATATACATAATAGTCTTAATGCTTTAATGTTATCCCACTTCACAACAAATCTCGACTACATATACTTTAAGAATAACGTCCTTATGTTTAATGGGATCTCATGATTAAGTCACACTTGATACATTAAACGGGCTAGCTATTATATGGACTTTATTAAACAAACATAATAAAGAAAAAAGCCTTTTTATTTTTAATAAATAATAAGATACAACTACCAAAAGTATTGGCCTCTAGGGCTTACACCAATAGTGGTTGAGGTAGGGATGAGATAATTTTCCTAAAACCAGAACTTAAGGGAGGTTCTGAGAGAGGAGACTTACACGGTGCTGAGGAGCTCGGAGGCACAAACTGCTTCTGAGATGCTGAAGATTCTCCCAGCTTCTGAGTCTTCTTCTTCTTATTCTTATTCTTATTCTCAGAGAGCTCTCTCTTCCTCTTCATGAAATTTGGTGGTTGCTCTAGTAACCAGTCCAAGCTGAACCCATAAATGTTTATTCCTTGGGCTTCCAGATCCTAAAGATAATGGGTGATTACCTTTGGAGGATCAATCTTATAGAAGAGATACATCCCATTGGATATATTCCTTTGATCCTTCAGAGATTCATAGGAGATGTCCAAAGTGGGTTTGACTCTGACCTTGTCAATTAGCCCTATGCTCTTCAGATTCTTGGCATTCAGAGGCTTGCCCATGTCCACCATGACGTCTTCCATCATATTGATAGAGATAAGGTGGTCCACATCCCACTCTCTAACAGAACATAAAAATTAATCTCCCCATAAGGATGTAATTTCTGGGCTTCATGTTGTTTTTGGTATCTCTGACAGAGTCCCTTAGATACTTGAAGAGGAGGGAGGGAAGGTTCAGCTTCAGCCCTTTGTGCAGACAATACAAGATGCACTTCTGGTCCCTATTGGTGTGGTTAGAGGAGATGGAAGTTGGACAATGATGGATTGTACCCATAATGATCTTCAACCAAACTCAGATTTTGGTGAAGTCTTTGTTTTTAGAAGTTCTCCCTTCTGGGTTCTGAGAGAAAATGGTAGGGATAACTTCCTGGGACATATACTTTGCCCTAGGGTTGATGTTGTATATCCTTCTTCCCCCTACTAATTCCATGTCCAGAATCTTGGCTATTGACTTCTCTGTGATCACTGTCTTGACTCCCAGAACATAGGATACGATACAGTGGTCATCGCAATAAGCGAACCTCCATAATTCCTTCACTAGGAAAGGGTAAATTGGACCATAAAGACGTTTGAATTAGTTTCCCCACCCTTAGTTCTTCAGTTCTTAAGTTAGATTTATGCCATTGCTCTTGAGGTTGTCAAAATCAACCAAAACTTCACACAATACTTCCAATTTTTCAAAAGGGGTGGCAAGATTGATGTGAGGAGGGCGTTCAAGAACATGAGGTTCTTGATATAAAGTTGTTGAAGGCGTAGCAGTTTGGGTTGTAACCTATTGTGGAGCTTCAACTAGATGCTCAACAACATTCATTTGTTGAGAATATTCAAAAACTTGTTGTTATTGAGGATTCATGTTGCAGTTGTTGAAAGAGATGAAGTTGCAAAAAAGATGAAATTACAAGGAGGTTGAGGTTGTAGAGAGAATGAAGACAATGGTTCGTGTACATTGTGAGAGTGAAAAGTGTGAAAGTGGGAATCATGGTAATATATATACACGTTCAAAACACATGTAAAACGACATTATTAGATGAATAGGGGACAAAAGTAATTAAGATTGCTAAAATATGAGTTGACAAGCATGGGGAGAATTAAATGCAGCCAATGATGGTTGTCTAATCTCAAAAATATGCACACTGCTCGAGGGGATCTCAACAGTTTGGCTCTTGAGTTCTGAGCTAGACAGTTGTCTAGAAGATCCAAAGCGACACGTTTGAGAGACCACGTGTTGATGTTTCTGGAGTCAAGAATACTAAAAGGTTTCTGATTCAGAAAGTTTCTAATCCATATACCATCTAACTTGTAGAAGTATCAGAACCAGAACCAGAAAATGACATATGTTTAAATGAGAGTCTACTTTAACATTAGAGAGAAGATGCACATGTTCAGATTCATTCTGGGCAACCTGCTATATTTAAATGTTTCAGAATGAAAATAAATATATCTTCAACTAAGGGTTTTATGAAGATGTCAGCCCATTGATGGTCTGTATCTATGAATTTTAAAATGATTATCCCTTTCTGAACACAGTCTCTGATAAAATGATGTTTAATTTCTATGTGCTTTGCTCTGGAATGTAAAACTGGATTCTTACTTAAACATATAGCAGCAATATTGTCACAAAAGATAGGTATGTTACTCTCATAAATCTGAAAGTCCTCACGATGATTCTTTATCCAGAGCATCTGAGTGCTACACAATGAAGCTAAAATGTATTCTGCTTCTGCAGTTGATAGTGCAATGGTTGATTGTCTTTTACTTGCCCATGAGATGAGGTTTCCTCCCAGAAAATAACAGTTCCCAGATGTGCTTTTGCATTCTAATCTGCCTCTAGCGTAATCTGCATCATAGTACCTAGGAAGCCTGTACTCTGTTGTTTTCTTATACATCAGGCCATGGTTAGGTGTTTCTTTCAGATACCTCAGGAATCTCTTAACAATAGTTAAGTGAGATTCCCTTGGATCCGACTGAAATCTAGCACAAATACATACGTTGAATAATATATCTGGATGCGTAGCAGTCAGATAGAGAAGGGAACCTATCATACCACGATAGAGTTTCTGACAAACCTTTTGACTCACCTATTCTTTCTCCAAAATGCAAGTAGGATGCATGAGAGTCTTTGTTGGTTTGCTTTCTAACATGTAAAATTTCTTCAGAATGTCTTTTATGTATTTGCTTTGATATACGTATATGGCTTCTGATGTTTGCTTTATTTGAATCCCCAGAAAGAACTTTAGTTCTTGCATCAAACTCATTTCAAATTCTGTGTGCATTAACTCAGAAAACTCTTGACAAACAGAGGGGTTAGCATAACCAAATATTATGTCATCAACATATATCTGGCAAATCATATGATTGTTTCTGATGTTTTTACAGAAGAGAGTGGAGTCCACTTTTCCTCTGATAAAGTCATTTTCTAGAAGAAATGAACTAAGTCTTTCATACCAGGCTCTGAGAGCTTGTCTCATACCATAAAGAGATTTTTTAAGTTTATAAACATGTTCTGGAAGTTTTGAGTTTTCGAAACCAGGAGGTTGATGGACATACACCTCTTCAAAAATATAACCATTTAGAAACACACTTTTGACATCCATCTGATATAATTTAATGGAATAGTTTACATCAAAAGATACAAGAAGACGAATAGATTCTAACCTCGCGACTGGAGCAAAAGTTTCGTTATAGTCAATACCTTCATGTTGACTATAACCTTGTGCCACCAACCGTGATTTGTTTCTGGCCACTTCACCTTTTTCATTTAGTTTATTTCTATAAACCCATTTGGTTCCAACCACATGGGTTCCCTTGGGTCTTGGTACAAGATCCCAGACATCATTCTTGGCAAACTGATCAAGTTCTTCTTTCATTGCCATAATCCATTCTTTGTCTGGAAGAGCTTCTTCACAGGATGTTGCCTCTATTAGAGATACTAGTCCTAGAAGTGTTTCTTCAGAATTTCGAATGTTGATCTTGTTCTGACAGGTTCATTTTTGATTCCCAGAATCAGTTCTTCAGAAACATTCTATCTATTTCTTGATCTTTTTTTATTGATTGTGACTTTAGGTGCTTTTGACGTTTCTCTTTCTGCTTCATCAGATTCTTTGGTCTTTTCGTCAGAACTTGCAAGTGTTATCTTCAAATCTGCAAAATTATCAACTAGGTTTGACTTTTATGAGTTAAGCTTATCATCAAACCTGACATAAAATGATTCTTCCACAATTTGTGTTTCTGTAATGTATACTTTATATCCTTTAAAACATTGTGAGTATCCCATCATAATACACTTTTGTTCCTTAGAGTCAAACTTGTTCAGATTATCTTTAGTATTCAGAATAAAACAAGAACATCCTAAAGGATGAAAGTAAGAAATTTTGGGGTTTTTTTCCCATGCACAGTTCATAAGGAGTCTTCTCTAGAATAAGTCTGATAGAGATTCTATTTTGAATGTAACATGTTGTATTCACAGCTTCAGCCCAGAAGTGCTTAGCCACATTTATTTCATTGATCATGGTTCTGGCCATTTCTTGGAAAGTCATATTCTTCCTTTCTACAACTCCATTTTGTTATGGAGTTCCAGGACGGGAGAAATCATGGGATATTCCGTTAGATTCAAAAAGTTCTTCAAAAAGTTTGTTTTCAAATTCGCCAGCATGATCACTTCTGACTCTGATGATCTTAGAGCCAAATTCGTTTTTCACATTTGAACAGAAACTAGTGAACACGGAATGTGACTCATTCTTATGCCTTAAGAATTTTACCCATGTCCAACGACTATAATCATCAACAATGACAAGTCCATACTTCTTAGCATTGACTGACGATGTCTTAATAGGTCCAAACAGGTCAATGTGTAAACGTTCTAGACGCTTAGAGTTTGAAACAACAATTTTTTTTAAAGTTGTTTTAGAAAGTTTTCCTTTATGACATGCTTTAAAAATAGCATCTAAATAAAACTCTATCTTAGGTAGTGTCGCAACCTAAATGCGAAAATACAACTGGCGAGAAAAGAAATAACAGAAGAGTCGCCACCGTGCGTTATTTATCCCAAAGGAGGGAAAGGAAACGCTCGAAGTAAACCTGGAGAAAAGAAAGGAAAAGACAAGGTCTCGCAACCAAATCTTGGGTTCGGGAGTCGATTATGCGAAGGGAAGGTATTAGCACCCCTACGCATCTGTAGTACTCTACGGGATCCACTCTTGTTGTTCTTGTCTAAAGGGTGTGTGTATATCTAATGTACTATTTACTAAAAGAGGGTCAAAAGAAAATGACTCGCACGGATGTCGCATCCACTGCATACGTATCTCATCTGAATATGAGAATTAGAGTCTTCGTAGCTCAGCTACCTATGGGTTAAGGAGATGTGTGCTCGCTAAGACATCGTGTCTTATGCCTACGTATCTCATCGGGAATGAGAATCAGAGCAAAATTTAGTTCAACTAACTACGGGAAAAAGGGTCTCGATTGCAACTAGGGCAAGAGAAAGGGAAGGTCTCGATCGCAACGAGGGCGAGAGAAAAGAATCGCAACGAGGGCGAAAGCAAACAAGGATTAGTTGTTAGTCGTTAGTCAAAAAAGGAACTCGGCAAGACATTGCATCTTGTGCCTACGTATCTCATCTGAACATGAGAATCAGAGTTGTCGTAGTTCGGCCACATAGGGATTGCCATCTGAACATGGACTTACAAAGGAGGACACCAGTTGTGTCAAAGGAGAATGGGCAATGTGTTCACGTCCTAGCAGCAGGTGTCGCAGTTCGCTGAATCGAGTCTTAGGCAGTTACCTCTTTGCAATAGAACGGACTACATGCCACAGGATCGGAGACGCACGGAAGGTCTAAAAAGTGGGGAAGCTCTGCCCTAGAGTTGTCATGCAATGTGAACCTAAATGTTAGGATTTACAAATGGGATCATCTACCTAATGTTAGCATGCAAAGAATAAGGGAATTCTACTTATGTTATCATACAAAATAATAAGGGAATTCTACCTATGTTATCATACAAAGGGTTCTACCTAATGGGTGCTACCTAAACGAAACAAGAATCGACGAATGGAGCAAGGAGAGGAACCAGGGGTAAGGGTAGATGGTGATGCATGAAGCAATCGACTTACGGGTGGTAGATGGTGATGCCTGAAGCAATCGACTTACAAGAGAAATGGCGATGCATGAAGCAATCGACTTACAAAAGGGTGGATGAATATGTGCTGGTTTTGTTAAGTTTTGAAAATGAATACTCAACGTTGGATCGAGGTTTTGATCTTTTTACGAAAAGGCTATCGGATGTTTGTTTTAATTCTTGTATTAACAGATGAATAAAGAATGAAAGAATAAACATTATACACTTCATGGGAGAGGGGTACATTTGTTATGAATGGGGGTTGTTCATGGCAATTAAGCAATAATAATATATGCCTCATACACCATACGAGTAGGCAACAGTTAATCAAACAGATAAGATATAAACAGGTATATGTTCAAGTCAAACAATCAATGAATGAAATAATGGAACATTAGACAATGCATGAGATGTATAAACATGTTAAGCAATCACACAATAGAAGCATGGATGAAAGAAACAAGTATAAAAAATATCAGATGAATCAGACAGGTGAAACTGTGCACAAAAAGGATCACTGAATAATTTAATCGGGAAATGATACAAGGATCAAATAAAATCAAGATGAAAGGCCTCTAATACATGGAGTATAAGATGAACAAGGGAGGATCAAAAGATCTCTTCAATTGCCCTAAGCAATCCCTTAAGTCAAACATCAATCAAAGAAAAGTCAACTGTAAAGTCAAGTCAACTTAAAAATTATCAAATAAATAGTAAATTAATCAAGAAAATTATGAAAAATTAAACTAACTAAGGTGGGGTCAGGACATCATCATCCCCCAAAAATATTTCAAAAATAATGAAAATTGGTTATTGAATTAATTGAATCAAAACAAAGGTCAAACCAAAAGTCAAACAACAAGACTAGGTTAGAAATAAATCAAGAATAAATAGTAAATTAATCACAAAAATTATGAAAAATTAAACTAAGTTAGGTGGGGTCAGGACATCATCATCCCCCAAAAAGATTTCAAAAATAATGGAAATTGGTTATTGAATTAATTGATCAAAGCAAAGGTCAAACCAAAAGTCCAACAACAAGACTAGGTTAGAAATAAATCAAGAATAAATAGCAAATTAATCACAAAAATTATGAAAAATTAAAATAAATAAGATGGGGTCAGGACATCATCATCCCCCATAAAGATTTCAAAAATAATGAAAATTAGTTATAAATTAATTGAAATAAAACAGAAGTCAAATGAAAAGTCAACCAAGCAAACTAGGTCAAAAATAAATCCAAAATAAATTAAAAATGGGAAATAAAATTCCAAGAAAAGGTCAAGTTGACCATGAGACATTGGTCAACCCTCATCCCAAAAATCAGAAGTTAAAAATAATTCTAAGTCATGAAAATAAAATAAATGAAAAAATATGTATTAAAATGAACCATTTGAAATGAATAATTGAAATAAAATATTAGTATTAAATAAAATATGAAAATAAAAAATAAATTAATTAAACAAAACATTAAAGAATGTAAAAAATATTTTTTGGTATTTTTATGAATAAATAAAATATTTTTATTAATTAAAACAAAACAGAAAAAATAAAATAAGAATAAAAAGGAAAGAATGAAAATAAATGGGTTTGGTAATGGGCCATGAGGAGGTGGGGGGCGGATAGCAGGCCCGGTCCAATTAGTTAAACAGCATGTGACATAAATAAAAATGTAACAATTAAAATAACATGTAACACTGCAAACAATTGGTTAAGGGTTGTTTAAGTCGCTTGAAGACAAAAGCGATATGGATGGACCAGATTAAAAGGGACCGCGCGACCCAGCGGTTGTGAGAGGGCCACACATTCCTCTTCCATGCAAACGTAAACAGCCAAATAACATGCAGTAGGAGAACGTGAAAATGCAGCGTGTTTCATTCATTTTCCAGCCAACATATCTCATGCTACAGTGCTCAAAACGAGATGAAGTAAAAACCAAAGTTCTAGTATGGAACGAGTAGAACACAATGGTGCTTTGTTTCATTAAAAATAATGGCCCTAGCATGTAGAAAAGTGAACAACAAGGGGGCTTCATGCACTCGGATTCAACAAAAAAAAATAATGTCACAAACTCCAACTTAATGAACATGTTTCATGTTGAGGGCTTTACAAACAATCATAGCATGGTATTAACATGGCAAATAAGTATGGAACAAGCATGGCATAAATGAAAAATAACATGAAATATGGATGGTAAGCATGAAATGAACATGGAAAATATGATGAGCAAGCATAGCATGAGCATGGAAGGGAGTGATAACATGTTTACCTAGCGGATGCAAGGTCCACTGCCCCTTGGTGTGGAGGAAATGGAAAGAGAAAAGATGCTCTTTTGATGCTTGTGCTTGAGAAATGGAAAATGAGGAATGGATCTTGAATTCCCTCCCTTGCCTCTTGCTCAAAAATACAGCCACCATTTTTCAGATTAGGGTTTAGAATGTTTAAGTATGTAGGGTTTAATGATGGCTAATGGGCTTGGAATGTTTGTTTGAGTTTATGTGCAAAAGGTGCAAAAATGAGGTGTGAAAAGAAATGGCTAAATGTAGCAAAACTTAAGTGAATGAACATAAAGCAAATGGCCAAATGAGGTAAAAAGTGTGTTGGTTGGTTCTATGGTCTGATTTGGTTTGGCTTGTGCAGCACAAAAATAGTCCAACAAGGTGACTTTAAGACCTTGTAACTTGATGAGTATGTAACCAAATGGCAAGGCAATGCAAACAGTAGAAAGAGGGCATGGAGCTTAACATTTTTCATGTTGAACACAAGTTGAAATGATGAGTGGCCTATATGCTGTCAAAAAATTTAGTCTATGATACCAACTTTAGATGAGTGTATCTTTCAAACCAATGATTCAAATGGTATGATTCCAAAAGGATGTTAAAGAGGACATAGCAAGGTACAATTGTCATGACGAAAGTATTTTCAAAAGATGCCTTGAAGTGCAAGAAATCTGACCCATAAGTCTTGACAAATCTTGAAGCTTTTGGACTTAGAAAATTTTCTAAGTGTCCTAAAATAATGTCTTACTTTGACCAAGTATAACTTTCTCAATTTTAATCCAAATGAAACAAACTTTATATCTCTAGAAAGCTTGGAACAAGAGGAACAACTTTCATGTTGGAGAAATGTTCAAATGGAGCTGGCATCTTGATGGAATATAGGCTTAAAGTGGGTGCAAAAACCATACAAACTTGCCCTAAATGGAAAGTAAACTATTTCCAAATTTAGGAACTTTTCCAACTCCTGATTAAATGATGAATCCATGATCCAACCTTGATCAAATTTCACATGTAGGCTCCCTTAGGCATGAATTTTGAGATTCCACTTTCAAAATGTCAGGAGTTGACTTTTATGGCCCCATAGTTAACTTTTCCCAAACTGTCTGATTCTCGATTCCATTTATCAATTGAAGCACCTCTGGCTCAAATAAAGAGTTGATTTTTTGTATGTATACCCTTGTGGACATATGGAGGGCCATGGAAAAGAGTTTCATCCAAGGAATCATAAATAAACCAATTTTATACCAAACCCTAATTTTAGGGCAAAAATGACTAGGAACTGATTGCACTGATTGCCAATGGATCTTTCTGTGATAATTGTGGATCTTCTTAGGCCAAGATGCCTCTATAATCATGACATGAATGAGCCCCTTTTCCTTCCCACCAAACATTGCCTGTTGCAGATAGCCACGAAACCCTGATTTCTGATTAAATGAGGATGCACACTTTGGGAGCTCTGAATCTTCCACTAATGAACTGAGGATCATAATAAGACATATAGAACCCCTTGAGACCCTTGAGACTTGTATACATAGAAAGTGAAGTCCAATTCTCAGTCTTGCTTTGTGTGGGCTCCTTCTGTTAAGGAGTGAGCAGTCAAATCCTGATTTCCCAAGTTACTAATGCAGTATGCAATGAGTATGACCTAGTATGATGCTAATGCAATGTGACACATAATCCCGTGCTTCCAAGAAAAATGAAGGGTAAATTTTGGGGTATTACAACTGCCCTTATTCAATCAACTAGAGACCCGAAAGGAAGACAACAGCGGCTTTCGCACTTTCGAGGTATCAAGGGATTGAATACAATAAAAACCCAGAAATTTACACTGGAGTGAAGTGAAGTAACAATGCCTGTCAGAATCGGCAAAGAGGTGGTCTTGAACAAGAATCCGTCTGGTACGGTGAGAATCGGTCTGAACACCGAAAAAGAATCGTGGTCTGAATACCAAAATAAATGGTCACAGAGAAAACCATGGCCTGAATGCCGCTCATCAGTCTGAATACTGGAAATGACTTCGATCTGAGCATCGGAAGATATGAGATTATCAAACATCGGTCTGAGCACCGGGAAATTGGCCTGAATGCCACTTCGGTCTGAATATCGGAAAAACTGGCCTGAATGCCACAAGTTGCGTCAACCTGATCGTCGGAAACTTCTTCGATCTGAACATCGGAAAACTGGCCTGAATGTCATTTCGGTCTGAATACTGGAAACTGGCCTGAATGCCATAAGTTGCATCGACCTGAACGTCGGAAACTTCTTCGATCTGAACATCAGAAAACTGGCTTGAATGCCACTTCGGTCTGAATACCGGAAATTCGCCTGAATGCCATAAGTTGCATCGACCTGAATGTCGGAAACTTCTTCGATCTGAACATCGGAAAACTGACCTGAATGCCACTTCGGTCTGAATACCGGAAACTAGCCTGAATGCCACAAGTTGCATCGACCTGAACGTCGGGAACTTCTTCGATCTGAACATCGGAAAACTGGCCTGAATGCCACTTCGGTCTGAATACCGGAAATTGGCCTGAATGCCATAAGTTTCATCGACCTGAACGTCGGAAACTTCTTCGATCTGAACATCGGATAATTGGCCTGAATGCCACAAGTTCATCGACCTGAATGTCGGAAACTTCTTCGATCTGAATATCGGAAAACTGGCCTGAATGCCACTTTGGTCTGAATACCGGAAAATTTCATGCTTGTCAACGTCGGCAGAAATAGGGAAAGTGATAATTGAGGCGGCACGTGGGCCAACGACCTATGCTGGGGATAATAAGTCATGAACAACCTCCAGTCTGAGCACTGGAAACAAGCTTCTGGTTTATCACTTGGGATACCGAGAATGTTTTATGCTTTACATGCGTATGTTTGAAATTTTCGATGGTGTAATGCTCCATGAAAATGGAAATGCTACGCGATTTGGGAGGATGCAATGCAATATGATTCTACATGCAAGGATGTAAAGTACTGGGGAGAATGCCAAGCTGAGGCAAGGAATTCTGCTGGGGAAATGATCACAATCTTCTGGACCCAGGCAGTGCCATTGGAGATACACAACATCATGAACTCTGTGGGGAAAAGACCGGCCATGCGGTGTTCTAGCAATAACAAAATACTGAAACTCTGACTGGGGAGAGAATGGCTCTGAAAGCTTGCTGCTGAGGAAAGCGACAGTGGTTCTGGCAACCATAGTCCGCGAGCGAGACGATTCAGCAGGGGAAGCAAACACCGATACGGTACCGAGGTTCTGCTTCAAGGAAAAAGACCATGGCTCTGGCGTCGAGATTATCGATCTGGCATCGAACTCTGAGGAGCAGCTGCTTCTGCTGGGAAGATACAGTCTGGCACTGTCAACTCCGCTGGGGATATACAGTCTGGCACTGTCAACTCTAATGGGGAGTGTATAGTCTGAAACACATGCTTAAAGGAGTGCAGTAGTGAGAAACGGCTGGGGATTGAAGAATCCAATGCTCAGATCAACTTTGCAGGGATAAGTTACCAACTGTTGAAGCACAACATCTGCGAACATCTGCTGGGAGCATTAAGGAAATGCCCTGAGTGTACCTGTTCTGAATAGACGATCCAAAGCACTTGAAATTTACAGCAATTTTAAATGTTTGTTGAGCATGTACCTGTAAAGCTCTTATGTTTCATGATGCAATGTTTATCAAAAATTCGGACGTCATTTTTGCAAACAAAACAGTAAAATGAAAATGAACACAACGATATACTGAATAACATGATTTTATTGATTTAATGGCCTCTGAATAGGCATTTACATTAGGAAGCAATCCCTGGAAAGAGGTAATTGCATAGAAATTAATCTAATGGCAATGTGAAATGGATTTCTATCGGGTTCCAATTCTGCTATGGCTCGCTCGTCTTCGAGATCCTTCAGATGATCAGCTTTCTGAAAAAGGTGATTGGATTGTTTCCTATCCTTTGAAGGTTTCCAGTTATCAACATGAGATGAGATTCAGAACTACTCAGAACGCAGTCATTCGCTTAATCCCTAACTTTTGCCTGGATCTCCCTTTCGGGTTTTCAATCCACCGGGATACCCATTTTTGCCTAAGTTGCCCTTTCAGGTTTTCAACTTACCAGGTGTACAATCTTTTCATTTTTAATCCCTAATTTTTGCCCGAACCTTTTTCATTTTCTCGGTTTGCCGGGATGCCCATTTTTTCCTGGACTATTCTTTTTATTGTCCAGCGGGTCTATTCATGCGAAGTATTTTTTAACTGCGTCTGAGTTCACAGGGGAAGTGAAGTCTTCACCATCCATATTTGCAAGCATTAAGGCCCCACCATCAAAAATCTTGGTGACAATATATGGTCCCTCATAGTTAGGAGTCCACTTGCTCCTGTGATCTGTCTGAGGAGGAAGGATCCTTTTCAACACTAAATCTCCGACTTGGAAACACCGAGGACGCACTTTCTGATCAAAGGCTCTCATCAAATGACTCTGATACAACTGTCCATGACAAATGGCTGCCATCCGTTTCTCTTCGATAAGACTCAACTCATTGAACCTTGTTTGAATCCATTCAGCTTCGTCTAGCTTGACATCCAACAGGACTCTTAGAGAAGGAATCTCCACTTCAACAGGTAGGACTGCTTCCGTACCATACACAAGGGAGTAGGGGGTTGCCCCGGTCGACGTACGCACTGAAGTACGGTACCCATGCAAGGCGAAAGGTAGCATCTCATGCCAATCTCTGTACGTAACGACCATCTTCTGCACAATCTTATTTATGTTCTTATTTGCTGCCTCAACAGCATCGTTCATCTTAGGATGATGAGGGGAAGAATTGTGATGTTGAATGTTGAACTTCTGGCATAACTCCTTCATCATTTTGTTATTGAGATTAGAACCATTATCAGTAATGATCCTTTCGGGAATCCCATAGCGACAAATGATCTCTTTCTTAATGAATCGGGCAACCACATGTCTGGTGACCTTCGCAAATGACGTTGCTTCGACCCACTTGGTGAAATAGTCGATGGCAACAAGGGTGAAGTGATGCCCATTGGAGGCAATCGGCTCAATCTTTCCAATCATATCAATGCCCCACATAGCAAACGGCCACGGCGAAGACATCACATTCAGAGGATTGGGCGGCACATGCACCTTATCAGCATAAATATGACATTTATGACACTTCCGAGCATATTTGAAACAATCAGATTCCATGGTCATCCAGTAATAACCCGCTCTCAATAATTTCTTAGCCATTGCATGTCCGCCGGCATGAGTACCGAAGGAGTCTTCATGAACTTCCTGCATTAACATGTCTGCTTCGTGTCTATCCACGCATTTGAGCAAAACCATGTCGAAGTTCCTCTTATACAGCACATCGTCTTTGTTCAAGAAGAAATTGTCCGCCAATCTTCTTAAAGTCTTTCTGTCATTGTTGGATGCCCCTGTAGGGTACTTTTGATTCTTCAGAAAGCATTTGATGTCGTGATACCAGGGCTTGTCATCAACTACTAGTTCAGCAACAAATACATACGCAGCTCTATCAAGGCGCATAACATCGATAGTGGGAGTATTGTTCCACCGAATCACCTTGATCATGGAGGATAGAGTAGCAAGAGCATCTGCCATCTGGTTTTCGTCACGAGGTTTGTGATATAACTTTACTGTTGTGAAGAAAGTCAACAGTCTTCTCGTGTAATCTCTGTAGGGGACCAGAGTAGGCTGGAGAGTATTCCAATCACCATTCACTTGGTTGATCACTAGAGCTGAATCTCCGTAGATGTCCAGAGTCTTGATTCTCAAATCAATGGCTTGCTCAATACCCAAGATACAGGCTTCATACTCAGCTTCATTATTGGTGCACTCAAAAGTCAGACGAGCCGTGAAGGGCATGTGGGCACCTTTCGGAGTGGTAATGACAACACCAATTCCATTTCCTCTGGCATTGACGGCCCCATCAAACATTAGAGTCCATTTTTCGTCTGGATCAGGTCCCTCCTCAACAACTGGATCTTCACAGTCTTTCATCTTGAGGAACATGATATCTTCATCAGGAAAATCAAACTTCATTGGCTCATAGTCTTCAATCGGTTGTTGAGCAAGATAGTCTGACAGAATACTCCCCTTGATGGCTTTCTGGGATGTATACTGGATGTCGTACTCTGTCAGTACCATTTGCCAACGAGCAACCCTTCCTGTGAGAGCTAGCTTCTCGAATATGTACTTGACTGGATCCATCTTGGATATCAGCAAGGTTGTGTGAGTCAGCATGTATTGTCTCAATCGCTTAGCAGCCCATGCAAGTGCACAACATGTCTTCTCAAGCATTGAGTATCTCGACTCGTAGTCTGTGAATTTTTTACTCAGGTAGTAGATGGCATGCTCTTTCCTACCTGTCTCGTCGTGTTGACCGAGAATACAACCCATGGAATTGTCTAGTACTGTCAAGTACATAATCAGTGGTCTCCCTGGGACTGGAGGCATAAGGATAGGAGGATTCTGCAAATACTCTTTTATCTTCTCGAAGGCACTTTGACAATCATCATTCCACCTGATAGCCTGATCTTTTCTCAACAATTTGAAAATTGGCTCACACGTGGCTGTTATGTGAGAGATGAACCTTGCAATGTAATTCAGCCTCCCTAAGAAACCACGGACTTGTTTCTCTGTTCTTGGCTCAGGCATTTCTTGTATCGCTTTCACTTTATCAGGATCCACCTCAATCCCTTTTCCACTAACAATAAAGCCCAGCAGCTTTCCAGATCTCACCCCGAAAGTACACTTGTTCGGATTAAGCCTCAGCTTTAATTTCCTCAACCGTTCAAACAGTTTATGCAGATTCAACAAATGCTCTTCTTCTATCTGAGATTTGGCAATCATATCATCCACATAAACCTCGATCTCATGATGAATCATATCATGGAAAAGAGTCACCATAGCTCGTTGATATGTTGCCCCAGCATTTTTCAGACCAAACGACATCACCTTGTAGCAGAAGGTGCCCCATGGGGTTATGAAAGTTGTCTTCTCCATGTCTTCTGGTGCCATCTTGATTTGGTTATAACCAGAAAAGCCATCCATGAAGGAGAATACCGAGAACTGAGTTGTATTATCCACCAAAACATCGATGTGAGGTAATGGGAAATCATCTTTGGGACTAGCTATGTTCAGATACCGGTAGTCGACATACACCCATACCTTTCCATCCTTTTTAGGTACGGGAACAATATTTGCAACCCATGGCAGATAATTGGTACCTGCTAAAAACCCTGCATCCAACTGCTTTTGCACTTCTTCCATTATCTTGACAGCCATCTCCGGTCTTGTTCTTCTGAGCTTCTTCTTGACCGGAGGACAACCCTCTTTGAGAGGCAAACGGTGTACCACGATGTCTGTGTCAAGCCCTGGCATGTCCTGATAAGACCAAGCGAAGATATCGACATACTCTTGCAGCAATTCAATCAACCCCTTCTTCACATCATCTTCCAAAGCAGCCCCTATCTTGATTTCTTTCTTGACGTCCTCGGTGCCAAGATTAATCACTTCAGTAGATTCTTGATGCGGTTGAATGACCCTTTCCTCCTGTTTTAACAACCTGGCAAGCTCTTCAGGAAATTCAGAGTCTTCATCACCCTCTTCTTCAGCTTGAAAGATCGGATTTTCAAAGTCGAAGCGAGCCATAGCAGAACCGTTATCAATAGGATCCGGTGATGTGCATCTGCATGAGTGATGGTATGTGCTTATGAGTGTGAAAAAAAGTGAAGACTAAACAAAACATTGCCAAATATTTTTGATTTTTGAAAACTGCAAAAATAGAAAGACAGGGAACAAAATATTTGAATGCAAAAAGACGTCCTTCATTTATGATAAACAATGCAGGTATTCACATAGATGATCCCTACAATGAGTCATTATGCCCTGGGTGGAACGTAAGACTTGGACATGCATGAACCAATAAGAAAAATTACTCTTCAAGAAGAGTGACTTGGACAATCTCCTCAGAAGACCAATTGTTGATGACTTCACCTGGGATCTTCGGACGCACCCAGTTGTCGATGTCGCAATCACTATCTCCGTCTTCTTCGTTGATTGCAGAGATCTGGCCATACTGAATGATGCCAGCACTGGAGAAAGTAATCGGCCCCTGACGAGTCTGAGGCATTGAAGTTGTAGAAGTTAGAGCTGGCTGATACCCAATCCCGAACTTGTCTTCTTTCATTGGTAACTCCAACAGACGTCCCCAACCGGGAGCAACACCTGAGTCTACCAAGGCCTGTGCCTGCTTGAATGACGAGATAGAGGCACCCGCTTTAACCTCTTCCACCGGAGTTGCATCCTTGATCTGAACTGCCTCGAAGGCCTGACACAGGGTCTCATGAATTTCACCTTCTACCTCTACGTACTTGAATGTAGACAGGTTACTGACCAGAATGTCCTCTTCACCACAGATAGTAATAATTCGTCCGTTGATCGGGAATTTGATCTTCTGATGTAAAGTTGAGGAGACTGCCCCAGCATTATGGATCCAAGGACGACCCAGCAGGCAACTATAGGAAGGACTGATATCCATCACATAAAAGACGGTGTTGAAGGTTTGTGATCCAATCTGAATTGGCAATTCTACCTCTCTGAAAACCGACCTCTTAGAACCATCGAAGGCTCTCACAATGAGATCAGAAGGCTTCAAGACCAAACCTTCTACTTCTAACCTTGACAAGGCTCTCTTGGGTAGCACGTTGAGAGAGGAGCATGTATCCACCAGAACATGTGATAACACAGTGTCTTTGCATTCCATCGAGATGTACAAAGCTTTGTTATGATTGCGTCCAGCTGATATTAAGTCAGAATCAGTGAAACCCAACCCGTTGCTTGCATGAACATTTGCAACGATCCTTTCTAATTGGTTTACTGAGATCTCCTGAGGCACATATGCAGCATTTAGGACTTTCAGCAGTGCCTCCCTGTGTGTCTCCGAACACAACAGGAGTGAGAGAATAGATATCTTAGACGGCGTTTGAATCAACTCATCAACTACCTTGTAGTCGCTTTTCTTTATGATTCTCAGGAGCTCGTCCACATCCTTCGCAAAAGTAGGCTCAGAACCAGCCTGGGGTGCAGAAGTACCCTCATCCACAACTTGCTTGCCCTTGGCTTTCGCCGCGGCATCTGCACTATCAGCTTGAGTAGCGGGTGGTGAGAACAGTCTACCACTCCTGGTGAATCGCCCGATTCCACCAAAATTGTCCACTGCGGGATCTTTTATTTCCACTTCAGATTCAGCCTTCTGATTCTGCACCTCTTTTGTCTTCAGTGGTTGTTCCACTTCATGATCATGTGTGTACACACTTCCCCCATAATGCCAAGGAATGGCTCTTTCGCTGGTGAAAGGTAAAGGACCAGGGGTTGTGATGGTCATAGTGGATGGTCGCATTGGTGGCACCAGTTGCGCCTCTGGTACACTGATTTGAGCAGTTGGGTAGAAAATGGTGATAGTAGCAACATCACAGTCATACTCAGAAATCTCATTCATTGAAACACAAGCATCCGAAACATCGGAATCAAGTTCAATTACATCAGAATCAACCCCATTGTTTGGGATATCAGCAACAACATTTGAAAAATTAAATACATCAACCGGAATTACAATATCATCATAAACAACATTTGTGAATTCATCAGCAGCATCTTCAAATACCTCTTCATCAGCCCCTTCAACGGACTCTTGGACAGACAAGTCTTCATCCTGGAGGATACCACTGTCAAGCAAGGCCTGGATACCATGCTGCAGCTTCAAACAACCTTTGCTCTGTATAGCACAACCAAAACAACCCTTCCCACAACCGGGGAAAACATCGGCCTTCAGCAAATAGTCTTTAATCTCCAACAGCGGAGTCTTCAACTTCAACACATCCTTGACAAATTTGGCTTCCCCTTCCACCATATTAACATTTGCACGTCCATGCTGCGGCATGGGATTATTGACGACATTAGGAGCCGGCGCAAAGTTGATGGCCTTCGAGTCGATGAGGTCCTGAACTACGTGCTTAAAAGCTTTGCAGTTCTCAATATTATGGCCAGGGGCCCCAAAGTGGAAGTTACACCTAGCGTTGGCGTCATAACCCACCGGAAGCCTACCAACGGGAGGAGCCAGAGTGCGTAACTGCACAAGTTGTAGTTGTTGAAGGCTAGGAAGCAACTGAGCGTACGACATTGGAAGAGTGTTGAAACTTCGGCCCATCGCCTTTTGCCTCTGTTGGTAGGTGGGTTTGTTACCCTGTTGTTGTTGTGGGTACTGCTTTAGTTGACGTTGTGCCTGTTGTTGTTGTATTGGTGCTGCAGCCGGAATGGTCACAGCTGCAACATACGGTTGTTGATGATAGTTTTGAAAATTGTTCCTTCTGATACCCCTGTTCTGATATGAAGACAAAGAATTAACATCCCCCTCTCTCCGCTTCTGTCCTCCAATATACGGCTTCTTCACCCCTGATGATGATCCAACTCCATTCTGGATCTTGCATGTCTTCAAATAGTTCTCCACCCTCTCACCGGTAGAAACTACATCAGCAAAGTTGGAGGCGTTGCAACCCACCAGACGCTCCAAGTAAGGCCCGGGCAGAGTGTTCATGAACATGTTGGCCATTTCCTTCTCCAACATAGGAGGTTGAACATGGGAAGTTGTCTCTCTCCAGCGCTGAGCATATTCCCTGAAGCATTCATTGCTTTTGAGAGACAGATTCTGAAGTTGGGTTTTGTCAGGCGCCACGTCTGCGTTGTATTGATACTGCTTTACGAAAGCCTCAGCCAAATCCCTCCAGCAGCGGATGTGGGCTCTGTCTAGCCTCATATACCATTCTAAAGATGCCCCAGCTAGGCTATCCTGGAAAAAGTACATGAGCAGCTTCTCGTCGTCGGAGTATGCAACCATCTTGCAGAAGTAGGCTTGCACATGAGTCTTTGGGCAAGAGCTGCCATTGTATTTGTCAAAGACTGGGACTTTGAATTTCTGTGGCACCCTCACACCTGGGACCAGCCCCAAGTCAGCAATATCTACCCCCAGAGGATTCTGTCCTTCCACTGCCTTCAACCTCTCCTCTAATATCCTGAACATGAGGTCCATGCCATGGCCCATGCCAAAGTCCTCCTGCATCTGGGTGAACTGATCGTCCTGATCATCATGGACGGGCTGTTGACCGAGTTGATATGTGGGATCGGGGTAGGCCCCGGTCCACTGGGTCCGTTAACCTCTCCAGCTGGAGGATCAGTCACCGTTTCTGGTTGAGTAGTGGCGGGATTCCTTTGTATCATCAGTCTGAGCTCTTGCTGTCCTTGAGCCACCCCCTGAACTACATCCATGAATTGAGTCATGCGGATCCTCATCTCGGCGAGTTCTGCTTGTAAGCCCTCCATAGCTCTCTGTTGATTTCTTCTTGTACCGTACCGTGGAATTCCTGAATCAGCTATCCTGCTAGTGGAACACCAAACAAAATGAGAACCACTGCGGCGGTACCTGTTATGCAAGACATGCGAATGAATGTGTAAATGCAATGACATGTTTATCAATTCCAAAGGGTATTCTACCCCCTTGATTCCAGTCTCACATCAGATAAGAGTGCAAGAAGACCGAGTTATGGATAAACTTCTGAGATCAAGATGCAATAGAGAGAAAACCATCATATAAATGAGTCCAAAGAGAAGGGCCTTAGCCAACAATACATCAAAAGAGGATCTCTATAATAAGTCTGTGGATCATCACTACAACATAATAAGTAAAGAGAGGAACAAAAATCAGGAATCAGCCTCCTGTATACAACCTATAAGGATTGCTCCTCACTTCAGCCAGTAGTGCTACTGTGTCAGGATGATCTGGAGATTCTGTCAAACGCCGGATAAGTAGATTCCTCTTGTGAATAGCCCCATCCAGTTCGTTGATGTGCTCTATGTAGTAATTCCCGTTATCCTCCCCGAATACCTCTTCAAGTCTAGACTTCTTCAGACCCGCCAGCACCTTGAGTTCTTCAATATGTTCTTGAGCTTTGTCGAGTTGATCTGTGATGTGACCATTAGTTGAACGGGCGCACAGAAGCTCATTGTTCTTCTCCCTTAGTAGAATCTTCAACTTCTCCATCTGACCAGTCAATTCGGCCACCATCTCCTTCTCTTTTGCCTTCCTAGAAGCTGAAAATGCATCCCATTGCTCTTGCCACCCAGCTAACTTACCATGAGCATCTGTTAACTGCTGTTTGACTCGCCTTAACTCAGAACTGGATGATCCCAAGGCTTTGTCTGTCTTCCTGAAGAAGTCCACCTCCAAAGCTAATTTCCTCTCTGCTTCCTCTTGCAATCTGACAGCTTCCCCCTTCTGATATTCTGCTTCATGGTACAAATGCATACAATCTTGCAACTTCGCATTCAACTCCGAGTTTTCAGTTTGAAACTCCTCCATGGTATTCTTCAATTTGTCATACTCCTCTCGGCTCACCGTTGTTGACTGCTCAGGAGTAGGTGGATACAAAGGTTCTTCAATAGGAAACGGCAGACCAAACTCTTCAACTCTTCCCTGAAGCCAATCTTCATACTGAGGGTAAGTCCTACAATCTCCTTTTCCAAGCACGGTCCTTCCTCTCTTGATCACTTTGAGCCAGGCCTCAGACGCCTTGTGGGATACAGTCAAATCAGATGAAGAATGGAAAAATAGAGATTCTTCCACATCTTTTTCCAAAGGCGGAGTTCTTAAAGCATATCCAAACTGCCTAACTGCTAGAGAAGCATTATAGTTGATTCCTCCTCTCCTTCCTACCAACGGTACATTCGGGAAGTTCCCACAACTGTGAACAATATCCGCCCGAAGAAAATTTTGGTCAGCCCACCAAGAAATATCTTCAGCTCTTAACCCCATCAGCCTCCTCGACCAACTCGACGAGTCCTTGAGATCGACGAATGCTCCGGACTTGGGTAGGTGGGAACTGAACAACTTATAAAACAAAGGCGTACAACAATTCACTAATCCTCCTTTCCTATTCTCATTCTTGTGATGCACTGAATGAAAGAAGTCTCCCAACAAGGTCGGCACTGGATTTCCCAACACGAAGAGGCGTACTGTGTCTATGTCCACAAATTTTCCAACATTAGGGAACAGGACAATCCCATACACACAAAGAGCCAACACAGCATTGAAACCCCTGAAGGAGAATTGCCATCCAAGGCGCAGCGGAATTTAAAAATTTCTCCATTTAGTGATCCTTATGAATGGGCATGATCAATGATAGAATCGTTACCTCTTATGGCGATTCAAACTTTTGGTGCAGATTTCTTGTAACGATCAAAACCTTGGATACAAATCCACGGAGCGATCATGAACGTTGAACGATGACAATGTCTCTACTCAGTCCACACGAACGGGTTCCTTCAATCTCAGTGCTAGTTGGTACGAATGAAGGCTTTGAGTGAGAGAGAGAGAGAGGGAAACAAAATTCCAAGTCTTCACTTGAGTTGAGTCTGAGTGGAGTGACAATGCTTCTACCCAAGGGGTTCTATTTATAGAACCACTTGTGTGGGCTTCAAGCTAAAAAGCCCATTTAAGTGTATTTTGGCCCATATCTCATAATATGCCAAAATCACTTAAGTATTTGGTACCTTACCATATTTCGTATTCCACTTAAGTGCATCGTACCTTACGATGTTCCTTAGTTACTCTATCTCTCATCGATCCGTCCTTTGTGTGTGACCCTGTAGGTTTTCGCGACGTTGGCAATTATATTAAATCACGCATTTAACATAATAAATAGTGAGCGGTATCTAGCAACACATCACTGCTACCCAAGACACGAAAATGTCATGTGATCTGACAAAACCTCCTGTGATAATAATTATGTGTATAATTACCCCTTTGCCCTTATGTCTATATTGAACACAAGGTATAGACCGTGTCATCCTTGTCCAGTTCAATATTGGGCCCATAGATATTTATCCTGTTACGCAGGATGGGCAAATTCCATGTAGGTCACTCATGTCCCTCAGCATGCTTCGTGGAGTACCCATCAACTGTCTTTATGGTTATCCAGTTACGGACAATCTTGGATCAGCAATAAAGCACTCGACTCTACATATAGGATCCATAGTGGTTTCAGGTCGAAGAGTGGTATACACCATTATCACCATGAGAATAACTTATGACACTTTGCATAACTTTCTATATAGTATTCTCATAGCGGGTCAATCCGGTATAAATATTACTCTTAATATTCATACCTATGTTTAAGACATGATAACTCTTTATCCATGATCCATGAGATGTGGTCATCAGTCTACAAACATAATAGTCTTAATGCTTTAATGTTATCCCACTTCACAATAAAGCTCGACTACGGATACTTTAAGAATAATGTCCCTATGTTTAATGTGCTCTCATGATCAAGTCACACTTGATACATTAAACGGACTATCTATTCTAGGGACTTTATTAAACAAACATAATAAAGAAAAAGCCTTTTTATTATTAATAAATAATTCGATACAAGTACCAAAAGTATTAGCCTCTAGGGCTTACACCAACAATCTCCCACTAGCACTAGAGCCAATCAGGCATACCCCTAATGCCCATTGATCTAGTATGGTCATCATGCTTCTGCTGCGCAAGAGGCTTCGTTAGTGGGTCAACAATATTGTCAAGTGTAGGTACTCTACATATTTTCACATCTCCTCTATCTATTATCTCTCGAATGAGATGATAACGCCTAAGTATGTGTTTGGATCGTTGGTGAGATCTAGGCTCCTTAGCTTGTGCGATAGCACCATTGTTATCACAATAGAGACCAATGGGATCCACAATGCTAGGGACTATGCCAAGTTCACTAATGAACTTTTTGATCCAAACACCTTCCTTTGTTGCACTTGAGGCAACAATATACTCGGCCTCGGTTGTAGAATCAACAACTATATCTTGCTTTGAACTTTTCCAGCTCACAGCGCCACCGTTTAAGCAAAACACATAACCAGATTGCGATCTAAAGTCATCCTTATCTGTCTGGAAGCTAGCATCGGTGTAACCAATTACAACCAAATCTTCCTGACCTCCATATATCAAGAATGAGTCCTTAGTCCTTCTCAAGTACTTAAGGATATTCTTGACAACTACCCAATGGGCATCACCAGGATCAAATTGGTACCTACTCGTTGCACTTAAAGCATACGAGACATCTGGTCGAGTACATAACATGGCATACATGATAGATCCTATTGCAGATGCATATGGAATCTTATTCATGCGATCCCTTTCTTCCTTAGTTGAAAGGGATTGTGTTTTTGATAGACACATGCCATGTTGCATAGGTATGACTCCTTTCTTGGAATCATGCATATTAAAGCGTCTCAGCACTTTGTCTATGTATGTACTCTGACTTAGGCCAAGCAGTTTTTGTGATCTATCTCTATAGATTCTGATTCCTAATATATAGGCTGCTTCACCTAGGTCCTTCATAGAAAAGAATTTCCCCAACCAAGTCTTTACTTGTTGCAGGGTAGGGACATCGTTTCCAATGAGTAATATGTCATCTACATATAATACCAGGAAAACGATCATGCTCCCACTAACCTTCTTGTAGACACAAGGCTCATCTTCGTTCTTGATGAATCCATATTGTTTTACCGTTTCATCAAAACAAAGATTCCAACTTCTGGAAGCTTGCTTCAATCCATAGATTGATCTTTGTAGCTTACATATCTTTTGGGCTTCTTTTGGTATGTCAAATCCTTCAGGCTGTGTCATGTACACATCCTCAAGAAGATTCCCATTAAGGAAGGCAGTTTTGACATCCATATGCCATATTTCATAATCATGATATGCAGCGATAGCAAGTAAAATCCGAACAGATTTAAGCATTGCAACTGGTGAAAAGGTTTCATCATAGTCAACCCCATGAATTTGTTTATATCCTTTTGCAACCAGTCTTGCCTTATAGGTATGTACCTTTCCATCCATGTCAGTCTTCTTTTCGAAGACCCACTTGCATCCTATAGGGTTAACCCCTACAGGAGGCTCTACCAAGGTCCAAACTTGGTTTGTGTACATGGAATCCATTTCAGATTTCATGGCTTCTAGCCACTTCTCAGACTCGGGACCAGTTATGGCCTCTTGGTAGGTCACAGGCTCATCTTGATCCATGAGTAATACATCACCTTGATCTGTTATGAGATATCCATATCTCTCAGGTAGGTGACGTATCCTGCCTGACCTACGCTGGTCTTGTTCTACTTGAGCAGGTTGCTCTTACACAACTATTTGTGTTTCCTGCTCTTATTCATCCATAGGTGTATCAATGTCTTGTGATTCTTGAATTTTTTCAAGCTCTACTTTCCTCCCACTGATTCCTTTGGAAATAAAATTCTTTTCTAGGAAAACTCCAGTTCGAGAGACAAACACTTTGCCCTCAGAAGGATTGTAGAAGTGATACCCTCTTGTTTCTTTAGGATACCTCACAAATAAGCATTTGTCAGATTTGGGCTCAAGCTTAGTTGAAATTTGTCGTTTCACATAAACTTCGCAACCCCAAATCTTCATGTAAGACATATGTGGTTTCTTACCACTCCATATCTCATATGGTGTCTTTTCAACCTTTTGGATGGAACACGGTTAAGTGTGTAAGTTGATGTCAATAGTGCATGTCCTCAAAAGGAGTTTGGAAGATCGGCATGACTCATCATGGATCAGACCATGTCCAACATGGTTCGATTTCTTCTCTCAGATACACCATTCCATTGGGGTGTTCCAGGAGGAGTAAGTTGGGATAGGATCCCACACTCTTTTAGATGGGCATCAAACTCTAGGCTTAAATACTCACCACCTCGATCTGATCGAAGAGTTTTAATATTCTTACCTAGTTGGTTTTTTACTTCATTCTTGAATTCCTTGAACTTTTCAAAGGACTCTGATTTGTGTTTCATTAAATACACATAACCATATCTACTGAAATCATCAGTAAATATGATGAAGTATTGAAAACCTCCTCTGGCTGGTATGTTCAGTGGTCCACATACATCAGTATGTATGAGGGCCAAAAGATCATTAGCTCTTTCACCTTTTCCTGTGAATGGAGACTTTGACATCTTTCCAATTAAACAAGATCTTCATGTCTCATATGATTCATAATCAAAAGAGTCTAAGAGTTCATCTTTATGGAGTTTGGAAATGTGTTTCTCATTTATGTGGCCTAATCGACAATGCCAGAGGTAAGTTGGATTTAACTCATTAGGTTTCATCCTTTTAGTATTAATGTTATAAATAGGCATTTCAAGATCAAGGACATATAGTCCATTGTTCATTTGTGCAGTAGCATAGAATATACCATTCAAATAAATTGAGCAACAATTGTTCTTTATTATGAATGAAAAACCAGACTTGTCCAAACAAGAAACGGAAATAATATTCCTGCTAATTGCAGATACATAATAAGAGTTCTCTAACTGAATTATTAAACCACTAGGTAAAGTCAATTCATAAGTTCCTACGGCTAAGGCAGCAACCTTTGCTCCATTACCAACTCGTAGGTCGACTTCACCTTTTGCCAATTTTCTACTCCTTTTTAGTCCTTGCACATTTGTACAAATGTGAGAACCGCATCCAGTATCTAATACCCATGATGCAGAAGTAGATAAATTAATTTCAATAACAAAAATACCTGAAGTTGGAGTCTCTACTCCATTCTTCCTATCTTCCAGGTACTTTGGGCAGTTCCTTTTCCAGTGTCCGGTCTTACCGCAATGGAAGCAGGTGCCTTCTTTTTCTATGCCTCCACTAGGCTTTAAAGAAGCAATAGTGGGTTTGGGTTTGCAACTTCCTTGCCTTTCCCTTTATCATGTTTGAGGACAATCCTCAGGTTTCTGTACCAATCCAGGAAATTTGTCCCAGACAATTTTTCCTTGTCAAGGGTTGATCGCAAGATGTTGTTAGAGGTGTTTGTTGTCATGGTAATCTACACAAGGATTAATGAAAATATAAGTATCATTGACATATTTAATTAGGCCTTTAATTAAATATACTCCCACTATTTTACTCAAAACAAATGACCCTCATCATTTGATTCGGAAAATCCCATTGAAAGATTTTCTAGTGGGTCGAGATCCATATTTCACTTCGTTCTAAGTCCGCGTAGGAGGATTACACAAAACTAGGTTATTTAGGTAGGAACTCCTTCCAATTGTATCTCATACAACTCTCGAAAATTTCAGTTGGGTAAATAACTCCTTATTCTAATCCATCATATGGATCATTCCCAACTCTTGCTTCTAAACATATATAATCTTATTATAATTTGTTTAGTTAAGTTTGACCCATTGTTTTAATAGTTGGATATTACAATTATCTCATCGCACCTTACTAATATAGAACATGCACCTCGCGTAGGCGAAACCTACATTATCCATTACTAGTCTTGATGAGTGTTAAAACTTGGAAAGCATAAACTTAATATTTAATTTGAGGGAATTGCAATTTTTCTGATCTCACCGTCTTATTTATCATATAAATCGCCTCTCACATGCAACAACATACATTCACATGCATCAACATACATACATACATAATGAAACAGTTATGGCCCCTAGCGCAATTGTTCTCCCAAGCCAATGAGAGAACCTAAGCTAACCTACAATGATCTAAGCTTCTCCAAGCAAGATCTTCAAGGTTGTCCTCCTTTGGCACTGACTTCTTTGCTTTCTTCATATCATTACATTACATAAAAGAAACTCGTTTTACATACGAGGGAGTGAGATGAGAAAAGAAGTTACATTTGAGAGATTAAGAGAGAGGCACGACACGCAGGTCGTTTTTTAAAACCCAAAACAAAATAAAGGAAAATTAAGGCCATAACCGATCACCACAAGACAATAATAAACACTTTATTATTATTATTATTAATTCTTTAATTAATTAAAACCAAATTAAATTTCAACAACCGATCACACTACGCAGAGTTAGCCAGGGGTCCGCTGCCCGGTCAGCGGGAACGGGTGTTAGCCGAACGGGTGAATTTTGCCTTGCGTTAACCGGTTAACCAAATGCGTTAACCGGTTAACACTGTTTGAAATCTATTCAAAAATTGTTTTCTGCCTTGCGTTAACCGGTTAACCAAATGCGTTAACCGGTTAACACTGTTTGAAAATCTCTTGGAAAACTGTTTTCCGTCTTGCGTTAACCGGTTAACCAAATGCGTTAACCGGTTAACACTGTTTGAAAACCTTAAATTTTTTATTTCACATTGCGTTAACCGGTTAACCATATGCGTTAACCGGTTAACACTGTTCCAAAAATTGTTTAGAAAGCACAACTCTTGTGCAGTCATAACCCCAATTGCATAACTCTCTGACAACACAACCCTTGTGCCGTCACTAACCCTGATGCACCAATTTCAGACCGTCAAACACATCTCGATTGTTAATTCAGTATGATTGATCAACACGTCATTGATCACTCAAAGGAAAACAACCATTGAGTGTTTGAATGAACGAAACGAGAACACTATATCATATATAATGTATTTTGCATCAGGATTACATATATCATATATATAACTTGATCGATCTCAATTTAATCTTTGATTCATTCTGTCTTTAATCATATTAAAAAAGAACAAAAACAGTTATCAGATTCATGGTTTCGTAAGTGGCTCTGATACCACTGAAGGAGAATTGCCATCCAAGGCGCAGCGGAACTTAAAAATTTCTCCATTTAGTGATCCTTATGAATGGGCATGATCAGTGATAGAATCGTTACCTCTTATGGCGATTCAAACCTTTGGTGTAGATTTCTTGTAATGATCAAAACCTTGGATACAAATCCACGGAGCGATCACGAACGTTGAACGATGACAACGTCTCTACTCAGTCCACACGAACGGGTTCCTTCAATCTCAGTGCTAGCTGGTACGAATGAAGGCTTTGAGTGAGAGAGAGAGGGAAACGAAATTCCAAGTCTTCACTTGAGTTGAGTCTGAGTGGAGTGACAATGCTTCTACCCAAGGGGTTCTATTTATAGAACCACTTGTGTGGGCTTCAAGCTAAAAATCCCACTTAAGTGTATTTTGGCCCATATCTCATAATATGCCAAAATCACTTAAGTATTTGGTACCTTACCATATTTTGTATTCCACTTAAGTGCACTGTACCTTGCGATGTTCCTTAGTTACTCTATCTCTCATCAATTCGTCCTTTCTGTGTGACCGTGTAGGTTTTCGCGACGTTGGCAATTATATTAAATCACGCATTTAACATAATAAACAGTGAGCGGTATCTAGCAACACATCACTGCTACCCAAGACACAAAAATGTCATGTGATCTGACAAAACCTCCTGTGATAATAATTATGTGTATAATTACCCCTTTGCCCTTATGTCTATATTGAACACAAGGTATAGACCGTGTCATCCTTATCCTGTTCAATATTGGGCCCATAGATATTTATCCTGTTACGCGGGATGGGAAAATTCCATCTAGGTCACTCATGTCCCTCAGCATGCTTCGTGGAGTACCCATCAATTGTCTTTATGGTTATCCAGTTACGGACAACATTGGATCAATAATAAAGCACTCGACTCTACATCTAGGATCCATAGTGGTTTCAGGTCGAAGAGTGGTATACACCATTATCACCATGAGAATAACTTATGACACTTTGCATAACTTTCTATATAGTATTCTCATAGCGGGTCAATCCGGTATAAATATTACTCTTAATATTCATACCTATGTATAAGACTTGATAACTCTTTATCCATGATCCATGAGATGTGATCATCAGTCTACAAACATAATAGTCTTAATGCTTTAATGTTATCCCACTTCACAATAAAGCTCGACTACGGATACTTTAAGAATAATGTCCCTATGTTTAATGTGCTCTCATGATCAAGTCACACTTCATACATTAAACGGACTATCTATTTTAGGGACTTTATTAAACAAACATAATAAAAAAAAATCCTTTTTATTATTAATAAATAATTCGATACAAGTACCAAAAGTATTGGCCTCTAGGGCTTACACCAACAACCCCTCCAATCACCATCTTCAAGCTTCTTCTTGGCTTCTCCCACTAAGAAACTCAAATGAAAACCATTGACTCCTCCCTTTTGACACATATTAGACTTCAAGACTGATTTCCCCAAATATGTGGCTGAAGCAACCATGTTGAGATCGGGCAGAAACTCAGAACTGTAGAATAGCAAATGCGGCTTGATAGAAACTCCGAGAAAACCGGAAACCTCCTCCAAAGTAGGGACCAAAATATAATCTGGGAATGTGAAACACCTCAATGGAGGGTCATGGGACGGCAGTAGTGTAAAGAGAGCATCGTGTTGATCTTTGGAGAGAACCATAACGAAACTGAGAATCAAACCGTAATCCTTCCAGAATCCTTCTAGAGAATCATGATCCATTAACTTCATCAGCTGTTGAATAGGCTCCAAACAAACCACAGGAAACTTGTAGGTGACATGTCTCTTTCTGCCAATATCCATCTTAAGAGAAACGGAGAACCCCGACCGGAATCAAGAAGAAGATATAAACCCCTAGAAATAGACAAACATATGTTAAATGATATGAATGCAAATGATGTGACGCAATGCAGTGACATGGAAATCAGGACTACTTTATCTGCTTGAACCACTGTCAGGTTGCACTGTCTGAAGAGAAACCCACTGAGGAATCTAATACAAGATCAAAGCTCTGCTCCAGAAAACCGGGTTCGTTGAAGGTTAAGGTTTCCTGAATTTAGCCCGCCCCTCACTGGTAGGTTCTAAGAACAGAAGTTCGTCAGTTTCAGCCCTTCAGTCGAATAATACGTTTACCACTGAAGGTTTGGCATTATTGCGAGATAAAAGACCTCCACTAACTCCCCTCAATAGGACATCCTAAAGCAAGTTCCCAATCTCGAGGTCCTCGGATTGAGCAGCGAGAATGCGCCCACCAGAGCTAACATAATCACGTCTCCGAGGAGAGGCCTCGACTGAGTTCTCGGGAAATGGTCAGCAGAGTCGACGATCTCTAAACGAACATCTGCCGTTATGGAACACCCATAGGATAGAATATATCCAAAAGAAACCTCGTCTGGGTGTGGGTCTTCATGAACGACTTAACGTAGCAACATGCCACGCAAGCCTCATGACTATCCACTCTAAAACCTGTGTGTACGCTCAAGCCTGGATAGTGGGCTTATCTCTCATAGAACATCCCACCCCAACAAACAACCAACCTAACAGCAGATACATCATATGTACATAATACAATAAGGTAAAGTAGATAAATGCTAAAAGTAAATGACTGTACAAAAGAATAAACACCCAACAAACAAAAAAACCTACAAAATCTAGGAGGGACTCGCTTAGGGAAACCGGGTCCCCAACAGAGTCGCTAGTTGTCGCAACCTAAATGCGAAAATACAACCGACGAGAAAAGAAATGACAGAAGAGTTTCCACCGTGCGTTATTTATCCCAAAGGAGGGAAAGGAAACGCTCGAAGTAAACCTGGAGAAAAGAAAGGAAAAGACAAGGTCTCGCAACCAAATCATGGGTTCGGGAGTCGATTATACGAAGGGAAGGTATTAACACCCCTACGCATACGTAGTACTCTATGGGATCCACTCTTGTTGTTCTTGTCTAAAGGGTGTGTATATCTAATATACTATTTACTAAAAGAGGGTCAAAAGAAAATGACTCACACGGATGTCGCATCCACTGCATACGTATCTCATCTGAATATGAGAATCAGAGTCTTCGTAGCTCGGCTATCTATTGGTTAAGGAGATGTGTGCTCACTAAGATATCGCATCTTATGCCTACGTATCTCATCGGGAATGAGAATCAGAGGAAAACGTAGTTCAACTAACTACGGGAACAAGGGTCTCGATTGCAACTAGGGCAAGAGAAAGGGAAGGTCTCGATCGCAACGAGGGCGGGAGAAAAGAATCGCAACGAGGGAGAAAGCAAACAAGGATTGGTTGTTAGTCGTTAGTCAAAAAAGGAACTCGGCAAGACATTGCATCTTGTGCCTACGTATCTCATCTGAACATGAGAATCAGAGTTGCCGTAGTTCGGCTACATAGGGATTGCCATCTAAACATGGACTTACAAAGGAGGACACCAGTTGTGTCAAAGGAGAGTGGGCAATGTGTTCACGTCCTAGCAGAAGGTGTCGCAGCTCGCTGAATCGAGTCTTAGGCAGTTACCTCTTTGCAATAGAACGAACTACATGCCACAGGATTGGAGACGCACGGAAGGTCTAAAAAGTGGGGAAGCTCTGCCCTAGAGTTGTCATGCAATGTGAACCTAAGTGTTAGGATTTACAAATGGGAACATCTACCTAATGTTAGCATGCAAAGAATAAGGGAATTCTACCTATGTTATCATACAAAGGGTTCTACCTAATGGGTGCTACCTAAACGGAACAAGAATCGACGAATGGAGCAAGGAGCGGAACCAGGGGTAAGGGTAGATGGTGTATCATGAAGCAATCGACTTACGGGTGGTAGATGGCGATGCCTGAAGCAATCGACTTACAAGAGAAATGGCGATGCATGAAGCAATCGACTTACAAAAGGGTGGATGAATATGTGTTGGTTCTGTTAAGTTTTGAAAATGAATACTCGCCGTTGGATCGAGGTTTTGATCTTGTTATGAAAAGGCTATCGAATGTTTGTTTTAATTCTTGTATTAACAGATGAATAAAGAATGAAATAATAAACATTATACATTTCATGGGAGAGGGGTACATTTTTTATGAATGGGGGTTGTTCATGGCAATCAAGCAATAATAATATATGCCTCATACACCATACAAGTAGGCAACAGTTAATCAAACAGATAAGATATAAACAGGTATATGTTCAAGTCAAAGAATCAATGAATGAAATAATGGAACATTAGAAAATGCATGAGAGGTATAAACATGTTAAGCAATCACACAATAGAAGCACGGATGAAAGAAACAAGTATAAAAAATATCAGATGAATCAGACAGGTGAAACTGTGCACATAAAGGATCACTGAATAATTTAATCGGGAAATGATACAAGGAACAAATAAAATCAAGATGAAAGGCCTCTAATACATGGCATATGAGATGAACAAGAGAGGATCAAAAGATCTCTTCAATTTCCCTAAGCAATCCCTTAAGTCAAACATCAATCATAGAAAAGTCAATTGTAAAGTCAAGTCAACTTAAAAATTATCAAATAAATAGTAACTTAATCAAGAAAATCATGAAAAATTAAAATAACTAAGATGGGGTCAGGACATCATCATCCCCCAAAAAGATTTCAAAAATAATGAAAATTGGTTAGTGAATTAATTGAATCAAAACAAAGGTCAAACCAAAAGTCAAACAACAAGACTAGGTTAGAAATAAATCAAGAATAAATAGTATATTAATCACAAAAATTATGAAAAATTAAACTAACTTAGGTGGGGTCAGGACATCATCATCCCCCAAAAAGATTTCAAAAATAATGGAAATTGGTTATTGAATTAATTGAATCAAAGCAAAGGTCAAACCAAAAGTCAAACAACAAGACTAGGTTAGAAATAAATCAAGAATAAATAGAAAATTAATCACAAAAATTATGAAAAATTAAACTAAATAAGATGTGGTCAGGACATCATCATCCCCCAAAAAGATTTCAAAAATAATGAAAATTGGTTATAAATTAATTGAAATAAAACAGAAGTCAAATGAAAAGTCAACCAAGCAAGCTAGGTCAAAAATAAATCCAAAATAAATTAAAATGGGAAATAAAATTCCAAGAAAAGGTCAGGTTGACCATGAGACATTGGCCAACCCTCATCCCAAAAATCAGAAGTTAAAAATAATTCTAAGTCATGAAAATAAAATAAATGAAAAAATGTGTATTAAAATGAACCATTTGAAATGAATAATTGAAATAAAATATTAATATTAAATAAAATATGAAAATAAAAATTAAATAAATTAAATAAAACATTAAAGAATGTAAAAAATATTTTTTGGTATTTTTATGAATAAATAAAATATTTTTATTAATTAAAACAAAACAGAAAAAATAAAATAAGAATAAAAAGGAAAGAATGAAAATAAATGGATTTGGTAATGGGCCATGAGGAGGTGGGGGCGGATAGCAGACCCGGTCCAATTAATTAAATAGCATGTGACATAAATAAAAATGTAACAATTAAAATAACATGTAACATTGCAAACAAATGGTCAAGGGTTGTTTAAGTTGCTAGAAGACAAAAGCGAAGTGGATGGACCAGATTAAAAGGGACCGCGCGATCCAGCGGTTGTGAGAGGGCCACACATTCCTCTTCCATGCAAACGTAAACAGCCAAATAACATCCAGTAGGAGAACGTGAAAATGCAACGTGTTTCATTCATTTTCCAGCCAACATATCTCATGCTACAGTGCTCCAAACGAGATGAAGTAAAAACCAAAGTTCTAGTATGGAACGAGTAGAACACAATGGTGCTTTGTTTCATTAAAAATAATGGCCCTAGCATGTAGAAAAGTGAACAACAAGGGGGCTTCATGCACCCAGATTCAACAAAAAAAAATAATGTCACAAACTCCAACTTAATGAACATGCTTCATGTTTAGGGCTTTACAAACAATCATGGCATGGTATTAACATGGCAAATAAGTATGGAACAAGCATGGCATAAATGAAAAATAACATGAAATATGGATGGTAAGCATGAAATGGACATGGAAAATATGATGAAGAAGCATAGCATGAGCATGGAAGAGAGTGATAACATGTTTACCTAGTGGATGCAAGGTCCACTACCCCTTGGTGTGGAGGAAATGCAAAGAGAAAAGATGCTCTTTTGATGCTTGTGCTTGAGAAATGGAAAATGAGGAATGGATCTTGAATTCCCTCCCTTGCCTCTTGCTCAAAAATATAGCCACCATTTTTCAGATTAGGGTTTAGAATGTTTAAGTATGTAGGGTTTAATGATGGCTAATGGGCTTGGAATGTTTGTTTGAGTTTATGTGCAAAAGGTGCAAAAATGAGGTGTGAAAAGAAATGGCTAAATGTAGCAAAACTTAAGTGAATGAACATAAAGTAAATGGCCAAATGAGGTAAAAAGTGTGTTGATTGGTTTTATGGTCTGATTTGGTTTGGCTTGTGCAGCACAAAAATAGTCCAACAAGGTGACTTTAAGACCTTGTAACTTGATGAGTATGTAACCAAATGGCAAGGCAATGCAAACAGTAGAAAGAGGGCATGGAGCTTAACATTTTTCATGTTGAACACAAGTTGAAATGATGAGTGGAAAGAGGTGAAAAATGGCCATAAAGTTCAGGTTCCATAGCTGCAAAATGGTTGGGCCAGTTTAGCCTAAATGCTGTCAAAATATTCAGTATATGATACCAACTTTAGATGAGTGTATCTTTCAAACCAATGATCCAAATGGGATGATTCTAAAAGGATGTGAAAGAGGACATAGCAAGGTACAACTGTCATGAAGAAATTATTTTCAAAAGATACCTTGAAGTGCAATAAATATGGCCCATAAGTCTTGACAAATCTTGAAGCTTTTGGACTTAGAAAATTTTTTAAGTGTCCTAAAATAATGTCTTACTTTGACCAAGCATAACTTTCTCAAGTTTAATCCAAATGAAACAAAATTTATATCTCTAGAAAGCTTGGAACAAGAGGAACAACTTTAGTATTGGAGAAATTTTCAAATGGAGCTTGCATATTGATGGAATATAAGCTTAAAGTGGGTGCAAAAACCATAAAAACTTGCCCTAAATGGAAAGTCAACTATTTCCAAATTTAGTAACTTTTCCAACTCCTGATTAAATGATGAATCCATGATCCAACCTTGATCAAATTTCACATGTAGGCTCCCTTAGGCATGAATTTTGAGATTCCACTTTCAAAATGTCAGGAGTTGACTTTTCTGGCCCCACAGTTGACTTTTCCCAAACTGTCTGATTCTCGATTCCATTGATCAATTGAAGCACCTCTGGCTCAAATAAAGAGCTGATTTTTTGTATGTATACTCTTGTGGACATATGGAGGGCCATGGAAAAGAGTTTCATCCAAGCTATCAGAAATAAACCGATTTTATACCAAACCCTAGTTTTAGGGCAAAAATGACTGGGAACTGATTGCACTGATTGCCAATGGATCTTTCTGTGATAAATATCGATCTTCTTAGGCCAAGATGCCTCTATAATCATGACATGAATGAGCCTCTTTTCCTTTCCACCAAAAATTGCTTGTTGCAGATAGCCACGAAACCCTGATTTCTGATTAAATGCAGATGCACACTCTGGGAGTTCTGAATCTTCCACTGATGAACTGAGGACCATAATAAGACATATGGAACCCCTTGAGACCCTTGAGACTTGTATACATAGAAAGTGAAGTCCAATTCTCAGTCTTGCTTTGTGTGGGCTCCTTCTATTAAGGAGTGAGCAATCAAATCTTGATTTCCCAAGTCACTAATGCAGTATGCAATGAGTATGACCTAGTATGATGCTAATGCAATGTGAAACATAATCCCGTGCTTCCAAGAAAAATGAAGGTAAATTTTGGGGTATTACAGGTAGGTCTATGACTAACTCAAGTTTATTTAGCTAAGAAATCCTCCTCAAGCTAATGTGAACCAAGCGTCTACGCCACACCCATTGCTCTTCATATACAAACATTAAACATTTTACGTTTTGATTTTTTAAATCTGAAAGCTTTATTTTGTAAATGTTGTTCTTCCTTTTTCCAGTGAAGAGGATTGTGCCATTTTTCTGATTAACAACTTTGCACGTTTTTTGATTAAAGATTATATCATAACCGATATCACTTAATTGACTTATGGATAACAAGTTATGCATTAATCCCTCAACATAAAGGACATCAGAAATAGAGGGAAGAGATCCATTCCCAAGTGTTCCATATCTTGTGATTCTTCCTTTCTAATTTCCTCCAAAGCCTATGAAGCCAGCATCTTTAAGTTCCAGGTTTTGGAACATATGCTTTCTTCCCTTCATGTGTCGCGAGCATCCAGAGTCCAGGTACCATCATTGGTGTTTTAACTTTGTTGTTGGTGTAAGCCCTAGAGGCCAATACTTTTGGTACTTGTATCGAATTATTTATTAATAATAAAAGGTTTTTTCTTTATTATGTTTGTTTAATAAAGCCCCTAGAATAGCTAGTCCGTTTAATGTATCAAGTGTGACTTAATCATGAGATCCCATTAAACATAAGGACATTATTCTTAAAGTATCTGTAGTCGAGATTTGTTGTGAAGTGGGATAACATTAAAGCATTAAGACTATTATGTATATAGACTGATGATCACATCTCATGGATCATGGATAAGGAGTTATCAAGTGTTAAACATAGGTATGAATATTAGGAGTAATATTTATATTGGATTGACCCGCTATGAGAATACTATATAGAATGTTATGCAAAGTGTCATAAGTTATTCACATGGTGATAATGGTGTCTACCACCCTTCGACCCGAAACCACTATGGACCCTAGATGTAGAGTCGAGTGCCTTATTGCTGATCAAACATTGTTCGTAACTGGATGACCATAAAGATAGTTGATGGGTACTCCACGAAGCATGTTGAGGGACATGAGTGACCTTGATGGAATTTGCCCATCATGCGTAATAGGATAAATGTAGACGGGCCCAATATTGAACTAGACAAGGATGACACTGTTTATGCTTTGTGTTCAATATAAACATAAGGGAAAAGGGGTAATTATACACATAAGTATTATCACAAAAGGATTTTTCTGATCACATGACATTTTCGTGTCTTGGGTAGCAGTGATGTGTTTCTAGATACCGCTCACTGTATATTATGTTAAATACGTGAATTAATATAATTGCCAATGCCACGAAAACCTACAAGATCACACACAAAAGGACGGATTGATGAGAGATAGAGTAAATAAGGAACACCTTAAGGTATGGTACGGTTCACTTAAGTAGAATACTAAATATGGTAAGGTACCACGCGCTTAAGTGATTTAAGTATATCATAAGATATGGGCCACATACACTTAAGTGGGCTTTTCAGCTTACAACCCACACAAGTGGTTCTATAAATAGAACCCTTGTGCAGAAGCATTTGATTAGATGAAAATTTTGTTTCTCTCTATCTCTCTCTCTCTCTCTCTCTCTCTCTCTCTCTCTCTCTCTCTCTCTCTCTCACACACACACACACACACACACACACACACACACACTCAAAGGCTTCATTCGTAGAAGCTAGCACTGAGACTGAAGGAATCCGTTTGTGTGGACTGAGTAGAGGCCTTGTCACCATTCAACATTCGTGATCACTCCTTCGATCTGTATCAAGGGTTTCAATCGCCACAAGAGGTAATGATTCTATCACTGATCATGCCCATTCGTAAGGATCACTAAAGGAGAAAATTTTAATTTTCGCTGTGTTTTGGATCGCTATTCTCCTTCAGTGGTATCAGAGCCACTTCGAAACCATGCATCTGATAGCTGTTTATTTTCTGTATTTTCTATATTAATACGATTAAAAGACAAAATGAATCAAAGAATAAACGAGTAATTAAATTTATCATCATGTGTGTACGATTTGGGTGATTGATGTTGACTATGCTTCGGAATCCGACGTTAGTATGGTGAAGCAGCGATACATCGATCATCCATAGGTTACGCAATTGAGATTAATCAAGTTATATATATGATATAAGTAATCCTGATGCAAAATACGGTATATATGATATACTGTTTCTGTTTCGTTCATTCAAACACTTCATGGTTGTTTTCCTTTTAGCGATCAATGGTCATTTGCTTCTTGATCTGACATTAGTATGGTGAAGCGATGACGTGTTGATCAATCATATTAAATTAACAATTGAGGTGTGTTTGGAGGTATGAAACTGGTGCATTAAGGTTCATGACGGTACAAGGGTTGTGCTGTCAAAGAGTTATGCGATTAGGGTTGTGTCTGCGCAAGAGTTGTGCTTTAAAGTATCAAGTTTTGATGCAAAAATAGACGTTGATTTCAAATAAATAGGCGTTTCCCCCTTGAGCCCCGTTTGCTGAACGGCCAACGAAACCCTCAACTAACTCTGAGTAGTGTGATCAGTTGCCGAAATTTAATTTGGTTTATTTAATTAACAGAATTTAAATTAATAATAATAATAATGTGTTTATTATTATTGTCTTGTGGTGATCGATTATGGCCTTAGTTTTCCTATTATTTTGTGTTGGGGTTTTAAATGATGACCTGCGTGTCGTGCCTCTCTTTTAATCTCTTAATGTAACTTATTTTCTCATCTCACTCCCTCGTATGTAAAACGAGTTTCTTTTATGTAATGTAATGTTATGAAGAAAGAGAAGAATACAATACCAAATGAGGACAACCTTGAAGGTCTTGCTTGGAGAAGCTTAGATCATTATTAGGTTAGCTTAGGTTCTCTCATTGGCTTGGGAGAACAATTGTGATAGGGGTCATAACTGTTTCATTTTGTATGTATGTTGATGCATGTGAGAGACGATTTATATGATAAATAAGCCGGTGAGATCAGAATAATTGCAAATTTCCTCAAATTAAATATTAAGTTTCTGCTTTCTAAGTTTTAGCACTCATCAAGACTAGTATCGAATAATGTAGGTTTCGCCTACGCGAGGTGTATGTTATATATTAGTAACGTGCGATGGGATAATTGTAATATCCAATTGCTAAAACAATGGGTCAGACTTAACTAAACAAATTATAATAAGATTTTATACGTTTAGAAGCAAAAGTTGGAAATGATCCATGTGATGGATTGGAATAAGGAGTTATTCACCCAACTAAAATATTCGAGAGTTGTATTAGATACAATTGGAAGGAGTTCCTACCTAAATAACCTAGTTTTGTGTAATCCGCCTACGCGGACTTAATACAAAGTGAATTGTGGATCTCGACCCACTAGAAAATCTTCCAACGGGATTTTCCGAATCAAATGGTGAGGGTCATTTGTTTTGAGTAAAATAGTGGGAGTATATTTAATTAAATGCCTAAATTAAATATGTTATTTTAGTGATACTTATATTTTCATTATTTTTCATGTAGATTACCATGACAACAAACACCTCTAACAACATTTTACGATCAATCCTTGATAAGGAAAAATTGTCTAGGACAAATTTTCCGGATTGGCACTGAAATCTGAGGATTGTCCTCAAACATGATAGAAAGTTGTATGTCTTGGAGAAACCTATTCCTAAAGAGGAACCTCCTAGTTCTGCACCTAAGGAAGAAAGAGATGCTTATAATAAGTATGTCGATGATGCCAATGAAATTGCTTGCCTCATGCTAGCTACCATGAACTCAGAGTTATAAAAGCAACATGAGAACATGGCAGCGTTCGATATGATCGAACACCTGAAGATGCTCTATCAAGAGAAGGTAAGGCATTAAAGGTTTGAAGTTTCAAAAGCCCTTTTTCGAGGCAAGTTAGCTGAGGGAGCCCCTGTAGGTCCCCATATGCTCAAGATGATTGGGTATGTGGATAGCCTTGAGAGGTTGAGTTTTCCCCTTGGAAAGGAACTTGCGACTGATTTGATCTTGTAATCATTGCCAGATAACTTCAGTCAATTTGTCCTTAATTTCAATATGAATAATATGGACAAATCTTTTCTGAACTGCTAGCCATGTTAAGAACTGCTGAGCAAACTCTGAAGTCAAAAGGGAAGCCCATTCTGATGATCGAAAATGGAAAAAGACAGAACAAAAGACCCACCAAGCAGGGTGGTAAAAGGAAAGGCAAGGAAGTTGCCAAACCCAAACCCACAACTCCTTCTTTGAAGCCTAGTGGAGGAATAGCAAAGGAAGGCACCTGCTTCCATTGCGGTAAGACCGGACACTGGAAGAGAAACTGCCCAAAGTACCTGGAAGATAATAAGAATGGAGTATAGACTTCAACTTCAGGTATTTTTGTTATTGAAATTAATTTATCTACTTCTGCATCATGGATATTAGATACTGGATGTGGTTCTCACATTTGTACCAATGTGCAGGCGCTAAAAAGGAGTAGAGATTTGGCAAAAGGTGAAGTTGACCTACGAGTTGGCAATGGAGCAAAGGTTGTTGCTTTAGCCGTAGGAACTTATGTATTGACTTTACCTAGTGGCTTAATAATTCAGATAGAGAACTATTATTATGTACCTGCAATTAGTAGGAATATTATTTTCATTTCTTGTTTAGACAAGTTTGGTTTTTCATTTATAATAAAGAACAATTGTTGCTCCATTTATTTGAATGATATATTCTATGCTACTACACAAATGAACAATTGGCTATATGTCCTTGATCTTGAAATGCCTATTTATAACATTAATACTAAAAGGATGAAACCTAATGAGTTAAATCCAACTTACCTTTGGCATTGTCGATTAGGCCACATAAATGAGAAATGCATTTCCAAACTCCATAAAGATGGACTCTTGGACTCTTTTGATTATGAATCATATGAGACATGCATATCTTGTTTAATTAGAAAGATGAAAAAGTCTCCATTCACAGGAAAAGGTGAAAGAGCTAATGATCTTTTGGCCCTCATACATACTGATGTATGTGGACCATTGAACATTCCAACCAGAGGAGGTTTTCAGTACTTCATCACATTTACTGATGATTTCAGTAAATATGGTTATGTGTATTTAATGAAACACAAATTAGAGTCCTCTGAAAAGTTCAAGGAATTCAAGAATGAAGTACAAAACCAAATAGGTAAGAATATTAAAACTCTTCGATCAGATCGAGGTGGTGAATATTTAAGCCTAGAGTTTGATGACAATCTGAAAGAGTGTGGGATTGTATCCCAACTTACTCCTCCTGGAACACCCCAATGGAACGGTGTATCTAAGAGAAGAAATCGAACCTTGTTAGACATGGTTCGATCCATGATGAGTCACGTCGATCTTCCAAACTCCTTTTGGGGACAACACTATTGACAGCAGCTTACACACTTAACCGTGTTCCATCCAAAAAGGTTGAGAAGACACCATATGAAATATGGAGTGGTAAGAAACCACATATGTCTTACATGAAGATTTGGGGTTGCGACGTTTATGTGAAACGACAAATTTCTACTAAGCTTGAGCCCAAATCTGACAAATGCTTATTTGTAGGGTATCCTAAAGAAACAAGAGGGTATTACTTCTACAATCCTTCTTAGAGCAAAGTGTTTGTCGCTCAAACTGGAGTTTTCCTAGAAAAGGATTTTATTTCCAAAGGAATGAGTGGGTGGAAAGTAGAGCTTGAATAAAATCAAGAGTCACAAAGCATTGATACACCCATGGAGGAATTAGAGCAGGAAACACAAGTAGTTGTGGAAGAGCAACCTACTCAAGTAGAACAAGACCAGCGTAGGTCAAGCATGATAAATCACCTACCTGAGAGATATGTATATCTCATAACTGATCAAGGTGATGTATTACTCATGGACCAAGATGAGTGTGTGACCTACCAAGAGACCATAATTGGTCCCGAGTTTGAGAAGTGGCTAGAAGCCATGAAATCTGAAATGGATTTCATGTACACAAACCAGGTTTGGACCTTGGTAGAGCCTCCTGTAGGAGTTAACCCTATAGGATGCAAGTGGGTCTTCAAAAAGAAGACTGACATGGATGGCAAGCTACATACCTATAAGACAAGACTGGTTACAAAAGGATTTAACAAATTCATGGGGTTGACTATGATGAAACCTTTTCACCAGTTGCAATGCTTAAATTTGTTTGGATTTGACTTGCTATCGTTGTATATCATGATTATGAAATATGGTAGATGAATGTCAAAACTGCTTTCCTAAATGGGAATCTTCTTAAGGATGTGTACATGACACGACCTGAAGGATTTGACATACCAGAAGAAGCCCAAAAGATATGTAAGTTACAAAGATCAATCTATGGATTGAAGCAAGCTTCCAGAAGCTGGAATCTTTGTTTTGATGAAACAGTAAAACAATATGGATTCATCAAGAATGAATATGAGCCTTGTGTCTACAAGAAGGTTAGTGGGAGCATGATCGTCTTCCTGGTATTATATGTAGATGACATATTACTCATTGGAAATGATGTCCCTACCTTATAACAAGTAAAGTCATGGTTGGGGAAATGTTTTTCTATGAAGGACATAGGTGAAGCGGCCTATATATTAGGAATCAGGATCTATAGAGATAAATCACAAAATTGCTTGGCCTAAGTCAGAGTACATACATAGACAAAGTGTTGAGACGCTTTAATATGCATGATTCCAAGAAAGGCTTCATACTTATGCAACATGGCATGTGTCTATCAAAAACACAATCCCCTTTAACTAAGGAAGAAAGGGATCACATGAATAAGATTCCATATGCATATTCAATAGGATCTATCATGTATGTCATGTTATGTACTTGACTAGATGTTTCGTATGCTTTAAGTGCAACAAGTAGGTACCAATCTGATCCTGGTGATGCTCATTGGGCAGCTGTCAAGAATATCCTTAAGTATTTGAGAAAGACTAAGGACTCATTCTTGATATATGGAGGTCAGGAAGAGCTTGATGTAATTGGATACATTGATGCTAGCTTCCAGATAGATAAGGATGACTTTAGATCGCAATCTGGTTATGTGTTTTGCTTAAACGGTGGCGATGTGAGCTAGAAAAGTTCAAAGCAAGATTCAGTTGTTGATTCTACAACTGAGACCGAGTATATTGCTGCCTCAAGTGCAGCAAAGGAAATTGTTTGGATCAAAAAGTTCATTAGTGAACTTGGCATAGTTCCTAGCATTGTGGATCCCATTGATCTCTATTATGATAAAAATGGTGCTATCGCACAAGCTAAGGAGCCTAGATCTAACCAACGATCCAAACACATACTTAGGCATTATCACCTCATTAGAGAGATAATAGATGGAGGAGATGTGAAAATACGCAGAGTACCTACACTTGACAATATTGTTGACCCACTGATAAAGCCTCTTACGCAGCAGAAGCATGATGGCCATATTAGATCTATGGGCATTATGGGTATGCCTAATTGGCTCTAGTTCTAGTGGGAGATTGTTGGTGTAAGCCCTAAAGGCCAATAATTTTGGTACTTGTATCGAATTATTTATTAATAATAAAAGGCTTTTTCTTTATTATGTTTGTTTAATAAAGTCTCTAGGATAGCTAGTTCGTGTAATGTATCAAGTGTGACTTAATCATGAGATCCCATTAAACATAAGGACATTATTCTTAAAGTATCTGTAGTCAAGATTTTTTGTGAAGTGGGATAACATTAAAGCATTAAGACTATTATGTATATAGACTGATGATCACATCTCATGGGTCATGGATAAGGAGTTATCAAGTCTTAAACATAGGTATGAATATTAGGAGTAATATTTATACTGGATTGACCCGCTATGAGAATACTATATAGAATGTTATGCAAAGTGTCATAAGTTATTCTCATGGTGGTAATGGTGTATACCATCATTCGACCTGAAACCACTATGGACCCTAGATGTAGAGTTGAGTGCCTTTAATCAAATGTCATCTGTAACTGGATGACCATAAAGATAGTTGATGGGTACTCCACGAAGCATGTTGAGGGATATGAGTGACCTAGATGGAATTTGCCCATTCTGCGTAACAGGATAAATGTCTACGGGCCCAATATTGATCTGGACAAGGATGACACAATCTATGCCTTGTTTTCAATATAGACATAATGGCAAAAGGGTAATTATACACATAAGTATTATCACAAAAGGATTTGTCAGATCACATGACATTTTCGTGTCTTGGGTAGCAGTGATGTGTTGCTAGATACCGCTCACTGTTTATTATGTTAAATATGTGATTTAATATAATTACCAATGCCGCGAAAACCTACAGGGTCACACACAAAAGGACAGATTGATGAGAGATATAGTAAATAAGGAACACCGTAAGGTATGGTGCACTTAAGTGAATTGTAGAACATCGTAACGTATGATTCACTTAAGTAGAATACGAAATATTCTAAGGTACCACACGCTTAAGTGATTTTGGTATATCATAAGATATGGGCCACATACACTTAATTGGGATTTTTAGCTTACAACCCACACAAGTGGTTCTATAAATAGAACCCTTGTGCAGAAGCATTTGATTAGATGAAAATTCCGTTTTTCTATCTCTCTCTCTCACTCAAAGCCTTCATTCGTAGCAGCTAGCACTGAGACTGAAGGAATCCGTTCGTGTGGACTGAGTAGAGGCGTTGTCACCATTCAACGTTCGTGATCACTCCTTCGATCTGCATCAAGGGTTTCAATCGCCGCAAGAGGTAAGAATTCTATCGCTGATCATGCCCATTCATAAGGATCACTAAAGGAGAAATTTTTAATTCCCGTTGTATTTTGGATCGCTATTCTCCTTCATATGCTGCACAGGATATCTGTAACATATACTATTTTATTTTTTGGCACCCATAATCTGTTGGGTCCTTTAGGATTAGTTCTCCCAGAATTTCTAAAAACTTTGGGTTTTCTAGCATTAATTAATTTCTATGTTTGTGCAGGTGTGTAATGATAAGAAAAATGAGATTTAAGTTTGTTTTTTACAGAAGGTTTTAAATTATCTTCATCAGAGTCATATTCAATTCCTCTTTTCTTATTTTGACTGACACCATAGATCATAGAAGCCATTTTACTTCTTTCAAGTCCGTTGTTGAGAAATTTCTGAAAAGCCTTTTCATATTTATATATGATGGTGAAGTAGGTGGAGCTTTAGAAAGAGTTTCTTCAAGTTTTGAACATTTTTTGGTTGAAAATTCATTTTATTTTTCAAGTATAAAATTATTTTCTTTAAGTTCAGAAACTTCTTTCTCAAGCTTATCACACTCTTCAACAGTCTCTTCATGAACCTTTTCAGGTTCTTGAATTTTTGTCAAAGCTTTTGATACAAGCTCAGAGATTCTGATAAATAGGCTTCCAGATCAGAACGAGAAAAGTCAGAGAATACCTCTTCAGAGTCAGACTCTCTTTCATATGAACTTCCAAAGGTGTTGGCCATGAATGCAACGTTTTCTTGCTCCTCTTCAGAATCAGATTCTGAAGGTTCATATTCATAGTCGTCCCATGTTGCCATGAATCCCTTCTTCTTTGCTTTGAAGGAGTTCTTCTTGAAACTTTCCTTTCTGAAGTTGTCCTTCTTGAGCTTTGGACATTCATTTATGTAGTGTCCAGGTTCTTTTCATTCGTAGTAGGTCACTTCCTTGTTGTGTCTGCCTCTGGAGGTTGAATCTGGACGATCTGCCTTTTGTCTAGGCCTTCTAAAGTGGTTATTTCTTTTTCTCTAGAGTTGTTTGATTTTTCTGGAAAGAAGAGATAACTCCTCCTCATCATCAGAATCTTCATTCTCAGAGTCATCTTCGTCTTCTTCTTCAGATTGAAAGGCTTTGTTCCTTTCTGGCTTTCTTCATTCTGATTTGGACTTTAGAGCTACTGATTTGCTTTCCTTCTCAAGTGCATCTTCCTCTAACTCTATCTCATGACTTCTAAGGGAGATGATAAGTTCTTCAAGGCTTATGCTGTTCAGATCCTTGGATAACTTCATAGCAGTAACCATAGGTTTCCACTTCTTGGGAAGACTTATGATTATCTTTTTGACATGATTTGTTGTATTATATCCTTTGTCCAGAACCTTGAGTCCTACAACTAAGGTTTGGAACCTTAAGAACATCACTTCAACAACTTCATCATCTTCCATTCTGAAGGCTTCATACTTCTGGATTAAGGCCAGAGCATTAGTCTCTTTAACTTGATTATTGCCTTCATGAGTCATCTTCAAGGAATCAAAGATTTCTTTGGTTGTTTCCCTGTTGGTGATCTTCTCGTACTCATTGTAGGAGATTGCATTCAACATAATGGTTCTTGCTTTATGGTGATTCTTGAAATCACGCTTCCGATCATCACTCATTCTGTTTCTTGAGATAGAGATACCGATAGCAGAAATTGGTGGTTCATAACCATTTGTGACAATATCCCATAGATCAGTGTCGTAGCCTAGGAAGAAGCTCTCAATTTTGTCCTTCTAATAGTCAAAACTTTCTCCATCAAAAAATGGAGGTTTGGCGTTGTAGCTATCTCTTTCATTTGTGTTAGCCATGATGTTTTTCTCATACTGGATCTCTCTACATTGTTAAGTGTTTGATACAAAAATCAATAATAGAGCCTAAGCTCTGATACCAATTGAAGGTAGAGAAAAAACAAGAAAGGGGGGTTTGAACTATTTTCACAGTAATCAAAAACTTTTACAACACCACTCACACGAAATTAAATGCTAACACAAGAAATTTATCCTGGTTCGCTTGAAAATCAAAGTTACTCCAGTCCACCCGGCCAAGGTGATTTCACCTTCAATAAGGACTTAATCCAATAATCTCAATAGATTACAAAAACGTCTAAGAGTTCAATAATCTCTTAGTCCTCTTAAGTCTACAGACTTAAACAAGTCACTTGAGGAATATCAACAAATTTAGAGAAGCACAGGTGTTTGCCTTAGTACTTCTAGGTAAGAAGTATAAACACAATTAAGAACACGAATCAATGATCACACTTAGAGCAACAATTATTGTGTGATTACTGAATTTTACAAAGAAAGTATATTGAGTAAGTAGATCAAAGTATATTGTAGAATTCTTGTGTATTCTTCGTATTTAGCATGATGATGATGAGGCCTCGATATGGTACTTTGAGATGATCCCTTTGGAGGGAAATTAATGGAGATTTCTTGTTAATTATGGGAATTAATGGTATTAACTTCTTTGTCCTTTCCATAGCAGTCTTGGAACATAATCCATAATTTCCTTATAAAGATTGGTACTATAATTAGAATACTTCTTGATTAAGTTTCTGATTTTGATGAGTCATATGATTTGTTGAGCGTGAATCAGAGTTAGTGGAGTCAGAGTCTTTGGGTAGAAGCTTGTAGTCTTCAGATATTCTCTTAACTAGTCTTCAGATAGTTGTTGTTTGTTGAATAGTCTTCAGATAGATGTTTGTTGAATAGACTTCAGATGTTAGCTTGACTGGTCTTCAGATAGAGTGTCTTCTGATGTTGTCTTGCAAATTCATCATATGTAGAGTCTTCAGACATCAAATATGAACTTCAGTGTCAGATTCTATATGTGATTCTTTCAGAAGTGTTCTTGTTCATAGTCAGATATGATTTCTTCATTGATGGATCAACTTTTCTGGACTATGTTAGATGCCATATATTATTTTCCTCAGATTCATTTTTTCTTAGAAACCTGCACACAGAGAAAATTATTAGGGTACCAAATTGTTTCATTCTTTGTTATCATCAAAACTTAGAGATATATTGCAGAACCAAAATCTTGTTCTAACAAGCCCGAAGTTCTTAGTGTGTTGAGAAATTCAGGACTTAGTAGGTTTATAATGTCCATGTCATGTATTTCCGATCTATCTATTGAGTTAGAGCGGTAGTAGTCTCTCGCCTCACCTAAACGAAATAATAAATAAATCGTTAAGAAAAGGAATACAATTTAAAGACAATTGAAAGAAATATGGTATATGAGATGATGTACCTGGCATTAGATCAATAACATGTTCATTGATTTTATCAACAGTTTCAATTGTTGCTACTAGAATAACTCAACTTTTTAGATAATCATACGAGCAGTACTTATCAATAAAACTCGGATATGTACTCTCCACAATTGCTGTAATTGGATCATCAAAACTTGATATTAAGATTTCATAAGGAATATCAAACTCGACATATCCATCATTAGGTTCTGAAAATTTACCCTATCCAATATTTAGCAACCATTTTGAAAATTGTTCAATTTCATGACTTTCGGTTGGGTTTAAACCACTTTGAAGTCTCATATTTCTTGTAAGCGTAAGTACCTCACAATCATTCCAAATGTAAGAAGCATTCAATGAACTCTGCACAATATTTGAACGGGTTACTCTTGGTACAACAGGAAGAATTTATCTAAAATCACCTCTAAAAACTATGACTTTACCACCAAAAATGGAGTTGGAATTAGGATTATTACCCATAATGTCTCTAAGTGTCCTATCAAGAGCCTCAAGACAATGTTTGTGTGCCATGGGTGCCTCATCCCAAATTATCAACTAAGTTTGTCTCATCAATTCTGTAAGATCATCCTTAGGTTCTATGTTGCAAACAAAATTCTCTAAAGTTGGTACGGGAATTTTGAACTTCAAATGGGTTGTTCTCCCTCCAGGAAGCAACAGCGATGCAATTCCACTTGATGCAACGATTATGACAATTTGATGTTTTGATCTCAAATAACTTGCAAGAGTTCGCCACATAAAAGTTTTTCCCGATCCTCCACGCCCATGCAAGAATAAAACACCACTTTGTTGTGATGTGACAGCATTAATGATTTTATTAAAAATAATGTTTTGTTCACTGTAGCGGGGTATTCGTTACCATTATAAATATTGACTAAATCCAAGGTAAACCATACAAGTCGAGTCGCCACCGCACTTCTATTTATCCAAAGGAATGGTTAGAAAGCGAACAAAAACCTAAAAGTTTTAACAAAAACTAATAAAAGAAACAGAGATCTGGATAAGGGGGTTGGTTATGCAATGGGAAGGTGTTAGGCACCCAAAACATCCTAGGTACTCCTAGGGAGCCCTTTTCATACTTGTTGTAAGGTAGTTGTTTTGTGAAAATTTTATTTGTGCAAACATGATTGAAGAGATGAGAAGAGAACGTACAAGTTATTTACATTTTGTGTTTGGATGGATAAACCCATTGCCTACGTACCATCTTATAAAAAGATTAGGATCAAAACCTCGTAGTTCGGGGTAAAAATCTCAAAAACAAATGAGTGGATTGATTGGTCCAAAAGCCTTAAGGTCTTTTGTTATCAAAGGGAGAAAACTCAACCTAAAACCACAAATCCACTATGTGAGGATAGCTTCAACATGCTAGTGAGGGGTTAACCCTTTAATAAGCATGGAAGACTCATTGTCCATCACTAAGGATATAGGTGAGTATTACATCTACCACAAGGATAACTCAAACCTAATAGCTAAAGGTTATGGAAATTTTTGATTAAGAAAGTGGCCACTGGAACCACAAAAGGAAAATTTGAATGGGTTATATTTACCAATTAGAAGTATATACAAAAGTTGTCAAAGTTGACTTAAAGATTCAATTCAAAATGAGTGTTATGAAAAGAAAGTTTGAAAATCAAAAGCATAAGGCTTAGGTTTCTAATGTTGAAAACAAAGGTTAAATGTTTGCACAAAAAGGGTTTTGGCTTGGGTTAAAGTGGAGAGATGAAGAAGAAAGGCTAAGTCCTAAGGAGAACAAAAAGGTGAGGGATAAGAAATGAAACCACACTAGGAGTTCCTCTCTTGAGATCATATTGATGATCCAACTAGCTCCCATCCTTTGGAATAAGCAAGCACAGAGTATAAGAAATCAAACAAGTCTCATAATAGATCCTCAATGTATCTTGTATCTTCTACTTGGATGAACATGGTAATGATCCTACAATTAAGCTCAAATGGAAACTCCTAGTTCAAGAGCACACCCAACAAAAGTTCCATGGGGTAAAGCACTCTCCTAACCAGAGACCAGGGAAACAACAAACTAATAGGGAGATTAAGACTCGAGCCTAATAGTTGTCATGCAATCAACATCCCTAAGTTGAGGTCTCTAACAAGAACTTAACTCACAAGTAAACAAACATCACACACTATATCCATACAAGAGGCTCAAACAATGGGTGGGCTTTAGTCAAGAGAGGTCATGTCAACCTCGACAAACAAGCCAAACTGTAAAGGGTAATCTGTAGCTCTTAACCACTAACATTGAACGTTAGGATGAAGCTGATCAAAATGGTAATGAGGATGAGACCTCATGCTCTTAACCCTGGCCAGGGTGAGCTCATGACAAAGAAAGCGTGGGGATCCAGAAAGTGGGATCCTTTTCCACTTGACAGACTCTGGACAAAGATCTGGGGCACATGTTCAGAAGCATCAGCACGTAGTGCGAGCATAAAGAACGACGCACTAAATAACGGGGGATTGGCTACTAATCCCTTTTATCCGTCAATTGCCTCTTCTCTTGGAGGTCTTATCAAATATAACATGCCTCTTCTTGGAGGTCTTTGAGCACAATTTTAAACAAACACAAACAGAGCCTCTGAAGGAGGACTTGCCAGCAAAATGCCTGCCAAAAAGGTGACAGGACTTCAGACTACATGAAGTAAGAAGCTAACTACCTGAGTGGTGTTTCAACCATAATCCAATGCTCAAACAAGAGCTAAAGCAAGCAAGCAACTAAGGTACCTGTACAAAGACTAAACAATTAGTACTTCAGTCATACAACCAGAAAACAAACAGTGAAACCCTCTAACAGTTACACAATTCAGTGCATAAGTGCCCTAGCACTCAAATTAGCTCATGAGTTCACCACATCAATTAAAACCCTGCAAAACAACAATAGGTCAGTACTCAAATGCATTTGTATCTCACAAGATCAATGATGAGTATCCAAACCTGAAACACAAGACAAAGTTAGTTTATGTGCATTTAAACAACACAACAAAACACCAACAAACAAAAGCATAAGAGATGAATTCAAAACCTAACCAAATGACCAAACCAGAACCCACCCTTCTACATATTACACCTTCAAACACTCCCCTAAATGTCCTCAAAAGGACCAGCATCAAATCCATAACCAAGTGCCTCAAATTGCCTATGCCATGCAATGACCAAAAATAGGCACAAAATGAACTTCCAACTTAGAAACTTCATATCAAATCAGAAATGCATGCAATGACTTTGAGATTGTTTGTACAAGTTCCTCATGTCATGAATAATCATCATGCAAAAAATCAAATCCAGAATGATGCAAATGTTATGTGAATAAAAATCAAATGTTCATCCAAAAATTCACAAATTAAAATCCAGACATCAACAATTCATGAAATTAACATCATAAAAAAGTAGACATCAATACAAAACTATGAAAAAAAATTGGGACTCATTTGGATCATTTTTGCATTTTTCATGCATTTTACAAAACACGCAAAATAATTGGAAAATAACATGGAAAATGAGGGAAACAAATATATTTGAATAAAATCCAGAAAAATCAGGAACCAATGGATCTGGCGCGCTCATCAATCCAACGCTCCACATTTGAAACATGAAACGCACCGTTTCATTAAACACAATCAGCACGCTCAGTCAGCGCTCACGTGGCCTTGGTCAAGCGTGTAACACCCTTCTAAAATACCCCAAATTTAATTTAAAACAACAAAATATAAATCAGAGTAGATATGCAATTAAGGGTGTCACACTTGACACTTCACACCATTCACCAAAATAGTTTGTCATGCTCATTTATTAATCAAAATAAAATATTGCACAATTCGCAGCGGATATGCAAACCATGTAACACATTACATGTAAAATTATTCAACAACCAAATGAAAACACGGTAAAACATCCCGTCCCGATGTTACATATACCAGAGCATGACCCACTAAGGAACTACACTAGACTTCAAGCACTAGCTTCTACTCAATCACTGCTCGTTACCTGAAACATAGTTGTAAGGGTGAGTTCCTCAATCGATATAACAAGCATTATAAAATATCATGTAATGCTAAGTAAATTAACACATTTCATCACCCTAATCATATCACACATTCAGCAACGGCCACATCAAATCATAATCATAATCATACTCACTCCAACACAAAACACACGTATAATATTGGAATACATCCATTCATATTATACTCCATACATACATTATGCAATGAGACTCCATGCATGCGGTACCGACTATTCGTGAACACGTAGTTCAACCTCACCGATCAAACCCAGATACGGCTACCAAGCTCACTAGTCCCACTCATTTGAGACCTAGTGACTCACTCACTAATTCCTCACCATGGGAATTAGCTACCACCATAAAGGCCATGCTATGCACGCTAAATCACCTAGCATGCAAACATCAACAACAATCCACAACAACTCACTCACTAATTCCTCACCATGGGAATTAGCTACCACCATAAAGGCCATGCTATACACACTAAATCACCTAGCATGCAAACATTAACAACAATCCAAGATAGACATATGCTCACACTCTAAGCCATAAACAGTCCATTAACAATTGCATACATAACAGATACATTCACAGCATTATGCATACCATCATACATCATCAGCGTATTTATCACAGAATCATATCATATCATGCCAAATAATAAATCACAGTATTAGCACACTCTACTAATACCTATACTGCTCAAAACAACGGGAAATGATCCCTACTATATCATACATCAGCTAAATTACATCACTCCACTGAAACGACCAAAACTGCGCAACAACAGCTCAGAAAAATCAAACTTCTGCCCATACACGTATGCCTCATGCCCATACGCGTATGGCCCATTTCCTAGCCAACCCATACGCGTATTGCCTGTCTCATATGCGTATCCTACGCGTACCACCTCTCCCATACGCGTACTTACAGAGACAAAACTACGTTAGAATCATCATCTTCTTCATCCATACGCGTATGGCCTCACCCCATACGCGTACCTCTCACAGGCTACGCGTAATACACGCGTATGGCGCGTATCAGCGCCAATCTCCTCCCCTCCAAGCCATCTCATACGCGTATGGCCTAGTGTCATACGCGTATGACCAGAACCAAAATTTCAGATCTGCGATGGGTTTTTCTCTGCTACGAGATTTCTCAAATCCCACCTTCCACCGTCCAATTTTTACACAGCATTCGTTCGTATTATCTAACACAGATTATACCCATTCAATTTCACAATTTCTAACCTTATTACATCTAATCCCTACGAATTTTCTTCAATTATAAACCCATATTTCATTCATTCATAAGTTCACAATTTGCAACATTCATCATCCAAATTAGAGTCGATTTAATGGCTTATTACTACCCATTACATGTTAACCCATAATACCCATTAAACGACGATAAACCCCCCTTACCTGAGTTAATCCGGCAATCCTTTAGCTTCAAGCTTTTCCTTTTCTTCAACCCTTGTTCTCTTGCTCTTCCTTTTTGCCCTTTTCCACTTTTCTGTCGCTTCTCCCTTTTCACGTGAAAAAAACCCTTTTTACCAAAATGGGACTTTTTACTGATTCCAACTTTATATTCCAATAATAATAATTCCAATAATAATCCAATTATTTAATTAAATTAATAAATATACTATTAACTTAAATTAAATAATTATCATATTTTTATCGGGGTGTTACAACTCTCCCCCACTAAAAGAGTTTTCATCCTCGAAAACATACCTCAAGTGAAAAACTCTGGATAAGACTCCTTCATCTGACTCTCAAGTTCCCAAGTCACATTACCACCTGCTGGTCCTCCCCAAGCTACCTTTACCAAAGCAATCTCTTTACCCCGCAACTGCTTCAACTCTCGATCCTCGATCCTCATAGGTGATGTTTCAACAGTCAGGTTATCTCTCACCTGTACATCATCTACTTGGACTACATGCGACGGATCAGGAATGTACCTCCTCAACTGAGACACATGAAAAACCTCATGCAAATTCGCAAGCGACGGCGGTAAAGCGATACGATAGGCTACCTCCCCTATCCTCTCCAAAATCTGATAAGGACCAATAAATCGAGGTGTCAACTTCTTCGACTTCAAAGCTCTACCAACCCCAGTTATCGGAGTAACACGAAGAAACACATGATCTCCCTCTTGAAACTCAAGTGACTTCCTTCTCTTGTCGTGATAAATCTTCTGACGACTCTGAGCAATCCTCATCTTCTCCTGAATCATCTTAATCTTTTCCGTAGTTTATTGAACAATCTCCGGTCCAACCACAGCACTCTCACCGGACTCATACCAACATAAAGGTGTCCGACATCTCCTACCATACAAAGCTTCAAACGGTGCCATACCAATGCTCGAATGAAAACTATTGTTGTAGGTAAACTCAATCAAAGGTAAATAACAATCCCAAGCACCTCCCTTTTCCAAAACACAAGCCCTCAAAAGATCCTCCAGTGACTGAATCGTCCTCTCAGTCTGACCGTCAGTCTGCGGATGATATGCAGAACTCAATCTCAGCTTAGTTCCCAAAGCCCTCTGCAAACCTTCCCAGAACTTCGATGTAAATCTAGGATCTCTGTCCGAAACAATACTCGACGGAATACCATGCAAACTTACAATTTTCTCAATATACAACTCAGCTAATTTCTCTAACGGATAATCCATTCTGATCGAAATGAAATGAGCCGATTTTGTCAATCTGTCAACAATTACCCAAATAGCTTCAAAATTCTTAATTGTCCTCGGTAAACCAGAAACAAAATCCATACTGATACTATCCCACTTCCACTCGGGAATAGCCAACGGTTGCATTAGCCCAGACGGCTTCTGATACTCAATCTTTGACTTCTGACAAGTCAAACAAGAATAAACAAAACTCGCAATTTCCCTTTTCATTCCCGGCCACCAAAATAACTTTTTCAAATCATGATACATCTTCGTAGCCCCAGGATGAATACCCAGGCCACTACGATGTCCTTCCTCAAGAATACTCTTCTTGAGTTCGGTAACATCCGGAATACACACCCGATTACCAAATTTCAAAACACCATTCTCATCAACTCTAAATTCACCACCTTGACCTTGATTCACTAGAGTCAACTTATCAACCAAAAGCACATCGGATTTCTGACCCTCTCTAATCTCATCCAGAATACCACTCGTTAACTTCAACATTCCCAATTTAACACTATTGTGAGTACTCTCACACACCAAACTCAAGTCTCTAAACTGCTCAATTAAATCCAATTCCTTAACCATTAACATAGACATATGCAATGATTTCCGACTCAATGCATCAGCCACTACGTTTGCTTTACCCGGATGGTAATTCAAACCAAAGTCATAATCCTTCAGAAACTCTAACCATCTCCTCTGTCTCATATTCAGCTCTTTCTGATCAAACAAATACTTTAAACTTTTATGGTCACTGAAAACCTCAAATCTTGACCCGTACAAGTAATGCCTCCATAACTTCAGAACAAATACCACAGCTGCCAACTCTAAATCGTGTGTCGGATAGTTCCTCTCATGAACCTTCAGTTGTCTCGAAGCATAAGCTACAACCTGCTTATTCTGCATCAAAACACCACCCAAACCCAACAATGAAGCATCATAGAAAACCTCAAATGGTTCCGACGGACTTGGTAATATCAGAATAGGAGCAGTAGTTAACCTTCTCTTTAACTCTTGGAAACCTTCTTCACATGTTGAGTCCCAAACAAACGCTTGCCCCTTTCTAGTCAACATCGTCAACGGTAACGCCAACTTAAAAAATCCCTCAATGAATTTCCTATAATAACCAGCAAGTCCAAGAAAACTCCTTATCTCAGAAACTGACTTCGGAGCCTCCCACTTAGATACCGCTTCTATCTTAGAAGGATCAACAGCAACACCACCTCTTGAAACCACATGACCAAGAAAACTAACCTCTTCTAACCAAAATTCACACTTGGATAGTTTAGCAAATAACTTCTTTTCTCGTAGAACTCCTAAAACCACTCTCAAATGTTCAGCAATGTCTTCTTCAGATTTCGAATACACCAAAATATCGTCAATAAACACCACAACAAACTTGTCTAGGTACGGATGGAAAATCCTATTCATATACTCCATATATACCCCAGGCGCATTAGTCACACCAAAAGGCATTACAAAATACTCATAATGTCCATACCTTGTTCTGAAAGCAGTCTTCTGAATATCTTCAATTTTCACACGTATCTGATGATACCCCGATCTCAAATCTATTTTGCTGAACACACTCGCACCAACCAACTGATCCATCAAATCATCAATCCTCGGCAAAGGATACCGATTCTTGATCGTCACTTTATTCAGTTGCCTGTAGTCCACACACAACCTCATAGTACCTTCTTTCTTCTTAACTAATAACACTGGTACGCCCCACGGTGACACACTCGGACGAATAAATTTCTTATCCAATAGATCTTCCAGCTGACTCTTCAATTCAGTTAACTCAACAACAGACATACGGTACGGAGCCATCGATATCGGCCTAGTACCAGGTACCAAATCAATCGAGAACTCAACTTCACGCTCTGGCGGTAATTCATTCACTTCTTCAGGAAACACGTCAGGAAAATCACACACCACGGCTAGATTGCAAATCATCAGTTTATCTTTAGCCTCCAAAGTCGCTAACAGCATAAACAACTCTGCCCCATCTGCTACTGCCTCATTCACCTGCCTTGCTGATAGAAACAAACTCTTTCCTTCCTCAATCTCAGGAAAGATCACAGTCTTATCAAAACAGTTGATATAAACTCGGTTAAACACGAACCAGTTCATACCCAGGATAACATCAATCTGCACTAGTGGAAGACACACGAGGTCCATCCCAAAGTCTCTACCAAAAATACTCAAAGGGCAATTTAAACAAACTGAAGTAGTAGTCACTGAACCCTTCGCAGGAGTATCAATCACCATACTCCCATGCATCTCAGATATCTCTAATTTAAGTTTCACCGCACAATCCAAAGATATAAAGGAATGAGTCGCACCTGTGTCAATAATAGCTACAAGAGGAAAGCCATTAATATAACACATACCTCGGATCAAACGATCATCTGTAGAAGTCTCAGAACCCGATAAAGCAAAGACCTTGCCTCCCGACTGGTTCTCTTTCTTAGGCTTAGGACACTGTGGACTGATATGACCCACCTCTCCACAGTTGAAACAAGTCATAGTCTTCAACCGGCACTCTGCAGCCAGGTGACCACCTTTTCCACACTTGAAACACTTCTTCTCAGTACTGGTACACTCATGGATACGATGTCCAGCCTGACCACATCTGTAACACTTAGCAAGGGCACTGGAGTCTCCCCCACTAGGTCTCTTCATCCCACTCTGTCTCTGGAAACCCTTGCCAGCTGCATACGGTTTCCCACGATCATTCTGATTCTTGCCTTTCCTATCAACCCTCTGCTGATAGCTCTCCGCTCTGGCCTTGGTATCCTGTTCAAAAATCCTGCAATAGTCAACCAAGTCAGAAAACACTCTAATCCGCTGACACTCAAAAATCCTTCTAAAATACCCCAAATTTAATTTAAAACAACAAAATATAAATCAGAGTAGATATGCAATTAAGGGTGTCACACTTGACACTTCACACCATTCACCAAAATAGTTTGTCATGCTCATTTATTAATCAAAATAAAATATTGCACAATTCGCAGCGGATATGCAAACCATGTAACACATTACATGTAAAATTATTCAACAACCAAATGAAAACACGGTAAAACATCCCGTCCCGATGTTACATATACCAGAGCATGACCCACTAAGGAACTACACTAGACTTCAAGCACTAGCTTCTACTCAATCACTGCTCGTTACCTGAAACATAGTTGTAAGGGTGAGTTCCTCAATCGATATAACAAGCATTATAAAATATCATGTAATGCTAAGTAAATTAACACATTTCATCACCCTAATCATATCACACATTCAGCAACGGCCACATCAAATCATAATCATAATCATACTCACTCCAACACAAAACACACGTATAATATTGGAATACATCCATTCATATTATACGCCATACATACATTATGCAATGAGACTCCATGCATGCGGTACCGACTATTCGTGAACACGTAGTTCAACCTCACCGATCAAACCCAGATACGGCTACCAAGCTCACTAGTCCCACTCATTTGAGACCTAGTGACTCACTCACTAATTCCTCACCATGGGAATTAGCTACCACCATAAAGGCCATGCTATGCACGCTAAATCACCTAGCATGCAAACATCAACAACAATCCACAACAACTCACTCACTAATTCCTCACCATGGGAATTAGCTACCACCATAAAGGCCATGCTATACACGCTAAATCACCTAGCATGCAAACATTAACAACAATCCAAGATAGACATATGCTCACACTCTAAGCCATAAACAGTCCATTCACAATTGCATACATAACAGATACATTCACAGCATTATGCATACCATCATACATCATCAGCGTATTTATCACAGAATCATATCATATCATGCCAAATAATAAATCACAGTATTAGCACACTCTACTAATACCTATACTGCTCAAAACAACGGGAAATGATCCCTACTATATCATACATCAGCTAAATTACATCACTCCACTGAAACGACCAAAACTGCGCAACAACAGCTCAGAAAAATCAAACTTCTGCCCATACACGTATGCCTCATGCCCATACGCGTATGGCCCATTTCCTAGCCAACCCATACGCGTATTGCCTGTCTCATACGCGTATCCTACGCGTACCATCTCTCCCATACGCGTACTAACAGAGACAAAACTACGTTAGAATCATCATCTTCTTCGTCCATACGCGTATGGCCTCACCCCATACGCGTACCTCTCACAGGCTACGCGTAATACACGCGTATGGCGCGTATCAGCGCCAATCTCCTCCCCTCCAAGCCATCTCATACGCGTATGGCCTAGTGTCATACGCGTATGACCAGAACCAAAATTTCAGATCTGCGATGGGTTTTTCTCTGCTACGAGATTTCTCAAATCCCACCTTCCACCGTCCAATTTTTACACAGCATTCGTTCGTATTATCTAACACAGATCATACCCATTCAATTTCACAATTTCTAACCTTATTACATCTAATCCCTACGAGTTTTCTTCAATTATAAACCCATATTTCATTCATTCATAAGTTCACAATTTGCAACATTCATCATCCAAATTAGAGTCGATTCAATGGCTTATTACTACCCATTACATGTTAACCCATAATACCCATTAAACGACGATAAACCCCCCTTACCTGAGTTAATCCGGCAATCCTTTAGCTTCAAGCTTTTCCTTTTCTTCAACCCTTGTTCTCTTGCTCTTCCTTTTTGCCCTTTTCCACTTTTCTGTCGCTTCTGCCTTTTCACGTGAAAAAAACCCTTTTTACCAAAATGGGACTTTTTACTGATTCCAACTTTATATTCCAATAATAATCCAATTATTTAATTAAATTAATAAATATACTATTAACTTAAATTAAATAATTATCATATTTTTATCGGGGTGTTACAAAGCGCATCTCACCCAATCACATGTCCACGCAATGCAACACATGGCACACAGTCATAAAACCCTAGCCAACACGCAGACGCCGGAGCTACAGCTCCGGTCGTCTTCTCCGGCAAGCCCTACGGTGGCGCCGCCGTGAAATTTTCCAGAATTTCCCCAGGCATATACCATTCGACTCGTCTCTCAACGTAGATTCCAAATATCAACTCAATTCTTCCTAATTCTTCCTAGATTTTGCAGATCGAAGTGAATAAGATTCTAGATCCAAACTTCCATTCAACCTAACTTCCTCAACTCTCACTCATTTTTAAATCTAAACACATCTCCATGCTCTACTCAACAAGATCTACAAGTCTATGATCAAAAAACAGCAAAAGGAGAGATCGAGTTTTGAGTCACCTTGAAGTGCAGCTCTCTGAAATCGTGTTCTCTCAAGCTCTACAGCTTCAGATATTCTCCTATGATCTTTCTATGAAGCTTTCAGCAAAAATGAACGGTTGAATCCACTTCAATTTCCAAATTCCATTGCCATGTTCATGTTCTTGGTCTGCTCGAATTCTGACTGAATTGCACCAAATGATGGATGAATCTTGCTCAGTGAAGCATGAGGATCAAGATTATGCAAGGATCTTTGAGGTTTGTGTGAGAAAAATGAAGATTCGAAGAGAGAGAATTTTTGAGAGAGTTCCTGAATTTTGATCTGAAAATGGTGGTTCTTTTCAGTTATGATTAGGGTTTCTGTTTTTATATCCCTTGCTAATGACAATGTTAATCACCTTTTCCATTGGTTAATCGTGATTAAGGAGATATGAAGCAATTTGCAAAAATGCAAAATGAGCTCACATGCCCATAATACACGTGATCAGCTCCATGTTAAGCTTCTAATTCACTTATGGACATCCAAGGGTCATGCTTTGAATATTAATTTGCTAGCATCTTAAGCCAAAAATGAATGGTGGAGATTTTCTTCATTTGCACATGTGTGAAATAATGAACATTTGACCATGATTACTTTTCACAATTGAGCCAAATGAGGTCATTTTGAGATGACTTGAACATGAGAAGCATTTTGCCAAAAGAATGAACCAATTTGAAGCATTACATCAAAAGTTATGCCATTTTGAATTTCCATGCACACTTTGTGATCAAATAACCATAACTCCTCAACCAATCATCATATGGACATGAATTAGGACTTTTTGGAAAGAGGAGACAAAAATATACAACTTTCATGTTCACCAAAAATCCATTTGAAACCTCTTTGACATTGACAAGTCAAGTTGAAAGTGGACCAACACTTGCCAAATTTGGAAACTTTGAATTATAGGTCATTTTCCATTTTTAGTAACTTTTGCCATGACCTTTGAATCTTCAAGATGGATGTTTAGAATGATGAATAGACCCCATTTGAACATGATTGAGGTGTCTCAACTCATTTCCCCACCTCATAGCCCTCAGTTGACTGCACAGTTGACTTTTGGTCCTCAGATTACCTTGAAATGTCTTGATTAACTTGAGCCTCTACCACTTGATGAAATTGCTTCAAAATGAAACTCTAGCTCATGTAAGCTCCTTATAATAATCATGTGATCCTCATACCAAGAAAATACCTCATCTCTTGTACAAAGGATCTTCTTGAAGCTCTTGACCTTGTAATTGATTAAGCTACAAACAAAAGATGTTAGTGACATATTTTTGTGCTTTTGGTTAGTAAATAAAACAAGAAAAGCAATGATATACAATTCAAGCATGCTTGGTGATCTCAAACCACTCACAAGAGATCCCTACCTAAAGGGGAAGGGAGCCAAGATGCTCAATGATCCTTGAGGCTATGCAATGCAATGTTATGATGCCCTGAGGGATCTTAGGGACAAAATTGGGGTCTTACGGATGCCCCTATTTAAGGTCATTCTAGCCGGAGAAGTGAAGGTTAAAATCTTCGTCTCGACAAGGTAAAATGGGCTTAAATAATAACAAAGAGACAAATTTTAGTCCCTAAGAGACCTCATAATGCAAATGTATGTATGCAAAACAAACAAACTCTGTGGGGATATGTGTCCACAAAGAAGAAAAGATCAGAAGGAATTTGATAATCCCTATGAGTTATCCACTCCATGGGGAAGGGACTCTACTGGGGAGTAAAGGAACGAAAACACGTGAGCAGGTCACGACTTGAAACTTGGGGAACAGAATCCCAAAGGGAGTAAACCCAATGGAAGGACATCGAGCTGACTCGAAGGTGCATGTGTTGGGGAATATGCCAACACAGCAAAAGGCGATCCACAATAGATACCTCGCTGGGGATGTCTAAAAAGACTCTCCTGGGGAAGCAGCGGGATGAGGTGTTACCGGTTACTGGGTAACAAGCTCAATGAGACATGTGATCTGATCACCGGTATAAGGGTGAGAGAACAACAAGCTCGGGAAGAATGAATATCTAAGACCGGTATAAGGGTGAGAGATATCAATCAACCAAATCATCTGAGGAAGACCTAAAAGGTATATCTCAACTCAGGAAAATCTGACTCCACAGGGGACCAAAGTCATAATAGGGAGCAGAAGGAAGGAACACCAGGGATACCGGTTACTGGGCATATAATAGGTGACCAACCAAAGCATGAATTGGGGAATATTCCCAAAATACTCATCATCCAAAAAGAGTGCAGAACGCAAACTCGATTATGGGATGGACATTCGATTCCAAAACAGGGATACAAATCTTACTCAACTGGGGAAGAACAAAAGGCTTCAACCAAAGAGTGCATGAGATATATTATCTATTACCGTCAGAACGTAGATAATATACTCGCATGGAAGATTATCCACAACCGATTACTGGGTTAATAAAGGATAAATCGACCGACAGAGAAAGGCATCGGGATACCAAAACTAGGTATATAATGATGACCAAACAAGGGGAGCAACAAACATCACCGGCAAACGGTAAATGAAAGAGGACCCGCTAGGGATAAAATTGCTTAATCAGAGCAATTATCCAAAAGAAGGAGGGAATATCAATACCGAATATTGGATAATGATAACCGTCAAAGAGGGGATTACATCTACCGGATACTGGGTAGAAAACCACGGAAGAGTAACCGTCATAAACTAGGATGAACAACAATGGTTAACTCTGCAAAGGGAAAAAAATAGGGTTTACAACTACCGGTATAAGGGTAGAAAACCACAAACTCCGCTGAGGATAAGGTGAATAATTATTGATAACTGAGTAATTATTCATTTACCACGGGGAAACACCAAAGACAATCACAAGAGGCCAATTTAGGATCAAACCAAAAAGGCAAATTGAATCGAGACTCATCCTAATGAGGATATAACTCAATAGGGGAACCCATCCCAATATATGTGTTGGGAGGAAGCAGAAACAACCATCGTCCACGAGGATATAACTCAGTGGGGAATATGGCACGAAAGATAAACACTTTCTGCTTAAAGGGGCTGACTCTATATTGAGGGATCAGACACCGACATCTGCTTGGGAAATGTATTGCTAATGAGCAGAGGATAACAAACAATAGATATATGGCAAAAAATGCAATATGAATGTCCAAATGTTTGAAGGTTATATGCACATATGCATGATTTATGTATGATGAATGCTGACAAACAGACATTCTAACACAAACAGCTCCAAAGGAAAAGGCACACAGCCGTCTGGTACTACATCTCAAGGGAGGAAGCCCAAAATTCCAATGGAGAGTATCTAATCTGCCGGGGAATCAGAGATACCAGGAAATCACAAAATCTCTAGGGGATGAATCATCAGTCAATCCGGCTGGGGAAAAAAGTTCATTGCACAGGCAGAAACTGCGACAAAAGCAACTCTACTGGGGAATCCATCTGAGGGATATAAGAGGAATCTGGTGATCCGACACCAAGTACCAAACTCACCAAGGAGATCACACCTGCTGAGGAGAAAAGATCCCTCTTCCGCTGAAGGGGAGAGTGGTGAACATCTCAACAAGCATACCACTCGGGGATGAACCATAAAAGGGACTCCGGAGGAAGAAGATACAGTCATGCCAGGGATATGAACAAATGTCTTACCCTGTTGGGGATCATACCACCCTTGGGAAAGCACTAAGGATCTCCTAAGTATCCTTTTGTCATTGTGAATTTTTACTTTGTTTAAAAACACAAGTTATGAAAAATTCATTTATTTAAAACAATGAAATTTCTCAATTAAAACATGCAAAACATTTGTTGAACAGAAACAAATAAGAGTGCAAATAATTGGATAAAAGGCTCAAATTCGTTTGATGGAATGGTAGCCTGCAAATGGCAAGACCCCATAGATCTTTACAAGTTTGAAATTGGTGATATATATTGGAAAAGGGCTACATTGAACATAATGACCATTTCTCCACCAATTCTGAATTCAATGTATTCGAAGCTTTGGTTGACAACGAATGAACAAGAAATTCTGATGGATGACAGTTGTAGAACACAGTCTTGTCAGGATGCAGTTACTTGCCAAATCCCTAATTTTTGCCTAGATTGCCCCAGGATGAGGTACTCAATCTAGCGGGATGCATATATTCATTTTTTATGTCTCTAAGTTTTGCCTGGATCGCCCTTTCGGGTTTTCAATCCACCGAGACGCTCATTTTTGCCTAAGCCGCCCTTTCGGGTTTTCAACTTAGCGAGCTATTCTGTTTTTATTTTTAGGTGAAGTATTTCTTGACTGCATCTGAATTCACAGGACGAGTGAAATCCTCCCCATCCATAGTTGTAAGTATCAAAGCACCTCCTGAAAAAGCTCTCTTAACAACATATGGACCTTCATAGTTTAGAGTCCACTTTCCCCTGGAATCGGGCGCGAAAGACAAGACCTTCTTGAGCACGAGGTCACCCTCTTGGAACACACGAGGCTTGACCTTCTTATCAAAAACCTTCTTCATTCTCTGCTGATACAACTGACCATGACACATGGCAGTCAATCTCTTCTCTTCAATCAAATTCAGCTGGTCATAGCGACTCTGAACCCATTCAGCATCAGTCAACTTGGCCTATATCAAAACTCTCATTGATGGGATTTCCACCTCTACTGGGAGTACGGCCTCCATGCCATAAACAAGAGAGAAAGGGGTTGCCCCTGTTGAAGTGCGGACAGATGTACGATATCCATGCAAAGCAAATGGCAGCATCTCATGCCAATCTTTGTACGTAACAACCATCTTTTGGATAATTTTCTTGATATTCTTATTAGCAGCTTCAACAGCCCCATTCATCTTGGGTCTATAAGGAGAAGAATTATGATGCGCGGTCTTGAACTCACTACACAACTCTTTCATCATTTTGTTGTTCAAGTTAGATCCATTATCAGTAATGATCTTATCTAGCACACCATAACGGCATATGAGTTGATTCTTGATAAACTTCACGACCACTTGCCTGGTCACATTTGCATATGATGCCGCTTCAACCCACTTAGTGAAGTAATCAATTGCTACGAGAATAAATCTGTGTCCATTGGACGCTTTCGGCTCAATCATGCCAATCATGTCAATTCCCCACATAGAGAAAGGCCATGGTGATGAAATCATATTCAGAAGTTTCAGAGGAATATGAATCTTATCCGCATAAATCTGACACTTATGGCATTTCTTTACATATTTGCAGCAGTCAGACTCCATTGTCAGCCAATAGTAGCCTGCCCTCAACATCTTTCTAGCCATGGCATGTCCGTTGGAATGGGTACCAAATGAACCTTCATGGACCTCAGCCATCAACAGGTCTGCTTCGTGTCTATCCACGCATCTGAGTATAACCATGTCAAAATTTCTCTTATAAAGCACTTCGCCATTGAGGTAGAAACTGCCTGACAATCTTCTCAAAGTTTTCCTATCTTTCATAGATGCCCCAGGCGGATAAACCTGGTTCAGAAGGAAACACTTAATGTCATAATACCATGGCTTATCATCTTTTACTTCTTCAACTGCAAATACATGAGCTGGTCTATCCAAGCGCATCACGGTGATATTGGGAACTTCATTCCAATATTTAACCACAATCATTGAAGCAAGTGTAGAAAGAGCATCTGCCATCCGATTCTCATCTCGAGGAATATGATGGAAGTCAACCTCAGTAAAGAACGTTGAAATCCTCCTCGTGTAATCCCTATATGGAATAAGACCAGGCTGATTCGTCTCCCGCTCACCCTTGATCTGATTGACAACGAGGGCCGAATCACCATAAACATCAAGATGCTTGATCCTTAGATCAATGCATTCCTCCAATCCCATAATACAGGCCTCATACTCAGCCATATTATTCATGCATTTGAAAGTTAGCCTTGCTGTAAAAGGAATATGTGTGCCCTGAGGAGTAATGATTACTGCCCTAATACCATTTCCATACTGATTTACAGCGCCATCAAATACCATACTCCATCTGAAACCAGGCTCTGGCCCTTCATCGAGTGTAGGCTCATCGCAATCTTTCATCTTCAAATACAGAATCTCCTCATCTGGGAAATCATACTGAACTGACTGATAATCTTCAATCGGCTGATGTGCCAAGTGGTCAGCCAAGATACTACCTTTAATAGCCTTTTGAGCTCGATACTCAATATCATACTCATATAACAACATCTGCCAACGGGCAATCCTCCCGGTTAAAGTAGGCTTCTCAAATATATACTTGATTGGATCCATTCTGGATATTAACCAAGTTGTATGATTTATCATATACTGGCGTAAACGCTTAGCGGCCCAAGCCAAAGCACAACATGTCTTCTCAAGCATTGAGTATCGAGACTCACAATCAGTGAACTTCTTACCTAGGTAGTAAATAGCATACTCTTTCTTCCCTGATCCGTCTTGCTGACCAAGGGCACAACCCACTGAGTCTTCAAGAACTGTCAGATACATGATCAAAGGTCTTCCTTCTACAGGCGAAGACAGGATTGGAGGTTCAGAAAGATACTCTTTGATACTATCGAAAGCTTTCTAGCAATCCTCGGTCCAATCATGGGACTGATCTTTCTGGAGGAGCTTTAATATCGGCGCACATGTGGCAGTCATGTGGGATATGAATCTGGAAATATAATTCAAGCGGCCAAGAAAACCTCGGACTTGCTTCTCAGTTTTGGACGCAGGCATCTCTTGTATTGCTTTGACCTTTGCAGGATCAACCTCAATACCTCTTTCACTGACAATAAAGCCCAATAACTTGCCAGAACGGACTCCAAATGTACACTTGTTGGGATTCAGACGAAGCTTATACTTCCTCAAACGTTGAAAAAGCTTCAACAAGTGCTCTACATGTTCCACTTCCGTTCTCGACTTAGCAATCATATCATCAACATATACCTCAATCTCCTTGTGCATCATATCATGGAACAAGGTGGTCATAGCTCGTTGATACGTGGCTCCGGCGTTCTTTAAATCGAAGGGCATCACTCGATAACAGAATGTTCCCCAAGGTGTGATGAATGTTGTCTTCTCCATATCCTCGGGTGCCATCTTAATTTGGTTATATCCGGAAAATCCATCCATAAATGAGAAGACATTGAATTTAGCTGTATTATCTACCAACATATCAATATGTGGTAGAGGGAAATCATCTTTCGGGCTAGCTTTATTCAAATCTCTATAATCCACACACATCCGGACTTTTCCGTCTTTCTTAGGTACGGGCACAATATTGGCCACCCATTGAGGATATGTAGAATTCACCAGAAACCCCGCATCAATTTGCTTCTGAACTTCCTCTTTGATCTTCACTGCCATATCAGGATGAGTTCTTCTGAGATTCTGCTTCACAGGCACGTACTCAGGCTTCAAGGGTAGGAAATGTTGCACAATATCTATATCTAGACCCGGCATGTCTTCATATGACCATGCAAAGACATCAACATATTCTCGTAGCAAATCAATCAACCCCTTCTTAACAGATTCTTCCAGGAGTGCCCCAATCTTCACTTCTCGCACACAATCCTTAGACCCCAAGTTGACTGTTTCCAGATTCTCAAGATGCGGCTGAATGATCTTCTTTTCGTGCTCAAGTAGACGGGTAATCTCATCAGGAATCTCTTCAACATCATCTTCCTCTGCCTCAAATACAGGGAATTCAAAATTGGGAGATGGCGTTGGATCATTATGTTCAATGGGTTTGATCAACCTGCATAATGATTTTGGATATGAAAAGCTTTTAGAAATCAAACAAGGCAAATCATTATGCAGATGAAAAGATCGATTTTATTCTATTTTTAGGGTTTTATGTGATCACCAATTTCATGTAAAAAGCAAAAAGGGAAAATAATTGGAAAAACAAACATTTAACATGAATTTATTGAATGAAAATATCATTGTATTTATGTTGCCAACAATGTCATCACTCCTCCTTTTGGCATGGGAGAAGGGTTTTTAAACAAAGTGATCATTACGTGGACTTGTGGACAATTGTAGGAATATCCACAACGACCCAATTGTTGCAGATCCCACCAGGGATGATGAAATTGTCAGAATCCTCTGCATCCTCTTCCAAGACAGCAACAGCTTCTTCCTCCTGACCTGCATGGATGAAACCTCTACTCTTGAACAGCCCTTTCTCATTGAAGACCCCAGAAGAAAAGCCAATGCCAGCCCGAGACTTATTGTCTTCCAGCTCAATCATTTTTTCCTAAACCAGGAGTTGCACCACACTCAATGGCCAACTTCGCATCTCTATAGGAAGTAAATGAAGGAATTCTCTTCTCAACAGGCTCAGCTATAGATAAAGCTTGGAAAGGAGTTCCAACTTCATCCTCAGCATCTATGTATGAGAAGGAAGACAAGTGGCTAACCAGGAGAGCCTTTTCTCCCCCTACCACCACCAGTTTCTTATTCTTCACAAATTTCAGCTTCTGGTGTAGGGTGGATGTCACGGCACCAGCCTTGTGAATCCATGGTCTGCCTAGGAGACAGCTATACGATGGGTGAATGTCCATAACCTGGAAGGTAATTTGGAAATCACTTGGTCCAATCTTGATAGGGAGATCAACTTCCCCAATCACAGTCTTTCGAGACCCATCGAAAGCTTTAACAACTACTCCACTCTGCCTCATGGGAGGCCCTTGATAAGATAGTTTTGAGAGAGTGGTTTTTGGCAATTCATTCAGGGATGACCCAGTGTCCACCAGCATATTGGACATGGCGTCGTCTTTACAATTCATGGAAATATGTAAAGCCAAGTTGTGGTCTCTTCCCTCCTTGAGTTCACGGTTCTCTTGCTCTAGATGATCCATCAGTCTTGAAGAGTTGGCTCTAGTGTAGTACCGGTGAGTCAGCTTGTCTTCAAAATAAATGAAGAGCACAGAGTTAGACCACAGGACCAGAAGCCGGAAACAAAACCTGCTTATGCATATGATGCATGCAATGCTTGTGCGTATGATTTGTTTTTATTTCAAAGGAACTCTAGGATTTTATTTGCAAATTTTGGAAATATCAACTGTTTATCACATATGGGAATATCTCATCAAATAATATCAGGGAAAAGAAGTACAACATTTGTCAATCATATACAAGAGAAAAGGAAAATAATCATCCTATGGATCCCTAGAAACAATCATCTAATGCTTGGGACACAGGAAGAAAAGATGCACGAAGCCTCTTCACCTCCCTCTCGTAAGCTGCCTCCATATCTGCCTTTTCCTTGGCGAGTCGGTCATACTTCCTCTTCCAAAACATGGAAGACTGAGGAAGTAGAGAAGTCCATGCATCATTAGGATCATCAATAACCTGATGCTCGAGGAACTCTATCAAAGCATCTTTCTCCTTAATCTGCTGAAGCAACTCTTCCCTTTCACGGATCCAGGCACGTGATAGGTCTTCGTCTCTCAACTCCTCTACTCCTTGGTTAGGGAGGGTTGAAGGCCCAGCCACAACCAAAGGTGTAGGTCTCGGATACTCGTAAGGCATGAGATACTCAGATGCTCTCTTCCTTACCCAAGTAGTGTAAGGCTCCATAGCAACACAATTCTTAGGACCTAACTCCTTCCTTCCTTTCTTATGAACCTTGCGCCAAGCGCAAACCATTCTGCCCTTCAAGCCTTGGGGATCTTTACCCTCCTGAAAGAACACACCCTCTAACAGAATGTTATTAGGTTTATTCTTTAGGGGGAACCCAAGCTGACGACGTGCTAAAACAGGGTTGTAGTTAATCCCACCACATGTACCAAGAAGAGGCACATTGGAGAATTCACCACAAGAGTCGATAATCTGCACACCATCATATACACGGTTATACCAAGAGATATCATCATTAGTGAGAGACATAAGTCTCGTGGACCACCGTAGACATCCTTTGTTCTCCTTGAAAGCAGCCGTCTGAGGTAAGTGAGAAATAAACCACTTATACAACAGAGGCAAACAACACACAATGGCACCACCACCCTTTGCATTCCTCATATGCAAAGAGAAATAGGTATCACCCAACAGAGTCGGAACGGGATTAAGAGCGGAGAAGATCCTAATAGCGTTCACATCCACAAACTTGTCGATGTTGGGGAACAATACCAACCCATAGATGAGAAGTACAAATATGGCTTCAAAGGCATCCTCACTCATGGCCTTCCCATAAACAGTAGCTTGAGCAATGAGGAACTCAGAAGGGAGACCTTGAATTCCACCTTTGGTAGTCATATGAGCGCCAACCAGAGATTCATCTATGTGCAACATGTCAGCTATCTCTTGAGAAGTAGGAATACTCTCCAAGCCACTGAACGGCAACTGGTCTAGAATAGGTATACCCACAAGATAGGCATACTCCTCAAGGGTAGGCAAAAGCTGGAAGTCCGGAAACGTGAAGCAACGGTACAAGGGATCATAAAACTGCACCAATACGCTCATCAATCCTTCATCCACCTGAGTAGTCAGAAGAGGAAGAAGCTTCCCAAAGCGAGCCTTGAAACCCAAGGGATCTAATACATAGGATGTCAGATTCCTTAACTCTTTCAAATCTGGTTGTCTGAAGCTGTACTTCTTTGTATTCCTTCTTTGTCTTTCCATGTCTGAAAATTTTGCAAATAAACCCCTTAAGTTCCTTGAAAATTTCTTTTATTATTGATGATATGGATGCAAATGAGTGCATGAATGCATGAATGCAACAATCACACTCAAGGATCAAGCAAAGCACACCAAACAAAGGTCATGGGATGGATCATATTATCCTTAATATCAATCATCCATTTTGGTGGATTATGGTTTACACCTTATCAACACCCAAGTTCCATTGATATTAAGGATGTATGAACGGATCAACCATGAATCAAGGGTTTGTTGCAAGTCACGAGCATGGAGTCTCGATTAAGAACCACCCAAAGGGAATGTACTAGGGTTTAAACCAGCCAAACATGTTCTACAAGAGGTTCCCATAGTCATCATCCCATCTTTCGGATATTATCGGAGAAACGACTACTCGTTTTCCAAAAATATTCTCAAGAGAGACTCTTATGAGTGTAGTATCGCGTAACAATCGTATCAAATCTTACATTTGAACGACTTTCGCACTACATCCTAAAAATAGGCCAAGATGGGTTTGGTAAACTAAGGTCCTTGGCTTCTAAGGTCTATATTGGAAAGAGTAACGTCTAACCACAACTTACTTGTATGACATTATTGATCCCAACATGACCTCCACCAAGTGAATGGACTTGCAAGTCAACTTGCTAAGGAATAACTCCACACAAGTCAACAAGACTACGCCATTCTCCTATCCTAAGTGCACTCGAATCCGGGTATAGAACTCATCTCACAAAGATCACCAAGCATACAAGGAATTAATATCAAGCAAATCAATCATTACATACAATACAGTAATCCCAAATTGCACAAAAATATGTCACAAAACAATACAATATAACAAGCATGAAAAGTTGGCAAAACCCACTAGGCAATTCCCCAACAGAGTCGCCACTTTTCTGTAGCGGGGTATTCGTTCCCATTAGAAATATTGACTAAATTCAAGGTAAACCATACAAGTCGAGTCGCCACCGCACTTCTATTTATCCAAAGGAATGGTTAGAAAGCGAACAAAAACCTAAAAGTTTTAACAAAAACTAATAAAAGAAACAGAGATCTGGGTAAGGGGGTTGGTTATGCAATGGGAATGTTTTAGGCACCCAAAACATCCTAGGTACTCCTAGGGAGCCCTTTTCATACTTGTTGTAAGGTAGTTGTTTTGTGAAAATTTTATTTGTGCAAACATGATTGAAGAGATGAGAAGAGAACGTACAAGTTATTTACATTTTGTGTTTGGATGGATAAACCCATTGTCTACATACCATCTTATAAAAAGATTAGGATCAAAACCTCGTAGTTCGGGGTAAAAATCTCAAAAAAAAATGAGTGGATTGATTGGTCCAAAAGCCTTAAGGTATTTTGTTATCAAAGGGAGAAAACTCAACCTAAAACCACAAATCCACTATGTGAGGATAACTTCAACATGCTAGTCTGGGGTTAACCCTATAATAAGCATGGAAGACTCATTGTCCATCACTAAGGATATTGGTGAGTATTACATCTACCACAAGGATAACTCAAACCTAATAGCTAAAGGTTATGGAAATTTTTGATTAAGAAAGTGGCCACTGGAACCACAAAAGGGAAATTTGAATGGGTTATATTTACCAATTAGAAGTATATACAAAAGTGGTCAAAGTTTACTTAAAGATTCAATTCAAAATGAGTGTTATGAAAAGAAAGTTTGAAAATCAAAAGCATTTAGCTTAGGTTTCTAATGTTGAAAACAAATGTTAAATGTTTGCACAAAAAGGGTTTTGGCTTGGGTTAGAGTGGAGAGATGAAGAAGAAGGGCTAAGTCCTAAGGAGAACAAAAAGGTGAGGGATAAGAAATGAAACCACACTAGGAGTTCCTCTCTTGAGATCATATTGATGATCCAAGTAGCTCCCATCCTTTGGAATAAGTTAGCACAAAGTATAAGCAATCAAACAAGTCTCATAATAGATCCTCAATGTATCTTGTATCTTCTACTTGGATGAACATGGTAATGATCCTACAATTAAGCTCAAATGGAAACTCCTAGTTCAAGAGCACACACAACAAAAGTTCCATGGGGTAAAGCACCCTCCTAACCAGAGACCAGGGAAACAACAAACTAATAGGGAGATTAAGACTCGAGCCTAATAGTTGTCATGCAATCAACATCCCTAAGTTGAGGTCTCTAACAAGAAATTAACTCATAAGTAAACAAACATCACACACTATATCCATACAAGAGGCTCAAATGATGGGTGGGCTTTAGTCAAGAGGGGTCATGTCAACCTCGACAAACAAGCCAAACTGTAAAGGGTAATTTCTAGCTCTTAACCACTAACATTGAATGTTAGGGTGAAGTTGATCAAAATGGTAATGAGGATGAGACCTCATGCTCTTAACCCTGGCCAGGGTGAGCTCATGACAAAGAAAGTGTGGGGATCTAGAAAGTGGGATCCTTTTCCACTTGAAAGACTCTGGACAAAGATCTGGGGCACATGATCAGAAGCATCAGCACGTAGTGCGAGCATATAGAACGACACATTGAATAACGGGGGATTAGCTACTAATCCCTTTTATCCGTAAATTGCCTCTTCTTTTGGAGGTCTTATCAAATATAACATGCCTCTTCTTGGAGGTCTTTGAGCACAATTTTAAACAAACACAAACAGAGCCTCTGAAGGAGGACATGCCAGCAAAATGCCTGCCAAAAAGGTGACAGGACTTCAGACTACATGAAGTAAGAAGCTAACTACCTGAGTGGTGTGTCAACCACAATCCAATGCTCAAACAAGAGCTAAAGCAAGCAAGTAACTAAGGTACCTGTACAAAGACTAAACAACTAGTACTTCAGTCATACAACTAGAAAACAAACAGTGAAACCCTCTAACAGTTACACAATTCAGTGCATAAGTGCCCTAGCACTCAAATGAGCTCATGAGTTCACCACATCAGTTAAAACCCTACAAAACAACAATAGGTCAATACTCAAATGCATTTGTATCTCACAAGATCAATGATGAGTATCCAAACCTGAAACACAAGACAAAGTTAGTTTATGTGCATTTAAACAACACAACAAAACACTAACAAACAAAAGCATAAGAGATGAATTCAAAACCTAACCAAATGACCAAACCAGAACCCACCCTTATACACATTACACCTTCAAACACTCCCCTAAATGTCCTCAAAAGGACCAACATCAAATCCATAACCAAGTGCCTCAAATTGCCTATGCCATGCAATGACCAAAAATAGGCACAAAATGAACTTCCAACTTAGAAACTTCATATCAAATCATAAATGCTAGCAATGACTTTGAGATTGTTTTTACAAGTTCCTCATGTCATGAATAATCATCATGCAAAAAATCAAATCCAGAATGATGCAAATGTTATGTGAACAAAAATGCACCAATTCAATGTCAAAAATGTGACACAAATTGTCACATTATTCTCTATGTGTCAAAAATGATGATAACATGTGAGAAAAATTCCAAACCAGTGACCAATAATTCATATTATATATGAATGTCATGTATGCAAAAAATTAGATCAGATGGCTCAAAGATGAGGATTTCACAATGCATTGAATGCAATAGATCAAATTAGCACAATGTTCATTCAAAAATTCACAAATAAAAATCCAGACATCATCAATTCGTGAAATTAACATCATAAAAAAGTAGAGATCAATACAAAACTATGAAAAAAAATTGGGACTCATTTGGATCATTTTTGCATTTTTCATGCATTTTACAAAACAAGCAAAATAATTGGAAAATAACATGGAAATGGAGGGAAACAAATATATTTGAATAAAATCCAGAAAAATCAGGAACCAATGGATCTGGCGCGCTCATCAATCCAACGCTCCACATTTGAAACATGAAACGCACTATTTCATTAAACACAATCAGCACGCTCAGTCATCAGTCATCGCTCACGTGGCCTTGGTAAAGCGCATCTCACCCAATCACATGTCCACGCAACGCAACACATGGCACATAGTCATAAAACCCTAGCCAACACGCAGACGCCGGAGCTACAGCTCCGGTCGTCTTCTCCGGCAAGCCCTACGGTGGCGCCGCCGTGAAATTTTCCAGAATTTCCCCAGGCCTATACCATTTGACTCGTCTCTCAACGTAGATTCCAAATATCAACTCAATTCTTCCTAATTCTTCCTAATTCTTCCTAGATTTTGCAGATCGAAGTGAATAAGATTCTAGATCCAAACTTCCATTCAACCTAACTTCCTCAATTCTCACTCATTTTTAAATCTAAACACATCTCCATGCTCTACTCAACAAGATCTACAAGTCTATTATCAAAAAACAGCAAAAGGAGAGATCGAATTTTGAGTCACCTTGAAGTGCAGCTCTCTGAAATCGTGTTCTCTCAAGCTCTACAGCTTCAGATATTCTCCTATGATCTTCCTATGAAGCTTTAAGCAAAAATGAACGGTTGAATCCACTTCAATTTCCAAATTCCATTGCCATGTTCATGTTCTTGGTCTGCTCGAATTCTGACTGAATTGCACCAAATGATGGATGAATCTTGCTCAGTGAAGCATGAGGATCAAGATTATGCAAGGATCTTTGAGGTTTGTGTGAGAAAAATGAAGATTCGAAGAGAGAGAATTTTTGAGAGAGTTCCTGAATTTTGATCTGAAAATGGTGGTTCTTTTCAGTTATGATTAGGGTTTTTGTTTTTATATCCCTTGCTAATGACAATGTTAATCACCTTTTCCATTGGTTAATCGTGATTAAGGAGATATGAAGCAATTTGCAAAAATGCAAAATGAGCTCACATGCCCATAATACACGTGATCAGCTCCATGTTAAGCTTCTAATTCACTTATGGACATCCAAGGGTCATGCTTTGAATATTAATTTGCTTGCATCTTAAGCCAAAAATGAATGGTGGAGATTTTCTTCATTTGCACATGTGTGAAATAATGAACATTTGACCATGATTCCTTTGCACAATTGAGCCAAATGAGGTCATTTTGAGATGACTTGAACATGAGAAGCATTTTGCCAAAAGAATGAACCAATTTGAAGCATTACATCAAAAGTTATGCCATTTTGAATTTCCATGCACACTTTGTGATCAAATGATCATAACTCCTCAACCATTCATTATATGGAAATGAATTAGGACTTTTTGGAAAGGGGAGATAAAAATCTACAACTTTCATGTTCACCAAAAATCCATTTGAAACTTCTTTGACATTTACAAGTCAAGTTGAAAGTGGACCAAAACTTGCCAAATTTGGAAACTTTGAATTATAGGTCATTTTCCATTTTAAGTAACTTTTGCCATGACCTTTGAATCTTCAAGATGGACGTTTAGAATGATGAATAGACCCCATTTGAACATGATTGAGGTGTCTCAACTCATTTCCCCACCTCATAGCCCTCAGTTGACTACACAGTTCACTTTTGGTCCTCAGATGACCTTGAAATGTCTTGATTAACTTGAGCCTCTACCACTTGATGAAATTGCTTCAAAATGAAACTCTAGCTCATGTAAGCTCCTTATAATAATCATGTGATCCTCATACCAAGAAAATACCTCATCTCTTGCACAAAGGATCTTCTTGAAGCTCTTGACCTGGTAATTGCTTAAGCTACAAACAAAAGATGTTAGTGACATATTTTTGTGCTTTTGGTTAGTAAATAAAACAAGAAATCCCTACCTAAAGGGGAAGGGAGCCAAGATGCTCAATGATCCTTGAGGCTATGCAATGCAATGTTATGATGCCCTGAGGGATCTTAGGCACAAAATTGGGGTCTTACATTCACCTAAAAATATTGGAATAGAATTAATTATATTGGTGAATTGAATGCAAGTATGATGTATGATGTACCAGTTAAAAGAATTACATGGTTTCAATGTCATTGATGCAGTACTGGAACTTTAAAATAGTAATAGCCACAAATTTCCAAAAATGTTAATAATTTTAGTTGGAATGAACAATTGCATAGAAACAGTACCACTATCAATATAATTGAAATATTAAAATTGCTTGTTAGTGATGCAAAAGATGGAAGATATATAATATAGAATGTAAATAAATTGGAAAAAACATGATGGGAAGTAACATATATATAACATTCAGATATGAAAATAAGGTTCAGAAATGAAAATGAAATGTAAGAACCTGTAAGTGATGAAAACATATTTGTAAATTTTGTTTTCAGTTGAGCTACAACGTAATTTCTTTCGTCGTAAATTAACTAATTACCAAGTTGTTCCAAAATGTAGCCATTAGGATATGGAATGGGACATAAATATTTCAAAGTACGTCGATTTGTTGGCAATATCTTTTCAACTTCAAGTAATGTCAAATTTTGAAGTTCTTCATCATTTAATATAAGTCCTACAGTAAGAACATAGGTTTGTATTAGAACGTGTAATTTGTAATGTATATCCTCATACATCGACATAATTAATCCTTCAATGATTCGATGTAGTTAAAATAGTTGTACCTGAATTGCAAGATAAAATACGTTGTTCATGCAAAATACCATCCGACATCCATGTCCATGTATTATTCCAAACATGAAATGGTTTGTTAACTGTACCGGAAAACAACATAATGACAAATAATTTTCTCAAAAAAGTTCCTGACACCCAAACACTTGCTTCCTTTATAGCCAAAATAATTATTTGTCATCCTCAAGGAACCCCATTGCGAAGCACGCATCTCTGAAGGTAAAGTATTGTGTACCACCGGCTTTACGAATGTCCTTGTAAGTTGTTGGTCCTTTAACAACAGTTAGCATCAATCTTCAAAAGAATAATTCCCCTGTTGTAGGTGGAGCCCATATTAACCTGCCAATAGTAAAACCTTTCTTCCTTGGTTTCCAACTTCTAGTTCTCTTTTCATAAACAAACTTTAATACAAACTGACCATATGTGAGGGTTCTTGCATCTTCAAACTTTTGATTTGCAATCATCCATGTTGTAAACATCGACTCAGTTACACTTGCTTTTTCAAGGACATCTTCCATTGTGGCATGCTCAGTAAAAAAATAGTCTTCTCTCCAATGAGATGGTAAAACATACGTTCCACGACAGGTTTTTGTGCATGAATCTTGAAAGAGAAAATCCTCCACCATGCCTCACTTGGTGATACATAACGGAAATCAAGATATTGTTTAATTTAATCTATAGCCCCACCATAAGTAGAAATTCCTCCCTTGGATTGAACAATAGGAGCAGTAATTCTATCAAAGCCCTTATGAATATATTTGAATAAGTACTTAATGGCTGAACATTGATTGCACCATTCCATATTTATGTGTCATGTATACTTCAACAACAACCTTTTGTTGTACGACACGACATGTCCGTTATCAAGAGAAATTTCATTTTTGACGATTGTGTGGGTGTTTGAACGTCTTCTATATTGAGGGAAACCATCAGACTCAACAATTATGGTTTCATTGAATTTTTTTTATAGAATTTTGAACATTTTCTGTTTTTCATGCATGGTGATGATAATCTAGCCAACCCACATGGGCCATGCATCATATGTTGCTTCACTAATTTGTATAGTCTTGGATGTAACTCAGGGTTAGGAATTTCACATGAAATGATTTTGTCAATATCAGTAGGGTTCGGATACTTACTTTTAGGGTGAAGGAAAATGAGAATATGCGCATGTGGTAGACCTCTCTTTTGAAACTCAATTGTATATATAACTGTTATGAAATGTATGAATATGATTAGTGAAGGCGGAATATAGAAACATCAAAATAATGTAAATATGCATTAGCCATAAAGCAATATGAATGATAGAAATTTGAAAGTATTGTAATGGAAAATGCATTGTGTTACTACAACATTTCTAAAACATTATGTGAAACTGAAGCAGTACTGCAATAGTAATAAAATTTGACAAAAAATTTAAAGAATGTGTATATTATAAAGTGAACATTCAATAGAAAAATTAAAAAACAATATAATAATGTTAGGATTTCCATATGCATTAACCATGATTGTAATAGTAGAGTTGTTATATTGAATAATGTTGTGAGCTATAGTTGTGTTCATATTGCTCATGTTCGTATACTAATACTGCAAACAAAATCATTTGGAAAGTTGAATCCAGTTAGAACCTTACTCACATGCTAACACGCAGCCGAGTATATGTCTGCGTGTGGTATCAATCATCAATTCATCAAATTTGATTTTGAACACTCTCGATATAATATCAGGACGGTCGTGAGGTTTTAAATTGTATTTTGCACACTCTCTTGTGATTTCGGGCCAATTAGATTACATGTGAATGTCAAAAACAAATTAGGGAACCCAACTGTACTTGAAATATCCATTCCATCAAAATAAAGTCGATCCATATATCGTTTGTTTCCAACAAATAAAGAAGGAGGAACAACTCTTTTTCCATTTTTTCCTTGTCTGTTTTCACTAGGGTTCATTTCATTTTCTTTAAGTTTGTTATATTTCCCAGCCCTCAATTTAGATTGATTTTTCCTTAGCCAATTTAGTCTCTCGGTTTCCATCATTGTGTATCCATCAACCAAAAATTGATGAAATAGTCTTCGTGATGACAGAGTTGTTGTAGCTTCATGTTTTCTTTGTTGCAATCTGAATGAAAGCCATTCCATAATAGTATGACGGTTTCATTTTGTAACAACAATTTCACCTTGGTATGCATGGAAAATATTATCTCTGTATCCATCCTCACCAAATGGAAATAGCAATGGATATTGAAAAGCTACGTAGCTAGGATTAAACTCGTCAATTCTTTGTAAATTACCTCCACGTGCTTGAATGATGATATCTTGTTTGGTACCTGAATCAATGTAACCAACAATAAGGGCTGCAACTTCAGAAATTGTGGGCTTATTGTAAAAGGCGACCATCCGTTAGATGATAAAAAATTATTCTCAACTTCAAATTGTTAACATTCTAATGTCTTAGCATATCACGTGTCATCCTAAACGCCTTTGCATGAACATTGTGTTGATCCAACATGAGACTCAAATTTGTTACAGTTTCCCTGTCAATATGTTTGCAATCCCTATATGAAAATAAATAAAGTTATTTAGTATGCTACAAAATGACATCAGTAAATGCTATTGTAAAATCTATGTTGTGAATATATACCTGAAACATTCCATTCAGTTTTGAATTTCATTGTTAATGTCGAATATATACAATTGTGCATATTTTGGTGGTTGGCCTATCTCTGGCAACATCATCCCTATTCTATGGCAGGTCTGTCCATGAAGCCTTAGTGTCGGGGGACCACCATCTTTTGTAAACTTGGTGTCAAATTTCATACCAGGTGAAGTGAAAGAGAACATAACATTATAAGTCCTTGTGTTGGCTTGATAATTCTTTGCAGGAGTTGAAGCAGAGTCGAAAAGTAATTTTCTAAGAATTACGGGTGGGTCACCAATCAATGGTAGTTTAACCTTTCCTCCATGACAATAGCATTGAAATTTAGGCGACGCCGTGTTCCTTGATTTACTCATACGGTCACCATACCACATGCAAGCTGCACAAAATTGGCATTCCCAAACAGGATCTCCAATATCAAAGAATTATGTGTAACCATAAAATGAGTAAAAATTATTGCATATACATAATATTAATAACTTATGAAACTATCTGTTGTATAAATGATTGTATAACATGGTATTAAAATTTGAAGTAATGGCAAACCTTGAAGATGTTCATCAACCATATAATCATCGTCAATATCAGTGTCACTTTCAGAACTTCCATTTGAAGAAATGTTTAACCCCATATCCGAGTTATTGTCATTGACATAGGAATTGGTTGAAAGGTTACTATAATGTTGTGGAATACTTTGATTGCATACGGAACTGTTTATATCAGAGGTTTCATGTGTAGTTGTTTGTGGTGGTGTAAGAATGGAAATAGATGTTTCAACTGTGGTTGCTTCAAACTGCTTAAATAGATTAACTCCAATAGGTCTAACAAATGAGTTGGTTGTAGACCTACAATGACGTTTTGAATGTTGAGTGTGTTTAAAATTAGAATTTGAACCGTGAAGTGGTGTTGTATTTGATATTTCGATAGTGTCATACCCCAAAATTTGCCCGTTAATATTACAAGGCATTTTTCAAGGCACTCCGACTTATTTTTCAAGACATTGATCTTAAGGGAACAAAGACCCAGCATACAGGTGGCCAAATCCAGAAAATGGCCTAAACTGGCTTGCTCGCTAGGCGAGCAAATCCTTCGCCTAGCGAAGCTTGCGAATACCAGAATTTTTGGGCCTCATTCTGATCCCATTAGGTCACAAAAAAGCATTATAAATACCGGCACTTCAGTCAGGAAAGGGGAGGAGGACAGACGGAGGAGAAAGGCAAACACCCACAGACAACAAACCCTGGAGGCTAACCCAGAGAATTCAGAGAAACCCTAAAGGAAACCCTGAAGGAAACTCATCTGCACAAAGGTTGCCTCCGCCCAATTTAATCCGGCGCCAACCCCAAGAGTGACTTGCCAATTCAAGGTTGCAATTCAATTGCAAACAGGTTTGCATTACTATTACCGCTTTATATCCTTAATTTACATGTGATATCATAATTGAATTCATAAATATATTTGAGGTTTTTCCTGTGGATTTAAATATATCTGAATATCTTGAATGTTTAACCATATAATTTCTGTAATGGAAGCCATAGGGTGTGAAGCTTGCTGAGATCGTACTGTTTTAAAATTCAAAACCCGCAGCCGTTCGCTAGCACATCGCTAAGCGAACATGTAGCGAGTGCTCGCTAAGCCTTCGCTAGGCGAGGCAGCAGCGAGCATGACAGTCGCTGTTTTTTTTCGTTCTGTTTTGATCTTTGCTCATCTGACCTGTTTTATTATAACCATGCTTTGTTTACCTGATACTATTGCTGCTTTGGTGCAACTTTTGATTGCACCCCATTTGGTGTTCTGACCTGTTTGCGGAATTTTGTAAGGGCTCACATACTCCCGAAGAATGTAGCTGGCTAGGTATTCCACTTTATTTGTGGGATACCCTTGTGGAGATTCATCCTAATTACCTAATTGATTACAAATGTTTTGGAGATTCATCCTAATTACCTAATTGATTATAAAATATTGCCTTTGAATATGTGATCTTGGACCTCTCTTTGTTGCCTTACGATTACGGTATTACGGTCATGTCCCGCGAATGTGGGGATACACTTAGCAAAGACCCTTCGATTAAATCATCAGGTCCCTATAAGATAAATCATAGTCCCTCGGACATTGCCTGCGAATATATGATTTTGTCCCTCAATGACCCTTCGTTGTAGCCTACGGTTAAATGATGATTGTCCCTTCGAATGCTAAGGTATCCTTGCAAATGTTGCCTTCAATGACCAATCGATGACCCTACGATGTCCCTTTTACATCCAAAGGATAAAACTACTTGCTTCTCAATAGTAAGGACAGTTTTACCCTCATAAGGATAGGAAATGCCCATAAAGACCTTGGGTAGAGATAATTCTTAAATGCTGACTCACAATTTTAAAATACTTTTAACACCTCATACTTTTCAAAACATCTATTAGAAAATCACCACTTGGTATACATTCGTACTAGAATCATTGCCAAGTTATATTTTTTCTAAACCGCTTTCAAAATTAAACGAGATAAATACTTTGTATACATTCGTACAAGAATCATTACAAAGTTAAACTCTCTTTTCAAAACATTTTCTAAACAGCTCTCACACACTCTTTCAGACAAGAAAAACATAAGTGATCAAGCAATTAAGAGCCCATGGATAACCATGGATACCAAGGGTGCTAACACTTCCCTTTGTATAATGTACCTCCCGAACCCAAAATCTAATTAAGGTCTTTCCTGTTCTTTTCCACCTTTCCTTATTGGATAAAAGAAAAGTCGGTGGCGACTCTTGCTATCCGCGACATTTGCTTTACAAAGCAAAAACACACAAAGTCAGTTCACCGTATGACAGAACTGGCGACTCTGTTGGGGAGCCTTAAAGAGAGGTTACCTTAAAAACAAGATCACTTATTTAAATTGTCTGATTTACTTTTAAGGGATTGCTTGGTGTAACACCTCAAAATTTGCCCTCCTCTCTTGGGACTAGCATTAACATATTTGCATTTCATTTTAAGACATTAGGCATTTCATATTGCATAACATGTGGTTACATAGTGCAAGCTATCTTCCCAAGTCTTGATCAGAAGATAAGGAAGTCAGAAAATGCAAGCCTAGGGTTGTACTGATTGATCATGGGCCATCTGAGGATTGAGCTGTGAATTAGGGTTTTGTGACTCCCAAGGGTATTGGTCTTCATGTTGATTGAATCGATACATCATCATCACCATGGTTGGATGTCATCAGGAGATTGAAGAAGATTCCTTGAGATTAGGGTTTTGACCACTGGTCAATCCTAATCAGTTGTATTGGGCCAATCAGGGTTTAATCAGGAGATGGTGTTTGAGATGGAGATGAGGATCATTTTGTGATTATATGGTGATTATTGAGGCTAGGGTGTCACCCTTGAGCCATTTCAGTTGGAGATTGGGGCTTAAATTGATCAATGCATTGCCAAATTCATCTATCAGATGAAAAGTCAACTGTGGTCAACTGTGCTTGATCTGATGGATGTGGAGGTGGAAATGAGTTGAAGACACTTCATTCATGTTGGAACAAGTGTTGAATGACATCTCAAAGCTTAAAAATGAAGAAAATCAAGTCAGGACAAAAACTGCCAAAAATAGCAAGTGACTGGTAGCTGAAGTTTCCAAAAATGGAAAGTTTTTGACCTCAAAAACAGAAGTCCAAGGAAGCTTCAAATGAAAAATTGTTCAACATGACAGATGTAGATCTTGTTCTCACCTTTCCAAAAAGTCCAAGAACTTGAAAATCCAATGTACGGTTTGCAAGATATGGCTCAGTGAATTTCAGAAAAGACCGTAATCAGGAGGCCATAACTTCCACATGGTTTGTCCAAATTGCAAGTTCTTTATATGCACAAACTCCATTTGACATGTACTTTGAGGGTGCATCATTGGAATTTCCCAAAAATGGCCCAGGCAAAAAGTCACTTTTCAACTGGACAGCTGAATTGGACCAGGGGCAAAATTGTCCAAATGTCAAAATATTGGGAATTTTTGAATGGGACTTTTTCCAACACCTCAGGAATGGCATTTTAAGTGTGTTTGAATATTCATTTCATGGTTAATGCACATGGTTTGAGTTTTGGCATGAAAAATGGAAATGACAAAAATGGACATTTTGCAAATACATGGTGAGTTTGAGAAATACATGACCAATTGCAATGGGAATTGTTTCTACACTTCACATATGGTGTTTTGGACATGTTGAAACCAATTGTGAGCTGGCATGAGCTGTCCTATGGAAATTCCATTTTTGCCCTCACTTGAAATTTCACATTTTCACTAACAATTCCAATTTGGCTAATTACATGATTAAGGAATGATTAAGCTCACATATATAAACCTAAACACATTCTAATCATAACAGAAAAACACATTCTCCAAGATTGGATCTAGAAACTCTTCATTCTCTCCATTTTCATCAAGAACACAACACTTTCAATCTCAAAATTCTTCATCAATTCTCAACCATTTTTCGTGATTCTTTTTGATTTGGACTCCTTGCATCATTACCTTGGACTGTTTTTGGAATTCGAAGGTGGAGAAGGATGGAATCGTGACTGCATTTTCAAGAGCATCCATGGTGAAATGATGATTTCAAGCAATGGAAGCCATGGCAATTGAAGCTAGCATCTCCAATCACCTTCTATATCCCTCTACTATTGTTGTTTTCATGAATTGAGCTCTAAAAGCGCGCGAATTACACTGCCATATCCAGGTTTGAAGGTTTTTCGAATCTCATGTTTCTTTGATTGTTCATATGCGTTTGAAAGTGCTAGTCACGTAGGTCATGGATATGCTTGTGGTTTATGAAATAGTGAACTGAGTAGGGAGAAATCCGGAAATGAAAGTATGAATGCAAACCCTAACTCACTCGATTTGGTTGATTTAGGAACAATTAGGTTTGGATAGTGTGATATTTGGATTGTAGGAGTTGAGACGAGTTCAACGGATATAGCCTCGTCCATTTTCGTTAACTTTTTGTGTTCTTAGTTTTTTTCAATTTTCTGGAATTTCTGTGTGAAGGAGACGATGAATTAGTGTGTTTGATCCGTGGAAGCGTTTGAATTTTCAAACTAGGAGTTTCCCGCTCCCGCCACTGCAATTTCATTAATTTAAGTTAATTCATTTTAATTATTAAAAAATTCATATGACCTTTAAAAAATCGTAAAAAATAGTAAAAAAATCCAAAAAATATGGAAATTTTTTCTATAGCTTCCTTGGTGAGTGTAGGTTTTTTTTGACCTATTGGTCAAAGTTGTGCTTGGGGAATATTTTATTTGACCTAGGGTTTTCCGATGTATGTCCATTTTTGATACATGTTTGTAATTTGATCATGAAATGCTCATAATGTAGAATAAATTCTTGAAAATTTTTGTGGTGGTTCTTGACTCATTGAGGATTATTTATATGTAAATTTCATGAATTTTGGATACCTGGTTAGAGAGCAGCAAATTCTGGAACTTAGGTGTGACAATTTGTGTCACACCTCATTATGTCAACTTGCAAGATTTTTTTGAGTGACCTATACATGTTGAAATAAAATGAAATTTTGCATGATGATTGGTTGGCATGTTGGGATGTTGTATGAATTTTTGTAGAATTTTTCACTGCATTTTCTATTTGATCATGATTTTTCATTTCTGGAGATCATTTGTGCAAGCTCATATGACATAGGTTTGTAATTTTGATGTGAAATCCTCATATGGTATTGTATGGCCATGAAATTTGATATGCATGAACTAGACACATGTTAGGACCTCCCTGTTTTGGTCTCATCCATTTCTTTTTAGTTTTCAATGAGATATTAATTTTTGAAGTGGATGTATGCATTGATGGTGTGAATTGAAGCATGAAATGGTGTCTGTTTTTGTTGATTTTCATTGACATGGTTCCATTTGCCCAATTGAGCTCAAATTTGACATGGTAGACCTTGATTGACCCCTGTTTAGGTGTATTTAATTTGAGAATTTTTGGATGTGTTTTGGCATGGCTTTGAATGCAATACTTCTGTTTGTATGTTTGGTGCTTCATTTGAACCAATATGGATTGTTTTGTGCATAACATGAGCTTAAAGGATGATATAAACATGAGACCAATGATGTTTGCTTGTGTTTGATGTTAATTTGATGTTGGTTAATGAATACCTTGCTGTTTTAACTTTTTCTTGCTTTTGGACCCTAGGCTTGACCTAGTGGTCTAGTTGCTAATATTTGCTTGGTTTTTCAGGATCAAAAGCATAATGTACATGGAGAATGATCCAAATCCAATTTTGATTGATGTTGTGGATGTTTGTACACTAACATAACATTTTTTTGTAGGTGTTGGAGCTTGGGCTTAAGCCTTGAGCTTGCTTTGTGTTGTATTGTTTAAACTGTTTGATTGTTTGCCGTATAGTTTGTCTGATTGATTACTGATTGAGTTTGATTGTTTCCAGGTACTTTAGTTGCTCAGTTCCTTGTGAACTATTGCTTTGCTTTGCTTAAGCAACTTGCATTTGAGGTATAACCTTCTTACTTCATGTAGTCTGGAGACCCGGCTGTTACCGGGCCGGGCAAATTGTCTGAAGTCCTCCTTAAGAGGCAATGCTTGTGTATGTTTATTTTTCGAGCCCAAGCAGGAAAAGTCCTTCAAAGAAGGCAATTGGTGGAAGGTAGGGACAAGCAACCTGTCCCCCACTATTCAGTTGAGTCTTCTCCTTGCTCCCATTACATGGTTGTAGCATTGAGATCAAAAGCCCAAGATCTGTGCAGTGCACATTGAGTCAGAGTCATCGAGCATAGAAGGGTTCCCCCATTCTGGACCCATGCTCATTTGTCAGCTCTCCCTGGTTAGGGATAAGAGCTGTGAGGTCTCATCCTCACTTCATCCTTTCATCTGCTTCACCTTAGCCTCGTAATGGCAAGGTTAAGAGCAAACACAGCCTGTACAGACGATTGCTTAGGCAGTCAAACCTGATTGATTGAGCCCCCCTTGTTTGGCTATAGTGCGTGTTATGTGGATATCTGATTGACATGCTTGTTTGAGATACCTGTTCTCATTTGATGATATATGATTGTATGCTTGTGTGTTAGCTTCTTTCCTGGTTAGGAATAGTTTGCTTATGCAAGTAGGTTAGAAACCTGAACTTAGGGCGACTTTGCATGACAACATTAGGCTCGAGTCTCAGCTCCCTAGTGTCGTGTTTTTCCCTCTGTTTCTGGTTAGGAGAGAGTTTCTCCCCTGTTTAGGGGAACTACATCGCCCTGATCCTCGTTCCAGACGAGGTATGTAGGCAGGTGGTCGTGCGAGACCACTCCGGGCAACCTTTTTCTTTTTTGCGTGTGTTTACTTGTTATCTGATTGCGTGTTTGGGTTCGGATGCCGACGTAAGCCCAGGATTGGCAGTCGGGCTCCACGTTTGCCCCTTTGTGCATGTTTTGGTTCGGATGCCGACGTAATTCCATCCAGTGGTTGTCGGGCTCCATGTTTGCCACTCTTGCTTGTTTGTATGTTTTGTGTTGTTTGGCGTGCGTAAGCCGAACTACAGTGGCTCTGATTCTTGTTCCAGACAAGATATGTAGGCATAAGGTGCGATACCTTATCGAGCTCCCTTCTCTTAACCCCACCTGCGTTCCCCGTATGTGTGTGTGATGTTTAGCAACCTTTTCTTTTCTAGGACGTGGATCCCGTCGAGTACGACGGACGTGAGGGGTGCTAATACCTTCCCCTTGCGTAACCGACTCCCGAACCTTTTCTCTCTGGTCGCGAGACCATGTCTTTCCAGGTTTCTCTGAGCGTTTCCTTTCCCTATCTTGGGATAAATAACGTTTAGTGGCGGCTCTGTGTGTTTTTTCTTTTTCGCTCGCCGGTTTTTTCGCAGGATGCGACAGCTGGCGACTCCACTGTGGACTTGCGATGTAGACCTATGCTGGTCCATCGTCCCTAAGCGAGTCCTTCCTAGCGTTCTAGGATTAGTTTAGGTTGCTTGTTTGTGTTATTTATTGCATTTATTATACTAACCAGTGTGTATATATTTGCATTAAATGTTTGCATGCATCATACTATCATGTTGTTGCTGTCCTCTGCAGGTGGTTCTGTTGTGTGGGGTGGGTGTTCTGAGTGGGGCTAAAACCCAGGCCCGAGTATACACCTAGGACTAGTGTGGTCTCACGTTGCCTCTTTCATGTTAAGTCAACATGTGCCTGGCGGCGTGATGTGCCACAAGCCGGACGAGGCTCACTTGATAGTGCTCATCTCTGTGGATATTCCGCTTTGTTTGAGTCACTCCATTTGAGTTGTTGACTCTGGTGACCGATCATTCCCGGATCTTTGGTTTAGACGATTTTAAGGGAGCTACAATGGCACACCCGAAAGGGCAAACCCATTGAGTATCTCCGCCCGATTGTCGAGACCATTATCCGCCTTAGGATGACTTGATTAGAACTTACCTGTGAGGGGAGGGTTGTTCTGTCAGATGTTTGTTCAGATAGCCTTCAGTTGGTGACTTTTGATCTGTGATTCAGAGACATAATTATAAGTCGGATTTATGGTCATTTATTGCCGTGACGCCGGAGTGCTGTCCGTGACTTATCAGTGGGGATCCGTTTATTTCGGATTCCCCGGGCCGAGATATTTTATCAGTGGGGATCCGTTTATTTCGGGTTCCCCGGGCCGATTCAGATAAGGGTGATGTGTCTACTCGGATATGGTTTGGTGATGATGGTGATGATGATGTATCTATCTTCCGTTTATTTCGGAACCCGTGGGTCAGAATTGGGATTGTACATTCCTCAGATGGTTATGATCAGTTCAGAGCCCAGATTCAGTGCAAATGATCAGATGGCTGGGAGGATGGCAACGCATTGCATTCATTCATCAGCATCATTACATTTTGCATTAATTGCATCTAACCCATGTTTACCCATATGCAGGGACACTTTTGATCGAGATTCTGGTTGAGAGATTTTCTGCTCCAATATGAGGACCGGTTTGAAGAACAACATTGCTTACAGTTTCTTTGATCCAGAGATTGGTGTCTTGAAGGATATGGTAGCATTGATTACTCCCGATCATGTGGGGATGTTTAGAGAGTCATACGGCGGTATTCTGAAGACGGTTTTCAGGCTCACTGACTGCGACAGGAGCGCCATCCACACTCTTCTTCAGTTCTATGACCCGGGGCTGAGGTGCTTTGTATTTCCAGACTATCTGTTGGGACCTTTGATGAAGGATTATGTTAGCATCTTGGGTATTCAGATCCGGGATCAGATTCCTTTCCATGTTACGAGGGTAGATCCAGATGTCATTGGGATTTCACGTGCTCTTTATTTGAGTCCGGAAATGGTCAAGGAAGGTTTGAAGGAGAAGGGAAAGTTACCTGGTTTTCATTTGAGTTTCTTGGAAGCCAATGCCAAGGAACATGCTGCTATGGGTAACTGGAAGACGGTTTGTGCTCTGATTGCTGTGAGCATTTATGGGATTGTTCTGTTTCCTAACCAGAAGAATTTCGTGGACCGTAATGCTATCAGGTTGTTTATGCAGAGAAACCCTATTCCTACCCTGATTGGAGATGTATACTACTCAGTGCATAACAGGAATGAGAAGAGGCGTGGTGGTCTGGTCAGATGCTGCTCTCAGCTACTCTTTAGGTGGTTCATGGGATATTTGCCTTCCCGAGGTGCCTTTGTTCAGATTGATCCTAGTGTGAAGTGGTCCTTTCGATTGATGGGTCTGCGGGCTGATGACATTGCTTGGACTCATAATGGTTTAGCTGGTCGGGACTTCGTATGCAGTTGTGGGAGTTTACCTAATGTGCCTTTAGTGGGAGTTCAGGGTTGCATTAATTACAACCCGATGCTTCTCCGGAGACAGATGGGGTTCGCTATGGAGGGTCCTCCTCTCGGGCGAGAGATTCAGGAGTCCTTCTATTTCCCGATTGATGGTAACCAGACCAAGCTGAGGCAGGTATTGGACGAATGGCGAGATATCCAGAGGAGGGGTAAGGTTCCTTATGGCAAAGTCAACTGCCGGTATTTTCCACTATTTGAGGATTGGTTGCGGAAGAGGATTGAGTCTACATTTCTACCGTTCCCTGGAGGTGACTCAGTGTGTCCTAGGATTGAGGGTCCAAGTTCTTCTGTCAGCATGGAGGAGTTCCTTGAGATGAAGAGGGCCAGAGATCAGTTACTTGCAGAGAAAGCGGAGTTGGAGAGAAGTGTTGCTCATTTTCAGGCAGCTAATCAGGAAATCAAAGTGAAGATGGAAGATCAAGACAAGCGACATGCTTTGGAGGCCAAACGCTTCGAGATGGATACAGCTTATTATGGGAAGATCAGCCAAGCTTTAGCATCATCTAACAGGGAACATGACATCACAAAGGAGAAGCTGTTCAGAGCATCGAAGGTGATTGAAGATGAAAAGAGGAGGCAGATCATTGTCCGGGATCAGAGAGATGACAGAGTCAAGGGTCTCATTGCTGAGTGGGAGGCAAAGCTGCAAGTCAAGGAGTCAGAGAAGCTAAAGATCATTGCAGAGAGAGATCACTATATGGCTGAGAGAGACCACTACTTCAGGCAGATGAAGATTCATCAGAAGGAAGTTGGAAGACTACGGCAGGAGAATACCGAGCTCAGGTTCGCCGCAGAGTTCGCGAGGATGGAAGATGAAATAGGGCCATCTGTGGGACCCTCATCCAGTTAGATCTTTCATTTGTGTTGGATTACCGTCAGGCTTGTTGACGGAATTCACTTGTCTGTATTTCTTTCCTATTCTGGAGGATTGTATCTGACCTTATCTGGTTGATGTATGACTATGGCACTGTTTGTGCACTTTTTGGTTATGTAATGATGGTTTCTATTCAGTGATTGGTTGACAAGCTTTATTTGCTTTACCGTATGCACTTACACAAGCACACACATGGTTGGGGGGAATCATGCTAAATCACATATCTCCGATCTGCACGATGAAATCAAACACTGCTAATCAGAATGTTAATGCCGGCTTATTATTTGTCTCGATGATACCAGGGTCGAGAGACAAAGTGTCCTTCATATGGATAGACACTGCATACATGCATTAATCATGATAACTTGTGTTTTATTTTGCAGGTGACTATTACTAACGTGCTTGTTTGTAAACAGGAACCATTGCTCGCGCTCGAAGAGTAGTACCCCTGCACTCAACTCGCCCTCACAGATATTACACAAGAAGAAACACTCCCAGACTCATGGAGCTTCCCAGTGCTGATATGCTGGAATTGAAGGAGAAAATGACCGAACTGATCAATATAATGCAAGGTTTTGCCATTGGTCAGAAGGCTCTCGCAGATAAAGTTGAGAAACTCGAGCGGGTTTCTGCTCAGAACAGTGGGGTCAACCTGGATGGAGTCTCCAACCAGGGGCAGGGATCTCGTGATGGTGGAAAGAGGACAACAGTTGGTCTGGTGAATAATGCTGGTGCTGCTGGTCAACCTGGGCCTAGTCAGAATATGAAAGACAACTTTGTGCCTCCGTTTTATGGTTTTGACGAAGATCAGGAGGAAGATAGAGAGGCTGACCAGTTCTCTATGCGAAATGAGCCTTTTGTGCCTTATGACATTCCTCCTCAGAACAAGGAAATTCAGCTGCTGGCTGAGAAGATAAAAGTGCTTGAGAGCTATGCCACGCCTGGGGTGGTAAACATGTCCAACATGGGATTGGTGGAGGGGATTGTGATCCCGCAGAAATTCAAAGCGCCTGCCTTTGACAAATACAACGGTAGTTCCTGCCCGGAAACTCATCTCCAGGCATTTGTCCGCAAAATCTCAGCATACACCGCGGATCAAAAACTGTGGATGTACTTTTTCCAGGACAGCCTGTCTGGAGGCTCCTTGGAATGGTACACCAAGTTGAGATCGCCCGATATCAAAAGCTGGCAAGATTTGGGAGATGCTTTCTTTAAGCAATACCAATTTAATGCTGATATGGCTCCGAGTCGTACCCAGCTGCAGGGTATGTCTCAAAAGCATAACGAAGGATTCAAGGAGTATGCTCAGCGATGGAGAGAACTGGCTGCGAGGGTGCAACCTCCTCTGGTGGACAGGGAGATGTCGGATTTGTTTATGGGGACCCTGCAGGGGCCGTTTGCAGAACGAATGGTGGGGTGTCCTGTTACCAACTTCTCTGATATCGTGGTAGCTGGAGAAAGAATAGAGAGTTGGTTAAAGCTGGGCAAAATTCAGGGTGCGTCTTCTTCTTCTTCAGGGTCGAAAAAGCTGTTTGGTAACAATGGTGGACAGAGGAAGAAAGAGGGAGATACCAGTGCAGTGTACGCTCAACGCGGACCCAGTAGGGACCGTTACTTCCAGCACAATGCTGCAGTAACAATTCCTGCTGAGTCTCATTCAGCACAACCGCAACAGCAACAGCAGCAGCCACAGCAACAAAGACAACAACCCTTTCAGCAGAGACAACAAAGGGCTGGTTATCAGATCCGAGGCAGAGCGCAGGATCGTCAGTTTGATAGGCCTCCAGTGAGTTATGCTTTCTTGTTTAAGAAGCTGCAGGATTTGGGCCTTGTGCAGACCAGAACTCTGGCACCTTTGAGACCTGATCAAAGGCCAGCCAGTTATGATGAGAATGCTAAATGTGAATTCCACTCGGGTGCGCCCGGGCACAGTGTAGAGGACTGCGAAGCTTTTAAGCACGTAGTCCAAGACCTGGTGGATTCAAAAGCAATCAACTTTGCTCCATCTCCCAACGTTAATGCCAATCCCATGCCGGCACATGGTCAGGCGATGGTGAGGGCAATTGCTGAAGATTCAGATCGCGTCTGTGCGATGGGTGAAGACACTGACAGCGACTGTGACATGGGCCAATGGATAAAGCTGTGCGTACCAGGGACGGAAATCCAGAACTGGAAGGCCGAAGAGATCATCCGGGTCACTCTCCTCGAAGAGTAATATTTTCTTGTTTCATTCTTATATGCATGCAAACCATACGTGTTGCCCGACACGTAATGGTCCATTGTAAGGGCCTCCTCATGTTCATAAATTTGTAAGATTTTGCATCATTAATAAAAGGATGTTTTTTAGTCAAAAGCGGTGTTCCCTGTTTTTCATTTTATTTTTGCAGTTTAAAAAACAAATAAAAATGGCAATGTTTTCATTTTTCCTTTTTTTAAATTTCTCACACCGGTTCTAAAGCAATGCATGAATCAACATTCATGCAGATGCGATTCCTCTCCGGATCTCATTGATAACAATCCTGTTACACCCTTGTATGACTTCGACAATCCGATCTATCTTGCTGAAGAAGAAGACGAAGAAGATTGTGAATTGCCAGGGGAATTAGCCAGATTGTTAAAACAAGAGGAGAAGGTGATTCAACCGCATGAAGAACAGATAGAGGTTGTAAATCTGGGTACCGACGAGGCTAAGAAGGAAGTGAAAATCGGGGCTGCTTTGGAGGAAAGTGTCAAGAGCAGAATGGTGGCATTGTTGAAAGAATATGTCGACATCTTTGCCTGGTCTTATCAAGATATGCCAGGGTTGGATACCGATATTGTTGTGCACAAGCTACCGTTGAGAACAGATTGTCCTCCAGTGAAGCAGAAGTTGCGCAGAACTCGACCTGATATGGCGATGAAGATTAAGGAAGAAGTGCAGAAGCAGTGGGATGCTGGTTTCCTTGCTGTCACTAATTATCCGCCATGGGTTGCGAACATTGTGCCAGTCCCGAAGAAGGATGGGAAGGTGAGAATGTGTGTGGACTACCGAGATCTGAATAGAGCTAGTCCGAAAGATGATTTTCCACTACCACACATTGACGTGTTGGTAGATAATACTGCTCAATTCTCGGTGTTTTCCTTCATGGATGGCTTTTCTGGCTATAATCAAATCAAAATGTCGCCAGATGATATGGAGAAAACAACGTTCATTACACCGTGGGGTACCTTTTGTTACAAGGTGATGCCATTCGGTCTCAAAAACGCCGGTGCTACTTATCAGAGAGCTATGGTGACTTTGTTTTATGATATGATTCATCATGAAATTGAATGCTATGTTGATGACATGATAGCAAAGTCCCAAACAGAAGAGGGGCATTTGGTAGATCTGGCTAAGTTGTTCGACCGGTTGAGACAGTTCAGACTGAGGTTGAATCCGAACAAGTGCACGTTCGGAGTGCGGTCCGGTAAACTGCTGGGGTTCATTGTAAGTGAGAAAGGAATCGAGGTTGATCCTGCAAAAGTAAAAGCAATAAAAGAAATGCCTGAACCGAGAACAGAGAAGGAGGTTCGTGGTTTCTTAGGTAGATTGAACTACATTTCACGGTTCATATCTCATCTAACGGCCACGTGTGAACCAATCTTTAAATTGTTGAGAAAAGACCAAACGGTCAGGTGGAATGATGATTGCCAAGCGGCATTTGAAAAGATAAAAGAGTATTTGCAGGAGCCTCCGATTCTGATGCCTCCTGTGGAGGGGAGACCGTTAATTCTGTACCTGACAGTCCTCGAGGGGTCTATGGGGTGTGTATTGGGGCAGCATGACGAGTCTGGTCGAAAAGAGCATGCCATATACTACCTTAGCAAAAAGTTTACCGACTGTGAAACAAGATATTCACTGCTCGAGAAAACTTGCTGTGCTTTGGTCTGGGCTGCTCGCCGACTAAGGCAGTACATGCTGGTTCATACCACTTTATTGATTTCCAAGATGGATCCAATCAAGTACATTTTTGAGAAGCCAGCATTGACCGGACGGGTTGCGAGGTGGCAAATGATTTTGACAGAATATGATATACAGTACACCTCTCAGAAAGCGATCAAGGGGAGTGTATTGTCTGATTACCTCGCCCAGCAACCCATTGATGATTATCAACCGATGAAGTTTGAATTCCCTGATGAGGACATCATGTTTCTCAAATCGAAAGATTGCGAGGAACCGATCCCGGAGGAGGGGCCTGACCCTGAATCCGAATGGATTCTGATGTTTGATGGGGCCGTTAACGTGAACGGAAGCGGTGTTGGTGCTGTTTTGGTTACGCCGAAAGGATCCCATATTCCTTTTGCTGCCCGGCTAACATTTGAGTGTACCAACAACGTAGCTGAATATGAAGCTTGCATATTGGGTATTGAGGAGGCTATTGATTTGAGAATCAAGAACCTTGTGATATATGGAGATTCAGCTCTGGTGATAAATCAGGTTAACGGGAAATGGTATACGCATCAATCTCATTTGGTTCCGTATCGAGATTATACGAGGAGATTGTTGACGTTTTTCACCGAGGTGAAGTTGCATCATGTGCCTAGAGAGGAGAATCCTTTGGCAGATGCTTTGGCTACTCTGGCCGCCTTGATTAAGGTGCAGAGGTGGAATCAGTTCCCCCATGTTGAAGTGGGACGTCTGGATAGACCGGCTTATGTGTTTGCTGTTGATACGGCCTCTGATGATGAGAAGCCGTGGTATTATGATATCAAGCGCTATCTAGAGACTCAAGAGTATCCTGAGGGAGCATCGAAGAAAGATAGAAAGACTCTGCGGAGGTTAGCCATGGTGTTCTACCTGAATAAGGATGGGGTTTTGTATAAGCGGAATTTTGATTGGGTCTTGCTCAGATGTGTTGATGATGCAGAAGCAAGCCAATTGATGAAAGAGGTTCATGAGGGATCGTTCGGTACCCATGCCAGTGGGAATGCAATGGTGAAGAAGCTGCTGAGAGCAGGTTATTATTGGATGACAATGGAGGCCCAATGTTTTAATTTCGTGCGGAAGTGTCATAAATGCCAGATTTATGCTGATAAGGTGCACGTGCCTCCAAATCCGTTGAGCTTAATGTCGTCTCCATGGCCGTTTGCTATGTGGGGCATTGATATGATTGGAAAGATAGAGCCTACGGCTTCGAATGGGCACAGATTCATATTAGTGGCTATTGATTACTTCACCAAGTGGGTAGAAGCAGCCTCTTATACGAATGTGACGAAGCAGGTTGTTGCTAGATTTCTCAAGAGAGACATCATTTGCCGATATGGAGTTCCCGAGAGAATCATTACTGATAATGGTTCTAACTTGAATAATAAGATGATGGCAGAGCTGTGTCGGGAATTCAAGATTGAGCATCACAATTCTTCTCCCTATCGTCCGAAGATGAATGGGGCGGTTGAGGCAGCCAACAAGAATATAAAGAAGATTGTGCAGAAAATGGTGGTAACCTACAAGGATTGGCATGAGATGTTGCCGTTCGCATTGCATGGGTATCGAACGTCGGTGCGTACATCTACTGGGGCTACTCCATTCTCATTGGTATATGGGATGGAGGCTGTATTACCTGTTGAGGTTCAGATTCCCTCTTTAAGAGTCTTGATGGACGTGAAATTGCAAGAGGCTGAATGGGTAAGGACCCGGTATGAAGAGTTGAGCCTGATCGAGGAAAAGAGGCTAGCAGCCATCTGTCATGGGCAGTTGTACCAGCAACGGATGAAGCGTGCTTTTGACAAGAAAGTACGACCTCGGGTATATCACGTGGGTGATATGGTGCTGAAAAGGATCCTTCCTCCTCAAAACGATCGAAGGGGCAAATGGACACCGAATTATGAAGGTCCGTTCGTGGTTAAGAAGGTTTTCTCTGGTGGAGCCTTGTTGTTGACGACCATGGATGGCGAGGATTTTCCATCCCCTGTGAATGCGGATGCAGTTAAAAAATACTTCGTATAAATTGACCCGCTGGACGAAAAGAATAAAATAGTCCAGGCAAAAATGGGCATCCCGGCGGACCAAAAACAGAAAGAAAGGTTCGGGCAAAAATTAGGGATATAAATGAAAATTGTACACCCGGCAAGTCGAAAACCTGAACAGGCGACTTGGGCAAAAAAGGGTATCCCGGTGGACTGAAAACCCGAAAGGGCGGTCCAGGCAAAAGAGGGATTGAAACGAACAACTGCGTCCGGCATAATCGTTTGCGCTTTGGTTAAAGCATCATGGATAATACCCGGTGGGGATCAATCAGAATTGTCTTATTCAGAATGCAGAAAGCACGGAGAGTCTGAGGACATATGGGGTGTAACCGAGTTGGAACTCGATGAGATTACGGGTTTCACATTGCCATTAGGATAGATTTTTCCTTTTGAGCGCAATTACCTCTTTTCAGGAATTGCTCCCTTTGTATTGCTCAGTTGAGCCACACTTTTCCAATCAATAAAATGCATATTCAGTCAAATAATTTTGTTTTTGTTTTTCATTACCGCTTTGATTGCAAAAACATCCGATTATTTTGATAAAGAATCTTTGCATTTTAAGACATACAGGTTCCTTCCAATGCATGTTTATAAGATTGAAGGCTTGAAATCTTATTTGGAAGGTTGGGTGACCCAAGTGTTGAAATCTGGACACGCCTGGGGCACGGTTTTATCTGACGATCTGTTTTGCAGGAACTGTTAGATATTTTCACTCACTTGCAGGTTGTGATGTGGAAGCATTGTAATAGATCCCCCAGAGAGTTCGCTCAGGAACGAAGGTATGAAGGGAGGAACGACGAAGTGACGTTGAGGCGTACGACGATCCTTGATGATAATCAAGAAGACTCTTCAAAGTCGAAAGACTTGAAAGTATGTAATTCCCCACAGAGTCCGATCGGGGACGAGTGCACAAAGGAGGGCGACGAAGAGGCGACGAGAGACGTCCGACGACCTTTGGAATTAATCAAGAAGACTCTTCAAAGTCGGAAAATTGAAATTCCTGTATAAATCCTAGGAGAACGTTTCTCGTCGAGCGCGGGGCGATTTGGAATACAAGATGATGGAGCAGAAAAGGTCCAGACGAGTCTGGGGACTCTCAAAAGTGGAAAGCCGATATGAGTATTGGAGGTAGACACCATGGTTCGACGAGTTGACGGGTGTTTTTATACCAACTATTCTCATTTCCTCAGCTAAGTCCCCAAGCAGAGGTATAGGACTAGCTCCCCAGCAGATCCAATGTCTGTGACTTCTCCAGCCGAGTCAAGAGGGCTGTCCCCGGCAGGTTTACAACGATGTTTCCTCGGCAGCCAAGCCAGAAGGTTGCTATTCCCCGAGTGGAGCGGGTTTTTTCAATGACATATATCTCCAACAGTGTTCATCCTACCAGTGGATTGAACAAGTTCCCGTAGCGGACAGATTTTGCATCCCCAGCTGAGATGATTCTACCTATGGATTGCATGGGTTGTCCCAGCGGAGTAGTATGCGGTTCCCTAGCAGGGTCAAGATGGTTATCCTCAGCAGGTGATATATGGATGTTTCCCCAGATGAGTCTGGAGATTGCTATTCCCCTAGCAGAGTCTCTGTGAGAATTTCCCCAGTGAAGTCGACAGGTATCTGTGAGGGTTTCCCGAAGCGGAGTCAGTATTGATATCCTCAGCAAGTCAAGATTGGTGTATCCCTACAGAGTGTTGGTGGTGCTTATCCCCAGCAGTTTCCCGAGTGGATTGGGTGCAAAGGAGGTTCTTCCTCAGCAAGGGTTGCTATTTCCCAGCAGCAGTGTTATTCCCCAGCAGGGTGGAATCCGAGCGTTGACGAGTTCCTCAGCAGAGCGTCTCGTGCTCCCCAGAAGAGTCCCTTGAGGGGGATACTTTTTATGCATTCATCATGTAAAATAAAGCATAACATATTGCATAGAAAAATAATAATAAGTCGCGTAACATTTCCATAGTTATGGAGCATTACGCAGAAAAAGATCATGCATCATTGTTGCAAGCATAGAGCTAGTCTCAAGCCGTGGTTACCGTTTGAGAAGTGGTTGTGTCAGACAGTGAAGGTGTTACTCCGAAGAGTTTAGCCTCATGGTTGGATCAGAGATGTACCCCAGTAGTGCGATACTGGAGGAAGCTTTTCCGTCGGGCCGAGATGGGAATGAAGATTGGAGAATGTTTCGCGATCAGCGCGATTCGAGCCGTGGTTACCGCTTGAGGATTGGTTTTGCCGGACAATGAAGACGATACTCCGAGGAGTTCAGCATTGTGAGCAACGGTATTTCCCAGTCATTGTTTAAATGTCTGGTCGAGTTTTCTTTGGTGTCAGTAAACATCATCATTCGATGTCCAGTAAACGTCGAGTTATTTCCCAGTCATTGTTTAATGTCTGGTCGATCATTGTTTGGTGTCAGTAAACATCATTGTTCGATGTCCAGTAAACGTCGAGTTATTTCCCAGTCATTGTTTAATGTCTGGTCGATCATTGTTTGGTGTCAGTAAACATCATCGTTCGATGTCCAGTAAACGTCGAGTTATTTCCCAGTCATTGTTTAATGTCTGGTCGGTCATTGTTTGATGTCCTGTCAACATCATTGTTCGATGTCCTGTCAACATCCTTGTTTGATGTCCTGTCAACATCATTGTTCGATGTCCTGTCAACATCATTGTTCGATGTCCTGTCAACATCATTGTTTGATGTCTGTCCGCATCATTGTTTGATGTCTGTCCGCATCATTGTTTGATGTCTGTCCGCATCATTGTTTGATGTCTGTCCGCATCATTGTTTGATGTCTGTCCGCATCATTGATTGATGTCTGTCCGCATCATTGTTTGATGTCTGTCCGCATCATTGATTGATGTCTGTCAACATCCTTGTTTGATGTCCTGTCAACATCCTTGTTCGATGCCTGTCAACATCATTGTTTGATGTCTGTCAACATCATTGTTCGATGTCCTGTAAACATCATTGTTCGATGTTCAGTAAACGTCGAGTTTTCTCCCAGTCATCAGTCAGTGTCTGGTTGAAAGTGTTACTCTGAGGAGTGTGGTACCATGACGTCAGATCAGTAGTGTTCCCCAGTAGTGCGATATTGGAGGAAATGTTTCCGTCGGACAGAGATGGAAATGATATCAGAAGACGTTACGCGATCAGCGCGATTCCGGGGTTCAAATGGAGAAAAGGAGATGTTGCGACATTTTCTGGAGATCGGGGTTCGATCAGAGAAGAGTATATGTTGAGGCATGTTCCGGGGTTCAAATGGAGATAGAGTTGAATATTATATCCAGGATGAGGTCCTTGGGATTATCTTCTGTTCATGTGTCACCTTAGACTTTGGCGGATGCCAGTGGAGGTCGTTACGGGTGTCTTCGGAAGAAGAGATGCACATGTTACCTTCCTTATGTGAAGGTGTACCCTCTGATATGTCGCCCTCAGAGTGGTTTGGTGTTATTTCCGTCATTGCCAGCGGAATTATCACGGGAGAATGGAGAAAAGGATATGCTGAGGCATTTTCCTGGGGTTCAAACGGAGAAAAGGAAATGTGGAGACATTTTCTGGAGACGGGGTTCAAATGGAGAAAAGGAAATGTGGATACATTTTCTGGAGAACGGGGTTCATTCTAGCGATCGAGAGTTATCGTCAGGCGACTGGGGTTCAAACTGGAGATCGGGGTTCATTATGCTGGCAAGAAGGAGTGCTGAGGCATTTTCTGGGGTTCAAATGCAGGGATCTGAGGGTCGTTTGCGCAGAAAAGAAGTTTTCGGGGTTCAAGAAAATGAAAAAAAGAAGATAAGAAAATTTTGGGGTTCAAGAAAAGCATAAACAAGAGAAGAGAATAATAATCCCGAGTGGATGTGTGGTGTTCAGGCCATGGTTATCCCTGAGTTACCATTTATTTTGGTATCCAGGTCGACGTTTCAGAGTTTGTTTCTTCGCCGATGCTGACAGGCGTTGTTAATTATTATCCCATCAGAGTGCAAATTGTTCGTCTGTTCTTAGTATTCAATCACTCTTCATCCTGATCATCCGAAAGCCGAGGCTATTTCGTATCGACAGGTTCACAGTGGATTGAATAGGGGCAGCTGTAACACCTCAAAATTTGCCCTCCTCTCTTGGGACTAGCATTAACATATTTGCATTTCATTTTAAGACATTAGGCATTTCATATTGCATAACATGTGGTTACATAGTGCAAGCTATCTTCCCAAGTCTTGATCAGAAGATGAGGAAGTCAGAAAATGCAAGCCTAGGGTTGTACTGATTGATCATGGGCCATCTGAGGATTGAGCTGTGAATTAGGGTTTTGTGACTCCCAAGGGTATTGGTCTTCATGTTGATTGAATCGATACATCATCATCACCATGGTTGGATGTCATCAGGAGATTGAAGAAGATTCCTTGAGATTAGGGTTTTGACCACTGGTCAATCCTAATCAGTTGTATTGGGCCAATCAGGGTTTAATCAGGAGATGGTGTTTGAGATGGAGATGAGGATCATTTTGTGATTATATGGTGATTATTGAGGCTAGGGTGTCACCCTTGAGCCATTTCAGTTGGAGATTGGGGCTTAAATTGATCAATGCATTGCCAAATTCATCTATCAGATGAAAAGTCAACTGTGGTCAACTGTGCTTGATCTGATGGATGTGGAGGTGGAAATGAGTTGAAGACACTTCATTCATGTTGGAACAAGTGTTGAATGACATCTCAAAGCTTAAAAATGAAGAAAATCAAGTCAGGACAAAAACTGCCAAAAATAGCAAGTGACTGGTAGCTGAAGTTTCCAAAAATGGAAAGTTTTTGACCTCAAAAACAGAAGTCCAAGGAAGCTTCAAATGAAAAATTGTTCAACATGACAGATGTAGATCTTGTTCTCACCTTTCCAAAAAGTCCAAGAACTTGAAAATCCAATGTACGGTTTGCAAGATATGGCTCAGTGAATTTCAGAAAAGACCGTAATCAGGAGGCCATAACTTCCACATGGTTTGTTCCAAATTGCAAGTTCTTTATATGCACAAACTCCATTTGACATGTACTTTGAGGGTGCATCATTGGAATTTCCCAAAAATGGCCCAGGCAAAAAGTCACTTTTCAACTGGACAGCTGAATTGGACCAGGGGCAAAATTGTCCAAATGTCAAAATATTGGGAATTTTTGAATGGGACTTTTTCCAACACCTCAGGAATGGCATTTTAAGTGTGTTTGAATATTCATTTCATGGTTAATGCACATGGTTTGAGTTTTGGCATGAAAAATGGAAATGACAAAAATGGACATTTTGCAAATACATGGTGAGTTTGAGAAATACATGACCAATTGCAATGGGAATTGTTTCTACACTTCACATATGGTGTTTTGGACATGTTGAAACCAATTGTGAGCTGGCATGAGCTGTCCTATGGAAATTCCATTTTTGCCCTCACTTGAAATTTCACATTTTCACTAACAATTCCAATTTGGCTAATTACATGATTAAGGAATGATTAAGCTCACATATATAAACCTAAACACATTCTAATCATAACAGAAAAACACATTCTCCAAGATTGGATCTAGAAACTCTTCATTCTCTCCATTTTCATCAAGAACACAACACTTTCAATCTCAAAATTCTTCATCAATTCTCAACCATTTTTCGTGATTCTTTTTGATTTGGACTCCTTGCATCATTACCTTGGACTGTTTTTGGAATTCGAAGGTGGAGAAGGATGGAATCGTGACTGCATTTTCAAGAGCATCCATGGTGAAATGATGATTTCAAGCAATGGAAGCCATGGCAATTGAAGCTAGCATCTCCAATCACCTTCTATATCCCTCTACTATTGCTGTTTTCATGAATTGAGCTCTAAAAGCGCGCGAATTACACTGCCATATCCAGGTTTGAAGGTTTTTCGAATCTCATGTTTCTTTGATTGTTCATATGCGTTTGAAAGTGCTAGTCACGTAGGTCATGGATATGCTTGTGGTTTATGAAATAGTGAACTGAGTAGGGAGAAATCCGGAAATGAAAGTATGAATGCAAACCCTAACTCACTCGATTTGGTTGATTTAGGAACAATTAGGTTTGGATAGTGTGATATTTGGATTGTAGGAGTTGAGATGAGTTCAACGGATATAGCCTCGTCCATTTTCGTTAACTTTTTGTGTTCTTCGTTTTTTTCAATTTTCTGGAATTTCTGTGTGAAGGAGGCGATGAATTAGTGTGTTTGATCCGTGGAAGCGTTTGAATTTTCAAACTAGGAGTTTCCCGCTCCCGCCACTGCAATTTCATTAATTTAAGTTAATTCATTTTAATTATTAAAAAATTCATATGACCTTTAAAAAATCGTAAAAAATAGTAAAAAAATCCAAAAAATATGGAAATTTTTTCTATAGCTTCCTTGGTGAGTGTAGGTTTTTTTTGACCTATTGGTCAAAGTTGTGCTTGGGGAATATTTTATTTGACCTAGGGTTTTCCGATGTATGTCCATTTTTGATACATGTTTGTAATTTGATCATGAAATGCTCATAATGTAGAATAAATTCTTGAAAATTTTTGTGGTGGTTCTTGACTCATTGAGGATTATTTATATGTAAATTTCATGAATTTTGGATACCTGGTTAGAGAGCAGCAAATTCTGGAACTTAGGTGTGACAATTTGTGTCACACCTCATTATGTCAACTTGCAGGATTTTTTTGAGTGACCTATACATGTTGAAATAAAATGAAATTTTGCATGATGATTGGTTGGCATGTTGGGATGTTGTATGAATTTTTGTAGAATTTTTCACTGCATTTTCTATTTGATCATGATTTTTCATTTCTGGAGATCATTTGTGCAAGCTCATATGACATAGGTTTGTAATTTTGATGTGAAATACTCATATGGTATTGTATGGCCATGAAATTTGATATGCATGAACTAGACACATGTTAGGACCTCCCTGTTTTGGTCTCATCCATTTCTTTTTAGTTTTCAATGAGATATTAATTTTTGAAGTGGATGTATGCATTGATGGTGTGAATTGAAGCATGAAATGGTGTCTGTTTTTGTTGATTTTCATTGACATGGTTCCATTTGCCCAATTGAGCTCAAATTTGACATGGTAGACCTTGATTGACCCCTGTTTAGGTGTATTTAATTTGAGAATTTTTGGATGTGTTTTGGCATGGCTTTGAATGCAATACTTCTGTTTGTATGTTTGGTGCTTCATTTGAACCAATATGGATTGTTTTGTGCATAACATGAGCTTAAAGGATGATATAAACATGAGACCAATGATGTTTGCTTGTGTTTGATGTTAATTTGATGTTGGTTAATGAATACCTTGCTGTTTTAACTTTTTTCTTGCTTTTGGACCCTAGGCTTGGCCTAGTGGTCTAGTTGCTAATATTTGCTTGGTTTTTCAGGATCAAAAGCATAATGTACATGGAGAATGATCCAAATCCAATTTTGATTGATGTTGTGGATGTTTGTACACTAACATAACATTTTTTTGTAGGTGTTGGAGCTTGGGCTTAAGCCTTGAGCTTGCTTTGTGTTGTATTGTTTAAACTGTTTGATTGTTTGCCGTATAGTTTGTCTGATTGATTACTGATTGAGTTTGATTGTTTCCAGGTACTTTAGTTGCTCAGTTCCTTGTGAACTATTGCTTTGCTTTGCTTAAGCAACTTGCATTTGAGGTATAACCTTCTTACTTCATGTAGTCTGGAGACCCGGCTGTTACCGGGCCGGGCAAATTGTCTGAAGTCCTCCTTAAGAGGCAATGCTTGTGTATGTTTATTTTTCGAGCCCAAGCAGGAAAAGTCCTTCAAAGAAGGCAATTGGTGGAAGGTAGGGACAAGCAACCTGTCCCCCACTATTCAGTTGAGTCTTCTCCTTGCTCCCATTACATGGTTGTAGCATTGAGATCAAAAGCCCAAGATCTGTGCAGTGCACATTGAGTCAGAGTCATCGAGCATAGAAGGGTTCCCCCATTCTGGACCCATGCTCATTTGTCAGCTCTCCCTGGTTAGGGATAAGAGCTGTGAGGTCTCATCCTCACTTCATCCTTTCATCTGCTTCACCTTAGCCTCGTAATGGCAAGGTTAAGAGCAAACACAGCCTGTACAGACGATTGCTTAGGCAGTCAAACCTGATTGATTGAGCCCCCCTTGTTTGGCTATAGTGCGTGTTATGTGGATATCTGATTGACATGCTTGTTTGAGATACCTGTTCTCATTTGATGATATATGATTGTATGCTTGTGTGTTAGCTTCTTTCCTGGTTAGGAATAGTTTGCTTATGCAAGTAGGTTAGAAACCTGAACTTAGGGCGACTTTGCATGACAACATTAGGCTCGAGTCTCAGCTCCCTAGTGTCGTGTTTTTCCCTCTGTTTCTGGTTAGGAGAGAGTTTCTCCCCTGTTTAGGGGAACTACATCGCCCTGATCCTCGTTCCAGACGAGGTATGTAGGCAGGTGGTCGTGCGAGACCACTCCGGGCAACCTTTTTCTTTTTTGCGTGTGTTTACTTGTTATCTGATTGCGTGTTTGGGTTCGGATGCCGACGTAAGCCCAGGATTGGCAGTCGGGCTCCACGTTTGCCCCTTTGTGCGTGTTTTGGTTCGGATGCCGACGTAATTCCATCCAGTGGTTGTCGGGCTCCATGTTTGCCACTCTTGCTTGTTTGTATGTTTTGTGTTGTTTGGCGTGCGTAAGCCGAACTACAGTGGCTCTGATTCTTGTTCCAGACAAGATATGTAGGCATAAGGTGCGATACCTTATCGAGCTCCCTTCTCTTAACCCCACCTGCGTTCCCCGTGTGTGTGTGTGATGTTTAGCAACCTTTTCTTTTCTAGGACGTGGATCCCGTCGAGTACGACGGACGTGAGGGGTGCTAATACCTTCCCCTTGCGTAACCGACTCCCGAACCTTTTCTCTCTGGTCGCGAGACCATGTCTTTCCAGGTTTCTCTGAGCGTTTCCTTTCCCTATCTTGGGATAAATAACGTTTAGTGGCGGCTCTGTGTGTTTTTTCTTTTTCGCTCGCCGGTTTTTTCGCAGGATGCGACACTTGGGTATATTATGCTTGAGTGAAAGATCCTACACCCGGATCTAGTGTACCTTAGGTAAGTAGCAAGAGATCATCGCGACTATCCGGCGTATACTGGAATGGTTAAAATGATGGCTACGGTTAATGTGACACTTTGGATGTCCTGATGTTCCTCATGTTTACTTGAGGAGAAATTTGGCGTCTGCGTGGTGTCATCAAAGCATTAACCAGACCTTTAGAACCTTAATTGACTCATCCTAGCCATTAGAAAGTAGTGAGATAAATGACTTTGGTTCCGACTGGGGTTGGTTGAGACTCGATACTACACTCCTCGAGACTAGACTTTAGGGAAGCTTTGGTCAACCACTTGGTGTTGCACTGAAGTGGACTTAAAGGAAGGTCAATGATTGGAGATCCTTTTAGAACCCGGTTACTATTCTAGGACAGGTTGAACCAACCAAACTTCAGTGGGGAGGGTACTCACCTATGGAACTCATGCAAGCCTTAAAACTTAGGGATGATTGTTGTGTGGCTTGTTTGTGCTTATTATTTGCTTACCATCATAACATCATAACATCATAACATCATGATATCATGGCATTGTACTAACCATTTCAAGGACTTAGGGATTTAGCTTTGCCCTGTTAAACAGGTTATGGCTTCCAGGAAGACCATCCGGATCAATTTTGTAGCAATCTCTCCTCAACTCAAGAGTTTAGTGGCAGAACTTCCCGATCATGCCCAGTTCATCAAGAAGCATGGTTCCCTCATCAATTTGGTTACCACTGGTTTCAAAGAAGATATGATGAGAGTTTTATTCCAGTTCTTCGACCCTAAACATCATTGCTTCACCTTCCCGGATTATCAGTTGGTGCCCACGTTAGAAGAATTCTCCAGGCTGCTTGGGATACCTATCCGTGATCAAACACCTTTCAGTGGTTTAGAAAAGATTCCGAAGTCTGAAGAAGTTGCTGCGGCTTTACACATGACAAAGTCAGACATTGAAACCAATTGGGTAACAAGAAGTGGAATTAAGGGTTTACTTGCCAAATTTCTGATAAATAAGGCCCGAGAATTCTTAAAAGTCATGGATGTCCATGCTTTCGAAGATGTCCTAGCATTACTAATCTATGGTTTGGTGTTATTCCCTAATCCAGACCAATTCATAGACGTAAATGCTATTAAGATATTCCTCACTCATAACCCTGTGCCTACCTTGCTTGGGGACATTTTGCATTCCCTTCACACTCGTACTATGAAGAGGCAAGGGACTCTCATGTGCTGCATACCTTTATTGTCTAGGTGGTTTATTTCGCACCTTCCTCAATCAGTCTTGAAGAATGAGCAAAATCTGAAATGGTCTCAAAGGATAATGTCGCTCTCCCATTCAGACATCCGTTGGTGTCCTCATCTCAAAGAAAATGTTATCATCATTGACCGTTGTGGAGAATTCTCTAACATACCACTCCTGGGGATAAGAGGAGGTATTACTTATAACCCAGCTTTAGCCCTACGCCAGTTTGGTTATGCTCGAAGAGATGGTCCACATGAAGTAATCCTTCAAGGCACTGTGTTTGACTATGACAACGACTCTCAAGGTCTCCGTCAAAGGTTTGTACGAGCTTGGGGCAGGGTGAAAAGAAGCGTTTTAGGATAGAAAAACTCCATTCCTATGGAACCTTATCTCAGATGGGTACGCGCAAGAGCTCGTGAACTTGGCATGCCATATCTTGCAGTTGAACCGCTGATTGTTGAGCCAGAAGTTGAAGGAGGTATTTCTCAGATCATTCCTTATCCAGATATGCCTACCAATGTTAAAGAATTGAAGAGATCCTGGATCCAGTTAAGAGAGGAAAGGGATACTTTTGAGACTCAGTTCGTTGCAGAAAGGAAGAAAGTATTAGAGCTCACCAGCCAGCTTAATGAGGAACGAAGACTCAATACATATCTTCGCCCGAAAAGAAGCCGTCCTTGGGAGACTTGAGCTTTCATTGTATTTTTATTATTTTCCATTTGTAATAAACCTTGATTAAGAAAATTATTAATAAAAGTTTCCCTCTTTTTGGTGGTTTACGCAAAGTTAAATTCCAGAAGTCCTTGAAAACATTTCATACATTGCATAGCATAACATAACATTGCATAACAGGTATCCTAAAAGATCAATATTCTCACGGTCTTCCTTGCAAACAGAAAAATGGCTCTCGAACAAACTGTCAAAGATCTCCAGGCTCAGAATGCTCAATTCCAGGAGATGATGCTGAGCTTATCCAAGGGGCAGGAGGAACTGAAGGCTCTCTTGCTCGAGAAGAAGAAAGACAAGAAAGCTGTGAGTTACATTAACCCGGGAAGAAGGCTTAAAGGACAGGCTCCAGGAGTCAAGTTGGGAATTCCGAAGGATCAAGAAGAGGAGACAGAAAATGATTCAGGAGAGGAGGATGTTGATCTCTTTAACCATGAGGACGACGATGAAGATTATGAGAATGAACAGTACTCTCCAAGAGATGGCAAGTACAAGTTGCTGAAAGAACGTATGCTAGCTATGGAGGGTCAGAAGGCGCCCGGCCTGGATTTCGAAAGCTTAGGTCTGGTCTCTGATGTGGTCATTCCTCGCAAATTCAAGATCCCCACTTTCACTAAGTACGATGGTGCGTCTTGTCCTCAGATGCATCTGAGAGCTTATGTGAGAAAGATTCAGCCGTATACCACTGATAGGAAGCTATGGATCCATTTCTTCCTAGAGAGTCTATCTGGCACACAGTTGGAATGGTATTATCAGCTTGAGAGCTCTAACATCCGCACCTGGACTGATTTAGCAACAGCTTTCTACAAGAAGTACCAGTATAATTCTGAATTGGCGCCTACTCGGCTACAGTTGCAGAATATGACTATGGGATCTAAAAAAGGCTTCAAAGAATACGCTCAAAAATGGAGAGATTTGGCTGGCAGAGTCAAACCCCCTATGACTGATCGAGAATTAGTGGACATGTTCATGGGTACACTGACTGGTCCATTCTACAGCCATCTACTGGGAAGTTCTTCATCGGGTTTCACTGAACTTATATTGACGGGTGAACGTGTTGAAAGCGGCATTCGAAGTGGAAAGATACAGGCGGCTACCTCTGCAAGCACCAAAAGGTCCTATCAGGGGAGGAACGAATCAAATGCTGTGTACAGCCAAAGGGGTCGTAGCAAGAAAAATCGTGACCATACCATTGGAGCAGTTACGATCGCAACACCGCCATCTCAAAACTTCCAACGCAGACAAGACAGGCCAAGAAGGCAGTTTACCAAGATCAATATGACTTTAGCACAGGCACTGCAGGGTATGCTAAAAGCAAATTTGATTATCCTCAGAGATCCTCCTACGAATCCCAACACTACTTCTCCTCGTTATAATCCCAATGCCAGGTGTGCATATCACTCCGATAGCCCCGGGCATGATACAAACGATTGTTGGTCGTTGAAGAATAAGATTCAGGATATGATCGACGCTGGTGAAATTGAATTTGATCCTCCAGAGACTCCTAATGTCATCACTGCACCTATGCCTAACCATGACAAGACTGTTAATGTTGTGGATGACAATTTTCACATTTCTAATGTAGCTGATTTAACATCTCCTCTCCTGACCATCAAGAAGAACTTATTGCAAGCTGGTTTATTTCCAGGTTGTGCTGAAAACTGCGATCTCTGTATGCTCCGACCCAATGATTGCCTGAAATTGAGGAATGGTATTCAACGGCTGATGGATGATTGTACAATTCTCTTTGAAAAGATTCCTAAGGTGGAAAACCCTATTGAAGAAATATCTGTGATTGCTAGGTCCAAAGTTCCGGTGAAGATTACCGCTACTAGAGTACCTGTGAAGATTACTGCTGAGCCCAAGGTAGCTCCCCTAATCATTACTGCACCTGGCCCAGTACCGTATTCCTCAAGCAAAGCCATTCCGTGGAATTATGGAGGTGATATTTACATCCATGGCGTAAAGCAAGTTGATAATTCTGCTAATCCTAATGACATTGTTGGGACTAGTAGAATTACCCGAAGTGGAAGGATCTTCTCTCCAGAAATCTCACCTCCCGCCCCTGAAACTCGAGGAAAGGAACCAGTAATCAACCCTTCTCAGTCAAAGACACCGGTCGAAGTTACTACTGAAGATGTTGCCGAACAGGAAGTGGAGGAAATGCTGAAAATCATCCGTAAGAGTGATTTTGATGTGGTAGAACAGCTGGGGCATACTCCGTCTAAGATCTCGATGTTATCTTTGTTATTATCTTCTGAATCTCATGCCAAAGCGTTGATAAAATTCTTGAAGACTGCTCATGTACCTCGGGAGACCTCCGTAGATCAGTTCGAAAACTATGTGGCCAATTTGACTGTTGACAATGGCCTAGGCTTTTCCGATGCCGACCTGACACCAGCAGGAAAGAATCACAATAAAGCTCTGCATATCTCCATTGAGTGTAAGGGGATCACTTTGTCTCATGTGTTGATCGATAATGGCTCTTCTTTGAATGTGCTACCGAAAGCTGTGCTCGATAAACTTGACTGTAGAAGCATTGAACTGAAACCTAGTAACGTTGTGGTGCGTGCTTACGATGGTGCGAAGAGTGTTATCCATGGTGAAGTGGTTCTCCCTATCAAAATAGGACCTCAAGTCTTCAACACTACCTTTCACGTAATGAACATTCGTCCTGCCTATTCATGCTTGCTGGGACGCCCTTGGATTCATGAGGCAAGTGCTGTAGCTTCGTCTCTCCATCAGAAGTTGAGGTATCCAATAGAGGGTAAGATTGTCACTGTGTGTGGAGAAGAAGAGTATATTGTCAGTAGTGTGCATACCTTCAGACACGTCGAGATGGATGGCGAATTCTTTGAGACTCCCACTCAGTCATTTGAAGTAGTTCCTCCGCCCAGTCCTATCCTTAAGCCAACTTCCCGTGTGCCCAAGGTTATTCGTGCTCCTCCTGCTATGATTTCTCTGAAAGATGCTCAAGCCGTGGTTGAAGATGGTGGTCGTACTGGCTGGGGTCAACTGATCAATGTACCGTACAAGTCTGATAGATTTGGCCTGGGGTTTAGCTCTGAAAACATAGTCAACGATCAGATTAATGTTGTAGAAGATGCTGATAGCGATTGCGACCTGGATAGCTGGATTTTCCCAACAATTGGTGACGGACTCAATAATTGGAAGGCTGAAGACACTATTCCGATTTCCTTTAGTCAGGAGTAATTGTTATTGTCTATTTTAGTGTTGCAAATTTTTTTAGTTTTTACAATTGAACTTCTTAAAGCATTGTGTCTATGCCCGAGGCACAATAGCTAATTTGTTAAGGGTTTTGTCATTTTCATAAGCATATTCACATTCAATAAATCAATGGACTTTTTGCATTCAAATATTGCGCTCTTTATCTTTCCTGTCATCTTCCAAAAAAGCTATGTTTCTTACACACACTCACGTAACGAATTGCAGATCCATACCCACTCTGGATCCTGTTGATAATAGTTCTACTACTGTTCATTATGACTTTGAAAATCCGATCTACCAAGCCGAGGATGAAAGTGAGGAAGATTGTGAAGTACCTGGAGAACTTGCCAGACTGTTACTGCAAGAAGAAAGGACTATACAGCCGCATAAAGAGTCAATCGAAATTGTAAATCTGGGTACTGAAGTGGACAAGAAAGAAGTCAAAATAGGAGCAGGCTTGGAAAACAGTGTCAAAGGAAGATTGATTCAGATGTTACATGACTATATGGAGATTTTTGCTTGGTCTTATGAAGACATGCCAGGACTGGATACTGATATAGTAGTGCATCGTTTGCCAATGAAGGAAGATTGTCATCCTGTTAAGCAAAAGGTTCGTCGCATGCGTCCTGAGATGTCCGAGAAAATCAAAGCCGAAGTTATGAAACAATTTAACACCGGTTTCCTAGCCGTTACTTCTTATCCTCAATGGGTTGCTAATGTGGTACCGGTACCGAAGAAGGATGGTAAGGTGCAAATGTGCGTCGATTACAGAGATCTGAATAAAGCGAGTCCCAAAGATGACTTTCCACTCCCGCACATTGATGTTCTGGTAGACAACACCGCTCAACACAAAGTATTCTCCTTCATGGATGGATTCTCGGGTTATAACCAGATTAAGATGGCACCTGAAGACATGGAGAAAACTACGTTTGTGACGCAATGGGGCACCTTCTGTTACAAAGTAATGCCATTCGGTTTAAAGAACGCTGGGGCAACGTACCAGCGTGCTATGGTGGTTTTGTTCCATGATATGATTCATCATGAGATAGAAGTATATGTGGATGACATGATAGCCAGATCTCATACTGAAGAAGAACATCTCGATCATTTGTACAAATTGTTTGAGAGGTTGAAGAAATACAAGCTGAGATTGAACCCGAACAAATGCACCTTTGGAGTAAGATCCGGTAAACTCTTGGGATTTATTGTCAGTGGTAAAGGAATTGAGGTTGACCCGGCTAAGGTGAGAGCTATTCAAGAAATGCCAGTTCCCCGTACAGATAAAGAAGTCAGAAGTTTCTTGGGACGTTTGAATTACATCGCCCGGTTTATCTCCCATTTAACTGCTACCTGCAAACCCATCTTCAAACTACTGAGGAAGAATCAAGAGATGATATGGAATGACGAATGTCAAGAAGCTTTTGACAAAATCAAGAAGTATCTCCAGGAACCTCCGATCCTGATACCACCAGTTGAAGGAAGACCTCTAATCATGTATTTGACCGTGTTAGAAAATTCAATGGGGTGTGTGTTGGGGCAACATGACGAGTCTGGTCGAAAAGAGCATGCCATATACTACCTTAGCAAAAAGTTTACCGACTGTGAAACAAGATACTCACTGCTCGAGAGAACTTGTTGTGCTTTGGCCTGGGCTGCTCGCCGACTAAGACAGTATATGTTGAATCATACCACTTTGTTGATTTCTAAGATGGATCCTATCAAATACATATTTGAGAAACCTGCCCTCTCCGGAAGAATAGCAAGATGGCAGATGATTTTAACGGAGTATGATATCCAGTATACTACCTAGAAAGCAATCAAAGGAAGCGTGCTAGCTGATCATTTGGCTCATCAAGCAGTGGATGATTACCAATCTATGAATTTTGAGTTCCCAGATGAGGATGTCATGCTTGTTACTGATTACGAAGAACCTGGACCAGATGAAGGACCCGAACTGGGATCGCGATGGACTATGGTTTTCGATGGATCTTCTAATGCATTGGGCAACGGTGTTGGAGTTGTAACTATTTCTCCCAAGGGTTGCCATACGCCTTTCACTGCTAGACTATGTTTTGATTGTACCAACAATATGGCCGAGTATGAAGCATGTATTTTGGGACTCAGAGCTGCTATAGACCTGAGAATCAGGTTTTTGAGTGTGTATGGAGACTCAGCTTTGGTAATCAGTCAGATCAAAGGAGCATGGGACACTAAACATCCGAATCTCATCCCTTATCGAGAGCGGGTGTTGACGTTAATCCCATACTTTGAGGGGATTACATTCGAACATATTCCACGAGAGGAGAATCAGTTGGCAGACGCCTTGGCTACTATGTCCTCTATGTTCAGAGTCAGATGGGACAGTGAAGCTCCCAGGATCACCATTGAACGATTAGATGAACCAGCATATTGTTATGAACTTAATACTGAGGGAGTAGAGGAGAAACCTTGGTTCCACGAAGTGAAAAGATATTTAGAAACTCAGGAATACCCTGAAGGGGCATCCATCAATGATAGAAAATTTCTGAGGAAGTTCTCCGCTAAATTCTTTCTGAGTAATGGAATATTATACAAACGTAATCATGATTCGACTTTGCTTCGCTGTGTGGATAAAAAGGAAGCAGAAAAGATTATGGAAGACATGCATGACGGTATTTTTGGGACTCATTCTAGTGGACATACAATGGCCAAGAAGATTCTGAGGTCAGGGTATTATTGGTATACCATGGAAGCTGATTGCCACCATCACTCCAGAACTTGTCACAAGTGCCAGATCTATGCGGATAAAGTACATGTGCCCCCTGCTCCATTAAACGTGTTGACAGCTCCTTGGCCCTTTGCAATGTGGGGCATTGATATGATCGGAGAGATTAAACCTACTGCTTCCAACGGACATCGTTTCATCCTCGTGGCTATTGATTACTTTACAAAGTGGGTAGAGGCAGCCTCATTTTCTTCTGTCACCAAGAATGTGGTGGCACGGTTCATCAAGAATGGTCTTATTTGTCGATATGGCGTCCCTGAAAGAGTTATCACTGATAATGGCACTAATTTGAACAACAAGATGATTACTGAACTCTGCACGCAGTTCAAGATAAAACACCATAACTCTTCTCCGTACCGGCCAAAGATGAACGGCGCCGTGGAGGCTGCTAATAAGAATATCAAGAAGATCATACAAAAGATGACAGTGACGTACAAAGACTGGCATGAGATGTTACCGTTTTCTCTCCATGGTTATCGCACTTTAGTACGCACTTCGACAGGGGCAACTCCTTTCTCTTTAGTCTACGGAATGGAAGTCGTCTTACCTGTGGAAGTTCAGATTCCCTCTCTAAGAATCATGAAAGAGACAGGTTTAGACGAGGATGAATGGATCCAGACTCGACTCGATCAGATAAATTTGATTGATGAAAAGAGACTTGCGGCTGTTTGTCATGGGCAGATATATCAGAAGCGCATGACCCAGGCATTTAACAAAAGGGTCAAGAGACGGGTGTATCAAATCGGCGACTTGGTGATCAAGCGTATCATTCTACCACAAAGTGATCCCAGGGGCAAATGGACTCCCACATACGAAGGGTCATTTGTAGTTAAGAAGGTATTCTCTGGTGGAGCCATGATACTTGCTACAATGGATGGCGAAGACTTCCCATATCCCGTGAACGCAGACATAGTTAAAAAACACTACGCATAAAAGAGACCCGCTAGGTCGACGTACCTAGGCAAAAGTAAGGGCATCCCGGCGAACCAAAAGGGTTCGGACAAAAATTAGGGATAAGCATGTAAAAATGTACACCCGGTAAGTCGAAAACCTGAAAAGGTGGCTTGGGCAAAAAGGGGTATCCTGGTGGACTGAAAACCTGGAAAGGCGGTCCAGGCAAAAATTAGGGATTAAAGCGTATGACTATGTCCCGTTCTCAGTCCGCTTCATCCAAGTTCAAGGGACTGAACAAGCCAATCACTTCTATCCGACAGCAGGAGATGAGATGCTTGAAGACATAATGGCAGTAGTGGAATTAAAATCAATAAGACTTTTTCTGCATAGCTTTCTCTTCGTTTTCTTGACAATTTCCTCTTACTAGGATTTCTGTCTCCTTGTACACAAATTGCCTGTTTATAGGCCCTCTTTCAAAATCAATACAATTTTGTTTCCAAAAAAAAAATGCTTTTGTTTTACTTTCTCTGTTTTGTTTGCGTAAACGTCCATTGATTTAGATTGAATTGGTATATGCATTTGAATATGATCGATGTTTATCAAAAATACATGCATAAAACGGAAATAGCAATTACAAAAGACTTCAGGATCGGGGAGAAGGTCTAACCATGCGTTCCAATGAATCTGGTTGCTAATTCCATTCCCCAACAAAAACCAGCTATTTCCCAGAAGAGGTTGGCATCACCAGACAGACTGGTCATCTCTTCCATCCCCAGCCAGACCCTGTTGAGTGTTTCCACCATCAGACAGAAATCAAGTATCCCCAGCTAAGAAAGGGTCATCAATACAAGTATCTCCAACCAGAAGATGGGGATTTATTTTCCCCAGGGAGTCGCCAGGAAAAACTTTTCAGACGCATAATTCATTCATTACATCATTTCACAGCATACGCATGCATACATTGTTCACATTTATAAAATATCTCATGCATCATGACATGGTATGAAGCTAACTGTATTTTTTAGGTTAATTATCCTCCGGACACAGTCAAAATAAAGATCCATTCAGACGGACATCTTTATCGATTACATCTTTCAGATATAATCCGTTCGGACAAGCACTCTGATATTCTCCTAATGGTGGCATCTTTAAGCCCATCCCAGACATTTATTGCAAATCCAACATGCACAAATATTGTCAGATATAGCCTAACGTACGGTTCATTCTGATTCAGCCTAACGTATGGTTCCTCCAACTGCTCCAATACGGTCTAGCGTACGACCCATTTGGATGTTCACCCCTCGGATACGATCTAGCGTATGATCCATTCTGATCTTTATTCCTCCGATACTACCCAGCGTACGGTACATTCTGAAACGTGGTCTAGCGTACGACTACCCTTTCATCCTCAGATACAGCCTGATGGACGACTCATTCTGCAACTCGGATACGATCTAGCGTACGATCCATTCTGATCTTTCATCCTTAGTGAAGTCACTGCCTAAGGGACAACTCACTCTGCTATTCAGATACGGTCTAGCGTATGATCCATTCTGATCCCTTATCCCCAGCAACGTATGACACACTCTGACTCCCCAGCAAAGTCGACAGCCTAATGGATGACTCACTATACGGTCTAGCGTATGACCTGGTAGGACACCCATGTCTTCAGATATCGTCTAATGTACGACGCACTTTGAAGCCCTCATCATCAAACTTCCTGGATGGCATCTTTAAGCCCATCTCCATCAAGACTAACTGTTGATTAACAAGTGAAAATTTTGGGGCATTCTAAGTGTTCAATAATCTTCCACCTCCAGACCACGAATGGCGTACATACCATTCTAACTCTCTCGGTTCAAGAATATTGAACAGGGGCAGCTGTCATACCCCAAAATTTGCCCGTTAATATTACAAGGCATTTTTCAAGGCACTCCAACTTATTTTTCAAGGCATTGGTCTTACAGGAACCAAAACCCAGCTCACAAATGGCCTAATCCAGAAAAAGACTTAAACCGGCATGCTCGCTAGGCGAGCAAATCCTTCGCCTAGCGAACCCTTCGCTACAATACTCGCCTAGCGAAGCTTGCGATTACCAAAAAATTATGGGCTTCATTCTGAACCCATTAGGTCACAACAAACCATTATAAATACCAACATTTCAGTCAGAAAAGGGGGACAGAAGGAGACGAACCAGAACCCTAGCAGTCAAACCTTGGAGGCTAACCAAGAGAATTCAGAGCAACCCTAAAGGAAACCCTGAAAGCAACTCATCTGCACAAAGGTTACCTCCGCCCAACTCAATCCGATACCAAAAGTGATCTGCCAATTCAACGTTGCAATTCAATTGCAAATAGGTTTGCGCATCTCTACTGTTTTATGCTTCCAATCTGTAATCTCTAAATACATAATGCATCATGATCGAATTTTTGGATATGTAATTAGATTTTGCATGTGAGTTTAAGTATGCCTGAATATCCTGAATATTTGACCATGTTATTTCTGTAATTGAATGCCATAGGGTTCGGAGTTCCGGAAATCGTACTGATATCAAACTCAAAACCCGTAGCCGCTCGCTAGCACATCACTAAGCGAGCATGTAACGAGTACTCGCTAAGCCTTCGCTAGGCGAGGCAGCGGCGAACGTGACAGTCGCTGATGTTTCTGTTCTGTTCTATGCTTATCGGATCTGTTTTATTCTATGATTTTTCTGCTGTTCTGTTCTGTCCTACCGCTGTGTTCCTTTTGTTTGGTGTAATTCTCGATTGCACCCTGATTTGGTATTCTGACCTGTTTGCTGAGTTTTGTAAGGGTTCACATACTCCCGGAGAAGGTAGCTTGTTAGGTATTCCACTTTATTTGTGGGATACCCATGTGGAGATTCATCCTAATTACCTAATTGATTTTAATGTGGAGATTCATCCTATTTACTTAATTGATTTTAATATGGAGATTCATCCTAATTACTTAATTGATTATAATATGGACCTAATTACCTAATTGATTACAACTACCTAATTGATTGTAAAATATTGCCTTTGAATATGTGATCTTGGACCTCTCTTTGTTGCCTTACGATATTACGATATTACAGCCATGTCCCGCGAATGTGGGGATACACTTAGCAAAGACCCTTCGATTAAATCATCATGTCCCTATAAAATAAATCATAGTCCCTCGGATGTTGCCTTCGAATATATGATTTTGTCCCTCGATGACCCTTCGGTGTAGCCTACGGTTAAATGATGATCGTCCCTTCGAATGCTAAGGTATCCTTACAAATGTTGCCTTCAATGACCAATCGCTGACCCTACGATGACCCTTTTACATCTAAAGGGATAAAACTACTTACTTCTCAATAGTAAGGACAGTTTTACCCTCATAAGGATAGGAAATGCCCATAAAGACCTCGGGTAGGCATAACTCTTAATTGCTGGCTCACAACCTAAAACATTTTTCATACTTCACACTTTGCAATTACTAGAAAATCACCACTTGGTATACATTCGTACTAGACTCATTGCCAAGTTATATTTTTCTAACCGTTTTCAAAATTAAACGAGATAAATACTTTGTATACATTCGTACAAGAATCATTACAAAGTTAAACTCTCTTTTCAAAACATTTTTCAAGCAATTCACAACCACTTTTTCCAGACAAACATAAGTGATCAAGCAATTAAGAGCCCATGGATAACCATGGATACAAAGGGTGATAACACCTTCCCTTTTTATAATGTACCTCCCGAACCCAAAATCTAATTAAGGTCTTTCCTGTTCTTTTCCACCTTTCCTTATTGGATAAAAGAAAAGTCGGTGGCGACTCTTGCTATCCGCGACGTTTGCTTTACAAAGCAAAAACACACAAAGTCAATTCACCGTATGACAGATAGCCTGATCAAAATGTGGTGTCGAAAGTCCTTGGGGAAGGATATTTTCTTTTTCAGAAGAACTTGAATGGAGTCTTCTATTTATTAATGTCCATTTTAATATTTTTCCTAGCAGCAGAGACAAAATTGTTATTTGTATCCATGATTTTTTATTGAATAAAAGTCAAAACTAACATAACAAAGGTTGTATGCTACTAGGTTATGTGTATAATACACAGGGGAAAAAATTCATGGGAGGAGAATGGAATGAAAAAAATGGCGCCCAAAGTTCCCTCCCATTCTCAAATCATGAAACTAACAGAAATGAGGATGCAAATATTTGTGTACAGCTTACTTTGTCTTCTAATTGGATATACATTTTAATTCAAACAAATGAAAATATATTATTAAAATTACAATGTCAATGGCTAGAGAACAAAATTGTGATTGAACTTGTGTCATGGTAGCCAAATGGTAAAGTAATTTAAAATAGAAATAATTATGTTTGGATGTTCTATACAGTTTCCAATGTTTCACATTAAATTATTATTTCTAAAAGCAATTATCTAATATAATATCTCAAATCAAGAGTTTAGTATTGCTTCAGAAAGTACCAATATATTCAACACAGAAAATCTGGTTGTACAAATATATCCAACACATTATATTACCAACGTTTTTTGTATGTTACGACATCTACTCCCTTATTCAAACCTTATCACACGTCCAATAATTTGCAGTTTATTATTTTTCCAATTTTTGGACCAAACTTTATTTACAAAAACTATATGTTTAATTGGGTATGCAATGAACTTCATTTCAAAAGTTTATGATAATTTTTTTATGACTTTGAAACCAATTAGTGTAGGAGCAATTGTAAATAATTATAACTATATGTTTATGACTTTGAAACCAATTAGTGTAAGAGCAATTGTAAAATATGAATTTGTTTTTTCACGTTAAATTATTGTTGTTCCTAGTATTATCATACTAAATATACATAACAATGACCCTAAGCATACTATAGATATACTCATATAAGAGATAGTCAAACAAAACACATGTAACATGTACCATAAGAAAACTTTAATACATAACCACATAGTCATGCTACTTCTACATTACTAATCAAATGCCACATGTTGGAGGGAATACAACGTCCTCTAAAAAAACATCAATCAAAATCCAAACATTCATATTACATTATCCGAATTATTAACCATAGAGGGAATCATAGTACATATACCATTACAATTTGCACAAACCAAACTTATCATTAGACAACCAACTTAGAACTTCCTGCATCGACTTCACACCATCATCATTGACCTTATGCCCAATCTGATAACCGAGATCAAAGGTTCAACACGCGAACAATGATGTGTCGTCCTGGTGGGTGGCGAATGCTGAAACCGACTGTGTCACCTTTCTTAAGGTCTTTCTTCTTGGCATAGTCGTACCAACCACGCCCTATAAACATTTCGGTGCAATATCTCCTTTATGAAGTATGGACTTCACATTCATAGGACTCTATAGTATCAACATCCACCAGTTATATGCTCCTTTGTCCAGATAAGGAACATTTCCTAATGACTGATTGGGGAATTTGTTGCGTAATAGCATCAATTGTATCACACATATGTATACTCATATGTTTATATAGATATATCACAGTACAAACATCTTTATATATCAGTATTTAAGGATATAATAATTTAACTTACAAGTACGTTTCTTTGAACAACCTTTCCATCTTTGTTTTCCTTCTTCCAAACTACAAACCTAGGCCGGTTAGATAGGTCTTCATCACTGGACTTATCACCAGTTTTGTTTTCATCAGAACTGCATTTACAAAACATCCATGAAATGTCTTCTAACATACACTGGACCGCTATTTACAAATAATCCCTTAAATTCTTATACTTATAACGTTTATAATGTATTTTTCTAATATTTATTCACAAAATTCATTTTGTAAAAATGATAAATCTTATTATAAATACTTTTTCAAATCAAATGATAATTAAAAGGATGATACTAAACACCGATTACATTGATAATACATTTGATCAAATGATACTTATCCAGACTCAAATTCTTCCATAAACAAGTAAACTACCTTCTAAGTATTAATAAGGCTTCAAGAATTACCTGTCACTTGCAGATGAAATCGAGATATGCGATGGTGCCGCATCAGTTGTAGTTCTGCCAATGTTACCATCAACACTTTTTCCCTTACCGCCTTCTTCACCGAAATCAACTTGTTTTCCCTTCAGATTCTTTACTTCACCTTCTTTACATCCTTGCATGAGACCTTTCAGATTCACCTGATCATCAACTACTGTGTCCTCAACTTCAGCAACACATTTTCCTTTTGGTCCATCTACAAGATTTGTTGATGATCATGCAATTGGTAATCTAGTCTTCCTATCTTTGACGCTGCTACTGTTACGAAGCTCCTCAATTTGGATATATATCTCATCCAACCTCCTTCTTCTCCATGCTGATTCATTTTCTATTTGAGATATGGAAATGAAAATACCATATATAACACATACATAAATAGATAAATAGTTAAATTAAATGATTATGAAGATGCAAATAAAGAATCCCAAACCTCCCCATTAACATCTCATTAGACGAAACTTTCTTCCCCGTAGACATTGAAACCCTTTAGAGAAAGTCAAATGAGTTGTCTCCTAATCCGGCTGCGACAAGGAATTGTGCTTTTACACTTTTTTCCCTACACGATACCCAAGATGTTAGATATTAATGTTATATAGTCACACTTTTCATCTAGCTAAACCTACATGCGGAATTGGTAATGGTACCGTGTAGAGAGGTAAAGAATATTAGTAGTAATAAGTAGAGTATTGACACTTAAGTTGCGTGCACATTTACACCTGCTACTGGGTAGGCAATTATAACTTTTTATACAGTCATTAAATGAAACTCACAACTCCCCAAGAGGTTGTGTAGCTGTATAAGTCTCCTTTAACGTGTAGATGCAGATGTAATTTACCAAAAGATGCTTTTCACCATAATGCAGTGTATGACTATATCTCTAGTTACTTTGTAACTATTTATATATTTTAAACTTCTTGTTTTGTGAAAATGCTTTAGAAACATAAATTTTTCATGAATATACAAGTATTGTAAGGACATTAATTACAAAGTATATTGGTATAATAGTAGGATTTCTATATATCATAATTTCAAAAGTTGGTAGGATCAAGTCATGTAGCACGAATATTATGAGGTTCATTTTTTATAACCTATATAATGAGTCATATGTGTTGGTAACCAGAATGGTTTGAAGATTACCATATATGTGAAATTATGAGTACGACATGAAGTACACATGCAACATGTATTTAGATATTTTAAAAATTATTATTAACATATTTGGGTGTGGATATTTGTAAGAGTCTATTGAAATATATTTAATAAATATGATCACCTCAGATATTAATATAAAAGTTGATATCATTAGGGCAATAGTATAGGGATCAGATCTTCATACATAATACATCCAAAATGTATTTACAAAAGACAATTGACACAAAATATGAAACAACACACATAGACATTGAAAATCATAGGGACGGCATAACATTAGTTATTTCTTCTCTATCTTCACATGCTTGCAACGTAGCCTAGTTGTAGATTGTTCTCCTTCAGACAGTTCTTTCAAAGTGGCAGAATAGCTTGAAACATGGACTGCAAGCATTTTCCCATGATTGATTGGAGTAACTAGTGGTGTTGTTGTTGACTTAACTATTTCATTGATTGGAGTTACTGGTGGTGATGTTGTTGCCTTTTCTTTTTCCGGGGTTGTATAGTTCTGAACATAATTAAAGATAAACAGTAGCGAATCAACTTAATATGTTAACAACGTAATAATATATATATATATATATATATATATATATATATATATATATATATATATATATATATATATATATATATATATATATATATATATATATATATATATGTCACATGTCATAACAAAGTATTTTTAAAGATGTGAATTCAAACATGATTGTAGATGGATCAAAGGAAAAAGTTGTGAATTAAATTTAGAGGTGATTTCCAAATCCTACAAAATAACACATTAATATAGAGGTGATTGCAGATATATACATAAGTGCATATTAACAGTATGACGTTGTTGTTACATTTATGATATTCCATTCCTCACCCAACATTACTTCATCAACACTTTCACTTATCTAAAAACATAGAAATGTCATGTCTTTTACAAAATAGGGGATAACAAATACTGAAACAACAAAGACTTTGTATGAAGATATTTATATACCTGGTTAAGTTGATCATCAAAGAGTTTAACCTCATTGGTAGTAGGCTGATGTAAAATAAACAGATTAGATTATATTTGAAATAGGTCGATCTACAATAAAACCAACATATAGGAAATTGTGATATACCTTACAAATTTCACATTGCGGTAGTAATTTATGAATAGTTTCTTTATCCCGTACGACCGCCATGACACTTGCATTTTTCCACCTTGGTTGCCTTTTAACTTTGAATGCAAACTCATGCACAATTAAATTATCAAGGACCAATGGAAATTCAAGTGGATAGCTAATACCATCCTAGTTTAAATCAAAATCATATAAATATGTATATGATATGTAATAAATTGAAAAATCAAAAGACCAGAACAATTTAAACAAACTTGCAGTATTGTTTGGCGGAGCTGAGATGTAGATATTTCCAACAATTCATTCCACTCACGATCCCAAAAGACAAAAATGATTGAAATTCCATTATCAACTACTTCAACCTCGATTTTGTACCTATAATGTTACAACCTATAATTTTATATTTGCATCAACCATCATATGAATTTTATGTACTGAAAATGAAATACCTATAAATTTTGGTCTCGGTTGAATGTCCATCAAAACATGTATATGGCGGAGAGGCTCCCTTTGCTACTCTTGGACATTTGCAGCATGCCAGGTAGTACCAACCATTTTCAGTTGCTTTTAGTTTCTTTGTGGTTGCTACGGTAACACACCATGACAACGGGTGCATGTGATAAATGAGTTAATGGTAGAAATTAATAATAACTATGGAAGTATTTTAAAAAACATACATCAGGAAGGTTTATTATATCTCACAGACAGAGAGGCATAGAATTTGACATGAACTTATCATATGAAGTCATTTGAGAGCCAGGTGAGTTTTGTGACAACAAGTTAGATTGTGCAGACATCAGCTGACTTGAACTTCCAATGTTGATGTCCTTTGGCATCCTTTCAAACCAAACGATAGAATTTTCATGATGTTGTCCAATGATAGCCTTTCAAACCAAACAACACAATAAAATATATCCAATTAAGCGGATACATAGAACATATTACCTATTTCAAAATTCAACTATATCTGGGACGTCTTCATTAATGAGCAGATTAGTTATGTTTTAGGTGTTCGATACTGAAAGCGGATACTTGCCTATTTAAAAACAAACACTTATAAGTAAGAATTTCATAACGTTATTTGATTTAATGTTATTCAATTAATAAGAATATTAATTATACCTTCGGCGTTAACTTTCGCATATTGTAACATTATGATTGTCGGACCACCGTCTTTGTTCATTTGAATGTAGTTCATGAATTTAACAGCATATGTCTCCCAAAGAGTACAGTTCAATGTGTCATTTCTGCACAATTTCAATGATTCGTTTAACAAATTATATAGTACTATAAGAATAGTAATTAAAGTCGAAATATAAAAATTGTCATAACAATGAATTAAAAGTCAGAACATTTACACATGGTCTTTTAGAATTAGGTTCACTTGTTGCTTCTTGCTGCCAGCACTCATCTGTCTATATCCAATCTCTTCTACCAGTCCAATAACATTTAACAATAAAGAATTTATGAATCAACAACATATATGGGGAAGTCATAGTTGTTATATTAATATAAGGTACAAGTTAAAGCTTAAAAGAAAATAACCAAAAAAGCGTACCAACTAATAAATCACTCCTCCAGTTCCCATAAATAATCTCAGCAAATGGCTTAAAGTTCAACTTTTTCCCAGGTATTACATGCTTGTTGATATCAGAAACACGAGTTCCAGCTGTAAACCTTATAGCATAAGGATGTTCTGATGTTTTGAACATAAGATCATTACTTTGAGGTAGGAAATTCGTCACAGTATAAGTGTTGTTAACCAACAAAATTGAATCAAACGTTGCTTTCAAAGTTGTTGGTACTATTACATGAACATCTATGCCCTACAAATATATTCATAACATTAGTTTCATTTTGGCCATTACCAAAATATAGTTAAATTGAAATACTCATTTTACACTTGTAAGACCCCAATTTTGACCCTAAGATTCCTCATGATATCTCATCATATGCATTAGCATTGGGATCACACTTTGGTAGCCTCCTTACCAAGGTGTGATATCACCAAGCGCTTTTGATTGTATCATACTTTGTTTTTCATTATTTACTAACTAAAATACCAAAAATATGTCAATGTATAGTTTAACTCGTTCGTAGGTAGTGTGTGTGCTCACCTATGTTCTATCAAGCTCACATTTAGGGTTTGACACCCTCAATGCAAGGAGTTCAATCAATAAATGGTTCACATTGGTTTTAGGCATCATATGTGGATCCCCATGATCTTCACATGACATTTTGATCAAGAAATCATCAAGAGTTTGGAGTTTGTTTGCCTTGGAAACCCTAATCATCTAGGTATCTTGTGTGACTTCTTCAACAAGTTTGTTCAACATTTGATCAAGTATTTCAAGGGGTACTTCATATTAAATAATCCTACACATGTATGATCCATCATGAGTTCCAAAAGTCAATATAATATCAAGCTAGCAACATTGGAAAGTCACCTGTTATGGTTAAAGATTATAGGTCATTTTGTCTGAACCCTAGTTAGGAGGTCAACTTCTCAAGACCATAACTTGCTCAATTATTATTAGATGAAAGTCATTAAAATTCCATGATCAAATTAAATATGTCTATTTTAACTTTTATGTTTGGGTGGAGTTCAAATTCAACTTGCAAATGCATGTGCCAAAAGGAAACATTGTAGGTCATTTTGGGCCAATACCATTGAACAAGTGATTTTCCTCAACTTCTAAAATGCATAACTCCTTCATGCAAAATCAAAATGAGGTCAAATTTGTGACCAAATTTAATAGGTTTGAAAGAGCTACAACTTTGATGAATGAACTCTTTTGATTTAAAGCCTATATAAAAAGTTATTCAAGGTGGAAGAAGTGAACATTTGACTTGGGACTTAGAAAAGTTTCAAATATGTTTGATTTCCTAAACTTCCACCTCAAAATTCATCATTATCCAAACATCAAATAAAAAAGTGTTCAACATGAAAGTTTTCCCCATTGATCTCACCTTTCTAAAAAGTCTAAGATCACCTCATTTGGTCAAATAATGAAGGACTTGTGCATGGGTGCAATGTGAGGTACCATTTGGATGGTTTTCACTTCCACACTTCAAACATAAATTCATGACCACATGACATGATTTCAGCATGATTCTCACTCCTTTTTGGACCTAAATACATTACTTAATGGACCTATCACATGCCATTGCAAGCATGCAAGGTGAATTACTAAAATTGGCAATTTTTGGAAGTGTGTGGAAATGAATCTCTTTGGCTATAAATACAACCCTCATTGATCAGAATTAAGGACCTCATGCCCAAGCTTTGAACCTGCAATCTAAACCTTCACCATTAAAGGATAATCTTGAAGGTTTTCATTTGAAAATCGAGCTTCAAATCTCATTTTCTTTTGAGATTAAACTCCAAGAGTCCGGGCCATTTTTTGATCCTAATCACTTTCTACAAGCTTCTGAAACAAAGCCAAGCACAACTGGAATCAAGATCAAGCAAGGTTGAAGCTCCCTCAATGGTAATTTTTCAGAATTTTCATCTCTTCGATTCTCCCTCAATTCTTCACCATTGTTTGTGATTTTTGGTTGGCTGAAGTCCTACCAATGTAGGCAAGAAGATTGAGTTGCTTTGAGGTCAAATCGAAGCAACTCAGTTCATGATCCTCAAAATTCAAATCCTTGTATTTTTATATACTTGGAATTGGAGAAAATTGAGGCCAGATTCGAGCTCCTGAGCATTTTTTCTTTGAATCCATGTCCTTGTTTTTTATTTTAGTATTGGTTGATGGTGAACCAGTCTGGTGAGGTCCACCGGAGAAGAAGACCGGAGCCCTAGCTCTGGTGGTGTGTTGTCATGCCTCTCAGCCATCAGATCTTGTTTAAACGTATTAATCTCATCCTTTGGTTTTGATTACCACTCCTGCAGCACGCTTGACTTGGTCTTTGGTGGACTGCACACACGTGGCCATCAGATCTGCCACCTCAATTAATGAGGGAGATCTGATGGCCCCTGATTTTCCATATTTTCTGATTTTCCATTTAATTGTGTTACTTTGTTTAATTCATATTAATTTCATTTTTAATCTAAAAAAATGAGACTTTCGCCAAAATTCTTTAAATATTCTCCTTTTTCATTTTCGGAATTAAAATTTATTTTTTGATTAATTTTGATATTTTTCATGAATTAATTGTTTTTGTGCATATTTTTAATTGTTTAAAAATACTTCTGACTTTTCAAATATCATGAAATTTTTTGTCTAAGGTCCTTTGACCTTGTTTGACCTAGGATAAATCTCTTGGGCATTTATTTGGTGTTTTGAAGAGGTTTTAGGTTTTGACCAAACTAAATTTAATTTAAATGAATTTTTAATTTGATTTTTAATTGATTAATTGTATAGAAATTATGTTGAGCCAATTTTATTGACTTGTGATGTTTGACTATGTGTTTGGGCCTTGGTCAAGATTGATTTGACTTTTGTCAAGTTAAAATCATTGGATTTAGGGGATTTATGAAATGTATATTTCATCTCCCAAAATGAATGAATGATTTTAATTTGATAAAATCCCTCTCATGACCAATTTGTGTTTCTCTCACCTCCCCTCCCTCTTCATCTTCAATCCCATTCTTTCCCATCCCTTTCATTGAACAATGAAATCTCAATATTCTAAGGATAATTGGTTCATCAATCATCTTGTGTTAGATGAACCAATACAAGTATGGATGAGATAGGTCCACCCTTTTGATCTTTTCTTTTAGTGTGTGGTGTGTTTTAGGAGTTTGGCCCATTATACCAAATCTGTAACATACATTAGCACCTAAATTTTTATTGCCCGACCTCAAATAGTTGTGACTTCTACATAAGTCCAATTACGATTGCTTAACATAGAGTTAAATTTGACCCTAAAAACATAGCATTCTAGTAAGTGAGATTGTAAGTCTTCCATCTTTCATGGTATTGTGTGGAAACTTGGCCTTTTTTCCTTCCTTTGGAAGATGTCTTGGTTCAAGGATCCATGCTTGTGAATAGATGGTTGAGTATTCTCCAAAGAATGATTTAATCAATTGAAAAGCAAAACATTATTATCATCTAATCAACTAACATTTGACTAAGTTGTATTAATATTGCTCTTAAATTCAAGTCATTTACTTTATGCAATTTAAAATTCAAGTCATTTACCATTCATTTGTCGTTTACATAGCATTTTAACTTGTTTATGTTTATGTCATTTTTCACTTTGCTCATTTGAGCCATATATTGTGATTGTATATATTTGTTTGTGTATTTTGTTTGTGTTTGTGGTCTTAGGACCTTAAAATACTTAATAAACAACAAAAACCCTAAAAAATGTTTGTGTGGATTGTTGGGTTTGATCTGAGCTTTGGACTTAGAATTAGGCAACATTCCATGAGCAAAAGGACCTGGCCAATGCCTTCTGAGACCCAGTTATTGTGATTTGAGCTTTCATCTGATACAAGTATTGGGATCCACTTGAATTCATATGCTACATGGTCTTAATACAACTGTTATTTTGGTCTCATGCTACAGCTTATTCTGAGCAAAAATCAAGAAGTATTTTATCTGATACATGAGAAGACTGTCAGTTATGGATCTGCTTGCTTGGATGTGGCCATCTTTATTTGATGACTTGCTCTTCATATTGCTAATTGCTTGCTGATTATTGCTTGATTCAAAGTCCAAAGGGAAAGTTGGTTTTCTATATGACATTCTTGTCTGTTGGATTGCATCACATTGGTCAGATATTTTCAACTCTTAACTTTTAATTATATGCTTAGGATTAGTCTCTTCATCTCCTCCCACTTCTTAAATTTTAAAATATCTCCCCCTTTTTCCAAATAACTTTCTTTGTTTGTGTTTTCAAAACTTAGACCTTATTTCAAATTAGAAACTTTGGCTTTATGCCATTGCATTTTTAAACTCTCTTCTTAAATCAAACTTATAAATGAATCTAATCATATTGACTTCAAATTTCAAAAGACAAAAAGAACTAACACTCATTCAAACTTTTGGGCCCTTTGTGCCTCTTTTAAATTTAAACTTTTGTTAAAAACAATCCACTCATTTTAAAATTGATACCACGAACTACGAGGTTTCGATCCCTCATTTTTATGTTGGTACGTAGGCACAAGTCCGAAGGTCTTGTCAAACACAAAAATATAATTAATGAATTATTTTCTCATCCCTACACTCTATTTATTTCAAACATATTTATATTAAAACACATACAGACATAAAAAAAAGGGCTCCCTAGGAGTACCTAAGACACTTTGGGTGCTAACACCTTCCCTCTGTGTAACCACCCCCCTTACCTGTAATCTCTGGAATTTTATTATTTTTGATTTGAAAACTTCTTATCTTTGGGTTTTGTTCGTAATTTTCCCTTTTCCTTTGGAAACAATAAAAGCACGGTGGCGACTCTGGTTTTACTAACGTTAAGTTTATCCATAGCTTAATGGTCACGAATTTACCGCTTCATAAATTAAGTGGCGACTCTGCTGGGGAGTAGTCCTCAATGGGTTTAGCCTACTTTTTTTTATGTGTACATATTTGTATATTTGATGTTTGTATGCTTGTTTGTGTGATATAATTTGTTTGTTGTGCTTGGTGATCTCTGAGTGGTGAGATAAGTTCTAACCCGAACTTGAGTGCAATTAGGATAGGAGGATGGTATAGTCATGTTCAACTTGTGTGGCGTAGTCCTTAACAAGTTGGCTTGAGACTCGTCTACTCAGTGGAGACCCTTTTGGAGCTATTGATGTCACACAAGTTATTTGTGGTTAGGAAGTACTTCCTCTGATTTAGGGTCCGAGAAGCTGAGGACCGTAGAATATTTAACCCAACTTGGCCTATTTAGGACGTAGTGCGGAGACTATTCAGGTGTAGACTTGATAACAGTTGTTACGCGATACTACACTCATACGAGTTTCTCTTGAGAATATTATGGGTTGATGAGTCAGGCATTGTAACCTGTAATATCTGATAGATGGAATTAAGACTCTAGGAACTTTTTAGAACATGATCTACAGGTTGTTTATCCTTAGTAAACTCCTCTAGGATGGTTCTTAACCTGACTCCATGCTCGTGACTCACAACAAAACCTTTGATTCTTGGTTGATCCAATCAAGTCTTGTCAATATCAATGGAACTTGGGTGTTGATAAGGTGAAAACCACAATCCACCAAAATGGATGATTGATCTTGACAATGACTTAATTCATCCCTTGAGCTTTATTTGTTTTCCTTGTGCGTGATCCCTTATTTGTGATTGTTGAATTCATGCCTCCTTGCGCATCATGACATTCATCACAGAAAAATAAATTTCAAGGAACTAAGGTATTATTTGCAAATATTTTCAGACCATGGACGAAGGAACACTAAGAAGTACAGTTTCAGATGTCCTGATTTGAAAGAGCTTAGGAAGTTATCATCTTTTGTATTAGATCCCTTGGAGTTCAAGCAACATCATGGGAAGCTTCTATATGTGTTATCTACTGATGTGGTTGAAGGACTCTTGAGTGTGTTGGTTCAGTTTTATGACCCTATCTACCGTTGCTTCACTTTTCCCGATTATCAGCTTATGCCTATGTTAGAGGGATATGCCCATCTCTTGGGAATACCTATTTATGACAAGGTGCCTTTTAATGGATTGGAGGAGATTCCACAAAAGCAGGCGTCTGAGGTAAGTGCTTTTGTGGAGAACGAGCAATGTCTACGGTGGTCCCAGAGACTTATGTCTCTCACTAATGATGATATTGTTTGGTATGACTCTCTATTTGGTATCTTGGATATTATTGACAGTTATGGTGAATTCTCTAATGTTCCCCTCATTGGTACACAAGAAGGAATTAACTACAACCCTGCTTTGGCTCGTCATAAACTTGGGTTCCCCTTGAGAGACAAACCCAATAACACCTAGTTAGAAGGTTTTTTCTATCAAGAGGATAAAGATCCCCAACATTTGAAGAAGAAGATGATACATGCTTGGCATAATGTGCATAGGAAAGGAAGAATTGAGCTTGGTTCGCGCTACTGTGTAGCTTTGGAAGCTTACACTACTTGGGTGAAAAAGAGAGCTTTGGAATTGAAGATGTCGTATGCTTGTGAGAGACCTATGCCTTTGGTTGTGGTTGAGCCATCAACTCTCCCTAACCAATATGTAGAGGAGTTGGAAGATGCACTCATTAAAATGAAGCAAGAGAGAGATATGTGGGAAGATCAGTTTCATGCTTTGAGCCGAAATCATGAGGAGTTGCAGCTTAAGGCAAAGGACAAAGATGCACTTACTGAACTTCTTGAAGACCGAGCGGTGAAGAGACAGAGAGATCCAGAGGATCCACCTTCATATAGTATGCCTCAGCCTTCCGGTGCTTGGAAGAAGATTGTTGATCAGCTTGTCCTTGAGAAGGCTCAGATGAAGACATCTTTCGAGTCCGAGATCCGATGCATCCGAAGGAAGTATGCGCCTACAGCCAGATCGTCTGTAAATGTTGCTAAGCGGTCCTTAGGATGATTAGTTTCCTTTTCTCTTGTATTTTTACTTTGGTTTCTGAAATTATACTCAGTGTAATCCTTCCAAATTTTATGAATAAAAGAGATTTTTATGATCAATTAAATTGTTATTATTATTATATGTTTGCAAATGAAACAACATGTTCCTTGAAATTAAAACAATAAAAAACATTGCATTTCATGCACCATTTGCATAGCAGGTTTTCTTCTGCGAGATGTCTTATCGGTTATTCTTATGTGCTTCAACCAAGCTGACTCACCGATACAACACTTGTGCCAATCAACCCGGAATTATGGAGCATTTGGAACAAGAGAATAGAAAGCTGAAGGATGAGATTGTCCGACTAACTGCCATGATGGATTCTATTCTTGCTGTGCAGAATCAGTCTTCACCAACTCCCGCAAATCCTCCCCAGAGGACTGTCATCTCTGAGGTTGCTACCTCAACTATTCCTGTTGCTGCTACTCAATCCGGTCCAACTATGCCTGCTGGATTCTCGTGGGGGGATGCCACCAAATTTCATGCCTGAAGGGTTTGCGCCTACCTTTGCTTCAATGTCGGCATCTAGCCCGGTCATGTCTGTGCCACCTCTAGTTTTTCAAACCTTGCCTCGTGTTGAGGACACCATTTACCATTTTGAGCCATCTGAGGGCCTAGATGTTTATGAGAAGATGGATGAAATGAAGGATTGGTTCCTTGAGTTGCGCAAGGAGTTGAAAACTTTGAGAGGAAAAGACATGTTTGGTAAGAGTGTTGTTGAACTCTGCTTGGTACCAAATGTGAAGATCCCCATGAAGTTCAAAGTCCCTAACTTTGAAAAGTATAAGGGAAATACTTGTCCACTTAGCCACCTTGTTATGTACGCCAGGAAAATGTCAACTCAAACTGATAATGATCAGTTATTGATTCACTACTTTCTGGACAGTTTGACTGGTGCTTCTCTAAGATGGTATATGGTGCTAGACAGTGCAAGTGTTCGCACGTTCAACAATTTGGGTGAAGCTTTTGTGAAGCAGTATAAGTATAATATGGATATGGCGCCTGATAGAGACCAACTAAGGTCTATGTCTCAGAAGGATAATGAGATGTTTAAAGAGTATGCTCAGAGGTGGATGGAACTTGCTGCTCAGATTAATCCTCAATTGGAAGAGAAGGAAATGACGAAGATTTTCTTGAAGACCCTAGGTTCGTTTTATTACGAACGTATGATTTCCAGTGCCCTCAGTGACTTTACCGAGATGGTAAACATGGGTATGAGGTTAGAAGAGGGAGTCCGTAAAGGACGTCTGTCTAAGGAAGAAGTATCATCCAGTAAGAAGTATGGGAGTGGTTTTTCCAAAAGGAAGGAAGGGGAAACCAACTCAGTATGTGTGGGGAGACAGATGAGGCCTCATGTCAGAAGAAATCCTCAACCACGTCAGCATCAATATCAAGTTTCATCATTAATTCTAGCGTTTTCCAATAACTCCAACAATCAACCTATTCCAATTCAGCAACAACAATGTCAACATAAACCGCAACAAAGTACTAATTACAACATCAACAACAACAATAATCAACAACAGAACTTCGAGAGGAAGAAGGTCTCTTTTGACCTTATTCCTATGTCGTATGTCGAACTGTATCCATCCTTGATTCTCAAGAACCTACTTTAACCTAGAAATCCACCTCAAATTCCAGAGCCACATCCATGGTGGTACAAACCTGAACTGTATTGCTCCTTTCACCAGGGAGCTCATGGCCACGACATTGAGAACTGCTACCCGTTGAAATATGAGGTACAGAAGCTTGTAAAGAGTGGGATGGTGTCCTTTAAGGACCGTGCATCGAATGTGAAAGCCAATCAGTTGCCCGCTCATGGTAACGCCTCTTTAAATATGGTAGATGGTTGTCCTGTAGAGTATAAGGTTTACGATGTTCGCCATATCAGACAGTCTCTGGTTTCAATTCATAGAGATATTTGTTTGGTCAGTGATTGTGAGCATGACCATGATGGTCGTGTGATATGTAGTGTGAACCCTCGAGGATTTGTCATTGTCAAGAGGGATATTTAGAGGTTGATGGATGAAAGGCTTATCAAAATTTGTCAGTCAAAGGATGTAGTTGATGTCAATATGATAGTGCAAGTGTTCAAGACTCCTGAGCGGGTAGTAACTCAATTTGATAGAAGTAGTAGCAACAACGTCAATAGATCGGTATTACCGTTGGTAATACGGTTAGCAGGCCCTGTCCTGTATGCATCCGATAAAGTTGTTCCCTATTAGTATTGTTCCACCATGGTGGAGAATGGTCAAGAGGTGTCGTTGCCTGTGGCAAATTCTGTGGTGAATATAGCTGATATCGCAAAGGTGACCCGTAGTGGTCGTGTCTTCGGTCTGGTCTTTCCGAAGGAGGTAGAAGAGGCTGCAGTCAGTAAGAAGGTGGATGTGCCTGTGGTGAATCCAGTTAGTGCTCCAGTATGTCAGTCTGGTGAATCCAGCAAGCTGAAGCCTAATGATGATGATGAGGTATTAAGATTGATTAAGAGGAGTGAGTTTAATATGGTGGAGCAGTTACTCCAAACTCCGTCAAAGATTTCAGTGTTATCTCTGTTGATGAATTCTAAAGCGCACAGAGAAGCATTGCAGAAAGTGTTGGAACAAGCCTACGTTGAGCACGATGTTTCTGTGGGTCAGTTTGACCATATTGTGGCTAACATTACTTCTTGCAATAAATTGAGCTTTTGTGATGCAGAACTGTCTGAGGAATGTAGAAATCACAATCTGGCGCTACATATTTCGATGAATTATAAGGAGGATGAATTATCCAATGTGTTAGTTGATACTGGTTCTTCTTTGAACATACTTCCAAAATCAACTATGTCCAGACTTTCCTACCAAGGCGCCCCGATGAGGTATAGTGGCGTAATTGTCAAAGCGTTTGATGGTTCTTGCAAAACCGTCATTGGAGAAGTGGACCTTCCAGTCAAGATAGGTCAGAGTGATTTTCAAATTACTTTTCAAGTAATGGATATCCACCCGGCCTATAGTTATTTATTGGGAAGGCCATGTATTCATGAAGCTGGAGTTATGACATCTACTCTGCACCAAAAGCTTAAATTCGTGAAGAATGGAAAGCTTGTCGTTGTTGGTGGAGAGAAGGAGCTTTTAGTGAGCCATCTGTCATCCTTTTCTAATGTTGAAGCTGAAGAGGAGGTTGGGACTCCGTTCCAAGCCTTGTCCATTGCTGAAGTGAAGAAAGCTGGGGCACCCATGTCTTCTTTCAAGGATGCTCAGAAAGCTATTGAGGTTGGTTGCACTGATCAATGGGGTCGCATGATAGAAGTTGCCGAGAACAAGAATAGGACCGGATTGGGATTTCAACAAGGTACATTCAATGTTAAAGCTGAAGATGTGCAACCGAGTTTCCGTAGTGGAGGGTTCATCCACGATAATGAACCACACGCAGCTGCTGTGATTGAGGGTGATGAAGACGAAGACTGCGCCAACTTTGTGACGCATGGCGAGACTTTTGATAATTGGGTTGTTGTTGATATTCCTGTTATCGTTCACCGCTCTAAGTAATTTGTTTTCATGCTTTGAGAAAAATCATTCTCCTATGCCTAAGGGAAGAGTGAACATTGTTAGGCATTTTCAATTATCATTAATAAAATGCAATTATATACATCCATATCTATGATGTTTCATTTTTAATTTTTTGCCTTTCTGAAAATGGTAATCACAAAAAACATAAATAAATAAATAATAATTGTCCATTTGCATAATATTTGGTCACAATTCACTTCTCTAAAATCAAAATATCAAATCATTATGCAGGTTGGTTCCCAAACCCATTGAATATAATGATCTTACTCCCTCTCCAAACTTTGATTTCCTTGTGTTTGAGGCTGAGGAAGAGACTGATGAAGAGGTATCTCATGAATTATCTCGTCTACTTGAGCATGAGAAAAAAGCCATTCAGTCGTTCGAAGAGAAGATTGAGCTAGTCAACTTAGGTTCCGCAGATGATGTAAAGGAAGTCAAGATTGGGTCTCCGATATGTCCAGAAGTTAAGAAGGGGTTGATTGATCTTCTTTGAGAGTATTCAGATGTGTTTGCTTGGTCCTATCAAGACATGTCTGGTTTGGATTATGAGATTATGGAGCATAAATTGTCGTTGAAGCCAGAGTGCTCGCCAGTCAAGCAGAATTTGAGGAGGACTCATCCTGATATGGCAGTGAAGATCAAAGAAGAAGTGTAGAAGCAGATTGATGCTCGTTTTCTTGTTACCTCTGAATATCCGCAGTAGGTGGCCAATATTGTGCATGTTCTGAAGAAGGATGGAAAAGTCCGTATGTGTGTTGATTATAGAGTTTTGAATAAAGCTAGTCCAAAAGAGGATTTCCCTCTGCCACATATTGATATGTTGGTAGACAATACAGATAAATTTAAAGTCTTTTCGTTTATGGACGGATTTTCCGGTTATAATCAAATGAAGATAGCACCCGAAGATATGGAGAAGACCACATTCATTACGCCCTGGGGAACATTCTGTTATAGAGTGATGCCTTTCGGTTTAAAGAATACTGGTGCAACATACTAGAGAATAATGACCACTTTTTTTCATGATATGATGCATAAAGAGATTGAGGTTTATGTTGATGATATGATTGCTAAATCAAGTGGTGAAGAAGAACATGTTGAGCATTTGTTGAATCTATTTCAGCGTTTGAGGAAGTACAAACTCTGCTTGAATCCCAATAAATGTATGTTTTGTGTTCGTTCTAGTAAGTTGTTGGGCTTTATTGTCAGTGAGAAGGGTATTGAAGTTGATCCTGCCAAGGTCAAAGCAATACAAGAAATGCCTGCGCCCAAAACTAAGAAGCAAGTCAGAGGTTTTCTCAGCTGCTTGAATTACATCTCGAGATTTATATCGTATATGACTGCCATGTGTGTGCCTATATTCAAGCTTCTTCGGAAAGATCAGTCTTGTGATTGGACCGAGGATTGCCAGAAAACTTTTGACAGTATCAAAGAGTATCTGCTTGAGCCTTTGATTCTGTTTCCGCCTGTTGAAGGAAGACAGTTGATCCTGTATTTCACTGTGCTTGATGAAAGTGTGGGTTATTTTCTTGGTCACCAAGACGAAACTAGAAAGAAAGAATATGTTATTTACTACCTCAGTAAGAAATTCACCGATTGTGAGACTCGATATTCTATGCTTGAAAAGACTTATTGCACATTGGATTGGGCTGCTAAGCGTCTGCGTCAGTATATGTTAAATCATACTACTTGGTTGATATCCAAAATGGATCCAATCAAGTATATTTTTGAGAAGCCTGCTTTAACTGGGAGGATTTCCTGTTGGCAGATGTTGTTATCCGAGTATGATATCGAATAACAATCTCAAAAAGCTATTAAAGGTAATGTCTTGGCTGACCACTTGGCTCACCAACCAATTGAAGATTATCAGTCAGTACAATATGATTTTCCTGACGAAGAGATCTTGTACTTGAAAATGAAAGATTATGATGAACCATTGCTTGAAGAAGGGTCGGAACCTAGTTCCCGTTGAGGCATGGTATTTGATGGAGCTGTTAATTCTTATGGTAATGGTATTGGGGCAGTGATTATTACTCCTTAAGGCACTCATTTTCCGTTTACAACTAGATTGACTTTCAAGTGTACAAACAACATGGCTGAGTATGAAGCTTGCATTTTGGGGCTTGAAGAGGCCATTGATCTCAGAATCAAATATCTTGACATCTATGGAGACTCAGCTTTGGTTGTGAATTAGAGCAAAGGTGAATGGGAGACGAATCAACCCGGTTTGATACCATATAGAGATTATGCGAGGAGGATTTCAACTTTTATTTACAAAGGTTAAGTTTCATCATATCCCTCGAGATGAAAACAAGATGACAGATGCTCTTGCAACGTTGGCTTCAATGATCATGGTGAAATTCTAGAATGAAGTCCATAATCTGACTGTGATGCGTCTTGATAGGCCAACTCATATTCCTCTGACACTGTTGAATGTCATTTCCTCTCCATGGCCCTTCTCCATGTGGGGGATTGATATGATTGGCATGATTGAGCCTAAAGCTTCGAACAGACATCGTTTTATTTTTGTGGCTATTGACTACTTCACAAAGTAGGTTGAAGCGGCATCGTATGCGAATGTGACTAAGCAAGTTGTTGTGAGGTTTATCAAGAATCAGATTATATGTCGTTATGGTGTGACAAGCAAGATCATTACTGATAATGGATCGAACTTGAATAATAATATGGTGGAAGCTCTTTGCAAGGACTTCAAGATTGCACATCATAGTTATTCTCCCTACATACCTAAGATGAATGGGGTTGTTAAAGCTGTGAATAAGAACATTAAGAGAATCATCAAGAAGATGGTTGTGATCTACAAAGATTGGCATGAGATGCTCCCATTTGCTTTGCATGGGTACCATACATTTGTCCGCACTTTAACAGGGGCAACCCCTTTCTCACTTGTTTATGGTATGGAAGTTGTGCTCCCGTGGAGGTTGAGATCCCATCATTGTGAGTCTTAATGGAAGCCAAGTTGGATGAGGCTGAATGGTGTTAGACCAGGTATGATCAGCTAGATTTGATTGAAGAGAAGAGATTGACTGCCATGTGCCATGGTCAGTTATACCAGCAGAGAATGAAGAAGGCACTCGATAAGAAGGTCAGGCCTCGTGTATTTAGAGAAGGTGACCTTGTGCTCAAGAAGATTCTATCTTTTAAACCTGATGCTAGGGGGAAATGGACTCCTAATTATGAAGGCCCATATGTTGTTAAGAGAGCCTTTTCAGGCGGTGCTTTAATTCTTACAACTATGGATGGTGAAGAGTTCACACTCCCTGTGAATGCCGATGCAGTAAAGAAATACTTTGCCCAAAAATAAAATAGTAGCTTGTTAAGTTGAAAACCCGAAAGGCGCGGCTTAGGCAAAAATGAGCGTCTCGGTGGATTGAAAACCTGAAAGGGCGATCTAGGCAAAAATTAGAGACATAAAATAGAAATTTATCCCGATAGATTGAGTACCCTACCATGGGGCAATCTATGCAAAAATTAGGGATTATGGCAGGTAACTGCATTCGGTTGATTTCCAGTCTTGAGAGCAGTTTTGAGCAAGTTAGTCGACTCTGATTCATCCTCAACCAAAGCCAAGAGACCAGTGGATATTAAAGTTGATAAAAGGATTAGTGATCATTGTATTCAATGTAACTCTTTTCTATGTAAATGATCATTTTTCGACTTTCGTAAAGATTTGTGGAGTCTTGTCATTTACAGACTACCATTCTATTAAATAAAGTTTGGCTTTTTATCCAATTGTTTCTACTCTTATTCAGTTTTTCAGCTAAATAGAATTGATTTTTATGATGATAATTTTGAAATTTTGAAATAATAAAAATCATTTTTATTAAAATAATAAAAGCAATCGATTTAAGGAGTATCAACAACAGTCTAAGAATTGGTAAACTCTGAAGTGCGGAACATTGTTGGTCTTCCCCAAGCGGTTGGTTTGATCACTTTTTCCTCCCCAACGACAAATCAGTCGCCCCAACCGAGTTGGTTAATCACCTCCCTATTTGAGTTGTAGGCGTATATTCTCAACGGTTTGCACAGATCTGGCACAGAGTTTTGTTTCCTGCAAGTCCCCAGCGGAGTTCACTCCTGATCCCCCTCCAGCATTGATTCTTGAGTAGTATTTTTTGGTCCTCTACAAGGTTGTCTCCCATTTGGTATGGTGCTGACCTAAAATTCCCCGCAGAGTTGATAATTCAGGTCCTCAGTAGATCTTTTCTCCTTCCTCGGTAGGGTTTGAGATATTCAGGGATGGATGATTTATATTCATCCCCAGTTTTTTTTCTCCAGTCGATGCTTCCATCCTGTCGAGATTAGCCGAGTGTTGTAACGATGATTCAGATCAGTGACATTTGTATCCTCTGTGATTGTTTGTCAGCATAATCATCAATCATATATACATATACATTCATACATCAGATATTTCATTATGCATTGTTATTGCATTTGATTCCTTATTTTCTGATCCTCTACTATGGTGATATTATATTATCTGTTCAGATTTGGTGTGTCTGTCCTCCCTCAGTGATAGAGTGTCAGCCCCTTAAGCAGAAAAAATTTAACCTTTCTCATTCCCTGCTGAGTTATTTCCTCGTGGACGATTACTATTTCAGCTTCCTCCCCAGTTGATTGTCTGGATGGAACCACTCCCCTTGAGTTATGTTCTCATTGGGTCGAGTCTTTGTTTGACCGTTTCTTTCTAGCTTTTACCTAGATGGATACTTTTGGTCTCCCGAAAGTCTATTACCCAGTAATTGGTAATATTCTTTTTTTTCGGTTTACAAGTACCTTACTTTTTCCCAATACCCGGTAATAGTAATCTACTTCCTATTATTTTCCCCAGTGGATTCGTTTTACGTTTCCCCAGGTAGTTTATCCTTGATATGTTCATCTTGACTGATGACAGATATTCTTCCTTTTGAGTCTATCTTTGATATGTTCATCTTAACTGATGACAGATATTCTCCTCTTTGGTTTTCTACCCAGTAAAAAGGTAGTTGTAATCCCTATTTCATTCCCTGGAGAGTCAATCCTTGATATGTTTATCTTGACCAATGACGGATTTTTTCCCCTTTGGGGTCTTCTGCCCAGTATCTGGTAGTTATAAATCCTGTTTTCCCCTGCTGAGTCTATCTTTGATATGTTCATCTTAACCGGTGAGGGATATTCTCTTTTCGGTATTCTATCTAGTAATTGATAGATATAATTCCTACTTTTCCCTAGCATTATATCCTTGATATGTTCATCTTAACCGATGACGGATATTCTTCCCTTTGAGTCCATCCTTGATATGTTCACTTTAACCAGTGACGGATATTCTCTTTCTTTGGTCTTCTACCCACTAACCGGTAGTTTTAAATCCTATTTTATATTTTCCCCAGCAGGTTGCTCTTACCCAGTAACTGGTAACGAGCACACCTCATTTTCCCCAGCGAGTCATCCTTGATATGTTTACTCTAACCGGTAACAAATGCCTCTCTATCGGATTATGTTATCTTCCTACCCAGTAACTGTAATAGATAATATATTTATGATGCTCCTATGTTGAAGTTCATGCTTCCCCAATTGAGTTTGGTTCAGGTATTTCAGTTTTGTTCTGATCTACCCGTTTCCCCCACAGATTCTTCTTTATCCCCGATCGAGTCCTTACATTGATTTATTTCATGGAATCCCCTTGTGTATCCAGCAGTTTTAAGTCGTAGCCTATGCACAACTTTTTATCCCCAGAGTCTTTGTCTCCCCAGTGAGTTTTCCTTATGGAATGCATTATGCTCCTGTAGACTTTCAGTCTCTCCGGATTTTATTCCTTTGTGGAAATATTTTCCCCATAGAGATTCCTTTTAACATTCATATCATATGCATCATGAGGTCTCTTAGGGACCAAAATCTGTTTCTATATGTTGTTATTTAAGTCCATTCTACTGAGTCGATACAAATATTTTAACCTTCATTTCCTCAGCTAGAATGTCCTTAAATAGGGGCAGCTCTAAGACCCCAATTTTGACCCTAAGATCCCTCATGCTATCTCATCATATGCATTAGCATTGGGATCACACCTTGGTAGCCTCCTTACCCCCCATTAATTGGGTTTACATGGGAGAGAATATTAAAAATATGTCAATGTATAGTTTAACTCTTTTGTAGGTAGTGTGTGTGCTCGCCTATGTTCTATCAAGCTCACATCTAGGGTTTGAGACCCTCAATGCAAGGAGTTCAAACAAGAAATGGTTCACATTGGTTTTATTTATAATATGTTGATCCCCATGATCTTCACATGACATTTTGATCAAGAAATCATCAAGAGTTTGGAGTTTGTTTGCCTTGGAAACCCTAACTCATTTGGGTATCTTGTGTGACTTCTTCAACAAGTTTCTTCAAAATTTGATCAAGTATTTCAAGGCGTACTTCATATTACATAATACTACACATGTATGATCCTCCATGAGTCCCAAAAGTCAAGAGAATATCAAGCTAGCAAGATGGTTCATGGTGGTTGACCAGAGAAAGTCAACTGATCAAAACTGGGGTTCCCTAGACTCTATCTCCTACACTTTTTGTCATATGAAAATTATTCTAAGAGAAAAGTTACTCAAAATTACATTCCAAACAACTTTCACGTTGAAGTCAAGAGCTCATTTAGCTTACAAAGTCACCTTTTATGGTTAAAGATTATAGGTCATTTTGTCTGAACCCTAGTTAGGAGGTCAACTTCTCAAGACCATAACTTGCTCAATTCTTATGAGATGGAATCTATTAAAATTCCATGATCAGATTCAAGATGTCTACTTCAACTTTTATGTGTGGAGGGAGTTAAAATTCAACTTGCAAATGCATGTTCCAAGAGGAAATATTATAGGTCATTTTGGGCCAATACCATTGAACAAGTGATTTTCCTCAACTTCTAAAATGCATAACTCCTTCATGCCAAATCCAAATGAGGTCAAATTTGTGAATAAATTTAATAGGTTTAACAGAGCTACAACTTTGATGAAGTAACTTGTTTCATTTGAAGTCCATAGAAAAGGTATTCAAGGTGGAAGAAGTGAACATCTGACTTGGGACTTAGAAAATTTTCAAATATGTTAATTTCCCAAACTTTCACATCAAAATTCTTCATGATCCAAACATCAAATGAAAAAGTGTTCAACGTGAAAGTTGTCCCTCTTGATCTCACCTTTCCAAAAAGTCCAATATCACCTTATTTGGCCAAAGAATGAAGGACTTGCGCATGGGTGCAATGTGAGGTACCATTTGGATGATTTTCACTTCCATATTTCAAACACAAATGCATGACCACATGACATGATTTCAGAATGATTCTCACTCATTTTTGGATCTGAATACATCACTTGATGGGCATATTACACGCCCATGCAAGCATGCAAGGTGAATTACTAAAATTGGCAACTTTTGGAAGTGTGTGGAAATGAATCTCTTTGGCTCAAATACAACCCTCATTGCTCAGAATTAAGGACCTCGTGCCCAAGCTTTGAACCTGCAATCCAAACTCTCACCATTAAAGGATAATCTTGAAGGCTTTCATTTGAAAATAGAGCTTCAAATCTCATTCTATTTTTAGATTGAAACTCCAAGAGTCCAGGCCATTTATTGATCCTAATCACTTCCTACAAGCTTCTGAAACAAAGCCAAGCATAATTGGAATCAAGATCAAGCAAGGTTGAAGCTCCCTCGAAGGTAATTTTTCAGAATTTTCATCTCTTCGATTCTCCCTTAATTTTTCACTATTATTTGTGATTTTTGGTTGGCTGAATTCCTACCAATGTAGGCAAGAAGATTGAGTTGCTTTGAGGTCAAATCGAAGCAACTCAGTTCATGATCCTCAAAATTCAAATCCCTACATCTTTTTATATACTTGGAGTTTGAGAAAATTGAGGCCAAATTCGAGCTCCTGAGCATTTTTTCTTTGAATCCATGTCCTTGTGTTTTATTTTAGTGATGGTTGATGGTGGACCAGTCCGGTGAGGTCCATCGGAGAAGAAGACCGGAGCCCTAGCTCCAGTGGTCTATTGTCACGCCTCTCAACCATCAGATCTTGTTTATATGTTTTAATATCATCCTTTGGTTTTGATTACCACTCCTGCAGCGTGCTTGACTTGGTCTTTGGTGGACTGCACACGCGTGGCCATCAGATATACCACCTCAATTAATAAGGGAGATCTGATGGTCCCTGATTTTCCATATTTTCTGATTTTCCATTTAATTGTGTTATTTTGTTTAATTCGTACTAATTTCATTTTTAATCCAAAAAAAATTGGACTTTCACCAAAAATCTTTAAATATTTTCCACTTTCATTTTCTGAATTAAAATTATTTTTTGGATTAATTTTGATATTTTTCATGAATTAATTGTATTTTTGCATATTTTTTATTGTTTAAAAATACTTCTGGCTTTCCAAAAATCATGAAACTTTTTGTCTAAGGTCCTTTGACCTTGTTTGACCTAGGTAAAATCTCTTGGCCGTTTATTTGGTGTTTTGAATAGGTTTTAGGTTTTGACCAAACTAAATTTAATTTAAATGGATTTTTAATTTTATTTTTAATTGATTAATTGTATAAAAATTAGGTTGAGCAAATTTTATTGACTTAGGATGTTTGACTATGTGTTTGGGCCTTGGTCAAGGTTGATTTGACTTTTATCAAGTTAAAATCATTGGATTTAGAGGATTGATGAAATGTATATTTTATCTCCCAAAATGAATGAATGATTTTAATTTGATAAAATTCCTCCCATGACCAATTTGTGTTTCTCTCATCTCTCCTCCCTCTTCATATTCAATCCCATTCTTTCCCATCCCTTTCATTGACCAATGAAATCTCAATATCCTAAGGCTAATTGGTTCATCAATAACCTTGTGTTAGATGAACCAATACAAGTATGGATGAGATAGGTCCATCCTTTTGATCTTTTCTTTTAGTGTGTGGTATGTTTTAGGAGTTTGGTCCATTATAACAAATCTCTAACATGCACTAGCACCTAAGTTTTTATTGCCCGGCCTTAGATAGTTGTGACTTCTACATAAGTCCAATTACGATTGCCTAACATATAGCTAAATTTGACCCTAAAAACATAGCATTCTAGTAAGTGAGATTGTAAGTCTCCCATCTTTAATGGTATTATGTGAAAACTTGGCCTTTTTTTCCTTCCTTTGGAAGATGTCTTGGTTTAAGGATCCATGCTTGTGAGTAGATGGTTGAGTGTTCTCCAAAGAATGACTTAATCAATTGAAAAGCAAAACATGACTAACATTTAATAAACTAACATTTGACTAACTTGTATTAATATTGCTCTTAAATTCAAGTCATTTACTTTATGCAATTTAAAATTCAAGTCATTTACCATTCATTTGTCATTTACATAGCATTTTAACTTGTTTATGTTTATGTCATTTTTCACTTTGCTCATTTGAGCCATATATTATGATTGCATACATTTGTTTGTGTATTTTGTTTGTGTTTGTGGTTTTAGGACCTTAAAATACTTAATAAACAACAAAAATCCTAAAAATGTTTTTGTGGACTGTTGGGTTTTGTTGCACCCCAAAATTTGCCCTCTATTTTTAACTCTACCCAATTTTTTGTTTCACATTCATTTGCATCATCTTCATAGCATAACATTTTTTTCTGTCTTAATATTAGCCGGAATAATTTCTCGGAATTTACAAACAGACTGGTCAAATTAACTTTTTAACTGTGCCTAAAATTAGTCAACGAAAAAATGTCAAGTTTAAGTTTGCAAATGTCGGTAACATTAATCTGCGGTTCACGTGGTTTAATTTGACATGCTAAAAATATTTTTACGACTATTTTTGGTCATATGTTGATCAGTCTGAGTAGTTTAAACGGTCATAATTTTTATTTCAAAATCTGACCAAACGCTGTATTTTTCCGAGTCATTTATTTCGCGCTGATTATTTTGACGTGTTCATTTTATTTTTTCGAGCATTTTGGTGCCCGACTTTTATTTTTATTTTTTTTATTTTTTTTTGAGTCTATTTATTTTTATATTAGGTCTAGAATAAATAAATAGGTTAATTAGTTTTTATTTTAATTTTAACTATTTTAATTATTTAACTTTATTCAGTTTTTAATTTAATATTGGGTTTCAAAATAAACTTAGGCCCATTATCATTAACCTAATTTGTTCCTATATATATTTACTAGCATGACTGATAGAGGGAGGCCGAAAGACAGAACAAAAAAGAGAAACTGAGAGTGGTTGATCTATACTATCGTACACACAGTTTGGTAATAGTTTATATATGATATACACTTTATCTATTTTGTTGATATATTTGTTACTGTGTTTCAAATACATGTTCATATATGTAACTGGTGTGTTAAATATATATATATTTCTATTTTATGTTATAATTTGATTATGTTTTCGGATCGGATCGTGTCAATACGCCGTTTTCACATATACGTGTATGAGGCGTGACATTTGTGTTATCCGATCCAGTTGCGATGATCGCAATTTTGCGCTAGCAACGCCGTTGTTTTTTTTAATTCATTTTTTTTATATATACATATATTTAGATCTGCACTTTTTTTTTTCATAACTAACTACCCTGATTTTTCCTAAACCCTGACAATTTCGCCACAAACTCTAAATTTCAAACCTAAAACTTTAACCGTGTTGTTTCCTCTAAACCATAAACCTTTTCTTAAACCTTAACAAACCTTATTGTTATTTCCTATTTTCGCTCATATTTATGTTATTCATACACTGTAACTGCTTCGCCCTTGTAATATTTTAAGTTTTAACTTGTAATATTTTCAGTTTTACTTTTCGCCATCTTTATTATGTAACTGCACCAAAGCGTTGTAATAATTAGGGTTTTATTTTCTGCCATTGATTTTCTGCCATTTATTTTCTGCCATTTTATTTTTCTGCCATTTAAATTCCTGCCATTGATCCTATATTAACTGCGTGGTTTAGTAATGTAGGGCGTGAAAACCTACTAAATTAATTATTTAATATTTTTCTATAACCTTTATATTTTTTGTAAATAAATAATAGATACTAACTATTTTAATAACTTTTTTTTATTACTTACTTATAATAATAAATCCTTATATATTTTGTAAATAAAATCTGATTGACCATTTTTCTAATTGAATAATAATAATAAACCTATTAATCTAATAATTTGATATTTTCTATAATCTTTATTTATTTTGTAAATAACTAACTTAATATTTTTCATATAACTCTTTTATTTTATAATTTGTACATTAATGTATTTTAAATTCTTTTATTATTACTAATTTATTTTAAACTCATATTTTTCTAATAACTTCTAAAAAATCTAACTTGTTTAACCTAAAATAATTTCTTTTAAAATTCTAACCTTTTTATTATCACTTTATTATTATTGTTATTTTATTATTGCGTTATTACCATTGTTTATTTGTTATTTTATTATTATTTGCTTTTATCTATTCTATTTTTGCTTCATTATTTTCCTTATTTTAATTTTGTTTTATTTATAATATTAGGAACAAATGTATAGGTTGTAAATTTATTCTTTCTCGCCTGATTATTATGTATCTGTCCCATAGCCATGTAATAGTTTAGGAATTTATTTTTCTTGCTTTTATTTTTGTAAATATTTATTGCGTGGTTAGTAATTTAGGGAGTGCAAAAAACTAACTGTAAATAATTGAACTTAGAAAATTAAATTCAAGACAAATATTTGAAAAATAACACTCACACACGTAAGTCGATCTTTGATCGCCATCTGTACTTCCTAGGGTATTCCTCTTGGTTGCCTTCTTTAAATGGTCAAGTCCCTCGAAAATAGGGGTGTCTTAAGCAAAGTCCCTTCAAACAGAAAAATCATCAAGTCCCTATAAACTTAAAAGATCAAGTCCCTACGAGGTTGCCTACGATATAATGATCTTGTCCCTTCGGTAAATATGATGATAGTCCCTACGAGTTGCTAAAGACACCCCTTATGTTGCCTTCATTGACCATACGATGACCCTATGCCCGTCCCTTAAACACATCCAAGGTAATGACTACCTATTCCTTAATAATAGGGACAGTCTTACCATTGAAAGAATATACGAGAACACGAAAGACTTAATCTAGGGTAGGTATCTCATAGTTACTTGCTCACACTTTTCAAAATTACTTTTACACCTCACAATTTCTAAACTAGGCTTTGTATACACCCATACGAGGGTCATTACTAAGTACTTAAAGAAATTTTTCTAATCACACACTACACTCTTGCAAACAAACAAAGTGAGCTAAGTAACTAAGAGCCCATGGATAACCATGGATATAAAGGGTGCTAATATCTTCCCTTTGTATAACCTACCCCCCGAACTCAAAATCTTTTTAAGGTCTTTCCTGTTCTTTTATGTCCTTTCCTTTTGGATAAAATAAAAGTCGGTGGCGACTCTTGCTATCCGCAACATTTAACTAAAGTCAGTTCTCCCACCGTGTTACAGAACTGGCGACTCTGCTGGGGATTTAATAAAAGAGGGGTACCCTTAGGAATTAGATCACTTTAAAATTGTTTGCCTTGTTTGCTTTATACTTATCTGTTGGGTGCTCTTATGTGTGAAAGACCCTAACCCGGATCTAGTGTACCTTAGGTAAATGGCAATAGACCAAGGAAACTGTACGGCGTATATCGATATGGTTGATCTGGTGGCCATAGTTAGTGTGACTTCTTGGTTGGTGCTTATGTTCCTTAAGCAAGTTGAGGATAATATGAGGCTGCCATATGTTGTCAATACACTAACTGACTTTTAGAACCCTAGTCATCCCATCTTGGCCTTTAGAAAGTAGTGAGATAACCGGCTTTGGTGAAGACTGAAGTTGGTTGATACTCGATACTACACTCATTGAGATCCTAAACTTGGAGGGTTTGGTTGGCAAGTAAGTTGCCTACTGAACAACCACCCTTGTGAAGGATCAATGATTTTGAGATCCCTTAGAACCTGGTTACTTTTGTAGGACAGGATGAATCAACTAAACTTCAGGGGAGGGTACTCACCTTTAAACCTCATGCAAGCCTTCAAACCTAGGGTTATTGTGTGACTTGTTTGTGTGTGCCACATGTTTGTGATTGAGCATAACATCATAGCATCATCATGCATCATAAGCATAGCATTTTCACTAACCATTTCAAGGACCAAAGGATTTATCTTTATTGCAGGTCATGGCTTCTGCTCGTAGGAATACTATCCGGATCAACTTTGTAGGAATACCTCCTAAGCTTAAGGAATTGGTCTCTCAAGTTTCTGAAAACTCCCAGTTCATCAAGAGGCATGGTCACCTACTGGATCTAGTCACTTTAGGGTTCAATGAAGACATGATGAGTGTCCTGTTTCAGTTCTTTGACCCTAAACATCATTGCTTCACATTTCCCGACTATCAGCTGGTTCCTACAATGGAAGAGTTCTCCAAGCTTCTGGGTATACCTATTCTTGATCAGAAACCCTTCACAGGCTTGGAAAAGAGCCTAAACCTGAAGTCATTGCTGCAGCCTTACATTTAAAGAAATCAGACATTGTCCTAGAAACAAGGAGTGGAGTTAAGGGTATTCTTGCTAAGGTATTGGTGGAGAAAGCTCAAGTATTCCTGAAGGCTATGAGTTATGATGCTTTTGAGGAGATCTTAGCCCTATTGATTTATGGCTTAGTACTGTTCCCCAATCCAGACCAGTTCATAGACGTACACGCCATCAACATATTTCTGACTCGCAATCCAGTGCCTACATTACTTGGAGACATCTTACACTCTCTTCATACCCGTACTACGAAGGCACGAGGAACTCTGATGTGTTGCATACCTCTATTATCTAGGTGGTTTATTTCTCACCTTCCTCGATCAGTGATGAAGAATGAACAAGGGTTCAGATGGTCCAAGAGGATTATGTCACTTTCCCATTCAGATATTCATTGGTGCTCTAGATCTATGGAGAATGTTACCATCATTGACCGTTGTGGGGAGTTCCCTAATGTGCCACTCCTTGGCATAAGAGGGGGCATTACCTACAACCCTTCTTTAGCTCTACGTCAGTTTGGTTACGCTCGGACTGATGGTCCTCATGACATGCTTATTCAGGGTATTGTGTTCGACTACGACAACGATCTTCAAGGTTACCGTCAAAGGTTCATACGAGCATGGGGTAAAGTGAACAAGGTTGACAGCAAGACTCTGGAACCCAAGTACACTATTCCTGTGGAACCATATCTCAGATGGGTACGATCTCGTGCTCGGACTCTTATGATGCCATATCCTGCTATCCTGCCAGTTACCATGGAGCTTGTTGCTGAAGGAGATACTTCTTACATCATTCTTCATCCAGACATGCCCACTGACATGGAAGAGTTACAGAGGTCCTGGATCCAGTTGAAGGAGCAAAGAGATACTTTTGAGACTCATTACAAGGCAAGTCATGAAAGAATCCTGGAGCTAACAAAACAACTTCACGAGGAGCGGAATCTCAACTCATACCTCAACACAAAGAGGAAACGTCCATGGGAGACTTAAAACCCCATTTTTTGTATTCATTTCATTTTTATTGTAAGCCCAAGGGGCAAACAAGTTTATTACTAATAAAAGTTTACTTTTTGGTGGTTTAAACAAATTTAAATCCTACGGTCCTTGAAAACATTGCATAAGCATCTACATACCATATTATTGCATCACAGGTTTCTTATGAACAGGTATCTTATCTTCTCGCTGTTTATTTCAGCAGAAATGGCTCTTGAACAGACTGTCAAAGATCTCCAGGCTCAGAATGCACAATTCCAAGAGTTGATTCTGAACTTGTCCAAGGGGCAAGATGAGTTGAAGACATTGCTGGCTAAGAAGAAGAAGAAGACTAGAAGATCAGGAGGCCTTATCAATCTGGGAAGAAGATTCAGAGGCCCTATCAAGACAAAGGAACAGGTTGATGATTATGAGTCTGAAAATTCTGAGAAAGAGGGAGGTAGTCCCCATGATACTGTGGGAGATTCTGATTCTGAGGCAAATTATTATCATGATCCTAAAGAGGATAAGTACAAGATGCTGGTGGATAGAATGAATGCTATGGAGTTACAAAAATCTTCTGGGCTAGATTTTGAAGATCTGAGTTTAATATCTGGAGTGGTTATACCTATTGGTTTCAAGGTTCCTACTTTTGTGGTGTATGATGGTATTTCATGTCCCAAGTTGCATTTAAGATCCTATGTCCGGAGGATTCAACCACATACTGCTGATAAGAAGTTATGGATTCATTTCTTCCAAGAGAGCTTGTCTGGAGCTCAATTGGAATGGTACTATCAATTGGAGAGTGTCAATATCCGTGATTGGAATGATCTTGCTGAGGCCTTCTACAGGCAATACCAATACAATGCTGATTTAGCACCTACTCGCATGCAGCTACAAAGCATGTCAATGGGTGCTAAGGAGAATTTCAAGGAGTATGCCCAGAAATGGAGAGACCTGGCTGGCAGAGTTCAACCTCCTCTGACTGACAGGGAGCTAGTGGATATGTTTATGAGTACGCTGAATAGTCCTTTCTATAGTCACCTCATTGGAAGCTCATCATCTGGTTTCACTGAGCTGATAATGACTGGAGAGCGTGTGGAAAGTGGCATAAGAAGTGGTAAGATACAGGTGGGTGCCTCTTCATCAAGCACTGCAAAGAAGCCCCCTAGTGGAAAGAAGGAGTCTAATGCTGTGTATGGTCAACCTGGCCGTAACAGAAGTCACCAATCCGTAGGAGCAGTTCACATTTCTAATCCTACTCCTGCAACACCAGAGCTACCACAGAGTAATCAACAGAAGCCTAGAAGACAATTCACCAAGATCAACATGTCACTGGCCCAAGCCTTGCAACACATGTTGAAAGGGGAACTCATTACTTTGAAGGACCCTCCCCAGAATCCTAATACTTCCTCTCCTCGGTACAATCCTAATGCACGATGTGCCTATCATTCTAATTGTCCGGGACATGACACCAACAATTGCTGGGTGCTGAAAAATAAGATTCAAGATATGATTGAAGCTGGGGAGATTGAATTTGACCCTCCTGGGACTCCAAATGTGATTACTGCTCCCATGCCCAATCATGAGAAGACTGTTAATGTTGTTGATGAAGTTTCATATGTTTCCTCAGTAGCAGATGTGACTACTCCCTTATCTATTATCAAGAAGAAGCTGGTGCAGGCTGGATTCTTTCCAGGTTGCAACGAAGACTGTTTTTATTGTGCCTACAAACCTGATAGCTGCTGGAAGTTGAAAGATGGTATTCAACGCCTCATGGACAATTACACTATATTGTTTGAGAGAACTCCTTCTGTGGAAAGTATGTGTGAACACCTAACTCGAGGTAAGAAGTTTGAAGATGTGGATATGGTTGATAAAGTGCCAGTGAAGATTACCTCCAAAGGCCCTGTCAAGATCACTTCCAAGGGTCCTATCAAAATTACTGCTGAAGGCCTGGTGAAGACTGTTGCTGAAGTTAGAGTGCCTCCCATGATTATTACCACTCCTGGCCCTATTCCTTATACTTCTGATAAAGCTATACCCTGGAATTACGGTTCTGATGTTTATATCCATGGTGTTAAGCAGGAACCTTTGACTGATACACCTGTTACTAATGATAACCTTGATGTTGATAATATTGCTGGATCTAGTAAGATCACCAGAAGTGGAAGAATTTTCTCTCCTCCAGCTACCTCAAAAAATACAGTTCTTCCAACTACTACCTCCACTTCTGAGCCAAGTACTGATGCTCGAGGCAAAGGTCCTGTGGTTGAACCTGTGCAAGCTGAAGCACCGACTGCTGAAAATCTCTCTAAACAGATGGAAGAAGTGCTGAAGATCATTCGTAAGAGTGATTATGATATTGTTGACCAGTTGGGGCATACTCCCTCCAAAATTTCCATGTTGTCTTTGTTTCTGTGTTCTGAGGCTCATGCTAAAGCCTTGATCAAATTCTTAAGGACTGCTCATGTACCAAATGAAATTTCTGTGGATCAATTTGAAAATTGTGTTGCACATCTGACTTATAATAATGGGTTAGGTTTTTCTGATGTTGACTTGACTCCTGCCAAAAGAAACCATAATAGAGCTTTACATATCTCCATTGAATGTAGGGGCACTACCTTGTCTCATGTGTTGATAGACAATGGCTCTTCATTGAATGTACTTCCCAAAGAGGTTCTGAACAAGCTCAGTCCTGAAGATGTTGTGTTAAGCTCAAGTAATATAGTGGTGAGAGCCTTTGATGGTTCAAGAAGAGTGGTGCATGGAGAAATAGATCTCCCGATCAAAGTAGGCTCTCAAGTCTTCGATTCTACCTTCTATGTAATGGATATTCGTCCTGCGTACTCTTGTCTGCTTGGGCGCCCCTAGATCCACGGGGCAGGTGCTGTGACCTCCACTCTACATCAGAAGTTGAGATATCCAGTGAAGGGAAAGATCGTAACTGTTTATGGAGAGGAAGAATATATGGTCAGTCATGTGAATACATTTAAGTATGTTGAAATGGAAGGTGAATATGTTGAGACTCCTTGCCAGACATTTGAAGTAGTTCCTTGGGTCGTTCCCGCTACTGAAGCTCCTCCTGTGGTTAAAAGAGTTCCTGTGGTTACCAGAGTACCTCCTACAATGGCTTCCCTCAAAGATGCTAGAGCTGTGGTTGAAGAAGGTGGTTGCACTATTTGGGGTCAGCTTCCCGACATTCCTTACAAGTCTGACAAGTTTGGTTGGGTTTCACTGCAGAGTCCCAGAAGGCTGTTCGTCGTGCTCGTGCTGTTCGTATCACCAATCCAGGGAACATGAAAGATCAAATCAATGCTGTGGGTGACTATAATGAAGACTACAATCTGGATAACTGGATTTTTCCTACTGTGGGTGATGGGCTCAACAATTGGAAGACTGAAGACGTTATTCCTATCTCCTTTAGTCAGGAGTAAATACTATTACTGTGTTGTTATTTTTAAGTTTGAACAATTAAACTTTTAAGCCTTGTGCCTTACCCGGGGCACAATGGTATGCTTGTTTCGGGATGTCATTTCATTTGCATACTTCATTCAATAAAAATCAATGGACGTTTCGTTTTCGTAAATATTGGGCTCTTTGTTTTTCTTATTTTATTTTCATCAGCTATGTGTTCTTACACACACCCACATCACTAAAATGCAGATCCTCATCCACTCTGGATCCTGTTGATAACAGTTCTACTATTGCCAATTATAATTTCGAGAATCCGATCTATCAAGCTGAAGATGGAAAGGATGAAGATTGTGAAGTACCTGTAGAGCTTGCTAGGTTATTACAACAAGAAGAGAAAGCTATACAGCCACATGAAGAGCCAATCGAAGTTGTGAATCTAGGAACTGAAGAAAACAGGAAAGAGGTCAAGATAGGAGCTGAATTAGAAGATGGTGTCAAGAGCAGATTAATTCAAATGTTACGTGATTATGTGGAAATCTTTGCTTGGTCCTATGAAGATATGCCAGGGTTGGATACGGACATTGTGGTTCACCGTTTACCGGTAAAAGAAGATTGTCGTCCAAAGAAGCAGAAGGTTCGTCGCACGCGTCTTGAAATGTCAGAAAAGATTAAAGCAGAGGTAATGAAACAATTTGATGCAGGGTTCTTAGCTGTGACTTCTTATCCTCAATGGGTTGCAAATGTGGTACCGGTACCTAAGAAAGATGGTAAAGTACGTATGTGTGTAGACTACAGGGATTTGAATAAGGCCACCCCAAAGATGACTTTCCACTGCCTCATATTGATGTTCTGGTAGACAACACTGCTCAGCATAAAGTATTCTCTTTCATGGATGGTTTCTCTGGTTACAATCAAATCAAGATGGCACCTGAAGATATGGAGAAGACTACATTTGTTACACAGTGGGGTACCTTTTGCTATAAAGTGATGCCATTTGGTTTGAAGAATGCCGGGGCAACATATCAGCGTGCTATGGTGGCTTTGTTTCACGATATGATTCATCATGAGATAGAGGTATATGTGGATGATATGATAGCCAGGTCCCAGAATGAAGAGTAACACCTTGATCATCTGCATAAGTTGTTTGAAAGGTTGAAGAAATACAAATTGAGATTGAACCCAAACAAGTGTACTTTTGGAGTTAGGTCTGGTAAACTCCTGGGTTTCATTGTCAGTGGAAAAGGTATTGAAGTAGACCCTGCAAAAGTGAAAGCTATACAAGAGATGCCAGCTCCCCATACTGAGAAGGAAGTTAGAGGTTTCTTGGGACGATTGAATTACATTGCAAGATTTATTTCCCAATTAACTGCTACCTGTGAACCAATCTTCAAGTTGTTAAAGAAAGATCAGGTAATGGAGTGGAATGATGAGTGCCAGACAGCCTTTGATGAAATCAAGAGATATCTCCTAGAACCTCCAATTTTGATGCCACCAGTTGATGGAAGACCCTTGATTATGTACTTAACAGTATTAGACAACTCAATGGGGTGTGTGTTGGGGCAACATGACGAGTCTGGTCGAAAAGAACAGGCAATATACTACCTTAGCAAAAAGTTTACCGACTGTGAAACAAGATACTCACTGCTCGAGAAAACTTGCTGCGCTTTGGCATGGGCTGCTCGCCGACTAAGACAGTATATGTTGACTCATACTACCTTATTGATTTCTAAGATGGATCTTATCAAACATACATATGAGAAACCTGCTCTCTCCGGAAGAACAACAAGATGATTGTTGAACTCTGCACGCAGTTCAAAATAAAACACCATAACTCTTCTCCGTACCGGCCAAAGATGAATGGCGCCGTGGAGGCTGCTAATAAGAATATTAAGAAGATCATACAAAAGATGACAGTAACATACAAAGACTAGCATGAGATGTTACCCTTTACTCTTCATGGTTATCACACTTCAGTACGCACTTTGACAGGGGCAACTCCTTTCTCTTTGGTCTATGGAATGGAAGCCGTGTTACCAGTGGAAGTTCAGATTCCCTCTCTAAGAATCATGAAGGATGCAGGCTTGGATGAAGATGAGTGGATTCAGACTCGACTCGACCAGATAAACTTGATTGATGAGAAGAGGTTGGCAGTTGTTTGTCATGGTCAGATGTACTAGAAACGGATGATCAAAGCTTTCAATAAGAAGGTTAAGCCAAAGGTATATCAGGATGGTGACTTGGTAATCAAGCGTATCATACTACCACAGGGTGATCCTAGGGGCAAGTGGACTCCTACATATGAAGGACCATTTGTGGTCAAAAGAGTATTCTCAGGAGGTGCCATGATGCTTACTACTATGGATGGTGAAGACTTTCCACAGCCTGTAAACGCAGACATAGTTAAAAAATACTACGCATAAAAAGAGACCCGCTAGGTTGACTGGCCTAGGCAAAAATAAGGGCATCCCGGCAAACCAAAAGGGTTCGGGCAAAAATTAGGGATATATATAAAAAAAATGTGTACCCGGCAAGTCGAAAACCTGAAAAGGCGGCTTGGGCAAAAAAGGGTATCCCGGTGGATTGAAAACCTGAAAGGGCAATCCAGGCAAAAGTTAGGGATTAAAGCGTATGACTATGTCTCGTTTGGATCACTCATGTAACTTCAACTGATGGTGTTACCTAAATCAAGTTCAAACAGATAAAGATCAATCCAATCGTTTCTGTCTCAACAGCAGAAGATGAGATATTTGAAGATAATGGCAATAGTAGAATTGAAACTCAATAGGATCATTTTTCACATAGCTGTTTTCTTTGTTTTATAAAAAATTTACGATGAATTCCTCTTACTAGGATTTCTGTCTCCTTGTACAAACTTGCCTATGTATAGGTCACTTTGTGATATAAATAAAATTTCATCTTTGAATCCAGATTTACTCTTACTCTATTTACATAAGCGAAAACGTCCATTGGTTGTGTTTGAATGTATGTATGCTTTTGAATACGATTGATGTTTACCAGAAATGCATAAAATGCAGTAATAGTATTTACTAAGGACGAACGAGGGTAGTAGTTCAGCGAAGCTTCGCCGGTTCATCCCCACTACAAATCCCCAGTAGAGCAAATCTATCTTTATAGATGCTTCGAATTACGTCTCCCCTTGAATTTATGTCCATCTCTTTTATCCTCAGTTGGGATACTCAGGAACTTATTCCTTCAATAGAAGTACGACGAACGAATACGGGAAGTGACAAATACTATACTATCAAACAAGACGGGAACGAGTTCCTCATATTCTTCAGCAACGAATCGGGATTTATTTTCCCTAGCCAACAGTTGTTATACAAAGATATCCGGACGCTTCAGGCCGCATGATTCATACATACATCATTTACATCATACCATGGCATATCCATAAGTGCATAATACATTTACTTAGATGCACCATGCCATGCATGCATACATATTGCATAAACTAACATTTTCCTTGCAGGATGGTTATATACAGATAAAATACTATCAACAATTCACAACAGGTCAGAAACGATCTATACGAAGATCTAGTGCTGATACTTAATCATTACTCAAGGTGTCCTTGGATAGTAGGCAAACGGTCTATACGAAGATCTATTCCCTAGTCCAGGATGTTTTCAGGAGAGTTAATCCTGATACTCTTTTGTCCTCGGATAGTAGGCAAACGGTCTATACGAAGATCTATTCCCTAGTCCAGGATATTTTCAGGAGATTTCATCCTGACACTCTTTTGTTCTTGGATATTAGGCAAGATCTATTCCCTAATCCAGGATATTTCCAGAAGAGATCATCATCACGAAGATTTATTTCTACTGGTTTATTCAACAATTCAAAACAGTTCAGAGACGATCTATACGAAGGTCTAGTGCTGATACTTAATTCAGAAAGAAATCGCCACGAAGATTTGGTTCTGACACTTAAATTAAAAGTATGTTCTTAGATACGATTCAGAGACGGCCTATACGAAGACCTAGTACTGATATCCAGTATCAACATCAAGATATTATCACCTCCTGATATTATGGATGGCATCTATAAGCCCATCTCCAGTTCTTCCAAGTGGCATCTTCAAGCCCACTTAAGCATATACAACCAGTCATCAGTGTTACTTTACGCACCGGCGAGTGCAAATTTTTGGGCTTTTGTGTTCAATCCCCTTCAACCTTCCAAGTCACGAATGGCACACAGGCCAATCTATCTCCTCAGGTTTCAGAAAATTGAACAGGGGCAGCTGTTGCACCCCAAAATTTGCCCTCTATTTTTAACTCTAACCAATTTTTTGTTTCACATTCATTTGCATCATCTTCATAGCATAACATTTTTTTCTGTCTTAATATTAGCCGGAATAATTTCTCGGAATTTACAAACAGACTGGTCAAATTAACTTTTTAACTGTGCCTAAAATTAGTCAACGAAAAAATGTCAAGTTTAAGTTTGCAAATGTCGGTAACATTAATCTGCGGTTCACGTGGTTTAATTTGACATGGTAAAAATATTTTTACGACTATTTTTGGTCATATGTTGATCAGTATGAGCAGTTTAAACGGTCATAATTTTTATTTCAAAATCCGACCAAACGCTGTATTTTTCCGAGTCATTTATTTCGCGCTGATTATTTTGACATGTTCATTTTATTTTTTCGAGCATTTTGGTGCCCGACTTTTATTTTAATTTTTTTTAATTTTTTTTTGAGTCTATTTATTTTTATATTAGGTCTAGAATAAATAAATAGGTTAATTAGTTTTTATTTTAATTTTAACTATTTTAATTATTTAACTTTATTCAGTTTTTAATTTAATATTGGGTTTCAAAATAAACTTAGGCCCATTATCATTAACCTAATTTGTTCCTATATATATTTACTAGCATGACTGATAGAGGGAGGCCGAAAGACAGAACAAAAAAGAGAAACTGAGAGTGGCTGATCTATACTATCGTACACACAGTTTGGTAATAGTTTATATATGATATATACTTTATCTATTTTGTTGATATATTTGTTACTGTGTTTCAAATACATGTTCATATATGTAACTAGTGTGTTAAATATATATATATTTCTATTTTATGTTATAATTTGATTATGTTTTCGGATCGGATCGTGTCAATACGCCATTTTCACATATACGTGTATGAGGCGTGACATTTGTGTTATCCGATCCAGTTGCGATGATCGCAATTTTGCGCTAGCAACGCCGTTGTTTTTTTTAATTCATTTTTTTTATATATACATATATTTAGATCTGCACATATTTTTTTCATAACTAACTACCCTGATTTTTCCTAAACCCTGACAATTTCGCCACAAACTCTAAATTTCAAACCTAAAACTTTAACCGTGTTGTTTCCTCTAAACCATAAACCTTTTCTTAAACCTTAACAAACCTTATTGTTATTTCCTATTTTCGCTCATATTTATGTTATTCATACACTGTAACTGCTTCTCCCTTGTAATATTTTAAGTTTTAACTTGTAATATTTTCAGTTTTACTTTTCGCCATCTTTATTATGTAACTGCACCAAAGCGTTGTAATAATTAGGGTTTTATTTTCTGCCATTGATTTTCTGCCATTTATTTTCTGCCATTTTATTTTTCTGCCATTTAAATTCCTGCCATTGATCCTATATTAACTGCGTGGTTTAGTAATGTAGGGCGTGAAAACCTACTAAATTAATTATTTAATATTTTTCTATAACCTTTATATTTTTGTAAATAAATAATAGATACTAACTATTTTAATAACTTTTTTTTATTACTTACTTATAATAATAAATCCTTATATATTTTGTAAATAAAATCTGATTGACCATTTTTCTAATTGAATAATAATAATAAACCTATTAATCTAATAATTTGATATTTTCTATAATCTTTATTTATTTTGTTAACTAACTTAATATTTTTCATATAACTCTTTTATTTTATAATTTGTACATTAATGTATTTTAAATTCTTTTATTATTACTAATTTATTTTAAACTCATATTTTTCTAATAACTTCTAAAAAATCTAACTTGTTTAACCTAAAATAATTTCTTTTAAAATTCTAACCTTTTTATTATCACTTTATTATTATTGTTATTTTATTATTGCGTTATTACCATTGTTTATTTATTATTTTATTATTATTTGCTTTTATCTATTCTATTTTTGCTTCATTATTTTCCTTATTTTAATTTGTTTTATTTATAATATTAGGAACAAATGTATAGGTTGTAAATTTATTCTTTCTCGCCTGATTATTATGTATCTGTCCCATAGCCATGTAATAGTTTAGGAATTTATTTTTCTTGCTTTTATTTTTGTAAATATTTATTGCGTGGTTAGTAATTTAGGGAGTGCAAAAAACTAACTGTAAATAATTGAACTTAGAAAATTAAATTCAAGACAAATATCTGAAAAATAACACTCACACACGTAAGTCGATCTTTGATCGCCATCTGTACTTCCTAGGGTATTCCTCTTGGTTGCCTTCTTTAAATGGTCAAGTCCCTCGAAAATAGGGGTGTCTTAAGCAAAGTCCCTTCAAACAGAAAAATCATCAAGTCCCTATAAACTTAAAAGATCAAGTCCCTACGAGGTTGCCTACGATATAATGATCTTGTCCCTTCGGTAAATATGATGATAGTCCCTACGAGTTGCTAAAGACACCCCTTATGTTGCCTTCATTGACCATACGATGACCCTACGCCCGTCCCTTAAACACATCCAAGGTAATGACTACCTATTCCTTAATAATAGGGACAGTCTTACCATTGAAGAATATACGAGAAAACGAAAGACTTAATCTAGGGTAGGTATCTCATAGTTACTTGCTCACACTTTTCAAAATTACTTTTACACCTCACAATTTCTAAACTAGGCTTTGTATACACCCATACGAGGGTCATTACTAAGTACTTAAAGAAATTTTTCTAATCACACACTACACTCTTGCAAACAAACAAAGTGAGCTAAGTAACTAAGAGCCCATGGATAACCATGGATATAAAGGGTGCTAATACCTTCCCTTTGTATAACCTACCCCCCGAACTCAAAATCTTTTTAAGGTCTTTCCTGTTCTTTTATGTCCTTTCCTTTTGGATAAAATAAAAGTCGGTGGCGACTCTTGTTATCCGCAACATTTAACTAAAGTCAGTTCTCCCACCGTGTTACAGGTTTGATCTGAGCTTTGGACTTAGAATTAGACAACATTCCATGAGCAAAAGGACTTGGCCAATGCCAACATTTCTTAGACCCAGTTATTGTGATTTGAGCTTTCATCTGATACAAGTATTGAGATCCACTTGAATTCATATGCTACATGGTCTTAATGCAACTGTTATTTTGGTCTCATGCTACACCTTATTCTAAGCAAAAATCAAGAAGTATTTCATATGATACATGAGAAGACTGTCAGCTATGGATCTGCTTGCATGGATGTGGCCATCTTTATTTGATGCCTTGCTCTTCATATTGCTAATTTCTTGCTTATTATTGCTTGATTCAAAGTCCAAAGGGAATGTGGGTTTTCTATATGACATTCTTGTTTGTTGGATTGCATCCCATTGGTCAGGTCTTTTCAACTCTTAACTTTTAATTTTATGCTTAGGATTAGTCTCTTCATCTCCACTCACTTCTTAAATTTCAAAATCTCTCCCTCTTTTTCAAAAAAAAACTTTCTTTGTTTGTGATTTCAAAACTTAGACCTTATTTCAAATTATAAACTTTGGCCTTATGCCATTGCAGTTTTAAAAATCTCTTCTTAAATCAAACTTGTAAATGAATCTAACCATATTGACTTAAAATTTCAAAAGACAAAAAGAACTAACACTCATTCAAACTTTTGGGTCCTTTGTGCCTCTTTAAATTTAAACTTTGTTATAAACAATCCACTCATTTTGAAATTGATACCACGAACTACGAGGTTTTATCCCTTATTTTTATATTGGTACGTAGGCACGATTCTGAAGGTCTTGTCAAACACAAAAATATAATTAATGAATTCTTTTCTCATTCCCACACTATGTTTGTTTCAAACGTCTTTATACCTAAACACATACACATAAAAAAAGGGCTCCCTAGGAGTACCTAGGACACTTTGGGTGCTAACACCTTCCCTCTGTGTAACCAACCCCCTTACCTGTAATCTCTGGCATGTTATTAGTTTTGATTTGAAAACTTCTTATCTTTGGGTTTTGTTCGTACTTTTCCCTTTTCCTTTGGAAACAATAAAAGCGCGGTGGCGACTCTAGTTTTACTGACGTTAAGTTTATCCATAGCTTAATGGTCACGAATTTCCCACTACAACACTTACTTCAGCATCAACGAATATAAGCTCTATGTGCTCTTTGTTGTTAGAAATTACAGTTCATTTGTGGTGTACTTTTACTGCAACTTTCCATAACTCTTTTGTCTGATCAATATCATTTATTTTCTCAAATGGCCTTGCCATTACTTCCAGCCTGCATTTTTCAGTCTGGTCATTAGTTTCATAAATACAACTTCAACTTTAACACTCTATATGATATACTATAAAACAATAACATCGGCAATTTAAGCACAACCACCTAAGTTATTCTGTAGATAAATAATTTAGTTCATACATTATACAACAACAAAATCAGCAACTTTTTAACTTCAAATATGGTAAAATATACATGATAGGGATCCAAACTTCAACTTAAACACTTTTTATCATATACTAAAAAACAATGATATCAACAATTTAAACAGAACCTTTAAAGTTGTTGTGTAGAAAAATAATTTATTTCATAAACAATACAACAACAAAATCATCAACTTTTTTACTTTGAGATACTTCACAAGAATGGAATTTAAAAAGAAATACATAAAGTTCATTAAAGACATTTTAGATGAAAAAGCATATGGTGGTGCAAAACCCAATAGATAACGTATTTCATACGAATAATAAAACAAAAATGTTGTTTCAAAACCCAATAGAACACTTTTTTCAGAGGAAGAAGAAAACGCATATGGTGGTTCGAAACCCAGTACACCATTTTCTTACCTTCGAAATCTCGGAATCGGGTGAATGAAGCAGACTAATGGAAAAAGTTCTTCTTGTATGACTATCGGAGAGAGATGGAAGAGAGGAGAAGTGAATATGGTTTCACCCCATCATATTTTCTTTTGACAGAGTGAAAAAGGGCATGGGTAGTAGTGATACATCTTTTGCATTGGAACCTGAAATCAGTTAACAATAAAACATATCTAGTTGGTTTGAAACAATAGTTCCATAACACCATCATATATGTGTATAATTTGAAACTAATTGATAATGCCAATGTGATTATGTCATTAGAAATGGGCGGATGGTTAGATAAAGCATTATTTAGACATGAAAAGCCCCTAAAATGATGTAGTGACATTTTTATAGATAAGGACAAAAATGATTTTTCCAGAATATCTAATTTTCTTATATAATAGATACTTATACTACCTTATATTGTTTGCTATGGAGTGACCAATTTTAGTTTTTTCTTTATAAATAAAATATTAAATTTTATTATGAGTTAATTTTATTATTGTATCAACCACAAAAATATAACTAATAATTGTTTATTTTACTTATAATTTATTAACCACTAATCCACTATTTTATTAACTAATAAAATATATAATATTAATCATTTTCAAACATTAAATTATGAAGTATACTAACTTTATTTTATTACTTAATTTTCTTTTAATGTTTGAGAACATATTGGCCAAATTATAAATTATATTAACTAAAGTTAATTTATCACATAATAAATTTCTTTTTTAAGGTCGGAACACCTAATAACCAAATTATGAATTATATCAACTAATTTATTATACTCAATTAATCAAATCTTATTTTTTCAAAAGACTAATTTTTAAAGTCAAAACGCATATTAACCCATCTATTAATTACACTAACCAAGTTTTTATAATTATGATTGAAATGTTCTACACTTTTATCGTTAAAAAAACACGATTTTTTAGTAACGTCATACAACATGGTAATTATGTTGAATATTAAAAAATTTAAAAATAAGTGATAAAATTTATGAGTAATATATTATTAAATGATATAATTAAGAGGCTGAATTGTTAAAAAAAATAGTTAAAATTATGAGAGTGAACAAATAATTTTATTTTATTTATTTATTTAAAAGGCAATGGAATTAACTAACAGAGTACAAGGAATACTCAAACCCTTATAAAATGAGATGAAATTACATTCTCCTCAGACAGTTAGAAGGAGAATTAAATTAATCAAAAAAAAGTACAGTAGGTAAACTAAAATCTACCCCCAACCAACTCCACGAAAGATACTTGATCGCGCAAATCGAATCATCGACCGAGAAGGCTTTGCCTCTGAAGATGAAATCATCACTTCCCCTCCAAATCTATCACACATTAGTTGTCCACATGGCTAAATCCACATTATCACCAACCTCCATCTTAAAAGAGATATCGAAGTTAAGAAAAGAATCAATGCAATCGACATCAAGCAAAAGCTCAAAACCCACCCACCTCTCAACACCCCTCCACACATTCACAACAAAAACACAGTTGTGGAAGAGATTAAGCAAAGATTCTTCTATGCCACTACAAAGAACACACAAAGAAAAGTTACCTCAGACATAAATTCTTCTCTTAACTAGTTGATCCTTCGTAGCCAACCGATTCAAAAACATTATCCAAAGGAAGATATGGATATTAGAAGGCAACTTAGACCTCTACACCCCCTTAAGAGCTACTACAAGATTATCTTCGACCACTCCAGACTGATCTTCCAGTTGCATCGCAACATAACAAGAGCTTACTGAAAACCTGCTAGCTGAAGATAGACCCCACAGATAATTGTCTTTCGCCTCGGCATTTGGAGAACAATTCTGCAGGAGGAGATATAGCTCCTCTCTCTCCTTGAAAGGCATTGAATCAGAAGCAAAGCCAAGAAGAGGGATATCCCATTTCCACCCAGTCTCACTCCACACTTATCTTAGGTAAAGTCGCATACACGAACAAATAAGGGAAAAACCTCTTTCAAAGGAACCTTAACCAACCACTTAAAACACCAAAATGACATATCACTGCCATTATCCAAAGAACACACCAGGTTGTCAACAAAAGGATCAGAGAGAGCAACCTCATCAGTACACAAGGAAGATAAATCACGCCACCAAATCGAATTCGCCTTCCTACCTCCAGGCCCTGCCACATTGCATATCTCCAAAGCCAAACTAGAACACGAACATCTATGCTCGATAGTCCCTTTCCGAAAAGTATTCTTCTCCGTTAAAAACCTCCATTTCCATTTGAGCAGCAAAGATTTGTTGAAGATAGAAATATCCTTAATACCTAGACCACCCTTCTCTTTAGACATACAAACAGACTTCTAGATAACTCAATGAAACACATCTACCACTAGAACCTCCTCCCCAAATAAATTTACTTTGAATCCTGACTATCTCCTTGAGAACCTTAACTAGGGCCCTTATAAAATGACAACGAGAAAATATGCATGCCATTCAAAACCGAATTGATTGATAGCACTCTGGCAACTAAAAACAACTTTCTACCATTCCAAACAACAAAATGAATTCTAACGTTATCAATCACATGGTTCCACATCTTATCCTTCATAGGAACTTTAAAGGAAGATAATTGATACCGCAATGAAGGAAGATAGAGGATGCTTCTAAGAAATCAGACCTCAAATTAACACCACTAATACTGCTTTTGTAGAAATTGACCTTCAGACACAAAATCAACTCGAAACCTCTAAGCAAGGCTTTGATACACCACATATTATCCCAACTACTATCAGCAATGAAAAGAGTATCATCTGTGAACTGAACTATGATATAAGTAAAATCTTCACTCACCTTGAAACCTTTGTACAAGCACGAGTCTACCGCTTTCTTCGTCAACCTAGTAAGGCCTTCCATGACTAGAATGAAAAGGAAAGGAAACAATGGGTCTCCTTTCCGCAACCCTTTTCCCACCTCAAAGTCCAGAGTAGCACTAATGTTAATCAGAATCGACGTTGAACCTTTGAAAACAAGGGTCTCCATCCACTTTCTCCATCTTTCCTTGAAATTCATTTTGGATAGAAGGAATCTCAAAAAGTCCCAACTAACATAATCATAAGCTCTCTCAAAATCAACCTGCATAACCATACACTCCCTTCTCGGCCTCTTGGAAAAATCCAACAATTCGTTGACCACAACCACACCATTGGAAATGCTCATACCAGAAACAAAAGCGAACTGCTCTACCAAAATGATAGATCCTATTATCCTCTTCAACTACAATGCCTTCGACAAAGTAGGGTTAATGTAGAACTCTGAGACAAAACGAACGATATCTTCCTTAATCGTCTCCCAAAAATCCTGCAAAAAAGAAAAACTAAAACCTCTAGGCCCATGACTCTTGTTGCCATTACAACTCCACACAACTTCCTTGGTTTCTTCTACTGAGAAAACCTCCTCCAAACTCTTACTATCTGCTTCAGAGAACTTAGGCAACTCCACTCCATCGAGCACTAGTCTAGATCTATTATTCTCCTGAAAATTATCCATGAAGAAATGACTAAAATCTCTCTTAATCTCTTCCATTCCACCTTCCTGCCATTAGAGGTATTAACAAAAGAAACACAATATCTTCTAAACCTTTCCTTCATCGATCTATGGAAGAATCCAGAGTTACAATCTCCCTCCTTCAACCATAGCAACCTCGACTTATGCCTCAAAAGACTCTCCTTTAAGTAAAGATGATTCCAAAATTCCGACACAACTAAAACCCTTCACGACATGAAATCCTCAAAAGAGGGATCAACAAGACTTCCAGCCAAAGAATCAAGGGCATACAATTTATCCACTGCCTCTTCCACCTTTAAATCAATCCAACTGAAAACCTCGATATGCCTGTAAGACCCCAATTTTGTCCCTAAGATCCCTCATGGCATCATATCATATCATTGCCTCAAGGATCATTGTGCACCTTTGCTTCCCTCCTAGTGGGTGGGTTATCTTGTGAGTGTGGTTCTTGATCACCAAGCATGTATTGCATTTGTGTATCATTGCTTTTCATCTGTCTATTAACCAAAAGTACAAAAATATTGTCATCTAACCATGTTACTTGCAGATGAAGCAAGCTAGGTCAAAACAGTCAAATCAGTCATTGAGCAATAGATGGTGGCCATTCTTGAAGAATTTGGGCACCATGATCATTCATCAAGAGTCCATATGAGTTGTGACATCATTTTGAATCAAGATCTCAAGTGGTAGGGGCTTGGAATCCATCAGAATATGGTTCAGTCAACCAAAACCCTAGCAAAGTCAACTGTGGTCAACTGTGCATTTAATCAGTGATTTAATGGTGGGAATTGGTTTGAGAGGTCTCATTCATGTCCATATAAGCCTCATATAACATGTCAAACATCCACAGTGAAGAATTTGAGGTCAGACAAAAAGTTTCCAAAAATAGTAAGTTGACCTGTAATTGGAATTTGCCAAAAATGGAAAGTTCTTCTCCTCAAAATTACTTCATCATACAAGCTTCAAATGAATTTTTGTCCAACATGAAAGTTGAAGATCTTGTTCTCCCATTTCCAAAAAGTCCAAGAACACTCATTTCTCATGTGTGGTTGGCAAGTTATGATCAAATCATTCTCAAGAATTTTTGAACTTCAAAGTGAGATAACTTCCAAACCATTTGGCCAAATTGAGTGAGGTTTTTTGCTACAAGTCACATTTGATATGCTCTATCCAAATCCTTCATCACATTTCACCAAAAATCATCCAATCAAAATGGCCTTTTTCAAGTGCATTGAATTAAAAAGAGAGGGGTGAAAAATTGACTTTCAAATTAATCATTGTCTACACTTTCTACCATTTGCAATTGTTCAAAAACCAAATTTTGGATGTGTTTAGGCCCATTTTCGCACTGTAGCATGCCATGCACATGCAACTTGAGTTTTTTACCAATTGACCAAAACACCTTCATTTAAGCTAATCTCATTTACCACTTCATTAACCAAGCTTAGGCATTGTTAATCAGAGTATATATTGCACATTTCAGACTGGAAAACCCTAGCCACATTTTACAAAACTCAGATTCAAACATTTTCTCTCAAAAAACTCTCATCCTTCACTTGAATTTTTCTGGAAAATTGTCAAAGAATTCGTGCCTTGGTTCATTGTGCCATCATCTACCAACATTTTTGGAGCTTTGGCAAGCATCATTTCATCACTGTAAAGCAAAGAACAGCATTGTTCCATTGGACCTCTCAAATGGCAGCTTTTGATTTGGACATCACCAAGCAAGTTTGAGCCACGATTCTCCCTCTATTCATCATCTGGAACTTGAAGGAACATCTGTTTCTACTTTCCACAGCCAAACAACCACGAAATCCACACTGTTTTTCAAATCAGGTGAACTTTCGAATCTTGCTATTCTTAAAATGTTGACATGCTTTGGATAGATCTTGCCTTGCTGGTTATACTGAACTTTAAATCGTGAAATTTCATCGAGTATTGTGGAAGTTATGTTGAAATGAAATTTGATGTTTAGATGTTATTCTGCTCGATTCATCCTTGTTAGTTCGAATTAGGGTTAATGATGGTTGTATTGATGATGTACATGATGAGATGAACACAATGATATATCGTTTGTTGATTTTGGTTACAATTTGTTCTTGCTGAAGAAATCTGGAAAAATATTGAAGAACACGGTTAAAACCCTAATTTTCCTTGCCAAAACCCGTGTTTGATCTTCGCTGAACCATTTCTGCATGCATTCCCGTGTTTTTGGCCATGAAGCGAATCAGAACGTGACACGCCCTTAAGTGAAACGCGGCGTTTCACTTAAGGGACCAGATATTTACCAATATGCCATTGCCGTGTTATTATTTAATTAAATCATTTTCTTTTTTCAATATTTATTTCATTTTGTATGCCAATCTTCAAAAATTCATCAGTTCTTCAATATTTGTCCAAATTTGATGGGATTTTTGTGAAATGCTCCGCATGATCTCTAGTTTATTATGGTGATTTTTCCAGATTTTTTGCACGAGTAGATTTTAAAAATGCCTAGGGTTTGTTCATGTGTGTCCATTTTGTGTATGCCATGCCATTTTGCTTGTGAAATGATGATACTTAATCCAATGAGGCTGAAAACTTTTGTGCTTAAACTAGACATGCTCATGGTGATTTTGGTGTAGAGTTTGTGATTTTATCATTGCTGGTTGATGAGATATGATTTTTTGAATAGAGGTGTGACAATTTGTGTCACACCATTCATGTCCAACTTCATGATTTTAATTACCATGCTTATTGAACTCAAAATGGTCTGGATTTTTGCATGAATATACTTATGGATGTTGAGAATACACGTGAACTTTTCTGGAATTATTGATGGCATTTCCTATTTGATTGGAATTTTCTCCCCTGTTTGGTCATTTGTTGACTTTTTGTGATACATGTTTGTATTTGGTTTGTGAAATTCTGGTTATTAATTGGATGGATGTGAAATTTGGCATGCGTAATGTAGACATCTTGAAGTTTATCATGGCTTTGGTCCCATTCATTTATCGTGTTTTGTTTCTGTTTTATGATTAATTGAAGTTGGTGCATGTTTTGATGCTTTGCATGAGTTTGCTTGAACTTGCTTTGACTTTCTGATTTTCATTGACCTACTTCCTTTGATCCAAATGAGCTGAAATTTGGTATGCTTATCATGTTTTGGATGATGTTTGATCATGAATTATTTGAGGATTTATTGAAATGTTTGTGATTGGATTTGAGTGGAGTCTTTCTGTTGACTTCTTTGAGGTTCTATTTAACATGCTTTGACCTAATTTGTTTGTGAAATGATAATGATGAATGATATGAATGTGAAACCACTTGGGTTTGTTTCTTAATTGCTTGAACTTGATTTTTGATAGCTTTCACTTGCTGTTTTGGATTTTTTATCTCCTTTTGACCCTAGGCTTGTCCTAGTGGTCTTGTTTCTCATGTTTGAAGTTTGCTTTTCAGGTTAAGAAGCAAATGCTTCAAGGAGATTAATGCAAGTTGCTTGAGTTTGATTGATTATCATGAACTAACTTGTTTGTTTTGTAGGATGTTTAGCTCATATGCTTTGAGCTTTGTGCTTTGCACATGGGATTACTTATGTTGACTGTTGATCCTTATCTTATATTGGTTTTGAATTTGAGTTGTATACTGATTTTATTTGATTGATTTCAGGTACCATTAGTTGCTAATAGTTCTTTGAGAACTTGCATTGCTTTGCTTGATAGCATTTGCATCGAGGTAGAATCTCTTGTCCTCATGTAGTCTGGAAGACCTGGCCTGTTACTTGGCCAGGCAACTGTCTGAAGTCCTCCTTAAGAGGCGATGTTTGTGCTTGTTTACTTTTGTCCCAAGCAGGAAAAGTCCTTTAAATAAGGCAATTGGTAGAATCCAAGAGATATGTAACCTATCTCCTACTATTCTGTGTGTCACTCACCTTGCTCACACCACATGTGTTGATGCATAGTGAGTAAAAACCCAAGATCTATCGAGTCTAACTTGTGGAGAGAGTTCCTACCTTCTGAACTCCCACACCTTCTATCATTTGAAACTCTCCCTGACCAGGGATAAGAGCATGAGGCACACCCCTCATATCCTTTCATCTGCTTCACCTTGGCTCTCAATGTCAAGGTTAAGAGCACCATTAACCCTATTCCAGTTGGCTTCAATGCCTAACCCTTTGTATGAGCCTAATTGTTTGGTTATAGAGTGTGTTGAATGACTTTGGTTGATTGATTGCTCACTTCATATGCACATGTTTGCTTGTATGATTTGTGCATTTATCATCATTAATTGCTCATTAGTGCATGATCATTTCATTTGTCTTTGTGACATATCCTTGTTGATTGCCCATTGAGGACAATTGTAAGACCACTCATTGGCCATTGTTCCTATGATATGGAAGTGAGTATAAGACCATTTCATTGGCCACTCATTTTCTCTTTGCTTGATGCATTTGTTTGTTTTATGTGAGGATGCAATTGTAAGTCCATGTAATTTGGCATTTGTTTTCCCATGATCATATGTTGGAGGTTAGAGTAAGCCCAGATAGATTGGCATCTGACATCCAAGTGTTTGCTTTGTTTTTGTTGGAGATTGGTATAAGCCCAGATAGATTGGCATCCGGTATCCACTTTTTATTCCTTTGTTGAGGAGATTGGTATAAGTCCATAGAGTGGCCTCTGATATCCAGTTTTGTTTTAGGAGATTGGTATAAGTCCAGTGATTGGCATCCGGTATCCGCTTTCGTTGACTTTCTTCCTTTGCTTTGCTTGTTCGTTATTGCTCATTGCCTATTCCAAAGGACACACTTGAATCATCTGCTATATGATTTCAAGAGGTGAGCCTTCTAAGAAGTTTTACACTCCATCTTCATCCATTCATCCCTCTTTGTCCTAAACCTTTTCACACATTGCTTTCAAAACTTGAGATAAATATTGTGCAAACATCTTCATGCTTTCAAATTAGAAACCTGGACCCCAAGTCCTTGACTTTTCAAACTCCATTTCATAATACTTCTTTTGAATCAATCTTAATCATACTTTGACCCTCCTTTTGTGAATAATCATAATCAATTAACTTCACCCATTCAATTGTTTTGTGGCTTTGTCCATTACTGTTAAGTTTTCATACATTAGCCATAGGTTTGATTTATCCTAGTTGGTTGATGTTAATCTCACCTATTTGTCCTTAGTTGATTGAATTGTAAGTCTTCCTTGCTTATTATAGGGTTAACCCCTCACTAGCAAGTTGAAGCTTTTCTCACATGGTGGACTCGTTGTTGTATAAGGTTGAGTTTTCTCCCGTGGATAACGTAAGACCTTAGGGCTTGTGTTTAAAATTGAATCCACTAATTTTTGGAAATCTTTTAGCCGAACTACGGCGTTTTGATCCTTTACCTTTCATGGAAAGGTACGTAGGCAACGGGTTCATCCGTTCAAACACAAAAACAATAAAAATTGTATATTCTTTTCTCATCATCCCAATCATGTTTGCACAATAAATATTTCATAACAAATAACAATTTAGTACAACAAGTGTGAAAAGGGCTCCCTAGGAGTACCTAGGACGTTTTGGGTGCCTAACACCTTCCCATTGCGTAATTTACCCCTTACCCAGACTCTCTGATCTTTTCATTAGTTTTCTATGTGTAAAACTTCTTAGGCTTTTGTTCGCTTTTTAGCCAGTCCTTTGGATAAATAAAAGTGCGGTGGCGACTCGATTTCTTTGTATGCTTTGCTTATGATTTAATCAATAAACCATATAGCGACGAATACACCGCTACAGAAAAGTGGCGACTCTGCTGGGGATCAATCCTTGGTAGTATTGCCTACTTTTCACCCTTGTTGTGTGCTATATTGTTATTTGTTATATAACATATTTTTGTACCATTTGGGATAACTGTATTGATTGTAATGTTTGAATTGCTTGATATACAATTGCTGTTTGCTTTGGTGATCTCTGTGAGATGAGTTCTATACCCGAACTCGAGTGCACTCTAGGATAGGAGAATGGCATAGTCTTGTTGACTGGTGTGGAGTATTCCTTAGCCAGTTGACTTGCGAGTCCATTCACTTGGTGGAGGTCATGTTGGATTAATAATGTCACACAAGTTATTTGTGGTTAGGCATTATTCTTTCAATCATGTGCCACAGAAGCCAAGGACCGTAGTTTACCAAGCCCATCTTGGCCTATTTTTAGGACGTAGTGCGGAGGTCGTTCAGATGTAAGTTCTGATGCGATTGTTACGCGATACTACACTCATAAGAGTTTCTCTTGAGAATATTCTTGGAATACGAGTATTCGTTCCTCCGATAATATTCGAAAGATGGAACGATGATTATGGGAACCTCTGGTAGAACATGTCTGGCAGGTTTAAACCCTAGTACACTCCCTTTGGGTGGTTCTTAACCGAGACTCCATGCTCGTGACTCTCAACAAACCCGTGATTCGTGGTTGAGTCGTTCAGATAACCTTAATATCAATGGAACCTGGGTGTTGATCAGGTGTAAAACCTAAATCCCCCAAAACGGATGGTTGATATTAAGGATGTTTGAGCCGGTTCATGTACCGTTAATATCAATGGAACTTGGGTGTCGATAAGGTGAAAACCTAAATCCACCAAAATGGATGATTGATATTAGGGATACAATGAGTTTTCCCATGACCTTTGCTTGGTGTGACTTGTTTGATCCTTGAGTGTGATTGTTGCATTCATGCACTCATGCATTCATCTGCACTTCATGTCATCAGAGCAAAAAAAAGAAAATTTTCAAGGAACTTAAAAGGGTTTATTTGCAAAATTTTCAGACATGGAAAGACCAAAAAGGCATACGAAGAAGTACAGCTTTAAACAGCCTGATGTGAAAGAGTTAAGGAATCTGACATCTTATGTATTAGATCCCTTGGGTTTCAAAGCTCGCTATGGGAAGCTTCTGCCTCTGCTGACTACTCAGGTCATGAAGGGTTGATGAGTACTCTGGCTCAGTTTTATGATCCGCTGTATCACTGCTTCTCTTTCCCGGATTTCCAGTTGCTGCCTACCTTGGAGGAATATTCTCACCTTATTGGGATTCCGATTCTGGATCAAGTGCCGTTCAGTGGCCTAGAGAGTATTCCGACTGCTCGAGAGATTGCCAACTTGTTGCACATAGATGAAGATTTGATTAGGGCTAACCTGACTACCAAAGGCGGAATTCAGGGTTTTCCTTCCGAGTTCCTCGTTGCTCAAGCTACCTTTTATGGGAAGGCCATGAGTGAGGATGCCTTTGAGGCTTTGTTTGTGCTGCTCATCTATGGATTGGTGTTGTTTCCCAATTTCGACAAGTTCGTGGACATGAACGCCATTAGGATCTTCTCAGTTCTTAATCCCGTTCCGACTTTGTTGGGTGATGCCTATGTCTCTTTGCATCTGAGGAACACAAAGGGTGGAGGAGTTATTGTCTGCTGTCTACCTCTGCTGTACAAGTGGTTTATTTCGCACTTGCCGCAGACAGTTGCTTTCAAGGAGAACAAGGGATGTCTACGGTGGTCTCAGAGACTTATGTCTCTCACCAATGATGATATCACTTGGTATGATCGCGTGTATGATACCGTCCAGATCATTGACTATTGTGGTGAATTCCCTAATGTGCCTCTTCTTGGCATATGTGGTGGGATCAGCTACAATCCCATTCTCGCACGACGTCAGCTTGGGTTCCCCCTGAAGGATAAACCTCATAACATTCTGTTAGAAGGTGTGTTCTTCCAGGAGGGTAAAGATCCCCAAGGCCTGAAAGCCAGATTTGTCCGTGCTTGGCGCAGTATTCACAAGAAGAGTAGGAACGAGTTGGGTCCAAAGAACTGCATTGCTTTGGAGCCATACACCTCTTGGGTCAGACAGAGAGCTGCCGTGTACTTAATGCCATATGATCATCCGAGACCTACACCGTTGGATGTGGCTGGGCCTTCAACCCTCCCTACCCAACGTGTAGAGGAGTTGAGAGAAGAAGACCTTTCACGTGCTTGGATCCGTGAAAGAGAGGAATTACTTCAGCAGCTTAAGGAAAAGGACGCTATGATTGAGTTCCTCGAGAATCGAGTGATCGATGATCCGAACGACACTTGGACCTCTCTGCTTCCTCAGTCTTCCAAATTCTGGAAGAGGAGGTATGATCGACTTGCAAAGGAGAAAGCAGACATGGAAGCAGCCTATGAGAGAGAGATCAAGAAGCTGTGTACTTCTCGTCTTCCAGCATCCCGAGCTTCTAGGGATCCATAGGATGTTTATTTCCCTTTTCTCTTTGTAATGATCAAAAATGCTGTACTCCTTTGTCTCGATATATTGAATGAAATATTTTCCGTGAGAAATTAAAATGCTTTAACTATTCAAAATATTGCAAATAATACCCTAAGGGTTCCTTGAAAATAAAAAAAGCATCTGCACAAGCATTTCATGCATCATTTTTGCATAAGCAGGTACCCTTTGTTTTTGGTCTTCTTGTCCTAACTCTGTGTTCTTCATTTATTTTGAAGACAAGCTGACTCACCGGTAATATACTCGAGTCAATTCTGCAAGAGTTATGGAGCAGCTAGAACAAGAGAACAGAGAACTGAAAGAAGAGGTCGCCAGACTTGGCGCTTTGATGGAGCAACTCCTCGCTGCTCAAAATCAACCTGCTCAACCGCCTGCAACGCCTGCCCAGAGGGCGGTCATCTCAGAGGTCGTCACTTCGACTGTGCCAGTCAGTGCTCATCAGGTGCCCAATGCTATGCCAGCCGGATTCCCTTGGGGGATGCCTCCAGGTTTTATGCCTGATCGGCCTGCTCCAACTTTTGCTCACATGCCGGCATCTAGCCCGGTCCCTGTTGCCGCTCCTCCTGTCGTGCATACCATGCCAAGGGTAGACGACACCATCTATCACTCCGAGCCGTCTGAGGGCCCGGACGTTTATGAAAAGATGGACGCCATGAACGACCAATTCCTTGAGCTGAGAAAGGAATTGAGGACTCTTCGAGGTAAAGATTTGTTCGGCAAGTCTGCTGCCGAGTTGTGCCTTGTTCCCGGTGTGAAGATACCGATTAAATTCAAAGTACCTGACTTTGAAAAGTATAAAAGGAACACCTGTCCACTCGCTCACCTGGTCATGTACGCCAGGAAGATGTCTACCCAGACTGATAATGATCAGCTTCTGATTCATTATTTCCAAGACAGTCTGTCCGGTGCCGCGCTCAGATGGTACATGAGCTTAGACAGTGCCAATATCAGATCCTTCAACGACCTTGGCGAAGCCTTCGTCAAGCAGTATAAGTATAACGTCGATATGGCGCCTGACCGAGATCAACTCAGGTCCATGTCGCAGAAGGACAAGGAAACTTTCAAGGAGTACGCCCAGAGGTGGCGAGAGCTGGCAGCTCAGATTACTCCACCGCTGGAGGAGAAAGAAATGACCAAGATCTTTTTGAAGACTCTTGGCTCATTCTACTATGAGCGGATGGTAGCAAGCGCTCCCTCTGATTTCACCGAGATGGTGAACATGGGGATGCGTCTTGAGGAGGGTGTCCGTGAAGGACGATTGGCGAAAGATGAGAGCTCTTCTTCTAAACGATATGGGGCGTTTAAGAGGAAGGATGGGGAAGCGCATGTTGTGCAATCCCATCCCAAGCACAGAAGACCCTCTGCTCAGAGGAAGCCTGCACATCGTGCCGGTCATCAGCACCAGGTGGCTCATATAGCACCTGTCTTTAAAGACAATGCTCAGCAACATCAGTAATATCAGCATCAGCAACAATATCAACAGCCTCAGTACCAGCAACAACATCGTCCACAGCAACAGGCTTACCAGCCTCGTGGAAGTACAACCAATCAAGCTAACTTGAGTTATGATAGGAAGAAGATCAGCTTCGATCCAATTCCTATGACATATGCAGAGCTTTATCCTTCCTTGTTGGAAAGGAAATTGGTTTCTCCCAGGGATCCTCCGGCCATTCCTACAAATCCACAATGGTGGTATAAACCAGATCAGCATTGTGTTTACCATTTCGGTGCTCCGGGCCACAACATCGAGAATTTCTACCCACTCAAGACTAAGGTTCAAGACCTTATGAGATGTGGAATCTTGAGTTTTGAAGACTCAGGCCCGAATGTCACCAAGAACCCATTGCCTGCGCATGGGAAATCAGTTAATATGGTTCAGGAATGCCTTGGGAAGTACAAGGTCAGATATGTAAGCCACATTAGGCAGTCGTTGGTTGAATTACATCGTTTGCTGTGTCAGTACAGCTACTTAGAGCATAACCACGACAAGTGCCGCGTCTGCTCGGTTAACCGCTTGGGTTGCGATCAAGTACGAAGAGAACTCCAAAAGTTGTTGGATGAGGGTACCATTGAGATTCTGCAGAATCGCAACGTTGATGAAGACGAGCCTGAAGTGACTGTGATTTCACCAGTGTTCAAGCTGCCCGAGCCTGTTGTTATCCGCTATGATAGCAGCAAGTCGAAGGCTTCCCCTTCTTTGGTCATTAAACCTGCAGGCCCTGTGCCTTACTCTTCAGACAGAGCGGTACCGTTCAGATATAACCCTGTTGTTGTGCAAGATGGGGTAGAAGTGCCTTTACCTTCGACTTCCGTGACCAACGTCGCTGATGTAAGTGGGTTGACCCGAAGTGGTCGTGTGTTTTCTGCGCCTCCTAAGGCTGTTGCTTCTGATACGGTTGAGCGTCCGGTTGGGACCGCTGTTAATATTCAGAATCAGGCACGTGATGTTGCCAAACCATCCTCCTCTGTACACAAAACTCCTACTTCTTCAGTTGGCCCGAGTGGCATTGTAGATGAAGAATCTGATGAGATGCTGAGGCTCATCAGAAAGAGTGAGTACAACGTTGTAGACCAGCTTCTACAAACGCCATCCAAGATTTCCATTCTTTCTCTGCTGCTGAATTCAGAACCCCATAGGGAGGCTCTGCAGAAAGTCTTGGATCTGGCGTATGTTGATCACGATGTCACCATTGAGCAATTTGATAGTATTGTTGCAAACATCACCGCTTGCAACACTTTGAGCTTTTGTGATGCTGATATCCCTGAGGAGGGAAGAGACCACAACATGGCTTTACATATCTCCATGAATTGCAAATCTGATGCAATGTCCAATGTGTTGGTGGACACTGGATCTTCTCTAAATGTATTTCCAAAGACCACACTCTCCAGATTGTCATATCAAGGTCCTCCTATGAGGCAGAGTGGGGTTGTTGTGAAGGCATTTGATGGGTCGCGTAAGACAGTGATTGGGGAAGTTGATCTCCCTATCAAAATCGGACCAAGTGACTTCCAAGTTACCTTCCAGGTAATGGATATCCACCCATCTTATAGCTGTCTCTTAGGCAGACCATGGATTCACGAGGCTGGCGCCGTGACATCCACCCTACACCAGAAGCTGAAATTTGTCAAAAATAAGAAATTGGTTGTAGTAGGGGGAGAAAAAGCTCTCCTGGTTAGCCATTTGTCTTCTTTCTCGTACATTGACGCTGAGGATGAAGTTGGAACGCCATTCCAAGCTTTATCTATTGATGAACCAATCGAGAAGAAGTCTCCTTCATTCACTTCCTACCGAGATGCGAAGCTGGCCATTGAATGTGGTGCAGTTGCTGGATTAGGGAAGGTGATTGAACTTGAAGACAATAGATCCCGGGCTGGCATTGGCTACTGTTCTGGGGCATGTAATGAGCAAGGTTTGTTCACAAGTGGAGGATTCATCCATGATGATCAACCTGAGGAGGAAGCTGCTGCTATCTTGGAAGAGGATGCAGAGGACGTGAACAACTTCGTTATTCCTGGTGGTGTCTGCCACAATTGGGTCGCTGTAGATGTTCCTACAGTCATCCATAGATCAGAGTAATTGTTCACCTTGTTTAAAACCCTTCTCCCATGCCAAAAGGAGAAGTGATGACATTGTTGGCAAAGCATATATACAATGATGTTTTCATTCAATTAATGCATTGTTAAAACATTTGTTTTTCCTTTCGTTTTCACTTTTTGCTTTTTGCATGAAATCGGTGATCACAAAAAACCCATAAAAACAAGAATAAAAGCAATCTTTTTCATCTGCATAATGGTTTGCTTGTTTAAATTCTAAAAGTTTTTCATTAACCAAAATCATTATGCAGGTTGATCCTAAAACCCATTGAACATAATGATCCAACACCGTCTCCCAATTTTGAATCCCCTGTATTTGAGGCAGAGGAAGATGACGTTGAGGAGATTCCTGATGAGATTACCCGTCTCCTTGAGCACGAAGAGAAGATCATTCAGCCGCATCTCGAAGACTTGGAGACAGTCAACTTGGGGTCTGAGGATTGTGTTTGTCTGGTGAAGATTGGGGCACTTCTTGAAGGGTCTGTCAAGGAAGATTTGATCAGTTTGCTACGAGAATATTCAGATATCTTTGCTTGGTCCTATGAAGACATGCCGGGTTTAGATACAAATATTGTGCAACATTTCCTGCCTTTGAAGCCTGAGTGCGTGCCTGTGAAGCAGAAGCTCAGAAGAACTCATCCAGATATGGCAATGAAGATCAAAGAGGAAGTTCAGAAGCAAATTGATGCGGGGTTTCTGGTGACTTCTACATATCCTCAATGGGTGGCCAATATTGTGCCTGTTCCTAAGAAGGATGGAAAAGTCCGTATGTGCGTTGATTATAGGGATTTGAATAAGGCTAGCCCGAAAGATGATTTTCCTCTACCACACATTGACATGTTGGTAGACAATACAGCTAAATTCAAAGTCTTTTCCTTTATGGACGGATTTTCCGGATATAATCAAATCAAGATGGCACCAGAGGATATGGAGAAGACAACATTCATCACACCTTGGGGAACATTCTGTTATCGAGTGATGCCCTTCGGTTTGAAGAACGCCGGAGCCACGTATCAACGAGCTATGACTACCTTGTTTCATGATATGATGCACAAGGAGATAGAGGTCTATGTTGATGATATGATTGCTAAGTCCCGAACGGAAGTTGAGCATATTGAGCATTTGTTGAAGCTTTTTCAGCGTTTGAGGAAGTTTAAACTTCGCCTGAATCCGAACAAATGTACATTTGGAGTCCGTTCTGGCAAATTGTTGGGTTTTATGGTAAGCGAAAGAGGTATTGAGGTTGATCCTGCAAAGGTCAAAGCAATACAAGAGATGCCTGCACCCAAAACTGAGAAGCAAGTCCGAGGTTTTCTTGGCCGTTTGAATTACATTTCCAGATTTACATCCCACATGACTGCCACATGTGCGCCGATATTCAAGCTTCTTCGGAAAGATCAGTCTCATGATTGGACCGAGGATTGCCAGAAAGCTTTCGACAGTATCAAAGAATATATGTCTGAACCTCCGATATTGTCTCCGCCGGTGGAAGGAAGACCTCTGATCATGTATTTGACAGTTCTTGAAGACTCGATGGGTTGTGTACTCGGTCAGCAAGATGAATCGGGGAAAAAGGAATTTGCTATATACTACCTCAGTAAGAAGTTTACTGATTGTGAGTCTCGGTACTCTATGCTTGAGAAGACGTGATGTGCTTTGGCTTGGGCTGCTAAGCGTTTGCGCCAGTACATGATAAATCATACAACTTGGTTGATATCCAGAATGGATCCAATTAAGTATATCTTCGAGAAGCCTGCTTTAACTGGGAGGATTGCCCGTTGGCAGATGTTGTTGTCTGAGTATGATATTGAGTATCGAGCTCAGAAAGCTATCAAAGGTAGTATCTTGGCTGACCATTTAGCGCACCAGCCGATCGAAGATCATCAGTCTGTTCAGTATGACTTCCCTGATGAGGAAATTCTGTATTTGAAGATGAAAGATTGCGATGAGCCTACACTTGATGAAGGTCCGGAACCTGGTTCCAGATGGACGATGGTGTTTGATGGCGCTGTTAATCAATATGGAAATGGAATTGGGGCAGTGATCATTACTCCTCAAGGTTCACACATTCCGTTTACAGCAAGGCTAACTTTCAAATGCACGAATAATATGGCAGAGTATGAAGCCTGTATCATGGGACTTGAAGAATGCGTTGATTTGAGAATCAAGCATCTTGATGTGTATGGTGATTCGGCCCTGGTTATTAATCAGATCAAGGGTGAATGGGAGACAAATCAGCCAGGTCTCATTCCGTACAGAGATTATGCAAGGAGAATTTCAACATTCTTCACAGAAGTTGAATTTTATCACATTCCTCGAGAGGATAATCGGATGGCAGATGCTCTTGCTACGCTTGCTTCCATGATTGTAGTCAGACGATGGAATGATGTCCCCAATATTACTGTGATGCGTTTGGACAGACCAGCTCACATATTTGCAATCGAAGAAGTGAAAGATGACAAGCCTTAGTATTTTGATATCAAGAATTTCCTCCAGAACCAGGTCTACCCGCCTGGGGCATCTGTGAAAGATAGGAAAACTTTGAGAAGGTTGTCAGGCAATTTCTACCTCAGTGGTGAAGTGCTGTATAAGAGAAATTTTGATATGGTTTTGCTCAGATGCGTGGATAGACACGAAGCAAACCTGTTGATGACTGAGGTCCATGAGGGTTCATTTGGTACTCATTCCAATGGACATGCCATGGCTAAGAAGATGTTGAGAGCAGGCTACTATTGGCTGACAATGGAGTCTGACTGTTGCAAGTATGTGAAGAAATGTCACAAGTGTCAAATTTATGCGGATAATATTCATATTCCTCCGACACTTCTGAATGTGATTTCGTCACCATGGCCTTTCTCTATGTGGGGAATCGACATGATCGGCATGATTGAGCCGAAAGCGTCCAACGGACACCGGTTTATTCTCGTAGCAATTGATTACGTCACCAAATGGGTTGAAGCCGCTTCGTACGCGAATGTAACCAGGCAGGTAGTTGTGAAGTTTATCAAGAATCAGTTGATTTGCCATTATGGTGTGCCAGAAAGGATCATTACTGATAATGGATCTAATCTGAATAATAAGATGATGGATGAGTTGTGCGCTGAATTCAAGATTGCACACCATAATTCCTCTCCCTACAGACCCAAGATGAATGGGGCTGTTGAAGCTGCTAATAAGAATATCAAGAAGATTATCCAGAAGATGACTGTTACGTACAAAGATTGGCATGAGATGCTGCCATTTGCTTTGCATGGATATCGTACGTCTGTACGCACTTCAACAGGGGCAACCCCTTTCTCTCTTGTTTACGGCATGGAAGTTGTTCTCCCAGTAGAGGTGGAGATCCCATCAATGAGAGTCTTGATGGAAGCCAAGTTGACTGATGCTGAATGGATTCAGAGTCGTTATGACCAATTGAATTTGATTGAAGAGAAGCGGTTAACTGCCATGTGTCATGGTCAGTTATATCAGCAGAGAATGAAGAAAGCATTCGATAAGAAGGTCAAGCCTCGTGTGTTCCGAGAAGGTGACCTCGTGCTCAAGAAAGTTTTGTCTTTCGCGCCCGATTCCAGGGGCAAGTGGACTCCAAACTACGAGGGTCCATATGTTGTTAAGAGAGCCTTTTCAGGCGGAGCTTTGATGCTTACAACAATGGATGGGGAGGATTTCACTCGTCCTGTGAATTCAGATGCAGTCAAGAAATACTTTGCCTAAAAAAAAAAGTATATGCAAAAGAAAAACAGAATAGCTCGCTAAGTTGAAAACCCGAAAGGGCGGCTTAGGCAAAAATGAGCGTCTCGGTGGAAACCTGCAAGGGTAATCCAGGCAAAAATTAGAGACTTGGAAAAAAAGAATATTTGCATCCCGCTAGATTGAGTACCTCACTCTGGGGCAATCTAGGCAAAAATTAGGGATTTGGCAAGTAACTGCATCCTGACAAGACTTTCTGTTTCACCAGCTGTCATTTCGTCAGAGGATTCTCGATTCGTCGTCAAACTGAAGCTTCGAATACATCGAGATTCAAATTGGTAGAGAAAGGATCATTATGTTCAATGTAGCCCTCTTCCAATATATATCACTGATTTCAAATTTGTACAGATCTATGGAGTCTTGCCATTTGCAGGCTACCATTCCATCAAATAAATTTGAGCTTTTATCCAATTATTTGCACTCTTATTTGTTTCAATTCAACAAATGTTTTGCATGTTTTAATTGATAAAATATCATTGTTTTTAACAAATCAAATTTTTCAAAATTTGCTGTTTTAAACAAAGTGAATATCCATAGGGTTGAAAGGATACTCAAGAATATCTCAGTGCTCTCCCAAGGGTGGCATGATCTCCAACAGGTAAGACATTTGGTTCATATTCCTGGTTTGGTTGTATCTTCTTTCTCCAGATCTTGTGATGGGGTTGTTCCCCAGCATAGTTGCAAGCAAAGTGTTGTTGAAGACTCAGTTTTCTCCAGCAGCAGTTTTCCCCAGTAGAGTTGCTTATGCAATTGGATTCTACTTGGATGATGTTGTTCTCCTTCAAAGGGTTGTTCCCCGGAGTTGTTTGGAGTTGCAGAACTTTTTGTTTCTCAGTTGATGCTGAGATCCCCTGCGGATCTTCGAGATTTTCTCTTGTTCCCCAACAGATTCGCCTTGGTGGCTGTTTTGCCCGTTGTGACTTTCTGTACCCTGGTTGGGTTGTTTGCTGATCCATCACTCAGAGATTTGGTGTTTCCTGATATCTCTGATCCTCTGCTCCCCAGCAGTACCTGCAGATCTATGCTTTATAGCATGTAGATCTCCGCAGATTGGCTTTCCAGTTGGTTTTCCCCTGGAAGTATAGTACCGGGCGTTTGATTCCTGGACCTGTTTGTGTTAGATATGTCTGTTTTGTCAGCATTCATCAAACATAAATCACGCATATTCATGCATGTTCATAAACATTCAGATATTCATGTTGCATTTTTTTGCCATATATCTTTCGTTTGTCGTTTCATGCTATGGATACAGATCCCCAATAGATCTCCCCTAGCAGATGTCAGGTGTTAAATCTCTCCATATAGAGTCAGCCCCATAAGCAGAAAATGTTGTCTTTCCTTCTGCGGTTCCCCACTGAGATATATCCTCGTGGATGACGGTTTCTTCCGTTTCCTCCCAACATATATATTGGGATGGATTTTCCTATTTGAGTTACATCCTCATTAGGACGTCTCTTGATTCAGTCAGTCTTTTCGGATTATTCCCGAATTGGCTATTTGTCAACTGTCTTGTGCTTCCCAGTGGGTTGTTCCCCCAGCGGAGTTTTTCGGGCCTCTACCCTTATACCGGTAGTTGTAAGTCCTATTTTCTTTGCCCTTTCAGCGGAATTGGTGGTTATATACCTTTTATTCCTCGACAAGATTTTTGGTTTTCTACCCCTTATTCGGTAGATGTAAACCCTAATTCATGGTTATCCCCATCAGAGTATGGCTATTACCTCGTATTCGGTAGTTGTAAGTCCTATCTATTTTCCCCTAACAGAGATAACCTTTGTGGTTTGTCCTGATTGTAAGTGGATTTCTGTTGTTGTGGTTTTATCCCTAACAGAGTTGGTGTCTCCCTGTGGTGATTTCTATCCCCAGTTGAGTTTGTGGTCTTCTACCCCGTATTCGGTAGTTGTAAATCCCAAGTGTTGATGTTTCTCCCCAGCGGAGTTTGTGCCTTGTGGTACAGTTGGATAATTGTCGGATGCTTGCAATTTATCCCCAGCGGGTCTCCTTTCATTTACCCTTGTGTTGGTAATGTTGTTGTTCCCTTTGATTGGTCATCATTATATACCTAGTTTGGTATCCCGATACCTTTCTTTTCGGTTGATTTATCCTTTATTAACCCAGTAACCGGTTGTGGATAATCTTCCATGCGAGTATGTTATTCACGGACTGCCGGTAATGAATAATATATCTCATGCACTCTTCAGTCGAAGCCTTTTGTGTTTCCCTGGTCGAGTAAGATTCGTACTTCCCTTTGCGGAATTGAATATTCTTTGTTGTTGGATAATTGTCGGTTGCTTGCAATTTATCCCTTTGAGTTGTCTTTCGTTTACCCGGATGCTTGGTATCGATTGTCTCTCTTTTTGGTTAGTCACCTATTATATACTTCGGTATCTCTGGTGTCTTTTCCTTTCGAGTATATTATTCACGGTCTGCCGGTAATGAATAATATGTCTCATGCGCTCTTTAGTTGGAATCCTTTGTTGATTTTCCCCAGCTGAGCAAGATTCGTATTCTTTGAAGAATCGAATATCCATCCTTAAACCAGTTTGTGTTCCGGATGATGAGTGGGTTGGCATATATACCAATTCACGTTTTCGGTAGATCACCTATTATATGCTTCGGTATCTCTGGTGTTTCCTACCATGCGAGTTTATTATCTACGTTCTGACGGTAATAGATAATATATCTCATGCGAGTATTCTTATCCACGGTCTGCCGGTAATGGATATTATATCTCACGCACTCTTTGGGTTTGTGTCCCCAATTGAGTAAGGTTCGTTTTCCCGTTGTGGATTCGGATGTCCATCCTGTAAGTCGATTTGCTTCTTCAAGCCCTCCTTTCGGATGATGAGTGTTTTGGCATATATGCCAATTCACGCTTTGGTCGGTCACCTATTATATACCTCGGTATCCCTGGTGTCCCTTCCTTTCTGCTCCCTATTATGACTTTGGTCCCCTGCGGAGTCAGATTTTCCTGAGTTTATGTACTTTCCCAGGTCTTTCTCAGATGTGTGGTTGATTGATATCTCTCACCCTTATACCGGTCTTAGATATTCATTCTTCCTGAGTTTGTTACCCTTATACCGGTAACACCTCAATTCTTTGGTGCTTCCTCAGTGGATTTTCCTATTGCTTTTTCCCAGGAGTCAGCTTGTGTCTCTCCAATGGATGTTCTTCCTTTGGGATTTCCTTTTCCCCAGTGTGGGTCCTTCACTCCCCAGTTAAGTCTCCAGTCTGATTTCTTTTATTACCCTAATCAGAGTCGTGTCTTGTTCACGCTGTGTCAGTTTTGTTTTTCCCCAACTTGAAGTCGTGTCCTGCTCACGCATTCTTTTTCTTTTACTATCCCCAATGAGAGTCGTGTTAGAGTCTCTGTTCCTGGTGAGTGTATTACTCCAAAGGATCGTCTTTTCTTCTGTGTGAATCATATTCCCCATAGAGTTTGTGTCTTTTGCATGCATACATTTGCATCATGAGGTCTCTTAGGGACCAAAATTTGTCTCATTACTGTTATTTAAGCCCATTCTACCGCGTCGAGATGAAGATTTCTAAACTTCACTTCTCCGGCTAGAATGACCTTAAATAGGGGCATCTGTAAGACCCCAATTTTGTCCCTAAGATCCCTCATGGCATCATATCATATCATATCATTGCCTCAAGGATCATTGTGCACCTTTGCTTCCCTTCTAGTGGGTGGGTTATCTTGTGAGTGTGGTTCTTGATCACCAAGCATGTATTGCATTTGTGTATCATTGCTTTTCATCTGTCTATTAACCAAAAGTACAAAAATATTGTCATCTAACCATGTTACTTGCAGATGAAGCAAGCTAGGTCAAAACAGTCAAATCAGTCATTGAGCAATAGATGGTGGCCATTCTTGAAGAATTTGGGCACCATGATCATTCATCAAGAGTCCATATGAGTTGTGACATCATTTTGAATCAAGATCTCAAGTGGTAGGGGCTTGGAATCCATCAGAATATGGTTCAGTCAACCAAAACCCTAGCAAAGTCAACTGTGGTCAACTGTGCATTTAATCAGTGATTTAATGGTGGGAATTGGTTTGAGAGGTCTCATTCATGTCCATATAAGCCTCATATAACATGTCAAACATCCACAGTGAAGAATTTGAGGTCAGACAAAAACTTTCCAAAAATAGTAAGTTGACCTGTAATTGGAATTTACCAAAAATGGAAAGTTCTTCTCCTCAAAATTACTTCATCATAAAAGCTTCAAATGAATTTTTGTCCAGCATGAAAGTTGAAGATCTTGTTCTCCCATTTCCAAAAAGTCCAAGAACACTCATTTCTCATGTGTGGTTGGCAAGTTATGATCAAATCATTCTCAAGAATTTTTGAACTTCAAAGTGAGATAACTTCCAAACCATTTGGCCAAATTGAGTGAGGTTTTTTGCTACAAGTCACATTTGATATGCTCTATCCAAATCCTTCATCACATTTCACCAAAAATCATCCAATCAAAATGGCCTTTTTCAAGTGCATTGAATTAAAAAGAGAGGGGTGAAAAATTGACTTTCAAATTAATCATTGTCTACACTTTCTACCATTTGCAATTGTTCAAAAACCAAATTTTGGATGTGTTTAGGCCCATTTTCGCACTGTAGCATGCCATGCACATGCAACTTGAGTTTTTTACCAATTGACCAAAACACCTTCATTTAAGCTAATCTCATTTACCACTTCATTAACCAAGCTTAGGCATTGTTAATCAGAGTATATATTGCACATTTCAGACTGGAAAACCCTAGCCACATTTTACAAAACTCAGATTCAAACATTTTCTCTCAAAAAACTCTCATCCTTCACTTGAATTTTTCTGGAAAATTGTCAAAGAATTCGTGCCTTGGTTCATTGTGCCATCATCTACCAACATTTTTGGAGCTTTGGCAAGCATCATTTCATCACTGTAAAGCAAAGAACAGCACTGTTCCATTGGACCTCTCACATGGCAGCTTTTGATTTGGACATCACCAAGCAAGTTTGAGCCACGATTCTCCCTCTATTCATCATCTGGAACTTGAAGGAACATCTGTTTCTACTTTCCACAGCCAAACAACCACGAAATCCACACTGTTCTTCAAATCAGGTGAACTTTCGAATCTTGCTATTCTTAAAATGTTGACATGCTTTGGATAGATCTTGCCTTGCTGGTTATACTGAACTTTAAATCGTGAAATTTCATCGAGTATTGTGGAAGGTATGTTGAAATGAAATTTGATGTTTAGATGTTATTCTGCTCGATTCATCCTTGTTAGTTCGAATTAGGGTTAATGATGGTTGTATTGATGATGTACATGATGAGATGAACACAATGATATATCGTTTGTTGATTTTGGTTACAATTTGTTCTTGCTGAAGAAATCTGGAAAAATATTGAAGAACACGGTTAAAACCCTAATTTTCCTTGCCAAAACCCGTGTTTGATCTTCGCTGAACCATTTCTGCATGCATTCCCGTGTTTTTGGCCATGAAGCGAATCAGAACGTGACACGCCCTTAAGTGAAACGCGGCGTTTCACTTAAGGGACCAGATATTTACCAATATGCCATTGCCGTGTTATTATTTAATTAAATCATTTTCTTTTTTCAATATTTATTTCATTTTGTATGCCAATCTTCAAAAATTCATAAGTTCTTCAATATTTGTCCAAATTTGATGGGATTTTTTGTGAAATGCTCCTCATGATCTCTAGTTTATTATGGTGATTTTTCCAGATTTTTTGCACGGGTAGATTTTAAAAATGCCTAGGGTTTGTTCATGTGTGTCCATTTTGTGTATGCCATGCCATTTTGCTTGTGAAATGATGATACTTAATCCAATGAGGCTGAAAACTTTTGTGCTTAAACTAGACATGCTCATGGTGATTTTGGTGTAGAGTTTGTGATTTTATCATTGCTGGTTGATGAGATATGATTTTTTGAATAGAGGTGTGACAATTTGTGTCACACCATTCATGTCCAACTTCATGATTTTAATTACCATGCTTATTTAACTCAAAATGGTCTAGATTTTTGCATGAATATACTTAGGGATGTTGAGAATACACGTGAACTTTTCTGGAATTATTGATGGCATTTCCTATTTGATTGGAATTTTCTCCCCCGTTTGGTCATTTGTTGACTTTTTATGATACATGTTTGTATTTGGTTTGTGAAATTCTGGTTATTAATTGGATGGATGTGAAATTTGGCATGCGTAATGTAGACATCTTGAAGTTTATCATGGCTTTGGTCCCATTCATTTATCATGTTTTGTTTGTGTTTTATGATTAATTGAAGTTGGTGCATGTTTTGATGCTTTGCAAGAGTTTGCTTGAACTTGCTTTGACTTTCTGATTTTCATTGACCTACTTCCTTTGATCCAAATGAGCTGAAATTTGGTATGCTTATCATGTTATGGATGATGTTTGATCATGAATTATTTGAGGATTTATTGAAATGTTTGTGATTGGATTTGAGTGGAGTCTTTCTGTTGACTTCTTTGAGGTTCTATTTGACATGCTTTGACCTAATTTGTTTGTGAAATGATAATGATGAATGATATGAATGTGAAACCACTTGGGTTTGTTTCTTAATTGCTTGAACTTGATTTTTGATAGCTTTCACTTGCTGTTTTGGATTTTTTATCTCCTTTTGACCCTAGGCTTGTCCTAGTGGTCTTGTTTCTCATGTTTGAAGTTTGCTTTTCAGGTTAAGAAGCAAATGCTTCAAGGAGATTAATGCAAGTTGCTTGAGTTTGATTGATTATCATGAACTAACTTGTTTGTTTTGTAGGATGTTTAGCTCATATGCTTTGAGCTTTGTGCTTTGCACATGGGATTACTTATGTTGACTGTTGATCCTTATCTTATATTGGTTTTGAATTTGAGTTGTATACTGATTTTATTTGATTGATTTCAGGTACCATTAGTTGCTAATAGTTCTTTGAGAACTTGCATTGCTTTGCTTGATAGCATTTGCATCGAGGTAGAATCTCTTGTCCTCATGTAGTCTGGAAGACCTGGCCTGTTACTTGGCCAGGCAACTGTCTGAAGTCCTCCTTAAGAGGCGATGTTTGTGCTTGTTTACTTTTGTCCCAAGCAGGAAAAGTCCTTTAAATAAGGCAATTGGTAGAATCCAAGAGATATGTAACCTATCTCCTACTATTCTGTGTGTCACTCACCTTGCTCACACCACATGTGTTGATGCATAGTGAGTAAAAACCCAAGATCTATCGAGTCTAACTTGTGGAGAGAGTTCCTACCTTCTGAACTCCCACACCTTCTATCATTTGAAACTCTCCCTGACCAGGGATAAGAGCATGAGGCACACCCCTCATATCCTTTCATCTGCTTCACCTTGGCTCTCAATGTCAAGGTTAAGAGCACCATTAACCCTATTCCAGTTGGCTTCAATGCCTAACCCTTTGTATGAGCCTAATTGTTTGGTTATAGAGTGTGTTGAATGACTTTGGTTGATTGATTGCTCACTTCATATGCACATGTTTGCTTGTATGATTTGTGCATTTATCATCATTAATTGCTCATTAGTGCATGATCATTTCATTTGTCTTTGTGACATATCCTTGTTGATTGCCCATTGAGGACAATTGTAAGACCACTCATTGGCCATTGTTCCTATGATATGGAAGTGAGTATAAGACCATTTCATTGGCCACTCATTTTCTCTTTGCTTGATGCATTTGTTTGTTTTATGTGAGGATTCAATTGTAAGTCCATGTAATTTGGCATTTGTTTTCCCATGATCATATGTTGGAGGTTAGAGTAAGCCCAGATAGATTGGCATCTGACATCCAAGTGTTTGCTTTGTTTTTGTTGGAGATTGGTATAAGCCCAGATAGATTGGCATCCGGTATCCACTTTTTATTCCTTTGTTGAGGAGATTGGTATAAGTCCATAGAGTGGCCTCTGATATCCAGTTTTGTTTTAGGAGATTGGTATAAGTCCAGTGATTGGCATCCGGTATCCGCTTTCGTTGACTTTCTTCCTTAGCTTTGCTTGTTCGTTATTGCTCATTGCCTATTCCAAAGGACACACTTGAATCATCTGCTATATGATTTCAAGAGGTGAGCCTTCTAAGAAGTTTTACACTCCATCTTCATCCATTCATCCCTCTTTGTCCTAAACCTTTTCACACATTGCTTTCAAAACTTGAGATAAATATTGTGCAAACATCTTCATGCTTTCAAATTAGAAACCTGGACCCCAAGTCCTTGACTTTTCAAACTCCATTTCATAATACTTCTTTTGAATCAATCTTAATCATACTTTGACCCTCCTTTTGTGAATAATCATAACCAATTAACTTCACCCATTCAACTATTTTGTGGCTTTGTCCATTACTGTTAAGTTTTCATACATTAGCCATAGGTTTGATTTATTCTAGTTGGTTGATGTAAATCTCACCTATTTGTCCTTAGTTGATTGAATTGTAAGTCTTCCTTGCTTATTATAGGGTTAACCCCTCACTAGCAAGTTGAAGCTTTTCTCACATGGTGGACTCGTTGTTGTATAAGGTTGAGTTTTCTCCCGTGGATAACGTAAGACCTTAGGGCTTGTGTTTAAAATTGAATCCACTAATTTTTGGAAATCTTTTAGCCGAACTACGGCGTTTTGATCCTTTACCTTTCATGGAAAGGTACGTAGGCAACGGGTTCATCCGTTCAAACACAAAAACAATAAAAATTGTATATTCTTCTCTCATCATCCCAATCATGTTTGCACAATAAATATTTCATAACAAATAACAATTTAGTACAACAAGTGTGAAAAGGGATCCCTAGGAGTACCTAGGACGTTTTGGGTGCCTAACACCTTCCCATTGCGTAATTTACCCCTTACCCAGACTCTCTGATCTTTTCATTAGTTTTCTATGTGTAAAACTTCTTAGGCTTTTGTTCGCTTTTTAGCCAGTCCTTTGGATAAATAAAAGTGTGGTGGCGACTCGATTTCTTTGTATGCTTTGCTTATGATTTAATCAATAAACCATATAGCGACGAATACACCGCTACAGAAAAGTGGCGACTCTGCTGGGGATCAATCCTTGGTAGTATTGCCTACTTTTCACCCTTGTTGTGTGCTATATTGTTATTTGTTATATGACATATTTTTGTACCATTTGGGATAACTGTATTGATTGTAATGTTTGAATTGCTTGATATACAATTGCTGTTTATTTTGGTGATCTCTGTGAGATGAGTTCTATACCCACATTCAGAATTGTCAGGCAGTTTCTACCTCAGTGGTGAAGTGTTGTATAAGAGAAATTTTGATATGGTTTTGCTCAGATGCGTGGATAGACACGAAGCAAACCTGTTGATGACTGAGGTCCATGAGGGTTCGTTTGGTACTCATTCCAATGGACATGCCATGGCTAAGAAGATGTTGAGAGCAGGCTACTATTGGCTGACAATGGAGTCTGACTGTTGCAAGTATGTGAAGAAATGTCACAAGTGTCAAATTTATGCGGATAAGATTCATATTCCTCCGACACTTCTGAATGTGATTTCGTCACCATGGCCTTTCTCTATGTGGGGAATCGACATGATCGGCATGATTGAGCCGAAAGCATCCAACGGACACCGGTTTATTCTCGTAGCAATTGATTACTTCACCAAATGGGTTGAAGCCGCTTCGTACGCGAATGTAACCAGGCAGGTAGTTGTGAAGTTTATCAAGAATCAGTTGATTTGCCGTTATGGTGTGCTAGAAAGGATTTACTGATAATGGATCTAATCTGAATAATAAGATGATGGATGAGTTGTGCGCTGAATTCAAGATTGCACACCATAATTCCTCTCCCTACAGACCCAAGATGAATGGGGTTGTTGAAGCTGCTAATAAGAATATCAAGAAGATTATCCAGAAGATGACTGTTACGTACAAAGATTGGCATGAGATGCTGCCATTTGCTTTGCATGGATATCGTACGTCTGTACGCACTTCAACAGGGGCAACCCCTTTCTCTCTTGTTTACGGCATGAAAGTTGTTCTCCCAGTAGAGGTGGAGATCCCATCAATGAGAGTCTTGATGGAAGCCAAGTTGACTGATGCTGAATGGATTCAGAGTCGTTATGACCAATTGAATTTGATTGAAGAGAAGCGGTTAACTGCCATGTGTCATGGTCAGTTATATCAGCAGAGAATGAAGAAAGCATTTGATAAGAAGGTCAAGCCTCGTGTGTTCCGAGAAGGTGACCTCGTGCTCAAGAAAGTTTTGTCTTTCGCGCCCGATTCCAGGGGCAAGTGGACTCCAAACTACGAGGGTCCATATGTTGTTAAGAGAGCCTTTTCAGGCGGAGCTTTGATGCTTACAACAATGGATGGGGAGGATTTCGCTCGTCCTGTGAATTCAGATGCAATCAAGAAATACTTTGCCTAAAAAAAAAAGGGAAGTATATGCAAAAGAAAAAACAGAATAGCTCGCTAAGTTGAAAACCCGAAAGGGCGGCTTAGGCAAAAATGAGCGTCTCGGTGGAAAACCTGCAAGGGTAATCCAGGCAAAAATTAGAGACTTGGAAAAAAGAGAATATTTGCATCCCGCTAGATTGAGTACCTCACTCTGGGGCAATCTAGGCAAAAATTAGGGATTTGGCAAGTAACTGCATCCTGACAAGACTTTCTGTTTCACCAGCTTGTCATTTCGTCAGAGGATTCCCGATTCGTCGTCAAACTGAAGCTTCGAATACATCGAGATTCAAATTGGTAGAGAAAGGATCATTATGTTCAATGTAGCCCTCTTCCAATATATATCACTGATTTCAAATTTGTACAGATCTATGGAGTCTTGCCATTTGCAGGCTACCATTCCATCAAATAAATTTGAGCTTTTATCCAATTATTTGCACTCTTATTTGTTTCAATTCAATAAATGTTTTGCATGTTTTAATTGATAAAATATCATTGTTTTTAAACAAATCAAATTTTTCAAAATTTGCTGTTTTAAACAAAGTGAATATCCATAGGGTTGAAAGGATACTCAAGAATATCTCAGTGCTCTCCCAAGGGTGGCATGATCTCCAACAGGTAAGACATTTGGTTCATATTCCTGGTTTGGTTGTATCTTCTTTCTCCAGATCTTGTGATGGGGTTGTTCCCCAGCATAGTTGCAAGCAAAGTGTTGTTGAAGACTCAGTTTTCTCCAGCAGCAGTTTTCCCCAGTAGAGTTGCTTATGCAATTGGATTCTACTTGGATGATGTTGTTCTCCTTCAAAGGGTTGTTCCCCGGAGTTGTTTGGAGTTGCAGAACTTTTTGTTTCTCAGTTGATACTGAGATCCCCTGCGGATCTTCGAGATTTTCTCTTGTTCCCCAACAGATTCGCCTTGGTGGCTGTTTTGCCCGTTGTGACTTTCTGTACCCTGGTTGGGTTGTTTGCTGATCCATCACTCAGAGATTTGGTGTTTCCTGATATCTCTGATCCTCTGCTCCCCAGCAGTACCTGCAGATCTATGCTTTATAGCATGTAGATCTCCGCAGATTGGCTTTCCAGTTGGTTTTCCCCTGGAAGTATAGTACCGGGCGTTTGATTCCTGGACCTGTTTGTGTTAGATATGTCTGTTTTGTCAGCATTCATCAAACATAAATCACGCATATTCATGCATGTTCATAAACATTCATATATTCATGTTGCATTTTTTTGCCATATATCTTTCGTTTGTCGTTTCATGCTATGGATACAGATCCCCAATAGATCTCCCCTAGCAGATGTCGGGTGTTAAATCTCTCCATATAGAGTCAGCCCCATAAGCAGAAAATGTTGTCTTTCCTTCTGCGGTTCCCCACTGAGATATATCCTCGTGGATGACGGTTTCTTCCGTTTCCTCCCAACATATATATTGGGATGGATTTTCCTATTTGAGTTACATCCTCATTAGGACGTCTCTTGATTCAGTCAGTCTTTTCGGATTATTCCCGAATTGGCTATTTGTCAACTGTCTTGTGCTTCCCAGTGGGTTGTTCCCCCAGCGGAGTTTTTCGGGCCTCTACCCTTATACCGGTAGTTGTAAGTCCTATTTTCTTTTCCCTTTCAGCGGAATTGGTGGTTATATACCTTTTATTCCTCGGCAAGATTTTTGGTTTTCTACCCCTTATTCGGTAGATGTAAACCCTAATTCATGGTTATCCCCATCAGAGTATGGCTATTACCTCGTATTCGGTAGTTGTAAGTCCTATCTATTTTCCCCTAACAGAGATAACCTTTGTGGTTCGTCCTGATTGTAAGTGGATTTCTGTTGTTGTGGTTTTATCCCTAACAGAGTTGGTGTCTCCCTGTGGTGATTTCTATCCCCAGTTGAGTTTGTGGTCTTCTACCCCGTATTCGGTAGTTGTAAATCCCAAGTGTTGATGTTTCTCCCCAGTGGAGTTTGTGCCTTGTGGTACAGTTGGATAATTGTCGGATGCTTGCAATTTATCCCCAGCGGGTCTCCTTTCATTTACCCTTGTGTTGGTAATGTTGTTGTTCCCTTTGATTGGTCATCATTATATACCTAGTTTGGTATCCCGATACCTTTCTTTTCGGTTGATTTATCCTTTATTAACCCAGTAACCGGTTGTGGATAATCTTCCATGCGAGTATGTTATTCACGGTCTGCCGGTAATGAATAATATATCTCATGCACTCTTCAGTCGAAGCCTTTTGTGTTTCCCTGGTCGAGTAAGATTCGTACTTCCCTTTGCGGAATTGAATATTCTTTGTTGTTGGATAATTGTCGGTTGTTTGCAATTTATCCCTTTGAGTTGTCTTTCGTTTACCCAGATGCTTGGTATCGATTGTCTCTCTTTTTGGTTAGTCACCTATTATATACTTCGGTATCTCTGGTGTCTTTTCCTTTCGAGTATATTATTCACGGTCTGCCGGTAATGAATAATATGTCTCATGCGCTCTTTAGTTGGAATCCTTTGTTGATTTTCCCCAGCTGAGCAAGATTCGTATTCTTTGAAGAATCGAATATCCATCCTTAAACCAGTTTGTGTTCCGGATGATGAGTGGGTTGGCATATATACCAATTCACGTTTTCGGTAGATCACCTATTATATGCTTCGGTATCTCTGGTGTTTCCTACCATGCGAGTTTATTATCTACGTTCTGACGGTAATAGATAATATATCTCATGCGAGTATTCTTATCCACGGTCTGCCGGTAATGGATATTATATCTCACGCACTCTTTGGGTTTGTGTCCCCAATTGAGTAAGGTTCGTTTTCCCGTTGTGGATTCGGATGTCCATCCTGTAAGTCGATTTGCTTCTTCAAGCCCTCCTTTCGGATGATGAGTGTTTTGGCATATATGCCAATTCACGCTTTGGTCGGTCACCTATTATATACCTCGGTATCCCTGGTGTCCCTTCCTTTCTGCTCCCTATTATGACTTTGGTCCCCTGCGGAGTCAGATTTTCCTGAGTTTATGTACTTTCCCAGGTCTTTCTCAGATGTGTGGTTGATTGATATCTCTCACCCTTATACCGGTCTTAGATATTCATTCTTCCTGAGTTTGTTACCCTTATACCGGTAACACCTCAATTCTTTGGTGCTTCCTCAGTGGATTTTCCTATTGCTTTTTCCCAGGAGTCAGCTTGTGTCTCTCCAATGGATGTTCTTCCTTTGGGATTTCCTTTTCCCCAGTGTGGGTCCTTCACTCCCCAGTTAAGTCTCCAGTCTGATTTCTTTTATTACCCTAATCAGAGTCGTGTCTTGTTCACGCTGTGTCAGTTTTGTTTTTCCCCAACTTGAAGTCGTGTCCTGCTCACGCATTCTTTTTCTTTTACTATCCCCAATGAGAGTCGTGTTAGAGTGTCTGTTCCTGGTGAGTGTATTACTCCAAAGGATCGTCTTTTCTTCTGTGTGAATCATATTCCCCACAGAGTTTGTGTCTTTTGCATGCATACATTTGCATCATGAGGTCTCTTAGGGACCAAAATTTGTCTCATTACTGTTATTTAAGCCCATTCTACCGCATCGAGATGAAGATTTCTAAACTTCACTTCTCCGGCTAGAATGACCTTAAATAGGGGCATCTGTAAGACCCCAATTTTGTCCCTAAGATCCCTCATGGCATCATATCATATCATATCATTGCCTCAAGGATCATTGTGCACCTTTGCTTCCCTTCTAGTGGGTGGGTTATCTTGTGAGTGTGGTTCTTGATCACCAAGCATGTATTGCATTTGTGTATCATTGCTTTTCATCTGTCTATTAACCAAAAGTACAAAAATATTGTCATCTAACCATGTTACTTGCAGATGAAGCAAGCTAGGTCAAAACAGTCAAATCAGTCATTGAGCAATAGATGGTGGCCATTCTTGAAGAATTTGGGCACCATGATCATTCATCAAGAGTCCATATGAGTTGTGACATCATTTTGAATCAAGATCTCAAGTGGTAGGGGCTTGGAATCCATCAGAATATGGTTCAGTCAACCAAAACCCTAGCAAAGTCAACTGTGGTCAACTGTGCATTTAATCAGTGATTTAATGGTGGGAATTGGTTTGAGAGGTCTCATTCATGTCCATATAAGCCTCATATAACATGTCAAACATCCACAGTGAAGAATTTGAGGTCAGACAAAAAGTTTCCAAAAATAGTAAGTTGACCTGTAATTGGAATTTGCCAAAAATGGAAAGTTCTTCTCCTCAAAATTACTTCATCATACAAGCTTCAAATGAATTTTTGTCCAGAATGAAAGTTGAAGATCTTGTTCTCCCATTTCCAAAAAGTCCAAGAACACTCATTTCTCATGTGTGGTTGGCAAGTTATGATCAAATCATTCTCAAGAATTTTTGAACTTCAAAGTGAGATAACTTCCAAACCATTTGGCCAAATTGAGTGAGGTTTTTTGCTACAAGTCACATTTGATATGCTCTATCCAAATCCTTCATCACATTTCACCAAAAATCATCCAATCAAAATGGCCTTTTTCAAGTGCATTGAATTAAAAAGAGAGGGGTGAAAAATTGACTTTCAAATTAATCATTGTCTACACTTTCTACCATTTGCAATTGTTCAAAAACCAAATTTTGGATGTGTTTAGGCCCATTTTCGCACTGTAGCATGCCATGCACATGCAACTTGAGTTTTTTACCAATTGACCAAAACACCTTCATTTAAGCTAATCTCATTTACCACTTCATTAACCAAGCTTAGGCATTGTTAATCAGAGTATATATTGCACATTTCAGACTGGAAAACCCTAGCCACATTTTACAAAACTCAGATTCAAACATTTTCTCTCAAAAAACTCTCATCCTTCACTTGAATTTTTCTGGAAAATTGTCAAAGAATTCGTGCCTTGGTTCATTGTGCCATCATCTACCAACATTTTTGGAGCTTTGGCAAGCATCATTTCATCACTGTAAAGCAAAGAACAGCACTGTTCCATTGGACCTCTCACATGGCAGCTTTTGATTTGGACATCACCAAGCAAGTTTGAGCCACGATTCTCCCTCTATTCATCATCTGGAACTTGAAGGAACATCTGTTTCTACTTTCCACAGCCAAACAACCACGAAATCCACACTGTTCTTCAAATCAGGTGAACTTTCGAATCTTGCTATTCTTAAAATGTTGACATGCTTTGGATAGATCTTGCCTTGCTGGTTATACTGAACTTTAAATCGTGAAATTTCATCGAGTATTGTGGAAGTTATGTTGAAATGAAATTTGATGTTTAGATGTTATTCTGCTCGATTCATCCTTGTTAGTTCGAATTAGGGTTAATGATGGTTGTATTGATGATGTACATGATGAGATGAACACAATGATATATCGTTTGTTGATTTTGGTTACAATTTGTTCTTGCTGAAGAAATCTGGAAAAATATTGAAGAACACGGTTAAAACCCTAATTTTCCTTGCCAAAACCCGTGTTTGATCTTCGCTGAACCATTTCTGCATGCATTCCCGTGTTTTTGGCCATGAAGCGAATCAGAACGTGACACGCCCTTAAGTGAAACGCGGCGTTTCACTTAAGGGACCAGATATTTACCAATATGCCATTGCCGTGTTATTATTTAATTAAATCATTTTCTTTTTTCAATATTTATTTCATTTTGTATGCCAATCTTCAAAAATTCATAAGTTCTTCAATATTTGTCCAAATTTGATGGGATTTTTTGTGAAATGCTCCTCATGATCTCTAGTTTATTATGGTGATTTTTACAGATTTTTTGCACGGGTAGATTTTAAAAATGCCTAGGGTTTGTTCATGTGTGTCCATTTTGTGTATGCCATGCCATTTTGCTTGTGAAATGATGATACTTAATCCAATGAGGCTGAAAACTTTTGTGCTTAAACTAGACATGCTCATGGTGATTTTGGTGTAGAGTTTGTGATTTTATCATTGCTGGTTGATGAGATATGATTTTTTGAATAGAGGTGTGACAATTTGTGTCACACCATTCATGTCCAACTTCATGATTTTAATTACCATGCTTATTGAACTCAAAATGGTCTAGATTTTTGCATGAATATACTTATGGATGTTGAGAATACACGTGAACTTTTCTGGAATTATTGATGGCATTTCCTATTTGATTGGAATTTTCTCCCCTGTTTGGTCATTTGTTGACTTTTTATGATACATGTTTGTATTTGGTTTGTGAAATTCTGGTTATTAATTGGATGGATGTGAAATTTGGCATGCGTAATGTAGACATCTTGGAGTTTATCATGGCTTTGGTCCCATTCATTTATCATGTTTTGTTTGTGTTTTATGATTAATTGAAGTTGGTGCATGTTTTGATGCTTTGCATGAGTTTGCTTGAACTTGCTTTGACTTTCTGATTTTCATTGACCTACTTCCTTTGATCCAAATGAGCTGAAATTTGGTATGGTTATCATGTTATGGATGATGTTTGATCATGAATTATTTGAGGATTTATTGAAATGTTTGTGATTGGATTTGAGTGGAGTCTTTCTGTTGACTTCTTTGAGGTTCTATTTGACATGCTTTGACCTAATTTGTTTGTGAAATGATAATGATGAATGATATGAATGTGAAACCACTTGGGTTTGTTTCTTAATTGCTTGAACTTGATTTTTGATAGCTTTCACTTGCTGTTTTGGATTTTTTATCTCCTTTTGACCCTAGGCTTGTCCTAGTGGTCTTGTTTCTCATGTTTGAAGTTTGCTTTTCAGGTTAAGAAGCAAATGCTTCAAGGAGATTAATGCAAGTTGCTTGAGTTTGATTGATTATCATGAACTAACTTGTTTGTTTTGTAGGATGTTTAGCTCATATGCTTTGAGCTTTGTGCTTTGCACATGGGATTACTTATGTTGACTGTTGATCCTTATCTTATATTGGTTTTGAATTTGAGTTGTATACTGATTTTATTTGATTGATTTCAGGTACCATTAGTTGCTAATAGTTCTTTGAGAACTTGCATTGCTTTGCTTGATAGCATTTGCATCGAGGTAGAATCTCTTGTCCTCATGTAGTCTGGAAGACCTGGCCTGTTACTTGGCCAGGCAACTGTCTGAAGTCCTCCTTAAGAGGCGATGTTTGTGTTTGTTTACTTTTGTCCCAAGCAGGAAAAGTCCTTTAAATAAGGCAATTGGTAGAATCCAAGAGATATGTAACCTATCTCCTACTATTCTGTGTGTCACTCACCTTGCTCACACCACATGTGTTGATGCATAGTGAGTAAAAACCCAAGATCTATCGAGTCTAACTTGTGGAGAGAGTTCCTACCTTCTGAACTCCCACACCTTCTATCATTTGAAACTCTCCCTGACCAGGGATAAGAGCATGAGGCACACCCCTCATATCCTTTCATCTGCTTCACCTTGGCTCTCAATGTCAAGGTTAAGAGCACCATTAACCCTATTCCAGTTGGCTTCAATGCCTAACCCTTTGTATGAGCCTAATTGTTTGGTTATAGAGTGTGTTGAATGACTTTGGTTGATTGATTGCTCACTTCATATGCACATGTTTGCTTGTATGATTTGTGCATTTATCATCATTAATTGCTCATTAGTGCATGATCATTTCATTTGTCTTTGTGACATATCCTTGTTGATTGCCCATTGAGGACAATTGTAAGACCACTCATTGGCCATTGTTCCTATGATATGGAAGTGAGTATAAGACCATTTCATTGGCCACTCATTTTCTCTTTGCTTGATGCATTTGTTTGTTTTATGTGAGGATTCAATTGTAAGTCCATGTAATTTGGCATTTGTTTTCCCATGATCATATGTTGGAGGTTAGAGTAAGCCCAGATAGATTGGCATCTGACATCCAAGTGTTTGCTTTGTTTTTGTTGGAGATTGGTATAAGCCCAGATAGATTGGCATCCGGTATCCACTTTTTATTCCTTTGTTGAGGAGATTGGTATAAGTCCATAGAGTGGCCTCTGATATCCAGTTTTGTTTTAGGAGATTGGTATAAGTCCAGTGATTGGCATCCGGTATCCGCTTTCGTTGACTTTCTTCCTTTGCTTTGCTTGTTCGTTATTGCTCATTGCCTATTCCAAAGGACACACTTGAATCATCTGCTATATGATTTCAAGAGGTGAGCCTTCTAAGAAGTTTTACACTCCATCTTCATCCATTCATCCCTCTTTGTCCTAAACCTTTTCACACATTGCTTTCAAAACTTGAGATAAATATTGTGCAAACATCTTCATGCTTTCAAATTAGAAACCTGGACCCCAAGTCCTTGACTTTTCAAACTCCATTTCATAATACTTCTTTTGAATCAATCTTAATCATACTTTGACCCTCCTTTTGTGAATAATCATAATCAATTAACTTCACCCATTCAACTATTTTGTGGCTTTGTCCATTACTGTTAAGTTTTCATACATTAGCCATAGGTTTGATTTATCCTAGTTGGTTGATGTAAATCTCACCTATTTGTCCTTAGTTGATTGAATTGTAAGTCTTCCTTGCTTATTATAGGGTTAACCCCTCACTAGCAAATTGAAGCTTTTCTCACATGGTGGACTCGTTGTTGTATAAGGTTGAGTTTTCTCCCGTGGATAACGTAAGACCTTAGGGCTTGTGTTTAAAATTGAATCCACTAATTTTTGGAAATCTTTTAGCCGAACTACGGCGTTTTGATCCTTTACCTTTCATGGAAAGGTACGTAGGCAACGGGTTCATCCGTTCAAACACAAAAACAATAAAAATTGTATATTCTTCTCTCATCATCCCAATCATGTTTGCACAATAAATATTTCATAACAAATAACAATTTAGTACAACAAGTGTGAAAAGGGATCCCTAGGAGTACCTAGGACGTTTTGGGTGCCTAACACCTTCCCATTGCGTAATTTACCCCTTACCCAGACTCTCTGATCTTTTCATTAGTTTTCTATGTGTAAAACTTCTTAGGCTTTTGTTCGCTTTTTAGCCAGTCCTTTGGATAAATAAAAGTGTGGTGGCTGTAAGACCCCAATTTTGACCCTAAGATCCCTCATGGCCCATATCATATCATATCATATCATGGCGTCAAGGATCACTGCATGCCCTAGCTTCCCTCCTAGTGGGTGGTTTGCCTTGTGAGTGTGTTTCTTGATCACCAAGCATGTCTTGCATTTGTATATCTTTGCTTTTCATATGTTTACTAACCAAAAAGTACAAAAATATTGTCATCTAACCATGTTACTTGCAGCTGAAGCAATCATCAGTCAAACAGTCAGATCAGTCATTAAACAGTGGATGGTGGCCATTCTTGCAGAATTTGGGCACCATGATCAATAATCAAGAGCTCATATATGTCATGATATCATTTGGAATCAAGACCTCAAGGAATTAGGGTTTGGAATTCATCAGAAGTGGTTCAATCAAGCAAAACCCTAGAAAAGTCAAACTTGGTCAACTGTCCATTTAATCAGGGATTTGATGATGGGATTTGGTCTGAGAGGTCTCATTCATGCCTATACAAGCTTCATATATCATGTCAAGCATCCACAGTGAAGAAAATAAAGTCAGACAAGAAATTTCCAGAAATAGAAACTTGACCTGTAATTCAAATTTGCCAAAAATGGAAACTTCTTGATCCTAAACTTACATCATGATACAAGCTTCAAATGAATTTTTGCCCAACACGAAAGTTGAAGATCTTGTTCTCCCATTTCCAAAAAGTCCAAGAACTCTCAATTCCCATGTATGGTTGGCAAGATATGATCAATTCATTGTCAAAAATTTGTGAACTTCAAAAGGCCATATCTCTCAAACTACAAATCCTATTTGATCCCCTCTTTCCAAAAATGTCATCCTCATTCACCAAAACATCACCATTCAAAATGGCCTTTTTGGACTTGCATTAATTAATTTCAAGTGTAGTGAAAATTTGAGTTTTTGAATTAAGCATTTTTAAACCATTTGGCCAATTGGGAAAGTTCAGAAATGTCATTTTGGTCATGTTTGAAAGCCCATTTCGTGCAGAACATACACCCTCCTTGCCATGTGGTTGAAATTTAGCAAAATGGCAAAATGGTTCATTTGAGATAATCATGATTAGTACTTCATTAGCCAATGCAAAACAGAGATATATAAACTCATTTTCTGCTCATTCAAACCCTAGCAGCCTCACACTCACTCAGAAAAATCACTTGCTCTCAAAACACACATTTCCTTCATCTTGAAATTCTGCAAAAACCTTCAAAGCACACGATTCCTTTTGGTTTGTTCCACCATCTTCCAACTATTTGGCAGCCTTTGCAAGTGGTATTTCTCCACTGTAACAGCAATCTCCAGCTCTGCTTCATCAAAGTTCAGCCATGGCAAGATTCGATTTGGGCTATTTCAAAGACTCCTGAGCTAAATATCCTTCACCATTCACCTTTTGGAGCTTGGAACCTCATCTGTTTTGAACCAGAACCACCAAATAACATCCAAATCATCACTGTGCATCAGTTTTGGTAAGTTTTCGAATACCCTCATTTGCTAAACCATGCTATGCTTATTGTAGATCTTAATGTGCTGATTCTAATGAGCTTTATATCACATAAAACGGTTGCATATTAAGAAAGTTATGTTGTCTTAAAGTTCCATATGTGAATGTGTTTTGGTTTGGTTCTCTCTTGTTAGCATAAATTAATGAAAATGGATGATGGATTGTGAATGTGTGTGGTTTGCTGATTCTAATGATATGCTTGTTATCCATTTCTGTGACCAAAAATTTTCGAGTTGATTGGAAGTGATGAACATGATCACTGTTACATGAAACCCTAAAAAACTCCCAACCCAGAATTTGTTTGATCATGTGAATCGCGTTTGGTTGCTGCTGTTCGTGTTTTTGCATGGAATACCACTGTTTTATTGCCATTAGCGAATGATTGCTTGCCACGTCTGGGGGGTGCTGCGCACCGTTTCATTAAAAGGACACCAATATTACACAAATGCCACCAGTCGTTTAATTATTTAATTAATCATTTCATTTTCTCAATTATTATTTCATTTTGGTTACACAACTTACAAAATTCATAACATCTTCATTTCAAATCCAAAATTCATGGGAATTTTTGCATTATGCCCTGTTTGATCTCTAGTATTTTATCATGATTTTTGCTGATTTTTTGGATGAGTGAATTTTTAATGGTATTAGGGTTTTGTTCATATGTCATTATTTTGTACCCTTTGCCAAATCCTTTGTGAAATTGTGATGCATTATCCATTTGACCTAAAACTTTTTGTACACAAACTAGACTCATTCATGTTGATTTTGATATAGAGTTTGTGAATTTATCTTGTCTGGTCATTAGGTTATGAATTTTTGAATTAGGGTGTGACAATTTGTGTCACACCAATGATGTGCAACTTCATGATTTTTGATTGTATGCTTCTTGACCTCCAATTGATCTGAAATTTTGCATGAACCTACTCTTGGATATCTAGTTCACACATGATTTTTCTTGGAATTGTTTGTGGCATTTTCCATTTGTTTGAGATTTTCTCCCCTGTTTGACCAAAATGTTGACTCTTGATGACACATGTTGCCATTTCATTTGTGAAATTCTCATACTTTATTGGATGATCATGAAATTTTACATGTGATTAGTAGACATCTTAAGCTTTGTCATGGTGTTGATCCCGTTCATTTATCATTTGTTATCACTGACTTATGAATTTTTGAAGTTGATGCATGTTTGGTTGACTTCTTTGAGCATGCTTGAAATTGTTTTGACTTTCTGATTTTCATTGACTATCTTCCCATGATCCAAATGAGCTGAAATTTGATATGCATGTCATGTTATGGATTGTGATTGATCATGAATTATTTGATGATTTTTGGAATTGATTATGATTGGTTTTGAGCTAAGTCTTGCTGTTGACTTCTATGAGCTTTCATTTGCCATGCTTTGACTTCTTTTGCTTATGAAATCATGATGATGAATGATATGAATGTGGGACCAATTGAGCTTGCTTCTTGTTTGTTTAAACTTGATTTTGGTTGACTATCCCTTGCTGTTTTGACTTTTTCATCCTCTTTTGACCCTAGGCTTGTCCTAGTGGTCCTGTTGCTTATGTTTGAGTTCATGTTTTCAGGTTAAGCAACAATGCTCCAAAGAGATCATACAAATTCGATTGAGCCTGATTGTTTATCATGAGCTAACCTCTTTGTTTTGTAGGTGGCTTGACTCATATGATTTGAGTCTTGTGCTTTGCACATTTGTCTGATTATGTTAACTGTTGGTTTCTACCTCCTTTTGCTTTAACTTTTGAATTGTGTACTGATTCTGTTTGACTATTTCAGGTACCATTAGTTGCTTAGTTCTTTGAACTTGCTTTGCTTTGCTTTATAGCAATTTGCATTGAGGTATAATTCCTTATTCTTCATGTAGTCTGGAAGACCTGGCCTGTTACTTGGCCAGGCAACTGTCTGAAGTCCTCCTTAAGAGGCAATGCTTGTGTGTGTTTACATTTGTCCCAAGCAGGAAAAGTCCTTTAAATAAGGCAATTGGTAGATCAAAGAGATAAGCAACCTATCTCCTACTATTCTGTGAGTCTTCTCCTTGCTCCCATTACATGGTTGTAGCATTGAGATCCAAACCCAAGATCTATTGAGTCTAATATGTGGAGAGAGTTCCTACTTTCTGAACTCCCACACCTTCTGATATTCAAATGCTCTCCCTGACCAGGGATAAGAGCAATGAGGCACACCCCTCATATCCTTTCATCTGCTTCACCTTAGCCCCTCAATGGCAAGGTTAAGAGCACCTGTGACCTTATTCCAGTTGGCTTCAATGCCTAAACCTTTTGTGTGAGCCTCCTTGTGTGGTTATAGTGTGTGCTGATTGCCTTCATTGAGTGATTGCTTATTTCATATGCACATGTTTGCTTGCATGCTCTATGCACTCATCATCATTAATTGCTCATTAGTGCATGATCATTTCATTTGTCTTTGTGACATTATCATTGTTGTTTGCCCATTGAGGACAATTGTAAGACCATCCATTGGCCATTGCTCCTAGGATATGGAAGTGAGTATAAGACCATCACAGTGGCCACTCATCTTATCTTTGCTTGATGCATTTGTTTGTTTGTATGTGAGGATACAACTGTAAGTCCCTGCAAGTTGGCATTTGTATTCCTAGGACCATACTGTGGAGGTTAGAGTAAGCCCAGACAGATTGGCATCTGACATCCATGTTGTGCTTTTGTTTGTTTATGTGAGGATGCAATTGTAAGTCCCTGTAAGTTGGCATTTGTTTCCTATGATCATATGTTGGATATTGGTATAAGTCCAGACAGATTGGCATCCGGTATCCACTTTCTTTCATTTTCTTTGTTGAGGAGATTAGTGTAAGTCCATTGAGTGGCCTCTGATATCCATTTCTGTTTTAGGAGATTGGTGTAAATCCATTTATTGGTATCCGGTATCCGCTTTTTGTTTGTGAGATTGGAGTAAGACCATTGAGTGGCATCCGGTATCATTTGCTTGCCTATATTATTATTGCCCATTCCAAAGGACACACTTGAATCATCTTCTATATGATCTCAAGAAGTGAACCTTTTAAGAAGTTTTACAATCCATCTCCATCCATTCATCCCCATTATGTCCTAAACCTTTTCACACTTTGATTTCAAACTTGACATAGATATTGTGCAAACTTCTTCATGTTTTCAAACCAAAAACCTGGACCCCAAGTCCTTGACTTTTTTCAAACTCCATTTCATAATACTTCTTTGAATTAATCTTAATCATACTTTGACCCTACTTTCACAATCACAATCAATTAACTTCACCCATTCACTTGTTTTGGCTTTGTCCGTTGTTAATCTTTTCATGCATTAGCCATAGGTTTCAATTATCATTGTGGTTGATGTAAACCTCACCCTATCCTTAGTGAGTCGACAGTAAGACTTCCGTACTGAAAACAGGGCTAACCCCTCTAGTACGTCGAAGCTATCCTCGCATGGTGGATGTTGTTCCTTGGTCGAGTTTTCTCCCATTGATAATGAAGAGCCTCAGTGCTATTGTTTAAAATTGAACTCACTAACTTTTGGAAATCTTTTAGCCGAACTACGGCGTTTTGATCCTTACCTTTGATGGAAGGTACGTAGGCAGCGGGTTCATCCGTTCAAACACAAAAATAAAAATTGTATATTCTTTCCTCATCATCCCAATCATGTTTGCACAATATTTATGTCAAAAACAAATAACAATTTTATACAACAAGTGTGAAAAGGGCTCCCTAGGAGTACCTAGGACGTAGTGGGTGCCTAACACCTTCCCATTGCGTAATTTACCCCTTACCCAGACTCTCTGATCTTTTTATTAGTTTTCTACGTGTAAAACTTCTTAGGCTTTTGTTCGCTTTTTAGCCAGTCCTTTGGATAAATAAAAGTGCGGTGGCGACTCGAAAATCATTGTATCTCTTGCTTATGATTTAATCGATAGATCATATAGCGACGAATACACCGCTACAGAAAAAGTGGCGACTCTGCTGGGGATTGAACAAAATCGATCCTTGGTGGTATTGCCTACTTTTCACCCTTGTTGTGCTATATTGTTATCTGTTATATGACATATTTTTGTACGATTTGGGATCACTGTATTGATTGTAATGTGTGAATTGCTTGATATACAATTGTTGTTTGCTTTGGTGATCTGTGAGATGAGTTCTATACCCGAACTCGAGTGCACTCTAGGATAGGAGAATGGCATAGTCTTATCGACTGGTGTGGAGTATTCCTTAGCCAGTTGATTTGCGAGTCCATTCACTTGGTGGAGGTCATGTTGAACTAATAATGTCACACAAGTTATTTGTGGTTAGGCATTATTCTTTCAATCATGTTCCGCAGAAGCCAAGGACCTTAGTTTACCAAACCTATCTTGGCCTATTTTTAGGACTGTAGTGCGGAGGTCGTTCAGATGTCAGTTCTGATGCGATTGTTACGCGATACTACACTCATAAGAGTTTCTCTTGAGAATATTCTTGGAATACGAGTATTCGTTCCTCCGATAATATTCGAAAGATGGAACGATGATTATGGGAACCTCTGATAGAACATGTCTGGCAGGTTTAAACCCTAGTACACTCCCTTTGGGTGGTTCTTAACCGAGACCCCATGCTCGTGACTCTCAACAAACCCGTGATTCATGGTTGAGTCGTTCAGACACCGTTAATATCAATGGATCCCGGATCGGGTGTAAAACCTAGAATCCACCAAAGCGGCTGGTTGATATTAAGGGTGTTCGAGCCGGTTCATGTACCGTTAATATCAATGGAACTTGGGTGTTGATAAGGTGAAAACCTAAATCCACCAAAATGGATGATTGATATTAGGGATACATAGAGCTTTCCCATGACCTTTGTTTGGTGTGCTTTGCTTGATCCTTGAGTGTGTTTGTTGCATTCATGCATTCATGCATTCATCTGCACTTCATGTCATCAAAAAGAGAAAATTTTCAAGGAACTTAAAGGGTTTATTTGCAAAATTTTCAGACATGGAAAGACCAAAAAGGTATACAAAGAAGTACAGCTTTAAGCAGCCCGATGTAAAAGAGTTAAGGAATCTGACATCGTATGTATTAGATCCCTTGGGTTTCAAAGCTCGCTATGGGAAGCTCCTACCTCTGCTCACCACTCAGGTTGACGAAGGGTTGATGAGTACTCTTGCTCAGTTCTACGATCCGTTGCATCATTGCTTCTTATTTCCGGACTTCCAGTTGTTGCCAACTTTTGAGGAGTATTCTCACCTTATTGGGATTCCGATTCTGGATCAAGTGCCGTTCAGTGGCCTAGAGAATATTCCATCTGCTCGAGAGATTTCCAGCTTGTTGCACATAGATGAAGAGTTGATTAGAGCTAATCTGACTACCAAAGGCGGAATTCAGGGTTTTCCTTCCGAGTTCTTCATTGCCCAAGCTACCTTCTATGGGAAGGCCATGAGTGAGGATGCCTTTGAGGCTCTATTTGTACTGCTCATCTATGGATTGGTGCTGTTTCCCAACTTCGACAAGTTCGTAGACATGAATGCTATTAGGATCTTCTCAGTTCTTAATCCAGTTCCGACTTTGTTGGGCGATGCATATGTCTCTTTGCACTCCAGGAATGTGAAAGGAGGAGGAGTTATTGTCTGCTGTTTACCCCTGCTGTACAAGTGGTTTATTTCGCACTTGCCGCAGACAGTTGCTTTCAAGGAGAACAAGGGATGTCTACGGTGGTCTCAGAGACTCATGTCTCTCACCAATGATGATATCACCTGGTATGATCGCGTGTATGATACCGTTCAGATCATCGATTATTGTGGTGAATTCCCTAATGTGCCTCTTCTTGGTACATGTGGTGGGATCAGCTACAATCCTATTCTCGCACGTCGTCAGCTTGGGTTCCCCCTAAAGGATAAACCCCATAACATTCTGTTAGAAGGTGTATTCTTTCTGGAGGGTAAAGATCCCCAAGGCCTGAAAGCCAGATTTGTCCGTACTTGGCGCAGTATTCGCAAGAAGGGTAGGAACGAGTTGGGTCCAAAGAACTGCATTGCTTTGGAGCCATACACCTCTTGGGTCAGACAGAGAGCTGCTACCTACCTGATGCCGTATGATCATCCAAGACCTACACCGTTGGATGTGGCTGGGCCTTCAACCCTCCCTACCCAACGTGTAGAGGAGTTGAGAGAAGAAGACCTTTCGCGTGCTTGGATCCGTGAAAGAGAGGAATTGCTGCAGCAGCTCAAGGAGAAGGATGCTATGATTGAGTTCCTCGAGCACCGGGTGATCGACGATCCGAACGACACTTGGACTTCTCTGCTTCCTCAGTCATCCAAAATCTGGAAGAGGAGGTATGATCTACTTGCTAAAGAGAAAGCTGATATGGAAGCGGCCTATGAGAGAGAGATCAAGAAGTTGTGCACTTCTCGTCTTCCAGCATCCCGAGCTAATAGGGATCCACAGGATGTCATTTACCTTTTCTCTTTGTAATAATTAAAAGAATGATGTACTTCTTTGTCTCAATATTTTGAATGAAATATTTTCCATGAGTAGTTAAAATGCTTTAACAATTCAAAATATTGCAAATAATACCCTAAGGGTTCCTTGAAAACAAAGCATTTGCACAAGCATTTCATGCATCATTCTTGCATAAACAGGTACCCTTTGTTTCTGGTCTTCTGTTCCTAACCTTGTGTTCTTCATTTATTTTGAAGACAAGCTGACTCACCGGTATTATACGCGAGTCAACTCTGCAAGAGTAATGGAGCAATTGGAACAAGAGAATAGGGAATTGAAGGAAGAGGTCGCCAGACTTGGCGCTTTGATGGAGCAACTCCTTGCTGCTCAGAATCAGCCTACTCCGCCTCCAGCAACTCCTGCCCAGAGGACGGTTATCTCCGAAGTCTCTACTTCAACGGTGCCAGTCAGTGCCCATCAGCCTAATGCTATGCCGCCCGGGTTCCCTTGGGGGATGCCTCCAGGTTTTATGCCTGATCTGCCAGCTCCAACCTTTGCTCAAATGCCGGCATCTAGCCCGGTCCCTGTTCCCGCTCCTCCTGTCGTGCATACCATGCCTAGGGTAGACGACACCATCTATCACTCTGAGGCTTCTGAGGGCTCAGATGTTCATGAAAAGATGGATGCTATGAACGATCAATTCCTTGAGCTGAGGAAGGAATTGAGGACTCTCCGTGGTAAAGATCTCTTCGGCAAGTCTGCAGCCGAACTGTGCTTAGTTCCCGGTGTCAAAATACCGATCAAATTCAAGGTCCCTGACTTTGAAAAGTACAAGGGGAACACCTGTCCACTAGCTCACCTGGTCATGTACGCCAGGAAGATGTCAACACAGACTGATAATGATCAACTCTTGATTCATTATTTCCAAGATAGTCTGTCTGGTGCCGCGCTCAGATGGTACATGAGCCTGGACAGTGTCAACATCCGATCTTTCAATGACCTTGGCGAAGCTTTCGTCAAGCAATATAAGTACAACGTCGATATGGCGCCTGACCGAGATCAACTCAGGTCCATGTCGCAGAAAGATAAAGAGTCGTTCAAGGAGTACGCCCAGAGATGGCGAGAGCTGGCAGCTCAAATCACTCCACCGCTGGAAGAGAAGGAAATGACCAAGATCTTTCTGAAAACTCTTGGCTCATTCTACTACGAGCGGATGGTAGCAAGCGCTCCCTCTGATTTCACCGAGATGGTGAACATGGGGATGCGTCTTGAAGAAGGTGTCCGTGAAGGACGGTTGGCTAAAGATGATGGTTCTTCCTCTAAACGATATGGGGCGTTTAAGAGGAAAGAAGGGGAAGCACACGCTGTGCAGTCTCAGCCTAAACATAGAAGACCCTCTGTTCAGAGGAAGCCTGCGCATCGTGCCAGTCATCAGCATCAGGTGGCTCACGTAGCACCTGTTTTCAAGGACAATACTCCTCAACATCAACAGTATCAGCATCAACAGCAATATCAGCAACCGCAGTACCATCAGCAACAATCTCGTCCACAGCAACAGGCTTACCAGCCTCGTGGGAGTACGAGTAATCAAGCAAACATGGGTTATGAAAGGAAGAAGATCAGTTTTGATCCGATTCCCATGACTTATGCAGAGTTATATCCCTCTCTAATAGAGCGGAAGTTGGTTTCTCCGAGAGATCCTCCGGCTATACCGGTCAACCCTCAGTGGTGGTATAAGCCTGATCTGCACCGTGTCTATCACTCTGGCGCCCCGGGCCATGACATAGAAAATTGCTTCCAGCTGAAGACTAAGGTGCAAGACCTTATGAGAAGTGGAATTCTGAGTTTTGAAGACTCAAACCCGAACGTCACCAGGAACCCATTGCCTTCGCATGGGAAGTCTGTCAATATGATTCAGGAATGCCTTAGGAAATACAAGGTCAAATATGTGAGCCATATCAGGCAGACGTTGGTTGATTTACATAAGATGCTGTGTCAGTACAGCTATTTGGAGCATAACCACGACAAGTGTCGCGTCTGTTCGGTTAACCGCTTGGGTTGCGACCAGGTCCGCCGTGAACTTCAGAAGATGTTAAATGAGGGTACCATTGAGATTCTGCAAAATCGCAATGTTGATATAGCTGAACCTGAAGTGAATGTCATATCACCAGTGTTCAAGCTGCCTGAGCCCGTTGTTATTCGCTATAATAGCAACAAGTCGAAGGCTTCCCCTTCTTTGATCATCAAGCCTGCAGGCCCTGTGCCCTATTCATCTGATCGAGCTGTGCCATTCCGGTACAATCCTGTCGCTGTCCAGGATGGGGTCGAAGTGCCTTTGCCTTCAACTTCCGTAACCACTATTGCTGATGTTAGTGGGTTGACCCGAAGTGGTCGTGTGTTTTCTGCGCCTCCAAAGGCTACTGTTTCTGATACTGTTGAGCGTCCGGTTGGGACCGCTGTGAAAGTTCAGAATCCGGCACTTGATGTTGCCAAACCCTCCTCATCCGTACAAAAGACTCCTGTTTCTTCGGTTGGCCCGAGTGGCATTGTTGATGAAGAATCTGATGAGATGCTGAGACTCATCAGAAAGAGTGAGTACAATATTGTAGACCAGCTTCTACACACGCCCTCCAAGATTTCCATTCTTTCTTTGCTGCTGAATTCAGAACCCCATAGGGAGTCTCTGCAGAAAGTCTTGGACCTGGCGTATGTTGATCACGACGTCACCCTTGAGCAGTTTGACAGTATTGTTGCAAACATTACCGCTTGCAACACTTTGAGCTTTTGTGACGCTGATCTCCCTGAGGAGGGAAGAGACCACAACATGGCCTTACATATCTCAATGAATTGCAAATCTGATGCAATGTCCAATGTGTTGGTGGACACTGGATCTTCTTTAAATGTATTGCCGAAATCCACACTCTCTCGTTTATCATATCAAGGTCCTCCTATGAGGCAGAGTGGGGTTGTTGTGAAAGCATTTGATGGGTCGCGCAAGACCGTGATTGGGGAAGTTGACCTCCCTATCAAGATAGGACCAAGTGATTTCCAAGTTACTTTTCAAGTAATGGATATCCACCCATCTTATAGCTGTCTCTTGGGCAGACCATGGATTCACGAGGCTGGCGCCGTGACATCCACCCTACACCAGAAGCTGAAGTTTGTCAAGAACAAGAAATTGGTTGTAGTAGGGGGAGAAAAGGCTCTCCTGGTTAGCCATCTGTCTTCTTTCTCGTACATTGACGCTGAGGATGAAGTTGGAACTCCATTCCAAGCTTTATCTATTGATGAACCAATCGAGAAGAAGTCTCCTTCATTCACTTCCTACCGAGATGCTAAGCTGGCCATTGAGTGTGGTGCAGTTGCTGGATTAGGGAAAGTGCTTGAACTTGAAGATAACCGATCCCGGGCTGGCATTGGCTACTGTTCTGGGGCGTGCAATGAGCAAGGTTTGTTCACGAGTGGAGGATTCATCCATGCTGATCAACCTGGAGAAGAGGAAGCTGCTGCTATCATTGAAGAAGATGCAGAAGATGTGAACAATTTTGTTATTCCTGGTGGTGTCTGCCACAATTGGGTCGCTGTGGATGTTCCTACAGTTATCCATAGATCAGAGTAATTGTTCACTTTGTTTAAAACCCTTCTCCCATGCCAAAAGGAGAAGTGATGACATTATTGGCAAAGCATATATACAATGATGTTTTCATTCAATTTTCGCATTGTTAAACATTTGTTTTTCCTTTGTTTTCACTTTTTGCTTTTCATTATGAAATCAGTGATCACAAAAAACCATAAAAACAAAAAAAAATGAAATCAAACATTTTTCATCTGCATAATGATTTGCTTGTTCAAATTCTGAAGTTTTTCCCTAACCAAAATCATTATGCAGGTTGATCCTAAAACCCATTGAACATAATGATCCAACGCCATCTCCCAATTTTGAATTCCCTGTATTTGAGGCAGAGGAAGATGATGTTGAAGGGATTCCTGATGAGATCACCCGTCTCCTTGAGCACGAAGAGAAGATCATTCAGCCGCATCTCGAAGACTTGGAAACAATCAACTTGGGGTCTGAGGATTGTGTTCGCCTGGTGAAGATTGGGGCACTTCTTGAAGGGTCTGTCAAAGAAGATTTGATCAGTTTGCTACGAGAATATTCAGATATCTTTGCTTGGTCCTATGAAGACATGCCGGGTTTAGATACAGATATTGTGCAACATTTCCTGCCTTTGAAGCCTGAGTGCGTGCCTGTGAAGCAGAAGCTCAGAAGAACTCATCCAGATATGGCAGTGAAGATCAAAGAGGAAGTTCAGAAGCAAATTGATGCGGGGTTTCTGGTGACTTCTACATATCCTCAATGGGTGGCCAATATTGTGCCTGTTCCTAAGAAGGACGGAAAAGTCCGTATAATCCTTCAAAAGTTCTATGAATAAAAAAGAGATTTTATCAAATTGTTATTATTGTTATTATTTATATATATTTGCAAATAAGACTTCATATGTTCCTTGAAATTAAAAACAAAATAAAAAACATTGCATTTCATGCATCATTTGCATAACAGGTTTTCTTCTGCCAGATATCTTATGAGTTCTTCTTCTGTGCATTCAGCCAAGCTGACTCACCGATACAATACTCGTGCTAATCAACCAAGGATTATGGAGCATCTATAGCAAGAGAACCAAGAGCTGAAGGACAAGATCTCCAGGTTAACAACACTGATGAAATCTGTAACTGTTGCGCAAAATCAGTCTTCACCAACTCCCGTAACTCCTCCTGCTCAGAGGACTGTTATTTCTGAGGTTGCTACCTAAACTGTTCTGGGTGCTACTGCTAGTCAGTCCATGCCTGCTGGACTCCCTTGGGGAATGCCACCCAATTTTGTGCAAGAAGGGTATGCACCCACCTTTGTTTCTCTACCAACATCTAGCCCGATCATGTCAGGGCCTCCTTCTGTTGTTCACACTCTTCCTCGTGTTAAGGATACTATTTGCCATTCTGAGCCATCTGAGGGACCAGATGTATATGAGAAGATGAATGAGATGAAAGATCAATTCCTCGAGCTGCACAAAGAGTTGAAGACCTTGAGAGGAAAAAAATTGTTTGGGAAAAGCGCTGTTGAACTCTGCTTGGTCCCCAATGTTAAGATCCCTGTAAAATTCAAGGTCCCAGACTTTGAAAAGTACAAAGGGAATACTTGCCCACTAAGCCATCTTGTGATGTATGCCAGAAAAACGTCTACTCAGACTGATAATGATCAATTGTTGATTCACTATTTCCAAGACAGTTTGACTAGAGCTGCTTTAAGGTGGTATATGGGTTTGGACAATGCAAGCATTCATACTTTCAACGACTTAGGGGAGGCCTATGTCAATCAATATAAGTACAACATGGAGATGGCGCCCGATAGAGACTAGTTGAGGTCTATGTCTCATAAAGATAAGGAGACATTCAAAGAGTATGCCCAGAGATGGAGAGAGCTTGCTGCCCAGATAAGTCCACCTCTTGAGGAGAAAGAAATGACAAAAATCATCTTAAAGATGGTGAGTTCATTTTATTATGAATGTATGATTGTGAGTGCCCCCAATGAATTTACCGAAATGTTAAACATGGGGATGAGGATAGAAGAAGGATTCCGGGAAGGACGCATGTCTAAAGAAAAAGCATCGTCCAACAAGAAATATGGTGGGAGTTTCTCCAAGAGGAAGGAGGGAGAAATTAATTCGGTATCAGCAGGGAGGCAGATGAGGCCTCATGTCAGAAAGAGTTCTCATCATTGGTTCTCAAGAACCTCATTCAACCAAGAAATCCTCCGCAAATCCCTCAGCCACTACCATGGTGGTTCAAACCCGACCTTCATTGTGCTTTTCACCAAGGAGCCTCTGTCCATGATATAGAGAGATAATATCCATTGAAATATGAAGTTCATAATCTGGTAAAGAGTGGTATGGTATCCTTTGAGGACACATCGCCGAACGTAAAAGCTAATTTGTTGCCTACTCATGGTAATGCTTTTGTCAACATGATGGAAGACTGTCCAGGGAATTTCTGAGTATTTGATGTGCGACGTATCCGAAGATCTTTGGTGGAGATGCATAAGACTTTGTGCTTGATCAGTGATTGTGAACATGACCATGATGGTTATGTCATCTGTAGTACAAACCCCCATGGGTGTATGGTTGTCAAGAGAGATATCTAGAAGTTGATGGATGAGAATGTAATCCAGTTTCAACAGTCAAGGGATATGGGAGATGTGAATGTTATTGTACCAGTGTTTAAGACCCTTGAGCGGGTAGTTATTCAATTTGATAGTAGCAACAACAATAATGTTAATAGATCAGTATCTCCATTGGTTATACGGTTAGCGGGCCCTATCCCGTATGCATCTGATAAAGCTGTTCCATATCAATACAATGCCACAATGATTGAAGATGGTCAGGAGGTCACTCTACCAGTCGCAAATTCAGTGGTGAATATTTCCCATATTGCAAAGGTGACCCGTAACGGTCGTGTGTTCAGTCGAGTTTTCCCAAAGATAATAGAAGATGTTACAACAAGTAAGAGAGCATAGATTCTAGTGGTGAATCCGGTTAGTGCTCCAATGTGTCAGTCTGGCGAGTCCAACAAGTTGAAGACTAACGATGATGATGAGGTGTTAAAGTTGATTAAGAGAAGTGAGTTTAATTTGGTAGAGCAGTTACTTCATACTCCATCAAAAATCTTCGTGCTATCACTGTTGATGAATTCTGAAGCACATAGGGAGGTATTATAGAAAGTGTTAGAACAGGCTTATGTTGAGCATGATGTGACCGTGGATCAGTTTGACCACATAGTTGCCAACATTACTTCTTGTAACCATCTGAGTTTTTGTGATGAAAAGCTTCGAGAGGAAGGCAGAAATCACAATTTGGCACTCCATATTTCAATGAATTGCAAGGAGGATGCTCTGTCCAATGTGTTGGTCGACACTGGTTCATCATTGAACGTATTACCAAAATCAACTTTGTTAAGACTCTCCTATCAAGGCTCCCCGATGAGATACAATGACGTGGTTGTCAAAGCGTTTGACGATTCTCGTAAACTGTCATTGGTGAAGTGGACCTTCCAATAAAGATAGGTCCGAGTGATTTCCAAATTACTTTCCAGGTAATGGATATCCACCCAACCTATAATTGCTTGTTGGAAAGGCCATGGATTCATGAAGCTGGAGCAGTGACATATACTCTACACCAGAAGCTGAAATTTGTGAAGAACGGAAAGCTTGCCGTTGTAGGTGGAGAGAAGGCATTATTAGTGAGCCATTTGTCATCTTTTATATATGTTGATGCTGAAGAGGAGGTTAGAACGCCGTTCCAAGCCTTATTAATTGTTGATGAAATGAAGAAAACTGGGGCACCCATGTCTTTTTTGAAAGATGCGCAAAAGGCTATTCAGGCTGGCAACATTGACAAGTGGGGTCGTGTTGTGGAGATTGCCGAGAACAAGAATAAAGCATGATTGGGATTTCAACCAGGGCCATTCAACGTTAGAGCCAAAGTTATGCAACCAATTTTCCGTAGTGGAGGGTTCATTCATGAGAATGATCAACACTCAGCTGCCGTTATTGAAGACAGTGGTGATGAAGACGAAGCTTGCGCCAAATTTGTAACGAATGTCCAGACTTGCAACAATTGGGTTGCTATTGATATTCCCGTTGTCATTCACCGTTCTAAGTAATTTGTTTTTCATTATTTTGAGAAAAATCCATCTCATATGCCTAAGGGAGAAATGAACATGGTTGGGCATTTTTATTACTATCATCAATGAAATACAATTTTATTCATCCACATCTATGATATTTTATTTTCACTTATTACTTGTTCTGAAAATGGTGATTACAAAAAACATAAAAAAATAATAATTTTCCATCTGTATAATATTTGATCGCACTCCACTTCTTTAAAATCAAAATATCAAATCATTATGCAGGTTGGTTCTCAAACCCGTTGAATACAATGATCCTACTCCCTCTCCAAACTTTGATTTCCATGTGTTTGAAGCTGAGGAAGAAATTGATTATGAAGAAGTATCTGATGAGTTATCTCGATTACTTGAGCATGAGGAAAAAGCCATTCAGCCGTTTGAAGAGCAGATTGAACTGGTCAACTTGGGTTCCGAGAATGATGTGAAGGAAGTCAAGATTGGGTCTCGACTGTGTCCAGAAGCTAAGAAGGGGTTGATTGATCTTCTTCGATATTATTCTGATGTGTTTGCTTGATCCTATCAAGATATGCCTGAGTTAGATTCTGAGATTGTGGAGCATAGATTTCCGTTGAAGCCAGAATGCCCGCCGGTCAAGCAGAAATTGAGAAGAACTCATCTTGATATGGCAATAAAGATCAAAGAGGAAGTGCAAAAGCAGATTGATGCTGGTTTTCTTGTAACCTTTGAGTATCCGTAGTGGGTGGCCAATATTGTGCTTGTTCCTAAGAAAGATGGAAAAGTCCGCATGTGTGTTGATTATAGAGATTTGAACAAAGCCAGTCCGAAAGATGATTTTCCTCTGCCCCACATTGATATGTTGGTAGACAATACAACTAAGTTCAAAGTCTTCTCCTCTATGGATGGATTTTCTGGTTATAATCAAGTCAAAATGGCACATGAAGATATGGAGAAGACCACATTCATTACGCCCCGGGGAACATTCTATTATAGAGTGATGCCTTTCGATTTAAAGAATGCTGGTGCAACATACCAAAGAGATTGAAGTTTATGTTGATGATATGATTTCCAAATCAAGTGATGAAGGAGAGAATGTTGAGCATTTGTTGAAGTTATTCAAGTGTTTGAGGAAATATAAACTCCGCTTGAATCCCAATAAGTGTACTTTTGGTATTCGCTCTGGTATGTTGTTGGGATTTATTGTCAGCAAGAAGGGTATTGAAGTTGATCCTGCCAAGGTCAAAGCAATACAAGAGATTCCTGCACCCAAAACTGAGAAGCAAGTCAGAGGTTTTCTCGGCCGCTTGAATTATATCTCAAGATTCATATCACATATGACTGCCACATGTGCGCCTACATTCAAGCTTCTTCAGAAAGATCAATCTTGTGATTGGACCGAAGATTACCAGAAAGCTTTTGACAATATGAAAGAGTATCTGCTTAAGCCCCCGATTCTATCTCCGCCTATTGAAGGAAGACCATTGATCATGTATTTGACTGTGCTTGATGAGAGTATGGGTTATGTTCTTGGTCAGCAAGATGAATCGGGAAAGAAAGAATATGCAATTTACTACCTCAGTAAGAAGTTCACCGACTGTGAGGCTCAGTATTCTATGCTTGAGAAGACATGCTGCGCATTGGTTTGGGCTGCTAAGCGTCTGCGCCAATATATGTTAAATCATACTACTTGGTTGATATCTAAGATGGATCTAATCAAGTACATTTTTGAAAAGCCTTCTTTAACCGGGAGGAGTTCCCATCGGCATATGTTGTTGTTTGAGTACGATATTGAATACCGAGCTCAGAAAGCTATTAAGGGTAGTGTCTTGGCTGGCCATTTGGCTCACCAACCAATTGAAGATTATCATACAGTGTAGTATGATTTTCCTGACGAAGAGATTTTGTACTTGAAGATGAAAGATTGTGATGAGCCATTGCTTGAAGAAGGGCCATAACCAGGTTCCTGATGGGGTATGGCATTTGATGGAGCTGTTGATTCATATGGTAATGGCATTGGGGCATTGATTATTACTCCTTAAGGCACTCATTTTCCAATTATAGCTAGATTGACTTTCAAGTGTACGAACAATATGGCTGAATATGAAGCTTGCATTATGGGGATCGAAGAGGCCATTGATCTTAGAATCAAATATCTTGATGTCTATGGAGATTCAACTTTGGTTGTAAATCAGATCAAAGGTGAATGTGAGACGAATCAACCCAGTTTGATACCATACAGAGACTATGCGAGGAGGATTTCAACTTTCTTTACAAAGGTTGAGTTTCATCGTATCCCTCGAGATGAAAACCGGATGGCAAATGCTCTTGCAACGTTGGCTTCAATGTTTATGGTGAAATTTTGGAATGAAGTTCCCAATTTGACCGTGATACGTCTTGATAGGCCAACTCATGTTTTTGCTGTTGAAGAATTCAGAGATGAAAAGCCGTGGTATTTTGATATCAAATGTTTCCTCCAAAGTCAGATCTACCCATCTGGGGCATCTTTGAAATATAAGAAGACTTTGAGAAGATTAGCTGACAACTTCTACCTGAATGGTGATGTGCTTTACAAGAGAAATTTCGATATGGTTTTGCTTAGATGCGTGGATAGACACGAAGCAGACATGTTGATGACTGAAGTCCATGAAGGTTCCTTTGGTACTCATTCCAATGCATATACTATGTCAAAGAAGATGTTGAGAGCATGTAACTATTGGTTGACAATGGAATCTGACTGTTGCAAGTTTGTGAAGAAATGCCACAAGTGTTAAATTTATGCAGATAAGATTCATGTTCCTCCGATACTGTTGAATGTCATTTCCTCTCCATGTGGGGAATTGATATGATTGGTATGATTGAGCCCAAAGCTTCGAACGAACATCGTTTCATTTTGGTGGCTATTGATTACTTCACAAAGGGGGTTGAAGCAGCATCGTACGCGAATGTAACCAAGCAAGTTGTTGTAAGGTTTACCAAGAATCAGATTATATGCCGTTATCGCGTGCCAAGTAAGATCATTACTAATAATGGGTCTAACTTGAACAGTAATATGGTGGAAGCTCTTTGCAAAGACTTCAAGATTGCACATCATAATTATTCTCCCTACAGGCCTAAGATGAATGAGGGTGTTGAAGCTGCAAATAAGAACATCAAAAAGATCATTTAGAAGATGGTTGTGACATACAAAGACTGACATGAGATGCTCCCATTTGCTTTGCATGGGTACCATACATCCATCCGCACATCAACAGGGGAAACCCCTTTCTCTCTTGTCTATGGTATAGAAGTTGTGCCCCCCGTGGAGGTTGAGATCCCATCACTATGTGTACTATTGGAAGCAAGGTAGACCGAAGTCGAATGGTGCCAGACCAAATATGACCAGCTGAATTTGATTGAAGAGAAGAGATTGACTGCCATGTGTCATGTTCAGTTATATCAATAGAGAATGAATTTTTTTTATAAGAAGGTCAAGCCTCGTGTGTTTCGAGAAGGTGACCTCGTGCTCAAGAACGTTATATTTTTTAAACCTGATGCTAGGGGAAAATAGACTCCTAATTATGAAGGCCCATATGTTGTTAAGAGAGCCTTTTTAGGCGGTGCTTTGATTCTTACAACTATGGATGGTAAAGAGTTCACTCGTCTTGTGAATTCCAATGCAGTCAAGAAATACTCCGCCTAAAGAAAAGAACAACTCGTTAAGTTGAAAACCCGAAAGGGAGGCTTAGGTAAAAATGAGTGTCTCGGTGGATTGAAAACACGAAAGGGAGATCCAGGCAAAAGTTAGAGACATAAAATATAAAATTCATCCCGGTAGATTGAATACCCCACCTTGGGGCAATCTAGGCAAAAATTAGGGATTATGGCAAGTAACTGCACCCGGCCGGTTTTAAGCAAGTCATTTTGTTCTGATTCATCATTCTCAACTAAAGACAAGCACAATGGATGTTGAAGTTGGTAGGGAGAGTAGGGATCATTGTATTCAATGTAGCCCTTTTCCATGTAAATTACCATTTTTCAACTTTGTAAAGATCTATGGAGTCTCGTCATTTACGAACTACCATTCTATTAAATAAAGTTGAGCTTTTATTCAATTGGTTCTATTCTTATTTTACTTATGCTAAATAAAATTGAATTTTTATGATGATAATTTTAAATGAATAATATTTGTTTTCTTAAGATAATAAAAACAATCACTTTAAGAATAATCGATTTCAGTAAGGAATGTCAACAACAATATGAGCACATGTAAGTCTTGAAGTGCGAAGCATTGTTGGTCTTCCCCAAGAAGTTGGTTTGGTAGCTATTTTCCTCCCTAACAATTCATCATTTATCCCCAGCCTGGTTGATGAGTTTCTCCCTGAATATTCCATCATCCGTAGTGGGTCTCATCTCCAGTTGAGACTAATGATTGATCCCTTCTGCAAGTTCATGTTCCCCAGTTGTGGTACATCTGCTTAGAATCCACCAGTCTTGTGATTGGACCCTGGAGATCCGAAACCTTTATTTGGTTTCCAGTTTTGCATAAGTGTGTTGCATAACTTTGGAAGTTTCTCCTCCGTGTGAATCAGATTCGCTTATCTTTGCCTTGGAATTGGTTTATTTCGCGATTTCCAAGAAGAATTCGGTGATTTTCGAGGAATATGACGATCTTGGTCATAACATCCCCATCATTTTGCTTAACTTCCCATGCAGAGTTTTATCTCTTGTATTCCCCGATGGAGTTCATCTTCTGATATGAAGATCCCTTGCTCCCGGCAGTGTTGGATTCTGAGCAGTGTTTGATTTTAGTCCCCTGTAGGTTTGTCTCTCATTTGATATGGTGTTGACCTAAAATTCTCCGTAGTGTTGACGATTTGGTCCTCAACAAATATTTTTTCTCTATCCTCAGCATGAGTGGTTGATCTTCCTTCAAAAATATTCTCTTCTCCCCACAGAGTTTGCCGTAACAGATTGGAAGCATGTTCTCCATGCCTTTCCCCAGCCAGAGATGAGTTATTTAGAGCTAGATGATTTATTTTCATCCTTAGGATATTTTCTAGTTGGTGTTTCCATCCTATTGAGATTAGCCAAGTATTATAGTGATGATTGAAATCCTCGCTATTTGTATCCTTTGTGTTGTTATTGTCAACATAATCATAATCATATACATACATATTCATGCATATAATACATCATAAGATATTTCATTATACATTTTATCGCATTGATTTTTTCTGATCTCCTGCCTTGGTGATTTTATCTCCCCATGCAGATTTGGTGTGTTTGCCCTCCTTCAATTATAGTGTGTCATCCCATTAAGCAGAGAGAGTTTAACCTTTCTCATTCCCCACTGAGTTATTTCCTCGTGGATGATTATTATTTCAATTTCCTTTCTAGTTAATTATCTGGATGGAACCACTCCCCTTGAGTTATATCCTCATTGGGTTGAGTCGTTGTTTGACCGTTTCTTTCTATTTATTACCTAGATAGATCTTTTGGTCACCGAGAGTTTATTACCCAGTAACTGGTAATATTCTTCTTGATGTTGAGTGCTTTACCTTTACCCAGTAACCGGTAAAAGGTAATTTACTTCCTTTGCTTTCCCTAGTGGATTGGTTACCACGTTTCCCTAGGTCGTTTATCCTTGACATGTTCATCCTAATCGGTGAAGGATATTCTTCCTTTTTGGTTTTCTACCCAGTAAAAAGGTAGTTGTAATCCCTATTTCATTCCCCAGAGAGTCTATCCTTGATATGTTCACTTTAACCGGTGACAGATTTTCTCTACCTTTTTGGTATTCTACCTAGTAAACCGGTAGTTATAATTCCTACTTTATGTTTCCCCTCTAAGTCTATCCTTGATATGTTCACTCTAACGAGTGACATATATTCTCTCTTTGATATTCTATCCAGTAACTGATAGATATAATTCTTATTTCTCCCACGCAGTTTATCCTTGATATGTTTACCCTAACCGGTAACGGATATGCTTCCTCTTTCCCCTGGTGGTCTATCCTCAATATGTTCACCCTAACCAATGACATGTATTCCTTCTTTGAGTTTATCCTTGATATGTTCATTTTAACCAGTGACATATACTCTCTCTTTGGTCTTCTGCCCAGTAATCGGTAGTTGTAAATCCTATTTGAATTCTTTCCCCAGTAGGTTATTCTTACCCAGTAACCGGTAGAGAATACACCCCTTTTTCCGAGTCCTTCCACTGATTTATTTTCATGGAAAATCCTCTCGTGTCTCCAGCAGTTTTCAACTCGTAGCCTAGCATACGCATAATTTTTATTCCCCAGAGTCTCTGTCTCCCCAGTGAGTTTTTCCTTAGGGAATGCATTATGCTCCTGTGGACTTTCAGTCTCTCCAGATTCTTTTCCTTTGTGGAAATTTATTCCCTACAATGATTATTTTTACATACATACCATATGCATCATGAGGTTTCTTCGGGACCAAAAATTGTTTCTATATGTTGTTATTTAAGTCCACTCTACTGAGTTGATACGAAGATTTTAACCTTCACATCCTCAGTTAGAATGTCCTTAAATAGGGGCAGCTGTAAGACCCCAATTTTGACCCTAAGATCCCTCATGATATTTCATCATTTGCATTTGGCTTTGGGATCACACCTTGGCATCCTCCTTACCCCTCATTCATTGGGTTTACATTGGGAGAGATCACCAAACTCTTTTGATTGTATCATACTTTGTTTTTCATTATTTACTAACCAAAATACCAAAAATATGTCTATGTATAGCTTTGTTCCTTTTGTAGGTAGTGTGTGCATCCACCAATGCCTCTTCAAGCTCATATTTAGGGTTTGAGACTCTCAATACAAGGAGATCAATTAAGAGATGGTTCACATTGATTCTATACATCATATATGGGTCCCCATGATCTTCATTTATCATTTTGATCAATAATTCATCAAGAGTTTGAATCATGTCTGTCTTGGAAGCCCTAATTCATCTAGGTATCTTGTGTGACTTCCTCAACAAGTTTCTTCAGCAATTAATCAAATATTTCAAGTTATACTTCATTATACATCATATTATACATATATGATCCTACATGAGTCCCAAAGATCAAGAGAACTTCAAGTTTGCAAGTTGGTTCATGGTGGTTGACAAGAGAAAGTCAACTGGTCAAAACTAGGGTCCCCTAGACCCTATCTCCTACAATATGTGTCATATGAAAATGATTCCAAGAGCAATTCTACTCCTTATGACATTCCAAACAACTTTCTTGCTGAGGTCATGAGCTAGTTTTTTTTGGAAAGTGATTTTTTATGATGAAAGATTATAGGTCATTTTATCTGAACCCTAGTTAGGAGGTAAACTTCCAAGGACCATAACTTGCTCAATGTTTATGATGTAAAGGCCATCCAAGTTTCATGATAAATTAAAAGATGTCCTCTCCAACTTTGATTCTTTGAGAAACTTCAAATTCAACTTGCAAGGGCATGTGCCAAGTGGAAACATTATAGGTCATTTTGGGCCATTACCATTGAACAAGCAAGTTTCCTTAACTTCTAAAATGCATAACTCCTTCATGCCAAATCCAAATGAGGTAAAATTTGTTACCAAATTGAAGAGGTTTGAAATATCTACAACTTTGATGAAGGAACTATTTCCATTTGAAGCCCATAAAAAAAGTTATTCAAGGTGGGAGAAGTGAACATTTGACTTGGTACTTAGAAAAATTTCATTTAAGTTTGATTTTCCAAACTTCCACCTCAAAATTCATCATGATACAAACTTCAAATGGAAAAGTGTTCAACATGAAAGTTGTTAACCTTGATCTCACCTTTCTAAAAAGTTCAAGATCACTTCATTTGGCCAAGGATTGGATGACTTGCGCATGGCTATTCTTCAAGGTTCCATTTGGATGAATCTCATGATCACATTTCAATTTCAAATGCATGACTACATGACACACTTTCAACATTGCTCATGATGAAATTTGGACCTGATTATATAATTTCATGGGCCTATCACACACCCATGCAACCATGCAAGTGAAGATTTCTATTTTTGGAATTTTAACAGAAGGGTGTGGAAACCAATTGAATTGCCTATAAATACAACCCTTGTTGCTCAGAATTGGGGACACCTTGCCCAAGCTTTGATCCTGCAAACATAACCCTCACCATTAGAGGATAAACTTGAAGGTTTTCAATTGAAAATCGAGTTTCAATTTCACTTCTGTTTTGAAGTTGAGACTCAAAGAATCCAAGCCTTTCCTTGATCCAACTCACTTCCTGCAAGCTTCTGAAGTCAAGCCAAGACCAATTCGAAGCAAGATCGAGCAAGATTCAAGCTCCCTCGAAGGTGATTTTTCAGAAACTTCATCTCTTTGATTCTCTCTCAATTCTTCACCATTCTCTATGATTTTTGGTTGGCTGAAGTCCTACCAATGTAGGCAACAAGATCGAGTTTCTTTGAGGTCAAATCGAAGCAACTCAGTTCATGGTCCTCAAAATTCAAATCCCTGTATCTTTTTATATACTTGAAATTGGAGAAAATTGAGGCTAAATTCGAGCTCCTGAGCATTTTCTCTTTGAAATAGTGTCATTGTTTTTCATTTTACATTAAGTTGGTGGTGGACCATTCTGGTGAGGTCCACCAGAGAAGATGAGTGGAGCCCTAGCTCTGGTGGTGTGTTGGCACGCCTCCTGACCATCTGATTATGTTTGAACATTTTAATCCGAGCCATTGCTTTTGAGTACCACTTGTACATGCACGTTGATTGTGGACTATGATGGATGATACACGCTTGGCCATCAGATATGACACCTCAATTAATGAGGGAGATCTGATGGCCCTCATTTTTTCCAATTTCTTTTTATTTTCTGAATTTTCTTTTTATTGCATTATTTTGTTTAATTCATAGAAATTTCATTTTTAATCCAAAAAATATGGACTTTCACCAAAAATCTTTAAATATTTTTCTCTTCCATATTCTGAATTAAAATTATTTTTTGGAATAATTTTGATATTTTTCATGAATTAAATGTTTTTTGTGTATATTTTATATTTAAAAATACTTATGATTTTTCAAAAATAATGAAATTTTTTGTCTAAGGTCCTTTGACCTTGTTTGACCTAGGATAAATCCCTTGGCCATTTATTTGGTGTTTTGAAGGGATTTTAGGTTTTGACCAAATTAAAATGTATTTTAATTCATTTTTAATGTGAGTTTTAATTGATTAAATGTTTAAAAATGTTGTTGAGCCATTTTTATGGTCTTGTGATGTTTAACTTTCTGTTTGGGCATTGATCAAGGTTGATTTGACTTTTGTTGGACCAAAACCATTGGATTTAGGGGATTGATGAAATGTACATTTCATCTCCCAAAATGAATGAATGGTTTTGATTTGATGAAATTCCTCCCATGATCAATTTGTGTTTCTACCTTCCCCCCCTCTTCATCTTCACCCCTATTCTTTCCCATTTCCCCATTTGACCAATGAAATCTCTAATGTCTAAAGGCTAATTGGTTCATCAATGACCTTTGTGTCAGATGAATCAATACAAGTATGACTGAGATATGTCCCTCCCTCTTAATCTTTTCTTTTAGTGTGTGGTATACTTTAGGAGTTTGGTTCTTCATACCAAATCTCTAACATGCATTAACACCTTAATTTTTATTGCCTGACCTCAGATAGTTGTGACTTCTATATAAGTCAAATTACAATTTCTTAACATAGAGCTAAATTTGACCCTCAAAGCATAGCATTCTAGTAAGTGAGATTGTAAGTCTGCCATTTTTCATTGCATTATGTGGAAACTTGATCTTTTTTCCTTTCATGAGAGCTAATGGCATACTTGTTGAATTTTCCAAGTTGGAGCCCTTCTCATGGAAGATGTCTTAGTTTAAGGATCCATACTTGTGAATGAATGGTTGAGTATTCTCTAAAGAATGACTTAATCACTTAAAAATCCCCACTAACACTTGACTAACTTTTAACTAACATTTGACTAACTCTTGCAAAAATTTCTTGACTTTCAAATCATTTACTTTATGCAATTTAAATTTCAGTCATTTATCATTCATTGACATTTACATTTCATATAACTTGTTTATGTTTATGTCATTTTTACTTTGCTCATTTGAGCCATATCTTGTGATTGTATATATTTGTTTGTGTATTTTGGTTTTGTTTGTGGTCTTAGGACCTTAAAATATTTAATAACAACAAAAACACTAAAAACATCTGGTGGACTATTGAATTTGATCTGAACTTCTGGACTTAGGATTAGGCAACATTCCCTGTGCAAAAAGGACTTGGCCAATGCCAACATGTTCAGACCAAGATATTGTGAACTGAGCCTTCATCTGGTGCAAGCCTTTGGATTTGTTTGAATTCATCTGCTACTCTGTCTTTGTACTTAATTGTTATTTTGATCTTATGTCTGATTCTTTGTTCTGAGTTAATCAAGGAATATTTCATCTGATGCATTGGAAGATAAAGAAGACTGTTAGTTATGGGAATTGCTTGCTTGGATGTGGCTATCTTTATTTGATGCTTTGATCTTCATGATGTCTGGATAGTGTTCATTGCTTATTGATTATTGCTTGATTAAAGTCCAAGGGAAATGGGTTTCTGTATGACATTCTTGTCAGTTGGATTGCATCCCATTGGCAAGATCTTTTCAACTCTTAACTTTTAAATTTGTGCTTAGGATAGCCTCTTCATCTCCTCCCACTTCTTAAATTTCAAAATCTCTACCCCCTTTTCAAAACCTTCTTTGATTTGTGATTTCAATCTTATACTTTATTTTAATGATTAGAAACTTTGGCCTTATGCCATTGGATTTTCAAACTATCTCTTAAATAAAATTTGTAAATAAATTTAATCATATTGACTTAAAATTTCAAAAAAGGAAAAAAGAACTAACAACTTCATTCAAACTTTTGACCCTTTGTGCCTTTCTTATTAAATTTTTGTTAAAAGCAATTAATCAACTTTGAAATTTTTACCACGAACTACGAGGTTTTGATCCCTCATTTTATGTTGGTACGTAAGCACAAGACCGAAGGTCTTGTCAAACACAAAAATATAATCAATGAATTCTTTTCTCATCCCCACACTCTATTTTTATCAAACATCTTTTATACCAAAAACACATGCACACATAAAGAAGGGCTCCCTAGGAGTACCTAGGACACTTTGGGTGCTAACACCTTCCTTCTGTGTAACCAACCCCTTTACCTGTAATCTCTGGCATTTTATTAGTTTTAATTTGAAAACTTCTTATCTTTGGGTTTTGTTCGTACTTTTCCCTTTTCCTTTGGAAACAATAAAAGTGCGGTGGCGACTCGGATTTTATTGACGTTATGCTTATCCATAGCTTGATGGTCATGAATTTATCACTACAGATGGCACGTGTTGGCTATCATATCTGCCACCTCAATTAATGAGGGAGATCTGATGACCCTTATTTTTTCTATTTTCCAATTAATATTTTAAATACTATTTTCTTGCAAAATTGATTATAATTTCAATTTTATTCCAAAAAATATGGGACTTTCACCAAAATTTCATAAATAATTTCCTTTTCGATTTTCTAAATTAAAATTAATTTTTGGACTGAGTTTGATATTTTTATTGAATTTTGTGATTTTTGAATTTTTTTAATTGATTTTAAATACTTATGACTTTCAAAAAATGCTAAAAAAAGTAGTCAATGGTCCTTTGACCTTGTTTGACCTGTAATAAATCCCTTGGCCATTTCTTTGGTGATTTGAAGGGATTTGAGGTTTTTTCCCTTTTAAAATGTATTTTTCTTCATTTAAAAATTGATTTTAATTGATTTTAATTGCTTTAATATTTTGTTGAGCTTTTGTTTTGACTTTGTGTTGACTCAACTTCTCTTTGGCCTTGATCTTGGTTGAATTGGACATTAATTTGATCAATACCATTGGATTTAGGGGCATGATGAAGTTTGAAGTTCATCCCTCAAAATGAATGGATGGTATTGATCAAATGAAGCTCATCCCTTGATCAATTTGGGATCTCTTTCACTTCATCCTTTCATATGCATCTCCTTCTTCCCCAATCCTTCATTGGCCAATGATTTCTCAAACGATCGAAATGCTAGTTGATTCACCAATGACCTTGTGTCAGATGAATCAACATGAGTTTGATTGAGATATGTCCATCCCCTCTTATTTTTGTGTTTGGTATGCTTTAGGTGCTTGGTCTTGATACCTTGTCTCTATCATGCATTAACACCAATATTATTTTTGCCCGACCTCAGATAGTTGTGACTTCTACACAAGTCCAATTACGATTGCTTAACATAGCGCTAAATTTGTCCCAAAAGCAATAACATTTTTGTAAGTGAGATTGTAAGTCTCCCATTCCTCGTGGTATTATGTGAAGATTTTACCTCTTTTCCATTTGTGAGAGCTAGTGACATACTTGTTGATTTATCCAAGTTGGATCCCTTCTCATGGATGATGTCTAGGTTCATATCTTCATGCTTATGAGTGGATGGTTGAGTGTTCTCCAAAAAAATGATTTAAACAATTATCTTCTACCACTAACATTCACTAACATTTCTTTG